>NW_024543221.1:17540000-18140000 GCF_018167655.1 Microtus oregoni | reverse complement strand
CATCTCCACTCCAGGATCTCCACCCCTGCATCTCCACCCCAGCATCTCCACCCCTGCATCTCCACCCAGCATCTCCATCCCTGCATCTCTACCCCTGCATCTCCACCCATACAACTCCACTCCAGCATCTCCAATGCTGCATCTCCAATGCTGCATCTCCACCCCTGCATCTTCACTCCAGCATCTCTACCCCTGCATCTCCATCCCTGCATCCCTGCGTTTTTAGGCTAGAGGACCTACACTGACTCTCTGGTCCTGGGCAAACTTGGTAGTAAAGGAAGGAATCTCACCAAAATCTTCATATCTAAACTCAGTCTTACAATGAAGAGGCAGAATTGAGAGGGAGAATCATTTAGAATCAGCACCAAGAGAGAGTGATGGTAGGCTGCAAGTCCCCCTCAACACTCTCTGCTCAGGAGGGATTTGCTTTGTGATTGGAATGATTTCAGCCCCTGGAGAGGCTGGCTGAGAGGCTGGCTGAGCAGTTAGAAACATAAAAATTAGAGCTGGAGAAACCTTCTGATTAAAACAGGCAGCCAGGTGACCTGAGTGTGGCATCGGTTGAAAAATTCATACCAAGACCAAGCCTATTAAAGACCAAGGGTGGGAATTAACCTCGTTTAGCACAATGATTAAGTGTCTGTCAATAGAGCCCTTTCCCACTAGTGCTAAAAACTTACTGATTTTTCTTTTCTTTAATTGCATTAAAATGAAGGGAACCCAAGACCTCAGGAGGAAAGAAAGCCAAGCAGAAACCATAGTCCCTAGAAACTGCCAGCCACACAGCACCAGGTAAAATATGCTGAGTGTGCCCCCAATGCCTGGCCCAAACATGGTGGGTATGGGGCTTTAATTATTGGGGCAAACTTCTAGGACAGGGTCTGAGATGAGTGAGCTTTGGGTAAAACTAGCTACAAACACCTGGAAGAACAGTGGTGTCTTCATCAGCCCACAGGTAGTTTTAATTTACTGCTCTTTGACCTACTAAGAAAGTTTGGCTAGAGGTGTGCCCCCAGCTGTCTTCCCAGTCATTTGATTTTCTATCAGCTTCCTAATGTACCTTTCTGGTGTTTGCAATAAGATCCGTAGTTTGCTTTATTTTTTTGCCTGCAATGAATGAGAATTATGGATAACTAAATGTAGTAAAATGAGCGGCGGGGCTGCTTCCCCAGCACCCCGGCTGCCTGGCTAGCTCATGCCCCAAATAACAACACACAAACTGTATTCATTTAATCACTGCTCGGCCCATTTCTATCTAGCCTCTTCTAGGCTAATTCTCACATATTAATTTAGCCCATTTCTAATCATCTGTGTAGCGCCCCTAGGTGCGCTTACCGGGAAGATTCTAGCCTATGTCCATCCTGGGTCCGATCGCGCGCGTCTGCCTGGGAGCTGGGAGCATGGCGTCTCTCTGAGGCGTCTGCTCCCAAGGGGAGAGCTGTGGAGTCTGAGCTCACTTCCTCTTCCTCCCAGGGTTCTGTTCTGTTTACTCCTCCCACCTATCTTCTAACCAATGAGGGCTAAGCAGTTTCTTTTTATTTAACCAATGACCTTCCTCCATCAACTAAAAAGGGATCATGAGTGTTCTGAGTGGGAAGGCCAGGGTCAGTGCAAACTTATAGTCTAGGTAAATCTGGTAGAGGTGAATTTTGGGGTTGAGTGATCAGGTAGAATATTTTCACAGAGAAAGAAGAATGTAGGTGGAATGGGGTTCAGAGAGCCCTTATGACGTCCGGCCGGATAGCAGAGTTCAGACCTGGCCTTGGTGTTCCCTGCCCACCTGAGCTTTGCTGCCTTGGGAAAAAGCCAGAAGGCAGAGTGGTGTGTGTGCCTGAAGCCAGGAATCGGGCTGTGGAGGAAGTAACTTTTCTGTCACTCTCTCAGCAGAGTGGAAAGGACATCGCTAAGTCTGGCCTCTACTAAACAAATATCAGGAGAAAATAGGAGCACAGAACTCCTGGACTGACACAAAACAGAAGCTTCAGACTAGAAATTGGTACACAGGGAAAGAAATGGTATCTGACCTCCAGATACAGGTCTGAGCAGGTCAGCTCATCTTTCATGTGTGTCAGCCCCTCCAGCTTTTCCAGCATCAACATGCTGGAGTAATTGGCACTCAGACTCTCCCCACAGAAGAAATCATATCTTGTTCTTGGGTGGTGCTGCATACCTGGACACTGTACCTTTCTTTGAAGCCATATTTTACCTTTCGGTTTCCAGCTACAAGAGACCTAAAGGGATTAGAGAGGAATATGTGGAAGGAAACATTATCTCAATGAAAGAGCTGAATGCTTAATTGGAATTTCAGAAGAAGGAAATAACCACAGTGCAAGGGAAATCCAATCTATTTGAGAGTTAGCTTGAAAATAAAGGCACATCCATGCCTTTAATTGAATGGGAGGCATGGTGTTTTTCTCTCTGTTCTTCCTCCCTTTCAAGGGTTGCTTCTAGAAACCAGTTACCTCTTTGTAAGTATCCTTCCTTCCTAAATACAGTTCCTTCTTTAATAGTCTAAAAATGCTTTGCATGTATGTAGGTTTCAGCCAGCATAATAAGGAGCCTTTCCGGGGTCCACAAGATGTTTCTAGCAGATACTATTGCAAGTGTCTCTGGATCCCCCTCACTTCCACCCATCTGCAAGTTCTCATCTATGAAAGCCCTAGTATCAGATACAGGTTCTGAAAAGTGAGGTCCTCCTGATGCTTCCTCAGTGGCTGTGTGTATGCACCTGTGAGTGCAGGTACACACTTGCACAGGTGTGTATTAACATGCATGTGTGTGTCTCAAGACCAGAAGTCAGTCTGCTTCGTGCACTGACTGCCTTTTAATGTTTTTAAACAGAGTCTTCCACTGGGACTCAAGACTTGCCTAGTAGGCTATGTTTACTGGCCAGCAAGCCCTGGAGATCAATTAATCTCTACTTCCCAGGGCTGAGATTACAAATATTCTGTACAAACCTTTATATATGTTCAGGTGTTCAAATTGAGGTTCTCAAGCTTGTATGGCTAACAACATGGAATGAGGCATTTTCCTGTCCCCTCAGTGATGTTTTGAGTAGAGTGAGCCTGTGTTGTCAGCTGGGATGTCTTTCCCCAATGTTCCTGTAAACCAGAACATGAAGCCTAGGTCCCTTGTTCAGCCCCAAACAGCAGCGTTCCAACTAAAATCTGCCTTCTTGCCCATTTTGCATCGCTAGTAAGAGAAAATGTTTTGTTTTGGTTTTTCATTTTTAAAAAATTGAATAAAAAGCAAAGAAAAAAGAATTTTTCATGTTGCAAAAAATTAACTGACATTCAAATCTCATGAGTGAAATATAACAGTTCACATAGAGACAGCTTAGCCAGAGAGCCCAAACCATTTTCACTATGGCTATTTACAAATCAGCTTGCGGATGCCAGCTACCTGATGGAGTCCATGGACACTGAAGAGAACCAGCACAGCCTGTTTTGTGCTTTAGACAAGTGATAAAATCCAAACAGAGACCTGTGAAGAGGATTAAACTTGAGATAAGCATGGGAATTCTTCATACAGGATACAAAAGGCTAATATTCATATGATTCCATGTACCCTTTACTCACATGCCTACAATGTACATACACACTCACACAGACACACACACACACACACACACACACACACACACACTTGCATCTCAAATGTGGAAGTCTACTGTTCACGAAGCAGGTTGTCATAGGGACTACACAGTTCTGATAATGTCTGGTGACAATGTCTTGCTGAATCAATGGTACTCATGATTTGTTTACTCCAGACAACTGTGAAATAATCAAAGAAATGAAACGAACTCCAAGAACAATGTGGTGTGGTCTCGCTCCAAGCACTGTCTCTTCTTGAGGAGATGTTGCAGGAGAAATGAGCTCTTGTCAGCTGGGGGGATGGCTCAGTATCTGACTCCTTCGGTTCTCAGTATTTTTATTTGAGGGGCTCTCTGTAAAAAACAGTACATATAGTACTTAGTCCTCACCCTAAGGAGGGTGTGGACAATGAGCCTGGGGTGAATGTAGCCCAGCCACTGCTTTTCAGACATGCCCTATAGCTGTGTTACACTGAGGAATGGGGCATCTCCTCCTTCCTCAGAGCATCATTGAAGAGTATCGCGTGGCAGAAAGCTCTGAGGAAACTACCCCATGGCCCCTTTGCTTCTTCCTCTTACTGCACACTGTATTTCAGTTCCAAACAGCAGCTTCTTGAAGCTGGTATAGAGAATCTGCCATGGAACAGGCCCTGTACTGAGTGATGTGGGTGTGAGTCACCAATGGGGCATTAGAGGTAGGGCTGGGAATCCTTCCTCTAGTAGGTCATCCTACCATGCAGAGCTACCACCTTTACAGGTGTGTCGAGAGGGTTGCCGCTTCCCAAGAGACACACTCTTTTATCAGTGTTCACACAGATGGGCTCACTCAGCTTTAGGTTCCACAACTCTGCATTTCTGTGCTTGAACCTCATAGCTGGGTCTTCAGGGATCTTTGTAAAGACGAAAGGATCTTTGGGGAGTCTTAAGCCCTCCCTTGAAGCTGGAGGAGTCCTCATCTCTTGTTCCTACAACACATCCCGGAGGCTAGACGAGGAGTGAAGTCTGCAACTAGCTTCCATTTGTCGGTAATGCACGCTGCTTCTGGGAGCCAGGAGCTAGGAGCTAGGGCTGGTGCAGTCTTCCATAGACGGCTCTATTGGCCCTGAGGCACACAGCTAAGAGATTATAAAAACTTTCTTCTATTCGCTTCCCCTTTTGTTATCAGCCAACGAAGCAGATCCGCTGCCAGGGTGACAGAGAGGGATGGCACACGCACACCGACGAGGTGACTGAGTCTATATTTTTCCCGAACTATCGTGATTTTTTTTTTTTTTAGCCAAGTCAGTATCCTGACCACTGTTTCACATTGACACTTTTATTATCTGTAGCTCAATTTCATGGAACAGATTTGGTTTTCTTTTCCAATTGTAAGATTCTTTTCAAAACAAATCAGCCTTGCTCTCTGGTGGTGCCTTTGTCTTGTCTCTTTTCCTGGGAGGACGTTTCTTGTGGACTGAATCCATGTAGCTCTGCGAGACACAAAAGCGCACATTTTCTCCGAGAAGCTCTTGTCTCACCCCAGCAGTCTCCAAAGAAGCGAGCTGGACAACGAGAATAGTGATGATAATAAAAGATAATGTTTATTGAATTCTGACTCTGTAAGAGGCACCTTCCATTTAGCTCCACTCCTTTATGGCTTTTATTTATTGCAGCAGCTCCATGGAGCAAGTGCTAAGATCTTACAGAGGAAGACAGGCAGGTGCAAAGACCACAGATTCCTAAGCTGCAGATGGAGGACTTGGCCTCAGGTCCATTCTGACTGCAGAGCCCATATCTTTACTATCCCTCCAAAGAGATGTGCTGGACACAACTTGGGGTATCACATCTGCATGAGTTCCTCAGTTTCTGGATACTGAGAGTGGGCAATGCCAAAGGAGGCAGAGGGGAGTTTTCCTCGAATTTTCTTAGTTCTTGCTCTCCTGAGAATTAGTTTTGGAAGGAATTGGGGGTAAACATGCTGTGATAATACCACAAGAAGCCCTGAGTGGACATGCTACAGCCCCTGCCTGAGGATGGGGTGGGGAGTAAAGCATTGTTTGTTGCTACTACTAAGCTATTAGAAGGTTAGAAGGACATTGAGCCTATAATTAGTGATCCTAGAGAAGCTAAATAAGGTGAACCCAAAGAAAAACATATAGGCATCTTCCTGAATATTAACCTTCATCAGGCTATGAAAAGAGACAGAGCAGAGACCCACATTGGAGCACCGGACAGAAATCTCAAGGTCCAAATCAGGAGTAGAAGGAGAGAGAGCACGAGCAAGGAACTCAGGACCGCGAGCGGTGCACCCATACACTGAGACATTGGGGATGTTCTATCGGGAACTCACCAAGGCCAGCTGGCCTGGGTCTGAAAAAGCCTAGGATAAAACCGGACTTGCTGAACATAGCGAACAATGAGGACTACTGAGAACTCAAGAACAATGGCAATGGGTTTTTGATCCGACTGCACGTACTGGGCTTTGTGGGAGCCTTGGCAGTTTGGATGCTCACATTACTAGACCTGGACGGAGGTGGGTGGTCCTTGGACTTCCCACAGGGCAGGGAACCCTGATCACTCTTTGGGCTGACTAGGGAGAGGGACTTGATTGGGGGAGGGGGAGGGAAATGGGAGGCGGTGTCAGGGTTATGGTTCAAGCCCCGCTGGTCCATTAAGCTAAAATTGAAATGTGAGTTTGACACACTTTTCAAGGCAAGTCTTTTGGTCATATATTCTTGGGGACAACTCATCAAGACAAGGAACATTTTGATGGACTCAAATATATTCGATTTCATAGAATGTGTGATCAATTAATGGTGAGCTTTTGCTTTGAATTAAAAGCTGAAATATCAAAGCAAAAGGGAAGATAAAGACATGGCACACAACCATGTTTTCTCTAAGTAACCAAGAATGTTTCTATAGCGTCCTTGAGGGAGTGTTCTCCCTTCCACATCTCCTCTTGCCTGAGCAACAGTCTGGGGAATTGCTTGCCTAACCTTGCTACGTGAACTCTTTAAAGGAGGAACTTGACTGTCCCATGTGCTGTGGAGTTTGTTTAATCTTTAGCTCATAGAATGCAGGGGAGAAAGAGGCACAAAACTACAAAAGAACTGCCTGAGATGCTCCTCAGCTCCACCACAAATGCCAGCCACGTGTACCCCCCTCTGTTATAAAGTTCTCATTCATTCATTCATTCCTAATTCATTTGCTCAGCCTCTTTTCATCCATGCCATATTCACGAAGCTTGCCTGTTTATTCAGCTCCTCCTCGTTCACCCCCCTTTCACTCAGCTCTCTTTCACTCCTAGTTCACTCATCTTCATCCACTCAGGAACTCACCAAACGTTTGTGCAAGTGATAAACATAGGCTGAGAATGTAACACAGGCCAGGCATCATGCTTGAGATACAAAGTAGGTGACAAGTAGTCCCTGACACTAACATTTGCAAGTGGAGGGACACGTTATAAAATAGCCCTGGAACCTTGTTTTGGGTTAGAACACACAGTCAACTTCAGAATTTCCACGTACGGTTAGCAAGAATTACCTATCCAAAACTTACAAATATCTGAAAATTAAATATATGGGCACAGAACCCCTTATTTTTGCAGGTAAAATAGTGTTTACATTAATCCTTTCACCTCGAGCCCTACTGCTGGTGACCAGCCATACTGTCCGAAATAAGGGGAAAACAGTTTTTCTGGAGTTTCCACAGATGATTTCCCACTTGAACAAATAATCTAAGAGGCATATCATATTTTGCATTTAAAGTTTATTCTATGAATAAATGATTATTGGAGCTTCTGAAGTTGTCCTTCAATTAATAGGCAGATAAGAAAAGGGCAGAGCAATGACCCTGTCATCGCTGTCATGCTGAGATAACCAACTTGGATCAGTTCATAAAGACGTAATGAATTGTTTCATTATTAAGTAGCTTGAACTGATTGCTGAACCAAGTGTGAAAAATAACATGTACCTCAACCCATTATTTCATTGTTCCTGTTTTTGTACATTGTAATGACATATATGTTTTCCCACACTCTACCTACTTTAACCCTCTACGTCCTAATGAAATCTGCTTCAGACACCACATTGCCTAACCCAAATCCCTCTGTTCCTCCCTGTGCCCCACACCTGACTTTAAACCCTTTTTATAAAGCATGGTCACACTCTTCTTGGCACCATGACTGTTTCTGTGCTCCATTCTGTTCTTCTCCTCGGTGGAAACCTCTTAGTGTTGGTGCTGTGCCTTCTGCCTCTTTTCTTCTGCCCTTGTGCAGTTTCTGACCTATCAAGTACTCAGTGAGCCCTTGATAAACAGATGTCATGGAACGAGACCCAGAGGGAAATGAGATTTGAAGAAGATAGAGACTGTTTTCTAGAGTTGGTAAAGGGAGACCCAGAGAGACAGAGGAAGTCTCGGATACCAGGTCATGAAGAGCAGCCGTATTTGTGAAGCAGTGCTGTTTCTTGGCAGGTTCTGGTCAGGGCTGATGACACCATGTGAGATGAGAGTCTATAGCTGAGGATAAGAAACTTGGAAGCAAAAAATTGCAAATGCAGAACTAATCTATGCATATAAATGTATGGTTCACCCAAGTAACGTCTTTACACCTTAATAATAAAGAGAGGAGAGTCTGACTCTCAAGCCAGTAATGGCCAGTCTTCATAGGGAGACTGTTTGCTCAAGGGGTGATTGCTGGCTTGAATTAGTCAGGGTCTGGGGCCCTCTGTCACCACCTTGCAGCAGCAGCTTGGACCCCAGAAAGCCTGCCAGTTGAAGCTAAAGTAACTTAAAATCCAAGATTGTGTGGGAGCTGTAAAAAACTGGTAAAATATATTTGCAACTGAGCAAATTTCAGAACTCCTTGTGACATTCAAGACTAAGGGAGTGGGCCAGACATGTCCCAAAGGTAGGTGTGGAAGACACTGTCTCTACAGTCTGAGCTAGAAGTGAAAAGATGAGGAAGTGAGAAGTTCAAGCTTTATTTTGAGTGAAGAAATGAGAAAGTGAAGCTTTTTAATCTAGGACTAGAAATGTACGAGACGTCAGGGTGTCAGCATCAAGCTGCTTTTGTCTAGTTGACTGGGTCTGTCCTTTCTCTCCTTTCCCTATACAGAACAGAGTTAACCCACACCCTCCCTCTTGATCTCTGTCCTTTTCCTCCTTTATTTCCATTTTACCTTCCTTTCTGAGAAGTAAGACCTCTACAGCCATGAAATGAAGTAGATAGTGCCTTCGAATTGAGGACTTGAGACTCCACTAATTTATGTTTCAGAAGAAAGTGCAAGTTCAGCTTGTGGGCAGGGGGACCCAGGTGGTGTCCTGGAAGTATCTGCTTCTCAGGGAAGAACGTTAGACCTCGCCTGACAGAATTCTCACAGCTTAAGCACAGTGCTTCTGTGATGCATCTGACCTTTGATAGCACACTCCTTTGTCTCTGATCAGCTGATGGGCATATGCATAAAATGATGACATAATGCCACAGGAAAGGATTTCTAGGTGAAGCACACCGGGAAGTAATGGCTTTGAGTATTTCTTTAAAAAGAACTAGTTGAAAGTCCTTCCCGTTGTGTACAGTTCAAAGGAATGTGTGTCTAGCTGGGTTCCAGTTTAAGTACGTCCATGTTCTTATCCTGAGTACCTCTTTGGAATGTTTTCCAGCCTAGAATGGTATGCAATGAATGGTGTCTAATTGTTCTTCTAGATGTTCTATTTGCTGACTGCATTTATAGACTAGTGAGCAAGTATGACTGCCGGCACCGCTGGAAACTTGACAGCCATGCAGATTTGATCCTCATAGGTCCTGAAATTATGTGTGCGAACTCATAGTTCCCTGATATTTTGAATCACAAAGTACATTGCTGACTCTGGACCTAGACTGAGGTCAAGGGAAATCTGGATCTCTTATGAAGAGTTGAGTTTTTCCAAAAGACATGCATAAATGGTGCTGCTGCGTGAACTTAGCCCATTGCTGATTCCCTGATGAGAAATCAGTCAGAACTAACACCTCCAAAAGGTTCAGGATTCTGACACTGTGAGGTGCTTTTGTTTGTTTGTGTGTGTGTGCATGCATGTATGTGTGTACCAGTGCATATGTACATGAGTGTATGTGACATGCTCATGGAGGCCAAGGTCAACTCTGCTGTTGCTTCTCAGGACCTTTCCACCGTGAGTTTTCAGACAGAATCTCTCACTATTTCTGGAGTTAACAGGTTCACCTAGACTGGCAGGACAGCAAACTCCAAGTATTACTTATATCTTTTTCTTCATCAGCATCGAGATTGCAGGCGTATGTCATGGGGTCCAGCTTTTGCACATGGGTGCTGAGGATTTCACTCAGTCTCCATGCTGTACACAAGCACTCCAGCGACTGAGCCACATCTATAGACTCTAAGCTGCAAGCTTTTATGCTACATTTAGAAAACTGGTCCTTCCTTCTTGAAACCTTGCCTTGTAGTCTCCTCTTGCCTGTTATCACCGTGTCTCGGAAATGCTACAGTCCCACTCTGCTTCCTCTTTTCCCACTCCTGGCCCAACCCACCCTTCTCTCCTTCTTAAATCCTTGGCCTCCCAAGTTCCACAGAGATGGATCTTGATGGATCTCAAAGGAGTGCTACTCATTCACTTCACTTCAGCTCTCATCGGGCCTGCCGTCTGATTTTATAATGTTCTGGGTTTGTGAGCCAGTACTGTTTTATGAACGTATTTTGTTTTTGTTTTATATGGAACACACACAAGCACCAGGCAATTCATGTTATGTTTGTTTTAAGTACCGATGCAAACCCACAACTGAAACCAACAGTAGCCTTAAGCATGAGCAGTGGGACTGACTCGGCTCTGTGAAGTTGTTTGGAAAGCATCATCTGGGGGAAGCCGCTCCAGCCTCTTCAGGGTCCTGAGTCAGTACCCCCCAACCAATCACTGTCACTTGAACATGACACCTGTGAACCCAGAAGCCATCAGATGCAGCTGCCTTCTATCTAGGGTTAAAGAGCAAAGGAAGTGAAATGACACCTGGTATCACACAGCATTCTCAAACTGCAAAGCACTTTCACAAGGCACTGGCATAGAGGTATGCAATTCACCCTGCGCGTGGGGATGGACTACCCACATCTGTGGGTGAGAAAACAGGGCCAGAAAGGTCAACTCATTTCCCAAGACTTCTTACTTATTAAATGGTGAACTCAGATCTGAAGCCCATGTTTGTTTTCTGCAGCGGTTAGGAAATTTCCACAGTAAGTAAACAATGTCCATGGTAGAGAAACACTAAACATAGGTCTGGTAAATATTTTAACTGGATTTATTAGGCTAAGTATTGGAATCCCTTGGGGACTCAGTGAACTAAGAAGTCCATATACTGAGATTGAGAATATCAGGCTACAAATATCATAATCATTACTTCAGTCATTTATTCACTCAAAAATGTCTAAAAAACACATTGAGTTGTTTTTGTATACACACATATACATTCATATACATTGTATACACACAAACATATACATCATATACATACAAACACACACATTCATATACATTGTATACACACATTTGTATTCATTGTATACACACAAACATACACATTCATATACATTGTATACACACATTTGTGTACATTGTATACACACAAACATACACGTTCATATACTCATATAGACTGGTATGTGTGATCACGGCACTGTTTACTCTCTATCCCTACCTGGCCTCTGCCATAGCTAAGCCCCCCTAGAGCTCTGACCTTTTTCAAACCTTTCTACGTCTCTGCCTAAAGAGGACTCTGCCAAAGGCTATCATGGAATAGTGGAAGGGATTCTTCCACCATGCCCAAGACACAGCAATTCAAAGGAGACTCTAAGAGTAGGTGGTACCAGCACCTTCCTGTGGAAGCCTAGGTTTCTCTCAGCCCTCTCCGTAAAGCACCATCCCTACATTTCACTATCTACAAACAAGAAAAAATGTCTTGCTCACTATTCAACTTTCATGGTCATTCAAAGATATTCTCTGAGCTATTGTGCTAGTCAAACCTGGGCACCAGGCAGCTAGCCAGACCTGTGCCTTGCTCTTGTGAGAAAGTGGGAATGAGGCCTAGAGCAGGAATATTCTTGAAGTAGACAGAGTGAGGTGGAGTGGGGAATGGGATCATGCTGGCCAGTTTGGCTTTGTGCCATAAGAAAGGAAGAAGACAGGGCCATTGTGTTTGTTCAATGGGTTTTTTTTTGGTTTTGTTCTTTTTTCCCCAATGTCTGGCGACGCGTGGGCAAGGACTTACTTCATTGTCTGGGTTCTCGCTTCTCTCTGTGTTGTCAAAGGCACCCATCTACAAACAGAGGGACATGTAATAGTTTGTTTGTTTTTTTTAAAAAAAAAGTAAAAAGAAAAATTCTTTTGTTTCCTGTCAGGTTCTTTACAACTAGGAAAAAGCCTTCACAAAGAGGGATTTTTCTTTTTAAAGAAATGTTACATAATTTAAGCTGTCATTTATCTCTGTCCCCATTAGCTTTCTGATCTGAGTTTTTTTCCTGGTGCAGCTAGCCCACTACCACTAAGAACCATGGGAAACTGAGGTTCTATAAAAGCCACAGCCAGACCCCCTAATAAGCTGGGCCACTGCCCAGTACCACTATAATTTATTTATTGATTATAATGGGTGGAAACTCAGGTTATTTACAGCTGACTTTTTTGCCTATTTATTGATGCTGCTAATTCTTGGCAGCCAGGAGGAAGAGCTGGCAGGTTCAGTAGTCCAGGGAAAAGTGCTGTGGAGTTCTGTGCTTAGAATAGCTCCAAAGAAGCAAATGATTTGCGAGACTCAGAAGCAGTTGTGAATATTCAACTAGTTTGGAGTTTAGATTGAGGTTATTTCACAAACAAATCACTGTAGCAGAGAGGTTCTGAGAGGGTGCAGGCCATAAGGCCAGGTGTTGCTAAGCAATGTTCAGCTTAGCTTAGAGACCAGATCAGGTCCGTGTGACCCCAAGAAAGCAGAAAGGGGTGGAATGAGAGGTCAGTTAACCTGTGGTAAATTTTATATTTGTCGACCCAATCAGATTTCCAAGACATTGTCCACTTGATGTCTTTAGTATGTAATTTTCACACTTAAGAAATTAAGAAACAAAGTATTAACACGCAGCCAGACACATCGGGAGTGATAGTTATTCAAGATGATGTATTGATCATAGCTGACCCCATGTGTTGGGCTCTAGTACAGGTCAAGTTTGGGACTGGTGCTCATTGGGGGACCTTCTATTGTTTCACAAGGTGTTAATTTAACAGTCATTATGCATCTATGATTGCCACGATGTATTTGTTATTTTTGTTGTAACCAAATGCCTGACATGATGGAGTGCATGCCATCACGGTTGCAGGTGGCTCCATGGTGGCCAGATCTGGCAAATGGGATTCCCCACACCCTTTCACAGTGGTGGAACAGAAATCACAGAGAGGAAAAGAAGAGAGGTTGTGTTATAAAACCTCTGTGCTCACCTCTAATAACTCTCTATGAAGCTCCTCAACCCCAACCTCCAAAATAGTGTCACCATATAGAAACCAAATGTTCAACCACTTAAGCCTATGGGAGATATTTTACACTCAAACTACATCAGCAGCATTGCTCTTGGCTCTGAGAATACATTCGTAAGTACAAACTGATACATTTCATGTTCTTATGGCCAGGTAATACAATAATCAAACCAGCATAAAAGGCCATGTAAAACCCTGGCACATACTTGTCAAAAGAGTTCTGTGAGGTCAAGTGTAGAATTGGTTTGTTTGTAATAGCAGCAGAATGCCTGACATTTGAGCTAAGACTAGAGAATAAGAGAGTGAGCGATACAGAAATCTATGGAATGCCCCCTTTAGGATATCAGGTACAAAGAAGCAAGCCAGGCATTTTTCTTTAGTTCATGTTGCTGCTGTAACATAATGCCATAGATTGGGTAATTGGTATTGGACAGAAGTTTAATTCTCACAGTTCTAGACACTGGGAAGTCCAAGACAATGCCACTGGGCAGTTCTGAGTCTGATGAGATTCTGGTATCTGTTCTGAGTACCCCGAGTGCACCAAGCCAGAGCAGCACTGTTCTCTTATTTGTGTAGGAGGTCCTTTTGTTTTTGTGTTGCTTTTATTGGTTAATAAGAAACTGCCTTGGTCTAGTTGATAGGGCAGAACTTAGGTAGGCAGGGAAGACAGAACTGAATGCTGGGAGGAAGAAAGGCCGAGTAGGGGTGGAACACCATGGAGTCACAAAAGACAGACATGTTGAATCTTTCCCTGTAAGCCACTGCCATGTGGCGATACACAGATTAATAGAAATGGGTTAAATCAAGATGTGAGAATTAGCCAATAAGAGGCTAGAGCTAATGGGCCAAACAGTGATTTAATTAATACAATTTTGGGGTGGTTATTTTGGGGCTAGGCTAGCAGGGCAGCCGGTACAAATAAACGGCTCCTTGGAACATCATATAGCTTAAGACAGAGGAGAAAAAAAAACAACCAAATTTGCTTCCTTTATCCCCTTAAAGGCCATCTAATCTCACAAAGGAGGAGCTCTCATTACTAATCCATACCTTTAAGGTCCTCTCTTACTACTATTACATTGAAACAACTTTATTTTGCCGGGGTCTCGTCCAGACCATAGTAGACTCCATTTATATTGAAGAAGATCTGGAAATATCATAGAAGACAGGATAGGAGAATACATAGAGGTAAAATTAAGATTAGAGACTGGATTTCCACTGTCCCGGGAAACTATTGAGGAGTTGAAGAAAGCAGGAAGACAGCGTGGAGCGCACAGAAACATGAGCAAGAGGGATCAATGAGAGCCTGGTCAGGCCCAGTGAAAGGTGCTGGTGGGGTTAATTATGGTGACAGGTGGATACTGAAGGGAGAGAGTGGTGTTGACAAGATCATGATGCTGGGCTGAGAAAGTATGAACAGAATTATAGCATTTATCATTGCTTTATTCTTTGGAGTTATGAAAGCAATTTCCAGCCTAAATATTTCCAATAAGTACTTGTCAATAGACTCAGCTGTCTCAGGTCAACCTTCCCATCCAGATATTCCCAATTTTTTCTGAGTAGCAGATATTCTATATCATTTGAATATTGATGAATTTAAAATTGCTTATTAAATAGGCTGGTTTTCAAGTATTGGCTTTGATCTGTTAGAAGCCCTGGGGTGTTTGACAAATTATTAATTTTCCTGAATTTAATTCTGTAAACTAAAATTGCTGGTCATAAAAGTAATTGCTTTAAGCTGGGCATGGTGGCCTGTTCCTTTAAACCTAGCACTCAGCAAGCAGGAGTAGGTGGATTTCTGAGTTCAAGGCCAACTTGGTCTACCTAGTGAGTTCCAGGGCAACCAAGGGCTACACAGAGAGACCCTGTATCAACAAATAAAACAAACAAACAAAAAGAATAACTACCCTGTAATTGTTTCAGGACTTGACCTACATAGAATTTGGCAGACACATGACAAATACCAAAATATGTCAGTCAAAGTTCTTCCTAATTGTCTCTGTAGCTGGAGATAGATGTCTCATACCCCGAATACTTAAAACTTAGGAATGTTCTGGCCAACTTACATACTTATGAAGAAATTTTAAAAAATATAGCTTTGAATATTTTTTACTTTTAATTGGGATATAACTGATATATAATAAACTATATATGTACATATATATATATTTATAGTTGATAATCTGAATTTTTACCAAAGTGTATACCTATGAAACTCTCGCCACAGTCAAGACAATGAGCTCATCTATTATATCTCAAAGTTTCTTGCGTTTCTTTGTATCTGTGCAGGCTGTCTCCCTACCTCCTTGGATACTCCAGTCAGTTCCCAGACAGCCAAAAGGTTACTGTTTCACTATTGGTTGACTGGAATTTTCTAGAATTTTGTATAAATGAAAGCAAATAGTCTACACTGTTGCTCTAGCTTCATTAACTCAATATATTCCATATTATTTGAGCTCCTGCAGCAGAATACCTGTTACTGGGTCATTTACAAAAAACAAAAATGTATCATAGTCTGGAGGTTGGGACTCCAAAGTCAAAATATTTATATCTGGTGAGGGCTTCTTTCTGCTTCCAAGATGGCACCATGAATTCTGCATCCCCTGGAAGGAGGGGATCTGCAGCCTCACACAAGAGAAGGTAGGCTGATTAAAGAGCAAACTCCCTCTACCAAGTCCATATAAATTGCCATCAACCCATCTATGAGGTCAGAGTAGTCATGACCTAAACTAAACATGTCCCCCAAAGCAAGTTTGGTCCAAAGTTTCTAATGTGTTGATTTGGGGGCTACATTTAGACATAACCTATAGATATATGTTTTTCCTTGTTCTGGACAAACACCTGGAAGGTTAGTGTCTGGCTTAAGTATAAGATTAACTTTAAGCAATGCCTAAAACCATTCCTTAAAGCAGATTTATCATTCTATACTTCTGACAGAAGCATTACGAGGCTCAACTGCTCGGCACTTTGTGTGGTCTAGTGCTTGTTTAAATTTTTAAGTCTTAGCCATTCCAGTTGGTATATAGTACTTTCTTATTAGGCTTTTAATCTGCTGTCTTGTAATGACTAATGATGTTAATTTAACATCTTTTTATGTGTTTGCTTCTTCTTTCTCTAAATTCAAAATAATTAATTGCTTTAAATCATTCATTAACTTTTCAATGTTATCATCAACACATTCATAGATGATAGGTGGGCAGATGGGTAGAGAGATGGATGGGTAGAGGAGTAGATCAGTGGATGGATGGGTGAAATGGACAGGGAGACAGAAGACATTTAAGTTCTATTGTGGGGCATGCATGCCTTTAGGCTCTAGAATAGAGTAGGAAGCAAGTTAATGTCCCCAGCCTCATGGGACATTCCAACCATGAAAGAAAGACCAGCAGACAACAGACGTTGTAATGCACTGTGCGGTATATATAGTTACTATAGCGATAAAGAAAGGCATCAGTGAAATCATTGGGTATTAGTGGTAAACACTTTAATATGACGTCATGTTATCACAGTTTTATTTTCCACTATATTATGAGATCCTCAGAGTCCTTATTCTCTCCTTTCCCTTCATTCTCCATAATATTTTACAGCATGGCTTATGAGCAATACATATTTGCTAATGAATTATTCTTATTCATCTATCTTCTGCACACAAAGGTATGTATCTTAGTCTGTTTAGCACATTATAACAAAGTATCATGAGCTGGATGAATTAAAACTACAGAAGTTTATTTTTTACAGTATCAGAGGCAGGCAAAGTTTCCAACTTTTCTAGCTTGTCCTTTCTGGTTAAGGGTCAGCATCTTTTGGCTTGTCTTCAGGTGGTAAAAAGTGAACTTACTCTCTGTAATCTCTTTCATAAGGATATTAAGCCCCTCAAGCCAGTCTTCTCCTAGTAATATTAATAAATATGTGGACTAGATTTCAGCATATGAATTATAGGAAAACAGACATTCAAACTATAGTGATGAGACTTCTCTGGTCTACCTTGAATCAGGTCCAGGGAAGATGTGTGTTTAATAACCATCAATTCAGAACATGTATGGCTGGAAAAATGAATGATCTACAGAGAGAACTTATGTCAGCAGAGGCAAAACTCCAGACTGACAGTGCAATCAGGTTCTTAGGCCTCCTGGTCTGGGTAAGCAACTGTGCCCAACTTGCCCAGACTTCTGTGCCCATCTTTTGGAGAAGCTGTTGGGATGCAGGTGCACTTTCATATACTTTGCCTTCACCAAGGAGTTATTTAGCTCTGGATAAAATCACTGGCTTCCAACTCCTCTAGTGGCTTTATAATAGCAATGGTGACATTCTGCACAGTTATGGATGTTAGAATCGTGTTCTGTAGCCCAAGCTGGCCTTGAACTCAAAATCCTCCTATCTCCGCCTCTTGAGTGTTTAAATTACAGGCATGTACCACCACACCTGGCTGGAAATCTGCTTCCTGTGAGCGGCAGGAAGCCTGGTATGTCCATGTGGTCTTCTCATCCCCACTATCCCACCAGGGACTCAACAGCTCAGTAAATATTTATTGTATAAAACTGAATCCCAAGTCCCTCTAAATGTTTCCAAATGCCAGTGAGATACCATTCACCAGTCCACAACGGGAAGTAGTCCTTGTCCCTGAAAGTCAAAGTGATTAAACTTGAATTTGAGAAAACTTTTGTTTTGGGCCATGTAAGTTATTAAAATGAACCCACACACAATTTCATAGTTGGCAATTCTTGAAAACAGGAACCATTTTTAGCCTAAGATGGTTTTGAATTGATCTGAAGAAGAGGCAGGAGGATAAATGAGATAACCTTTAGAGGTTGATGGAATATGTTACATTGTGTCATTTGGTCTTATCTGCCCAGAACAACTCAATACTCTGAAACTCAAACCCAGAGCTGAGCACGTCATATCCTCTGAAGTCCCTGAGTCACAGATCCTGCCTTGTATCAGGAGTGCCAACTACTTCAAAGTTCAATAATGGCAGACCTTACACGGACAGGGAGGCAGCCAGAGAACATGCTGCCTGGCACACTATTGCTCCCTTGACGAGTCAAGTAAAGCTACCAGCCAAGGCATGCTGTTGCCACCCGACCTGTGCTGTACAGCATGCAGAAGGTTTATGGTGGCCCTGTCCCCAAGCCATAAAGTTTATTCCTGCAATTAGCCAGCCCATTGTCCCTTGCCCTAACGCCTCTTTCATCTTTAGTGGACTTGTCAGGATACGCTTTAAACACAGACTGACCAGAGCAGGACATATCTGGCAGAAGGGGCTTTTTGACCATCAGCGTCTTAATAGAGGCAGTTAGTTATTAGTAGGTACGACACCTACTGTGTCTCACTCATTGCCTTTTTTTTTTTGATCTGCAGGCATAAACACTCTTGTATCCTGAACACAGAGGAGAGATGGCCTAGTCATAGATGGAATAACTACAGACACATTCAGTAGACCATGAAGTAAAAGAAGAATTGTCTCTGTCACATTCTTCTAGGAAGTTGCATTCCTAGAAGGTTTTAATTCTTCAGTCAAGGGGACAAAAATCTTTTTAATAAACTTGAGAAATGAGGGAGTGGGGATAGAGGATAAATGGTCTTATAGTATTGTGCATATATGGAGATAAAATGCCTTCTGGTGTATGTACATTTTGAAGACTAGGTGAGAAAACCCACACAAAGAATCCATTTGAGACCAGCACCTAGAAATTGATCTGTGAATGTTATACAAAATTACTTACTGCGTTTGTTATGTCTGATGTTCTGAGGATGCCACTGGGCATGAGAAGGAGAAGGAGATGAAAGTAAAAGTCAAAATAAGACAAAAAAGACCATATTCTTTGCAGAGAGGTCACATAAAGTGGGAGAAAACACGGACATTGATTGAGCTAAGCACTGCTGGGCAAGCCTAAGTGGTAAATATTCTAGTTTCATTCAATTGCTATGATGAAACATTCTGACTAAAAGCAATTCATGAGAGAAAAGGTTTATTTGGCTTATACTTCCATGTCACAGTCTATTACTAAGGGAGGTTGAGACAGGAACTCCAGGCAGGAACCAGAAGCAGGAACCATGGTGGAATACTGTTTGTTGGTATGCGCACAGGCTCAATTTTAGCTAGCCTTATTATATAGCTTTCTTAGTCTTGCCTAAGGATGATGCTCACAGTGATATGGATCTTCCCACTTAGCTATCAATCAAGACAATGTCCTATGGACATATCCACAGGTCAAACACTCCAGGCAATTCCTTAACTGAGGCATCCTCTTCCTAGATTGACAATAAAAACTAAACAGGACATATGGAAACGAAAAGTTTATCCAGAGCCTCATGAGGGACATACTCTTTCCTTCTTTGCCTCACACTGACTTGTTCCCAACAGGGAAGACTTCCTGCCTACCTGAACCTATGTCCAGATCCATTCATAGCCAGGTTAAGATACCACTGATGGACACTATTTAGAATTCTAGTTAGGACCATTCTACTATCTGGTCCTGGCGTAGCTGCTTATGAAGCATGTAGCTCCTGAATACATGACAATTGCACAGACTCTTAGATTTCTCAGGGAGACATGGAGATATGAACCCTTGCACTATGGGGCAGTTGGGATGGTCATCTACATAACACATGCAGCATGTTTTGCCTACAGTGGCCCTCAATAATGTTATTAGAAGATTCTCCAAAATACAGATCAGTTGCAGATATGACTGTCAAAACAATTACATTGGGTAGCACTTTTTTTGTGTGGAGAGAAAATACAAATGGTTAACATTATCCAAATGGTGAGGATGAGCAATTAAGAAGAGATGTGTCTACCCCAATGAAAGAGGGCACTCAGCCTTGCCATGCCCTGCCAAAGCTGGTCTCTTCATCTCCAGAAATCTTTGAATGCCTCTTATGAAATAAAAATAAAATCTCTACCAACTGATTATATAACATTACAACTCTTCCATGGCTTGCCTCTGCTGCTTATTGAATTCTGAGGAGCTGGTGCACCCCACTTTAACACACATGGCCCTTACTCTGGGCCATCTGGTCCTTCTCTCATCAATACCAACCACCCACAGGGAAGGGGCTCAGGGCTTCAGAGATGTTTTAACCTCCCTCTGGCTCACCAAGTCCTCTCTCATCAGCAGCAACCACCCACGGGAGAGTCTGAAGGCTCCAAAGACATGTTGACCTCAGCCTTTATTGGACTGAGCTTTACCACAAAGCTAATATTTTGCAGATTGAAAAACTCTTAAGTTTGTGTGTTAGAAATGAGTAGGTCAGAGAACTAATGAAAAACTAACACAGAAAGGAAGAGTATTTCTGGCTGTTTTCAGACTAAGGTCAGTTTTGTTTTTCATTCTAGTTATGAGGGATTGATATTTGTTATTTTAAGATAGACAATAATTCCAACATAAAAAAAATCTAGGTGCAAGTGTTAGTCACTTACACCCACAGAGCCTACCTCACCCCAGGAATGATGTGATTGTCAAGATTGCCTTATTGTTCTCAAGTCAAATATCAGATTTTTACATCATAATCTCTTAGAATTAAAATTGTATGGTATTGCAGTCCTCCTCAACCCATACTGAATAAGCTCATTAATGCACAGGACACAAGGTAGATGATATTGTTCGAAGAGTAGGGATCAATTATAGAAGAACCCACATGCTGCAGTTAGCTCTAATCTAGTGTCTTCCTTTGTCCAGTTGAAGAGCCCAGACTTGCTGATCAGTTTTCCTGCTTGTTTGCTCTTGGTTTACATGACACGCTGGTCTGATGCTGGCTGTTCTTTCTCTGTCAAAGCACCCTGATTTACTTGCTTGCTCCCATGATTTGAACGCTTCTGGTGTCCCAGACCTATTCTGCCCTTGCCTTGTTCTCTGTCCCTTGCAGAGAATATCTCTATTTTGTGTCCATCCCCTGTGTTCCTGACTGAGAAGCTCAGATATTCATGTACTTTTCATACCCTCTAATGGCCCATAAGACACAACCACAGGAAGAAAGTAAAAGTTTTACCTCAGTTTATGAATAACTAAATTCCAAAACAATGAGGTATCTGGATCAATCAATTAAGATAATATTGAAAACTGTGCCCACTTCCCCTGATTTCTCTATCTACAGACTTACTTCAGAGAATATGGCATAGAAGGTGAGACACAAGCAGGAAAAATGACACATAAGTTTTGGAGCATCCTCAGCCCTCTGATAAGTAGTAGGAATGGGAAGGTGTGTGTGTGTGTGTGTGTGTGTGTGTGTGTATGTGTGTGACAGAGACACACAGAGAGACAGAGAAAGAGCATACTGGAAGAGATACTGTTTTTGTTTCATAGAATTTTCATCACCAAGTATCATGAGCTAGGCAACTTGGAGAAACAAATGTGTTGGCTCACAGTTCAGGAAGATTCATGTCCCAAATGATGGTGTCCAAAGGGTCCCTGTTAGCATGCTCTGCATACTGACCATTCTCATTCTCATCCCAGTCTCTACCACTACTATTGTTTAGCAAGCCCCTTCTTCCCCACAAATTCCTTTTTCATTTTCGTGTCTACCTGAATCACTGAATACCACTGGAGCCTGGGGGCTTGGCAGTTGTGTCTTAGTTGGGAGTTTTATGGTTGTGATAAAACACCATGGCAAAGAACTTGAAGAAGGAAAATGTTTGTTTCATCTTACAATTCTCGTATCACACTTTATCACTGGAGGAAGTCAGGTCAGAAACTCAAGGAAGAAATATGGAGACAGGAACTGAAACAGAGACCATGAATGAGTACATGGTAGCTTACTGGCTTGCTCCTCATGGCTTTGTCAGCCTGCTTTCTTATAGCACTTTTCCCTCTTCCAAAATGATGTTAACTTGTGTCAAGTTGACATTAAGCTAGCCAGCACAAGTGTTTACAGGCCTGAGAACAATGGCAGTCCCTTTGTCAGGCTTTATCAATCACCAACAGCACACCAGTAAGGCTAGGGACCTATGAGCCTCTCCCCCTTCCATGACTGACTATTAACATGGTTTTGAGCAGGCCGATGTAGGTAAATACTGTTATATGAGTTCCTAATTACAGTGGGTGCTTCCAGTCTAGAGAATGGCATTTTACAGCCCTTCTCCCTATCTTCTGGATCTTACCTTTCTCTAAGCTCACTTTCCCCAGGGCTCTCAATCTTAGAGAAGTTGGTCTGAATGTCTAGATGAGCCCTCAACTGTCATTTACACTTGACATGTTGGGCAGTCATGAGTATCCCTCCCCATTCACTGCAAAGAGAGATGGAGAGCTGTTTTTGTCTGTGGGTATAAACACACATGTTTAGAAGTTCCCCCACTTGGTCCTATAACTTCCAAGGCATGAGTTCTTGACTTGGCTTGGAGTTCCAGGTATGAGTTCCCACTCAAGAATCAAATTCAACCAGAATGTAGTATCTCTTTTTCCCTTGCCATCTTTTTACAAGGGCACCATTATTTAGGATTGAGAGCACACTTAGTCTCTTACAACCTCATCTTGACTAACTGCATCTTTAGTGAACCTATTTCTAAATCAGATTAACATTTTTTTTAATTATGGGGTTTTAAAATTTCAACAAATAATCTTTTACTGGGGGCGGGGATAAAATTTAACCCATAGCAACTACCCGTGTTAAAATAACCTGAGTACCCAGGTAGATGTGGTGGTGCACACTTACAATTCTAGTATTTGGAGGTGGATGCAGGAGAATTAGTAATTAAAGGCCACACATTCTGATACATAGTGATGTTAAGGCCAGTCCAGGTAATAAGACATACTATCTGAAAAAAATAAATAAATACAACAGCTTCACTGTGGTGGCATTTCATTTGTATTTTAATGAATAAAGCTTGCCTGAGGATCAGAAAAGTAAAACAGCCACACCAGCCAGTTTTACAGACCAGGCAGCAATGGCACACACCATTAATCCTAGTAGCCACACTAGCTTGCCATAGAAACCAGGCAGTAGTGGTGCATACCCCTAATCCCAGAACTAGAGAGGTTTACAAAATGGGAGGAGACAGCTCTTAGTCTGCCTCATTCTGAGGTTTCCTGGAGGCAGGATCAGTATTTTTGGACAGTGGCTGGCTGCTTTTCTTTTTTTGGTCTTCAGGTTGAACCCAGATATCTATCTCTGAGTTTTTATTAATCGTACATCATTACACTTCCTGCAGAAATTATGGTGTTCAAATGACAGAAAATCACATAGATCAATGATCCTCAACCTGTGAGTCATGAACCCTCTTGTAAATCTCTGTATCCCAAAATATTTACATTACGATTCTTAACATAAGGTAAGTTATAGTTGTGAAGTCACCATGAAAATAATTTTATGTGTGTGGGGACCTTCATAACATGAGAAACTATGCTAAAGGGTCACAGCATTAGGAGGGCTGAGAACCACTGACATAGACGGAAAGATGACTGCTGAAGCATACATCCTATCTTCTGGGTAGTTCCCTTCCCCAAGCAGGGAAGCTCCACAGGCAGTGGTTTCCTCTGGAGTCCTTGATGATTCCTGACAATGAGGTTTCCTCAGCCCATAAGGAAATAAGAAGTACAGGTGTTTCATTTGCCTTTGATTTGGGGGAAAGCTCTGCATTCAAAACTGTTCTTGATGCTCAATTAAGTCTTATCCTTGCCATAATTTGGAGGTGAAGAGTCAGGCTAGGAGCTTAGGTCTTCTACTGCTGGGAATAAAGTTTCAGCCTGAGAAAAGCTCCAGCTGAATTTGAGGTAATGTCATCATTACCCAGTGTGTGAATGACTTTTACTGCAATCCTTACACTGGTTTCTTTGTTTGTTTCAATAACAGAGACTTAACTACATCACACAAAACATCATTCTCTCATTGGACAGTCAGCTTTAATTCTTTGAAATTCTTCCATGTATTGACCTAGACTTTTACCTCTGACTTCGGCCCACTTTGATTTCAACTTTTGTGCACAGGGATTAAGCAGAATTGAGTTCGGGGTTTCTGGAGATTCCTTTGCACCTGTCTGTGATGGAGAGGAAGGAGTTTACTTTGTCTTCTGGACCATTGTGCTTCAATTTGAGAACCTCTCTTTCTTCTTATTGTTCCATTTCTTTTTACATCTGTGTTACATTACTATTTGCTAGGAGTCTCTACCAGAAAAAAAAAATAATATACCCAAGACCCATTTGTCTCCTTAAGTAATGGTTCTTCAAGCATTTGAGAGCAGCCATTATTTTCGTTCCTCAATCCTTCACACTCTTCTTCAGAATAAATTTCCTTGGCTCTTTTAGCTGAAACAATGGTTTGATTTTCAAATCCTTCAGCTTCTTCAGTCTGTATAAAAAATATACTCTCCTAGATATCTGTTCTCAGCATAGTAAATGTGATTACATTTCAACAAAACGGCAGTTTAGAAATTATGTAATTAATTTTCTCATTTATTTGTGATCTTGAGAAAGAGGGCTTAACTCTGTAGAGGTCAATTCTTGCCTAAAATGCCCTGTTGAATTGAGTCCTAATCCTCTCAGAAGTGATTATAGGAAAGGATTTCTGGTCTTAAATACTTCCTTTCAGTTGACATTTTACCTAATCCCAACTTTTCCTTTATATGAGTTACTTTTATGTCACTCTGACAAATATGTGGTAGAGAAATCTTAAAGGAAGAAATATTTATGTTGGATCACAGCTTTAGAGGGTTCAGTCCATTGCAGCGGGGAAGGCAAGGCAGAGTCCATGCCTATAGGCAAGTGTGTTGGAGGCCGGCAGTTTACATCATAGCTGACCAGACAGAGAGAGCATGAAAAGAAGCAGGGACCAAGCGTAACCTTCAATGACTCACCCATATGACCTGTTTCCTCCAACTAGGCCACACTTCCTATGAGTGCCGTAGAATCTCCAAATACCTCCACTCGCTGAGAAACAGGTACATACAACATGGGCCTAGGAAGGACATTTCAGAATCAAACCACATAAGGATTGGTGGCAGGGATCTTTTTACAATATTATCTTTGGTGGTTTTAGTGGATTCTGGTATATTTTCCATCCATTCAAATTGGCTTACAAGGAATTCAAGGTAACATTTGATTTTGCTTTGTAATAGGTTGAATATCAGGATATCAGGGACCTTGTGGAATGCTGAGTACCTGTGAATAATAGAAGAAATACTATTGATTTATGATAGAGAGTGAATGGATAAATAAATACTAGTAAAATCTGATAACCACACACATGGACTAGCATTTATGTTTCATTTCCTTTCTTTTCTTTTTTTTGGTTTTTTGAGACAGGGTTTCACTGTAGTTTTAGAGCCTGTCCTGGAACTAGCTCATGTAGACCAGGCTGGCCTCAAGCTCACAGAGATCCACCTGCCTCCTGAGTGCTGGAATTAAAGGCATGTGCCACCACTGCCTGGCTCTACCCATGCTTTCAATTGTAATACCCTCCTACAGTCTGGAAGGAGGGCATATTACAGAATACTTAAGAAGCAAGATGATATGATATGATATGATATGATATGATATGATATGAGTAGTCTTGGGGCTACAGAGCCTCTGCTGTCAGTACCTGAAATATGAGATATGCCAGCAGGATGGGTTGAGGGATAAGGATGTCATACTTGGATGTAAGAATGAGCAAGCTATACTTCTGGAGTGAACTGAGA
Organism: Microtus oregoni; assembly: GCF_018167655.1. NCBI lineage: Eukaryota > Metazoa > Chordata > Mammalia > Rodentia > Cricetidae > Microtus > Microtus oregoni. The sequence goes on along the minus strand of NW_024543221.1, from coordinate 18,114,312 downwards.
AGAATAAAGATGCATTATTTGAGATCTGAGGTTTGTATTCTGTTCTTCCAACAGGTCCCCCAGTCTGTGTTCAGGTCAAGTAAATGCTTCACATAGATATGATGACATACACACATCTTTTATGAGCTCCGGTGACTTGGGTTGCCTCTTTAAATTGCAAAAGTGAAGGTTTTTTTTAATGATTTTTAATTAATTTTAATTACTTACATTTTGAATGTTGGCTTAGCTGAATCCCAGCCCCCCCCCCCATTACTCTGGGATACCTGCCAATTTCCTTATGACACACTCACTTTCCTAACACGCTATTTGATAATGAAAGGCTTTAAAGCAAACTTCCAAAATATTTTGGTCTATGATAGGGAACCCCAGAGATGTAGGAGTGGATTATAGTATAGGGACTGGATAATATGGCTCATTGCACCTGAAGTTAGGAAATGATTCTTTTACCTAGGGAGTATTTGCCTTTGGCAGCAGTGAGGAGCTTCTTCCTTCACCAAGGTCTCAACCCTAAGACAGCCTTTGTGCATGCCCAGAGTAATAACATAGAATAACCATTATCCCAAAGGGATTAAATGACATTTGTCTTAAATTTGCAGTACCATTTTAAGGCTCTTTTGGAAATAAGCCAGAGGAGAAAGAGACAGGGAAGACACTTGTTCTGCAGTAGAGAGGCAGAGATGAGATGCATGGTAAGACACCCACTAGGTTCCCAAGCAAGATTGAAATCTCCCTTGGGGCAGAGGCTGTAGATTTAGAAAGCACCTGGATTCTGACAATCTACCAGTCAGCTTCTAGACAGAGACTTTTCAAATGTGAGATCAGCGCAAACCACTCAGCTCCAGAAACCAGGCTCTGTTACCTCTGCCACCACAACTGTTTCACTAGTCAGCATGAAAATTGATTATAGCATGTGGCATATGTTATATGCTCACAATATTAATCTCTCGCCTCCCTTTTTAAAACTTGAAAAAGACACACACACATAAAAGAGATTTCTTAAGTTGTGAACTTATGTAAGTATGATAGTATCTAGATATAAAAGAATATAAAATGACCCGTGGAATTATGTGTGTATATATATAGAATTACGAGGCTCTGATTATTGGACAGACATGATTTGTCTCTCACTCAATGTCATCTATTCTGACATTCTTTACAGAGAAGGCCAAAGCAGGGTAAAGAATTCTGTGGTGAATACTGTCCCACGTGTGGTAACTTGCAGTCCTACTTTCCTGGGGATCCTGAAAATGGAAACAAATATGATTCAAAGCCAGGCACTGTGACACATCTCTGTAGAACCCGGAAAGCCGGGGGAGGAAGATCATGCATTTGAAGTCCATCTGGGTTATACAGTGAGACTAAGTCTCAAAAACAAACGAACACACAGAACAAACCTTGCCTAGAATGTTCACATGAATAACGTGGCCTGAAACAGTGTCCAGTCATGAATACCATTGGTTTGTGCATGATGAGAGATATAGATGACAGCCCACTTCTGGTTACTTCTGGAATCCTCCGTGATTTCAGAGCTGATATGGAAATGAAACTAGACTCTAATATTTCTGTTGAAGGTATTTCCCAAAAAGTAGTATACACCTGAGGTGTAGCATCCAGGTTTACACAAAGGGTTAGAAATAGTTTGTGTAGTGACAGCTGCAGTTTGTACCAATTCCAGATACTTATCAAAACCACCCACGGGTCGTCATTCCCCTCTTTTTATCTGCCCACTGCTTTTCTAAATGGGCTGGTTTTCCATTTTCCATATTTTTCCCTTCGTTAACAACGGCTAGAATTTGCAATGTGAAGTCTCTGCCAGGAGTTATGAAATGGAAAATAGTTTAGGTAATTTGAAATTGGTATCAAGGGAGGGGAATTTTGAGAATTTCATGAGTTCACCAAAGTCAAGGATGTTTGATCTTAACAGACCTCTTTTCCTGGACCTTCCTCCCCAGAGACTGAAACATCTGGGATGGAGAGCCTGCCAGGATGAGGGAAGTGAAGGTGAGTGTGGCAGAGGGGAGTCCAGTGGGAAGTGGCCTCTTTTCTGTCCACTGGCTCTGCATAATTCATAGCACAGAGATTATATACAATCTCTTATTCATGAATCTTTACAGGGGCTGGCTATTCCTGTTGGTCAATTGAAAGGAGATGGTTTCCTCATAGTGTCATCTTCGTCCTCCAAACTCAAGGGCACAGTGAGAAGCAAAAATGTCTCAGAGCCTTAAAAATGAAAGCCCTTCTTTCTCTCCTAAGTTGCTTCAGAGTCCTTAATTCTGAACACCCACGAGGCTTTTGCCGATCCACTCAGCCAAGGACCTCTCATCCTGAAGTCTCCACTGTTGACAGAGGCTGATACATGCATCACTCCAGGAATTTGGAGGGCTGAGAAGGAGCCCTGAAGAGGCGATGGGAAGTACATTGCCTAGAAAAGAAGGGTGCAATCGAAGGAGTGAAGTCTCTTTATTTTCTTCCTCTCGGCAGTTGAAATTAAATAAAAGTTGAACCAGCAGCCCTACTTTAAATGGGTTTCAATTCTCTTTTCCCCTCTTAGTCCTATTTCCCCTGTGTCCTCATCCACATCGGAAGGCAGCCCAAGTGTCTGGAATCTCGAGACAAATCATAATTGGTAGTTGAAGTAAGGGCTTGAAGTACTTCCTCCACTTCTGCGTCTCCTACACAGCCAGTGAGATGGAGCTGGGTGGGGAGTCTGAGAGTGGAGTGCAGTGTGCAGAAAGCCTGTGGAATGGGGGTTCCTACTACAGTGGAGCTCACTGGCCCCAGGGTTCCCACAGAGGTCAGTGCTGGACACTGACACTTCCTACTTTCTTTTCCCAATGTTGCAGCAGGACAGCAAAATTTTGACAAGGCTTGATGCAACTTCTCACTTTACCTTTCCGAGGACCCCACCTGAAAGTGTGTGCTAGAGCCATGGAGCAAAAGCTAAAAGGGGGTCTTCCCGCCTTGTGGTTTGCTGGGTTTTTGTGAGTGTTTCATCTCTGCCAGTCACATGGAGTCCCTCTTTCTAACATGCTGGAGCTAAAGCCAGCCAGAAGAGAATTGTACTTCTCTGAAATTTAGAGCCAGTTTTTTATGGCTTTGGCTCCTGTTTGATCCACAGAGCCGGTGTGTGATATGTGTTGGGCAGTTCTCTACCTTGTCAGTATCTGGGAGCTTGTGGTATATTGACTGTCTCTTTCCAGTTCCAGAGAGTTGCTTTTGTTTCTTCATCTACTGAATTTGCTTCTTTCTTCTCTTTTTCTTCCACCCAAATTACAACAACAACAACAACAACAAATGCATAGCAAAAGGTATTGTAAACGATGGAGACACAAAGTTGTGGCTTTCATACCTTGGTGAGCAGGGATGGAATTGAAATGTTTTTGAATGTTTCAAAAAAGGACCACCCAGGAAGCACAGCAGGGAGGAAAGCAGTGAAAACCCCAGGAGCATGGGGCAGAGCTGTGTTCATAGAATCCCAGACACCCCTCTTCTTTTTCTATGCAGCATCCTGGGGACTGGAGGAGCAGGGATAAAAGAGCCTTTCACAGAATGAAAAGCTGAGGAAGCTACACAATAGCGAGTGTTCAGGGGAAAACAAGGATAGAGTCTGATGCTGCTAATTAAGTGACAAGGGCTGTGGTGATGAGCTGTTCCTGACTTGGGTTGCTCTGCAGTCTTTAGAGGCAAGTAAGGGTTCAGGCCCTTCAACCCTGGTTCAATAACTGTGCTGTCAGTCTCCCTACCAGGATTTTCTCAAGCTCTGCTTTGAGGCATAATGGAAAACCACCTGCTGGCCACTTGTCCCTAAGGCTGGCAGAGCTGTTTGTCAAGGCTCTTCTCTCCACTGTGCCAAAGTAGCCTACCACAATGGGTAGTTTCCCACTAATTCCAACAAGTCATCGTTCTAGGTATAATATGGGTTCTTATGTCACAGGACTACTTAAGGTAGCCAGTGACATCACTTTGAGTTATCATTACACTCCTAACACCGTAGAAGGGCAGGCTAAAAACCATGGGAACAAGGCAGATACCCCAGCCAGAGGAGTGAGTTGAGAATGTCTTGAAATTTTGACTTCTTATTTATAACATCAAGTGACACACACTATCTTGCAAACAAGCTCTTGTTATTTGTTTCTTCATCCTTTCTGCTCTGTTTTGTTTTCTCTAGCCCGGCTACACAGTTTCCTAGAGGAACATTAAATCACAAGAGAAAAATTATTTGACAATGAAGTTTCACACTAACAGGTGCACAAATTATATATAGGTTAGACATATAGTACACTGATGTGGGATGCCCCTCCGTATAATGTATATATGTTTTATTACTACTGGTTCAAAAAGAAGTTGCTTTGGGCTATAGCAGGGCAGAATATAGCTAGGTGGGAAATTCAAACTATACAAGGAGAAAGGAGGCAGAGTCAGAGATTCCAGGAGCCTCTGGAAAAGCAAGATGTGAAGTAACAATCTATAAACCTCATGGTAAAATATAGACTAATAGTGGTTAACGTAACTTGTAAGAGCTAGTTAATAATAAGCTTGAGCTAATAGGCAAGTTTGTAATTAATATTAAGCCTCAGAGTGGTTATTCTGGAACTGACAAGCAGGAGAGAAACCTCCATTATGGTGCACATCTTTTGAAGTCCAAGCAAGAACTTTCCGAGTGGAGCTGCAGGTGTCACCACACAACTGCTCTATCCATCCTAATCCAAGAGGTGGTCTGCCTGGCAGGAACTCTCGAGTCCTCTCACGACCTCTGGCTTTGCTGGCGTTCCCTTGGAGTTTCTAGATTTGTCTGAACACAGTGAACTGGTCTCTCAGAGTCCTTTGGTTATATCTGCTTCTCCCCACAAAGTCATTCTCAATTTATTTCACCATCCACACCTCAAGATTAATAATTTAATAATTTCCTCCTTCTCCTTGACTGTGCCCTTCTGTATCAGAATTGTTCAGTGAGTTTTGCATTTTTGTCCTTGGCAGCCTCTGAAAGCCTTCATTTGTGTCTCCAAGTTTTCTCTCCTCTCAGAGGTGTTCAAAACTTACAGAGATGTTATTAACTTACACAACAATTGGAGAAAATCAAATAAAGCTTGATTAAAAGCGTAGATCAGGATTTCTGAGGGTACCTGATGTGTCCTCTTATGTGAAAGGCTGAATTACACTCAAACAGTCAGTGCAATCTGGTATCTCTACAGAAGCAGTAAGGAGAAACTCCTTTGCCATGTGGGAATGCAAGCTTGGCGGCAGACAGGGGGAGAACATGTGTACTAATTTACATAGGACCCATGGTGATGTTGGAACATGTTTCAGCCAAAACACAAGAATTGTCCATTGGAATTCCACACATGGGACTGGAGTCATCATTCCTCAGCTTTTATCATCAGATCTAGAAACACATTTTTTTATACATTATAGTTGTAGACTAAATTATTCAATCATGTTCCCAAAATCAGAGCAGAATGCTTGTCCTTATTCTCTCAAGAGGTTTCTATACTGTTCCATGGAGCTTTGATCTGTTTTGGCATTTGACTGGGTTAAGTAGTACACCATAGGATTATCTACCCAAAACTTCAGAATCTAGAAGTAGTAATAGTTAATTTTATATATCATCTATGTCATAGGATGCCCATATAACTGGCAAACATTATTTCTGGTTGTCTCTATAAGAGTTTCTGGTAGAGATTACACTGAGTAGAGTTCACCTTCACCAGCGTAGGTGTGAACCCTCGGATATGTCCCGTTTCAGACAGGCCTCAAGCCAAGAAAAAGTCAATTCACTTTGGGGCTGGAATCTATGTCATCTTCTAGCTAGGAACACTGGTGTTTGGGTTTATTGTTTCAAACTTATATATGAATTGGTACCATAAATCTTTGGTACTCAGATATTTGATCAAAACCAACCTGAATTATCTCACTGCTTCTCCAGACTGAGACTTCTCAGGCTGTATCACATGAACCGAGTGTTGTAGTGTAAATGTACCTGTGTTGTGTGTGCATGTGCTCAGATATACAAAGTAGATTGCTCTCTCTGTTGTGAGAGGTTAGCATCCATCAGCTAAAGGTCTGAAGAACACAGCCTCCTCTGAGTAAAACAACATTTTCTGCTAGTCTGCTTTGAGTTATCTCATTGGCCTTTTGTAATTTTAAGACTTGAAGTAAAGCTGTGTACCATCCACTGATCCTCTGTGATTCCAGCTTCTGATTCAGGCTGGGCCATATATGGGACCTCTGGTATCTCTAGCTTCACAGATGTAGGTCTTAGCATCTCCCAGCCACCACAATTTTGTAAACCAATTTCTAGAGCTATATTGATTTATAGAGAGATATGTAGACATGAATTAGAGATAAATAGATGATGCAAATAGTCTATATCATGTAAATATAGATTATATAGATATAAGTAGATACAGATAGCACTGGTTCTATTTTCTGGTTAATCCTGCTAATATAGGAAAGTACTAGATACATTTAACTGAGATGAGGTCCTACTAGCCCTGGCCTTACTCCAGTGATACCTGTCTGAAGAAGATGAGGATGAATAATAAAAATAAAATAATAAGAATAAAAGGAATAAGAATAAGAGGAGGAGCAGAAGCAGGAGGAGGAGGATAAAGAGACAGAGGAGTAATAGGCAGACTCATCAGAAGACTGAATGACAATGCATGCATATTGGAAGGATGCTGTTACAAATCTGTAGAGTCCCATAATCTCCAGAAACCCATAATCTCCAGAAACCAGGGAGAATACTTGAAGCAGACTTGCTCCTGGACTCCGTGGAGAGTCACCTTGACACCTTATAGTAGAGTTGCTTAGGAGGTCAAGTTGTTCATTTTTAAGCTACTGGGCTTATGACACTTGTTTAAGCTGCCCTTAGAAATTAACATAGCATTATAATTAACATTGCGTCTTTCCTCTGGCCAGTTCCCTTTAGTCTCTGCTGCCACTAAGGACAGCAGCGTAAATTCTCAAACTCACTTGGTAGTGATGAGGACCTGGCTTTTAGCTCCAGCTATGAGGCTAGGTCCTCCAATCTTCCTTGCCATATTGTTCGCCTGCTAACAAGGGCCTCTCTGCTTGACCTCATTGTAGACCCTGCCCCAAAATAGACTGCTGTGTCATTCAGAGCCTTCTTGCTTCCTTCATTGGTATTATCACATTGAGCTTCTACCTGCTGTTTGCCATGCTGCCCTCTGACCACAAGGTATCATCATCTACCCAGCGTGGTAGGACCAGCTACCAGCACTGTGCTGGGGTGTTCTGTGCAGGTGGGACTCTACTATAGTTAGATAACCTTTTGGGCCTGATTGTCTTACTAAGTGAAGCAAAAGAAATCAGCTTTCAGCTTCTCTGACATCTTGCCATTAATTCAGAAGGCGTCTTATGACTCCTGCTTCTTCCTCCCATTCCTTCTATTCACTACCCAGTCCCGTTCTGTCTGGCAGTTGGCACAATGCAGATTCTAAAACGTGCTGGCAAAGATCCTGTCCTGCTAAGGGAGAGTCTTTTGTTCTTTTATCCTGTTGACTTTCTTCCCTTTTCTTTCTTCTGAAAATGAAAACAAAGGAATTTTAAATGAGCCAAACCATTGCTTAAGAAATGGTCTTAGCCATATCTTGGTAATTAGCAACATCAGAATCCTACTTGAATACAATTGATGTTGTCTTCTGTCCTACCCCATACAGTCAAAGAACTATAGTCTCCAAAATCAGAGGAAAAAAGTACATTGTTTTTTTCTTAATGAACAAATTATATTATGTATATGTATTCATGTATATTTATGTGTGGGGAAAGAGAAAGAGAGAAGGGAGGGAAAGAGAGGAAGAGCAAGAAGAGAAGACAGCACAGACAGAGAGAAAGAGAGAAGGAAGCAAGAAAAAGAGAGTGAGAAGAGGGGAAAAACAGAGAGAGAAATGAAGACAGAGTGGGATGGAGAAGGGGAGGGAGAGAGAAGTGGAGATTGTTCCATGTACATAGGCAGCATCTGGATGACTACCACATGCACCTTCAAAGAAAAAAACTGAATGAAAAATACAGAAAACAACTAAGGAAAGATAGACTGTGCTTAGGGGTTAGTGAATTTACAGAATATGACTCAGCATTTATAGCCTGATTTATTCACATGCTTAAGAATCAATTCAGATATCAGATTCCATACCAGTTTATCTCATATTCAGGGGTATATCAAGATACTAAGAGGTAATAGAGGTGGGGAACCTGTCTTCTTACAGATGAGAAAATAGACCCCAGAGAAGCTATCCAACCCATGACATATAGCAGTGAAGAGTGGTCACTCACATATAGAAATATATTTTCTGTCAAATCCCAGTCCAGGCATCTGGGGACCAAAGAGAATGGTGGTGAACCCACCTTTCCATCAGTGTCATAGAAGAGTTGCAGGATTGCTGATCATTTAGAACTTGCACTAACTAGACCCCAGTTTCCCAATGTTATGTTGCATCTAGGTTTGTCCTAGGACCATCTGTGTCTTCTAAGCCCCAATGTTCAGTGTTCTGTTTATGGATATCTCCTCCTGTGATGTGGGATTCCCCTCTGTATTTATTATTTATTATCATTGGTCAATAAAGAATCTGCTTTGGGCCAATGGCAGGGCACAGTATAACCAGGTAGGAAATCTGATATACAGAGAGAGTAGGCAGAGTCAAAAACATGCCATGTAGCTGCTGAAGGAGACAGATGCTGGAACCTTAATGGTAAACCACAAGCCTCATGGCAATACATAGAATAATAGAAATGGGTTAATTTAAAATGTAAGAGTTTTGTTAATAAGAAACCTAAGCTAATAGACCAAAAAGTGTTTTAATTAATATAGTTTCTGTGTGATTATTTTGGATCTGGGTAGCCAGGAACAATAGAGCAGCCTCTGCCTACACTCCTGTCTTGTCTTTGACTTTTTAGATGATGTCATATCTCCTGTATTTAATAAAAGGATACTTTACCAACAATTTATGACTGCTAGCAGCCATGCTAAACCTCTTCCCATGATGCAGTAGGTACTGTTTGAGTACCCACCACAGGCTTCTCTTTCTTCTGATGACCAACCATTCACATGGATTCATGGGAGTGCCAGTCATCCTTACCTTTCTTACTATGCCTCACTTCTAGCTCCCCTCCTGGTTCTGCCAATGGCAGTAATTCACTTTCATATTAATTGTTAGCCCAGGGCTTGCTTCTGGAGGCTGACATAAAGCACATGGACTGTTTCGTTCGGGACTCCCGGAAACCTGAGAGAAAGCTTTACAGATGAAATACAGAAGCGTAGGAGATGGAGTTGTATTCTCTTCTGGCTTTTTTGACAGCTGGATCTGGCTCAGGTTCAGCATCTGAACAATAAAGATGACTCACATTGGTATTTGGGACCCAAAGCTTCTGTCAAGTTCTCCAATAATCCCCTCCGCCTCCATTAGAGAACCCAACCATTTTTCCTAGGCTTTTGCAGCTCTTTTTCTGAATCTGCATCCTGGCATTCCATTAGCCCTCAACCTTAAAAATACTGAGGGAGTATGTATGGTAATAAATAAATACATTTAAGTCAAATTGTTCAAATCACAAACCTACACGAAACAAATTTTTGGACCCTAAAGTCAGGTGGCTCATGCCCTTGACACACAGTGCATGATCCATGAACTAGTAACATAGGCACCAGTGTGATCCATGGTCTAGGGACATAGCCATCACCCCAGAACTGGCCTAACATGTGTGATCTCAGAGCCTACCTGGATCAGAAGCTGCCCTTTAACAAAATACCTTAGGAGACTTTTCAGATTTGGTCTTTAAGCTCAGGGGCAAGGTCTGATTTCTCCACATTCCTATGGATTATTAAAACATCTGAAATTCATGTTATTCCCTCCACACAGTCCCCTCCATGACAGGTGCTCACAGATTTCCACTTAGCCTGGAAATAATGTTTCATCTGTATCCATTCACCTGATTCTTTCATTAGTCACTGAGGCCTAAGACTTCTACCTACTTTTTACATCAGCCTCCCTCCTAATCGAATTACAGTGATTTTTCCTGAACTGAAACTGGACCCTTATTCTGGGTACGGCTATTGTCCCAGAAGACAAATATGCTCCCATACTTTTAATACAGAGGGTGCATCCTTCTAAAAGAAAGCACAGAAAGTCTCACGTGCTTCTGAACTTGAGCTTGAATGAATGATACCTTGTGCCTTGACTAGAGGCATCCATTCTAAGCAAGCACACCAAATCAAGAGTATCTCTGGAAAATCATCTGCACAAACTAGATCCTTGGTGCTTGGTATATTGAAGGCAAAGGGTGCTGTGCCCAGCTGTTATTTATGAAAATTCCCAAAGAGGAATCTGGTTAGAAACATAGACATGTGTTTCCTGCAGGAAATGGAGAGAAGTTTTTAGGAAAATAAAGAAGCAATGAAAAGACATAGGTTTCTTTTACAGTCTAAGAGATAGTCTTATTAAAAAGCCATCCATCCACAATAGGCTGTGAGTAATGTTTATTGAGAGAAGAAATAATTTTGTAGATTATGAGTTCAATGTCCAGGACCCAACTATTGTAGCAATAAGGAGATCTGAAGTTCCAGTGGGTGTGACTTCTATCCGTAGTCTTCCTAGGGAAAAGTCCTAGTGGGTGTGACTTCTATCAATAATGAACAGCTCCTTCAACACCAGTGGAAGCCCAGTATTGCTCATAGTTCCAGCCATTCGGTGTTTTGTGGACCACAAAATGTTTTCTCAATATCCCACTAGTCCTAAGCTGATTAAAAGGAGAAATTTCCACTGCATACAGAAGAAAAGCAGTTTTTAAACTCTAGACAAATCGAAAAGAGATAGGTTGACCAGCTGGCACGGTGCATTGTATATCTTCTGAAGCTATTGTCTAGAGCAGGGCTCTATACAATGGTTTCCATAAAGAGTCAGAAAGTAAATAACTAGTTTGGTGGGCCATATGGTCTCTGTGACAAGCCTTTATTGTTCCCATTCAAGAGAAACCAGCCATACGTAATGTGGAACTGGCTAGTACTTGTTCAGTAAAACAGAGGGCAACTTTGGCCAAGTTCTGGTCCAGAGAGACTGTAGGGTCCTATTGATCATGGTCTCCATCCTGGACCATGCTACCCTTCTTCTTGAGAGCATACCTGGGTTTTTCTGGTTAGTAGCCTGCTTCCATCCTTGCCATTCTTTGATTCATTGTTACTATAGCAAGATTAACTTTAAAACAAATGTATCATTAAAATAAATGTATCAGTCCCTTAAATCCCTCTAGTAAGTTTTCATCTCACAAAGCTCTGTGTGTTCTGTCCTCACAATCAACCTGTACTATCCCCTCCCTTCATCTGAAGCCTTCATCCATGGTCTTGCTATCCCTAAAAAGCCTGCCTTCTCTCCCCTAGGACTTCCAATATGCATGGCTATTCCTGAAAAGCTGTTCTGTTTCCTTTGTCTTCTTTAGGTTACAGGCTTGATATCATGTGACAAGATTGATACAAAACCTATTTTTTCACAAGCATCTCATACTATTTGTCATTATTAGTGTATTTTAGTACATTTTTAAAGATCCTGTGTCCACCAACAAGATTAAGCCTGTGACTACAAAAACTTCTCAGTTTATGACCATACCCTCACTGTTGGATCACTGTCACACAGAGTAGACAATGCTTAGAATTTGGGAAAATGAACAGTTAGATAAATATGTAAAATAAATGATGTTTTTCATAGGAAAGAGACTCTCTGGATAGGAACGTGTTGGGAGAAAGGTCAACAGCGGACCAGTTAAAGAACTTTTTTTGGGAAAAGGAATTAGTCAGCAATAAGATTCATATATAAAGACTTAGGTAGGATATGGGTCAGAGCAGAGGAGTCAGGGAGGAGTACTACATCTGAGTGTTATGGAGAGATACTAACATCTCTGCAAAATTTCTGCGTTGATATAGTAATCCCAAAGGTGTAAAAATGAGGGGAAAGTATACCAGGAGATGATTAAGTAACAGAGGAGATCTTCTGAATGACATCAGTAGCCTATAAAAAGAGATAGTACAGGGTTTTTGTTTGTTTGTTTTCTGCCTTCTGTCCCCACGCTGTACAGATGTGACTGTCTGTAAGCCAATGGGAAGAATGTGAGCAAGAACTGCTGGTGTTCTGATCTCAAATTTGAAGAACTAAACAAAGTTTAAGCTACCCAACTTTCAGGATCTTATTGTATCGGAAAAGATGTGATATAGACAAGTAAAAGAGTCTGACCAAAGACACCAGTTTCTTTGCCTTTTTTTGTCACATATGAGAGAGCCACTTGATAAAACCCAAAAGAAACCAACAAGTAAAATGTTGTTGATTAAAGGGTATGAGGTTCCAGTAAAATTATAACATTCAAATATAAACAAATTAGGAATAAGGGAACTCTCTGTTTGGTTCATGACTAAGGGCACTGGAATCAGAGACTGACTTCCCTCTCTCAAGGGTGGCAGAAAGACAGCTTTCACTGGTATAATAGCATAGAAGAGATAATTTTTTTCTTCCAATGTTTTTTTTTTCATTTTTCCTTTTAGTAATAGAATTTGTGATGGTTAGTTGTTATTGCGAACCTGATTGGATTCCAAAGCATTTAGGAGACTTACACAAACCTGTTCTAGTTATATTTCTTTTGCCATGATAAAATACTCCTACAGAAGCAACTTAGGGGAAAAAGCAAATATTTCAGCTTACAGCTTTCCAGTTTACAACCCACTATTGTGTGGAAGTCAACACAGGAACTTCAAACTGCTAGTCACATCACATCCACAGTCAAGAACAGATAGAAATTAATGCATACATACTCACTGGGTTGTGTGCACCTGATGGAGGAAGGTCATTGGTTAAGTAATAAAGAAACTGCTTGGCCTCATAGGTTAAAACATAGGTGGGAGGAGTAAACAGAACAGAATGCTGGAAGGAAGAGGAAGTGAGCTCAGAGACGCCATGCTCCCCTCTCCCCAGTAGACGTGATAGCTCTGCTCTCTGAGGCAGACACGATTCAGCTCCGACCCAAGATGGAAGTAGGCTAGAATCTTCCCGGTAAGTGTACCTAGCGGTGCTACACAGATGATTAGAAATGGGCTAAATTAATATGTGAGAATTAGCCTAGAAGAGGCTAGATAGAAATGGGCCAAGCAGTGTTTAAAAGAATACAGTGTCCGTGTAATTATTTCGGGGTATAAGCTAGCCAGGCGGCCGGGGTGCTGGGGATGCAGCCCCGCCGCTCCTATTACTACATGCACCTGGATTTTTCCACTATTCTACAGTCTAGGGTCCAAGACCAGGAAATGATACAACCCACAATGAGCTGGGTCAAATGTCAATTAACTTAACTAAAACAATCCCCTAGAGACGGGCCAACTGAAAGTAGACAATCCCATATTGAGACTCTCTTCTCAGTGATTTTCTAATTGTGTAAAGCTAACAGTTAAAGCTATTACAAGACCTCTGGAGGTGCATGTGAAGGCTTTTTCACAGGGAATGAATTAAAGGTTGGAAGCAACCTCCCCACTCCTGACCTTGATGAGGTATACTGCTCGATGGGTACTTGTGGTAGTGATAGACTCCCACTAACTTAGTTAAACTTACTAACTTGCTAGCTTACTTACTAACTTTATTTGGGAGGATGAGCTCCCTTGCCCTGGCCTGTGCTTTTCAGTCTCCTTTGAAGGTGGATGTCCTATTTTTTTATATAGAATACCAATTTGAAGTATGAGTTTTTTATGTGACTTTTTCTCTGTCTTCTTTCCTTCTGTTCCACTCCTGAGACATGGTATCATCAGGCTACCTTAGAGACTAACTTACAAGGCCCATGTTGATGATCAAAAAGCACTAATCAACTAGCCTAGATGCCTTATAACTTGGAACAGAGCTGCCTGCTCACTCAATACCACTCACTTAACTAATGCAGATAAGCCTATTTTCCAACCAAAGTCACATAGCAGAACCAGAAAGCCAACAGTGTTTGCAGGATCCAGGCAACAAACTGCTTTGGGTTAGGGAAGACTGAACCTCATAGGTTCAGCCCTATGAGGCTCTGTCCAGCTGACAACATAGTTATATGAGTTGGTACAATTGGCAGTTTTATGAGTTATCAGACCTCTTCTCAGTCAGTCATTTTTTTCTAAAAAGCTGATCAAAAGGGATTATTCTCCTGGTTGACTCATTCCCTCATTGGAGGCAAAATCAGGAGTGGGCTGGGATTGTGAGGTGGTACCACAGGATAGATTCTTCAGTGCCTGAAACCATATGTGTTATACCTGGATTATTCCGGTGTGTCTTTTGTCTGTTCTTTAGATTCTGAAATCTGAGGGTATATTTAGGTCATGTTTACATTTTTATCTTTTGTGTTATATAGAGTCCAGGGTTCTGCAAATGGTAAACATTCGTCCAAAAACATTGCAGTTGAATAATTAACCCAAATTCTTCAATTCTGTCAGGAAAACTTCCTTAGTTCTGTGCTAAGTTTTCAAAAAACTGTTTTAACATACTAACCCCAAAAGTAGCAAAGATGATCAGTCAGTTAGTTGTTCAGGAAGGCCCCAGGAATTTCCTACATGCTAAGATTTAATGTATATCTAGGGGCGATTTTGAAACCCAAGGTTTTAGAAGTTGGAATAGGTTGGATTTGCTCCTGTATATTCTCCATGGTTCCTTTTTAAGAACAAAAAAAAAAAAAGATGAACTGAGTCACAGAGACCAAAAGATAGAGGAGAAGAGAGAGAGAGAGAGAGAGAGAGAGAGAGAGAGAGAGGAGAAAGACAGAGAGAGAGAAAGAGAGACAGACAGACAGAGAGAGAAAGGGGGAGAGAGGGGGGAGAGAGAGGGGACGAGAGAGGGAGAGACAGAGGGAGACAGCGAGAGCGAGGCAGGCACAGCAGTGTGCTCCAGATCTCCCCACCAGAGCTGTCATTCCACACCTTCCATCCTACATCACATTCTCTTCCAATTTTCCCTCTTAAATTGCAGCCCAAAATACACTGCAGATGTGATATCATTTTCCTGATAACTGGACCTTCCAAGTTAATGACTTTCCTTCCTTCCAGCAGGGAAACAATTTCATTTGCTTAACATAATAATCTATTGTAGTCATTGCTGTTCGCCCCTTGACCCCAGGCCCAGCCTCAGAAAGCCAGACCTGCCCCATCCAGCTGCACATAGTGTATTGTACATGGTGATTGGTACAATAACCTCCAAATCCCTAACCCTGCCAGTGACCCTCCCATTGATGATCCCAGAAGTGCAGAAGACAGACCAGTCACCTCAAAGAAGAAGAGCCTTTTTTTTTTCAAGACGGGGTTTCCTTGTAGCTTTGGAGCCTGTCCTGGAACTAACTGCTGTAGATCAGGCTGGCCTTGAACTCACAGAGATTCACCTGCCTCTACCTCCTGAGTGCTGGGATTAAAGGCATGTGGCACTACCACCCGGCCTTTTTTTTGTTTTGTTTTGTTTTTCTGTTTTAATGGAGTGCACCTGCACCTGGTCTGGGGCCGCACCTGGGGAACTGGAAATATCGGTTCCTGTCATTTGCCATTTTCTGTCCTGTACGTGGGCTGGAGGACCCCTGTTCCTACATGTACCTGCGCTTCTAAGCACAGCAGCTTTTGTGAAGATGTGGGACACGGCAGCCTGTAGGTGATTTTATTGGAGTCACGTGAGTTGAAGTGTCCCCCTCTGTCAGAGTGTGGGGGTATCCCGTGAGGCGTTTCCCAAAGCCTGAGGCAGTTTGCTGTGCTCACTCACTGCTGAGTCAGGCAAAGGCTGAGGCCTTCACCACACAGTTGACTAACGAGAGCAAGGCCAATTTGGTATCATTTGTTTCCCATTTCCAAACCCTCATTAAAATAATCTGCTCTGATTGTCTAGGGAAGTTATTTTTTGCGCTTCCTTTCCCTTCGCTGTATCAGTACAATTTCACAGGCAGCAGATTTCCACGTGGAGGGTCCTGGCAGCCCTGGAGAGGGATGCTGGAGGGAAGAAGACTTACACATACATTTGCTGGGAGCACAGCCAGACCTCTTGGCAGCCAGCAGGGTGGGAATCCCAGACCCTCCGCTGTCCCCTGGACTGGGTCCCTGAGAAGCATTGAGTTCCTGGTACTGAAGGAATCTTCCTCCCCGGGAAGCACTTTGAAGAGGGTGAATGCAACAGGATTTCTTGGTATGGGGTAGTATAAATAGAAGGCTTCCCCAGTGAGGAAATGAAGTCCAAATTAGAATCCAGGACTGTGACTATCTCAGGTGCCCATGCATGCAAGATCTGGCTCTCACCGAGACTATGGAAATAATGACTGTCTGCTTGTTGTAATTTATTTTGATGATGGTTATTACTCCTAAGTTTTCTTTTGTTTTAAGCCAGTGTCTCCCTATGGTCCAGCATGGCCTGTACAGAATAATCTGGCCTCATACGCGCAGCCCTCCTGCTTCATCCTCTGGAGCCCTGGAGCAACATATGTGTGCCATTGCACCTAGCTAGACTATTTTCTCTACTGTGAATTTCTGCCAACTGTATTCCAGGCAGGCAGCATGCTAGGCCATGAAAATAGAACACTCAAAACAGGACACTTAAGGACTCTACCAAAAAACAAACCAAAAATAATAAAATCCAAGACAGAAAAATAAAAGCACTTAGAACAGATCTTGTAGTCTCTGGCTGCCGTGGAAGAGCGTTTCGCTTCGGGTAGAATGAACAGAGACACCTTCTCTCCAGATTGTCTCATTCTGGGTCTTACCCTCACAGATACACCCTACTTTTTTCCCCTTCCACCCATGATGAGCTCCCTCTTCTTCCAAAGCGGAGTGCTGTTTGCCCTCAGGTACATCAGCAAGGCTATCAGGCTTCTCGTGTTTCTAGAGTCAACAGACTTAAGTCTTGGAAAGGACTTTAATTGGCTGAGATGCTGATTGCTATAACTGGCTAATGGGCCGCCTGGGAACATGTGTAATATTTATTTATGAATTAGACGGTCATGCACTGTGAAGTCTTATTTCCTCACAAGGACAGCATGCAGCCACCTTTGGAGAGTGTGAATTCTCTGCAGGCAGTTTCTCAGTAGGTCCCCACAGGCCAGAGAAGGAAACCAATACTCTACTCCAGGGGCAGGTGTGCAGTGGTGGAGAAAAGAGCAGCCCCAGGCATTGGGCAGGGGAAAGGGTAGGATTCCAAGACTCAACCCCTTTATACTCTGCACCCGAAGTCTGAACATCCAGCAGGAATTTTCCAGGCCAAAAAGAATTTGTTCTTCCTGAATTTAACTGAATTTCCCAGTTTTCAGTGTATTGAAAGATCAGATTTTATAGACTGAAAACATGGGAAAACAGTTTTTGCCATTTAGGGGAGGATTCTAGCAGCTGGTTTTGATCTTGCTTCAAGGCAGGTACCAGCCATGGGTGATTCTCAAGACAAGGGGTGACATCAGGGGATCTGTTGCAACCATAGCCCTTTCTGTACATACACACACACACGCATACAGAAAATGAATTTACAGGAACAAGGAAAAGGGAGAGTGGGGGTAGTGAGAATAATCATAATGCATTGTGTACATGTAGGAAAATGCCAAGGAATAAATTTAGTAATAAAAAAATTCTTAAGGCCAATAAATTCATCGCACAAGGTCACAGTTGCAGTCAGAAGTAGAGTTCCTGTCTGTCTACCCCCAAATTTCCCCATAGCTTTGGATTCCCAGCTTCTAGATTTTGCCTATATTATGAGAGAAGTTTCTACTCTTTGAAAGGAGAACATGGTTTTTCATTCCCCCTGATTCTGGGAAAGAGAAGGAAAATTGGGCCACGGCAGCAGAATGCAATACGAGAATGTCTATGACCCCGATGCCCTTCCATTAGGGTAATGTCATTAAGTATGACACTCTGCTCCTTTCCCCGTGCTTTCTCTGTGGCTTCTTCTACCAGACCACCAGGATTTTGCATTTGCTAGGCAAATACACTATCTGCACTGCTTCCTAGTCCTGTATTTCATTCTGCTGTTCACGCTTGGGAAGCTGCACTATACTTTCCATTTACAACAACGAAAAACAACTTGACATTTTGGACTTGATTTACTGTTGTTGTTTTAAACTTTAAAAACAATCAAACAAACAAAAAGTTTCATCCCTTGAATATCATCAATATCAGTGTTAGTACATTGGGGACCTCCTGGGGCCAAGCCAGGGTGTTGAGTCTTTCACTTGGTGTCTTTTCCTTGGGGTAGTTCCCTGGCACATAGGGTTATGTGGGTATGTGTCTGTGTGAGTATTTGTCCATGTGGGTGTATATCTGTATGGGTGTGTGGACATGCTAGCCTTGTGATTCAACCACCTGTGAATTGTTATAACTGAGATCTAAGTGTGGAATCTTCAAAACCTCAATTTGGGGTAGGCTAGTGAGTGTGGGCTCTGGACTTGCCACTGTGTGTGTGTGTGTTGTTCTGTTCTGTTTTGTTTTGTTTAACCTAGGTCATCCGTATTGTAGGAACTCCTTCAGCCAATAGTTTTTAAGATGCCAGGCCACTTTGGGCATGGTCTCATGTACTATAAATAAAGACGAAAAGCGTGTGTGGCCCCTTTTTCTGCTGGATTCGGTTTCAGTTCCCGGCACATGCAGAGAATTGCGGATTGCTACACTTACTGTGAGTTTATCCCCAAATAAATAAACCTTTGTTACACTCCATTCCAGACTATTGTGGAACTCTTTGGTACAGATCTGTGTGATCATGGACCTGGGTGCGGTAAATAGTGGTTATGAAACCAAGAGCAATGACTTCTCAAATAGTGGCCCCTAGTTCAGTAGGGGAGCTGGACCCCTTGAGACCCTTATCTATGGTTGGCTGTTGATTGAACCCTTCTGTTCAGACTTGGGGTAGGTAAGCATGGTTGCAGTGTTTTTGTAATTTAAATGCTTGTATCATGTCCAGAAGATGACTCCACGGTCCTTCCTGTCTTTTGCTTCTTATGTTCTCTTTCCCGTTCTTCTGCAGTGTTCCTCGAACTTTCGAGAGGATGGTATAAATGCTCAATTATAGCTGAACCCCCCACCTTCCCTCATTCTCAGCATCTTGAACAGACACGTGTCCCTGTGTTCACTGCTTTTCATTATAAAAAGAAGCTCTCTGGCTAAACCTTGAGTTTTTCATGAGCAAATTCTTGTGCAGACAAAAATCAGCCCACATGTTGGCATGCTGCAGTTGCTAAAACTGTCACTTCTCTAAGGCCTTGCAGATCGAATGTCTGCAGGTAGAAATGGGAGGAAATGGACACACTTTAAAACCAAACATTTGCACCGTGGGAGGACCTAAATAAAGGAAGTGTCTGGAGGCCCTGAAACTTTAGCTGGCTCCAGAAGGAGGGAAAATGCCAGGACTGGAAGTTTGGAGCTAACTGAAGAGATCTTGGTAGCAAACGTTAAGAAAGTGATGACGCTAAAACACAAACACAAACAAACATGGCCACAACAGAAATCAGTGTATTGAGAAGGCAGCTGCTACATGAGCCAGGAGAGATTCTCTGTGCCGGGGTGGCTTTTGGCTGTGTGTGGCTTTAGGAGTGCTCTGTTCCTGGCTCTTAGGTGGGCTTTCCCTTGACAACACAAAAAGAGAAAAATGTATCTTCTAGTAGCCTTAATATTATCCCCTAGGTATTTGCCAAACTGGACTGTGACCTCCTCAGTTTCTTTTTTCCTCGTCCCTCTTTCTTGTTTCCCTTTCTTTCTTTCTTCCTTCCTTCCTTCCTTCCTTCCTTTCTTTCTTTCTTCTTTCTTTCTTTTTCCTTTTTCTCCCTTCCCTCCTTTCTTCTTTCCACCCTCCTTCCTTCCTTTCTCTCTCTCTCTCTTCCATTCATCCCCTCTCTCTCCTCTCCTTCTTTCTCTCTCACTTTGGTCCTACTCTTTTCATCAATCCTATTTCTCTTTCCTCTTGGCTTCCCTTTCTCTTCTGTCTTTCCTCTCTATCTTCTGCTTTCTCTGTTCCCAACCAGCTGTCCCCCTGTCTGGGGGAGGAGTCCGCCTCTTGCTTTAAGTAATCTACTTTTCTGTCATCAAAAATTTCTGCAGATTCACACACCTTCATGACTACATTATTACTGCAGGGTCTTTAATAAGTAATTTCCTAAAGATAACCCGGGGCATGTGTAGGTAGCAATCAGCCTGGAAATGGTTTCATGAATTGAGGGAAGGAGCCTTCTCTTTGATGGGTATCAGATATGTTTTTAGTTTGTGGTGGGGGAAGGGTAATGAAGGGGGTAACTGGAAAAGAATGGTGAAAACTCAACCCCATTTCATTAAATCTTCATGAATATGCAAAATAGGACTAATTGCCCTCTTCAAAAACTAATCATTCTGAATTTTACAAGTTGAATTATAAAAACCTGACACACTTATTTTCCTCTTTTATCATATTTGTAAGCATTACTCCTCTGCAAAGAAAATCAAATCCTATTTTTGTCAGCTGCTGTGATTCCCCCCACACCTCCCTTTCTGCTGCAACCTGCTTCTCCCTTCCCTCTGCCGAGTGCTGCTGCAGCCTGGCCATGTGTATTAATTGCCCTGTGAGACGCGCTTGAAGTCATTAGAATTCCCCGTTCAGAACTATTATCTTGTGCCATTGTGCCTCTGCATTATATTTATTTAAATGTGCCTCTTCTGAATTAGCTCATTTTTAACAGCTAGCCATGCCTGAAATATCGTTCCCATCCTAGCCGCCCTCATATCATTTTTCTTCCCTTGGTGGAAGAGATGTCTGCACCCAGCCTTCCATTCCAACAGGGCAGCTTTGTTAGGAGGCAGAGCTGCTTTTGTCTGGCAGCTTCTCAGGAAGAACTCGGTGCTCAGACCCTGTCTGCAAGGAGGCAGCCTGGAGGAATGGGTTAGACCCTAACCAGTTGAGAGTGCCCTCCCTGGACCATGCTCTTTCTTACTCTGTGGTTTTCACTGAGGACCTGAAGAAGGCAACTCGAGTTTCTAGTCTTTTCTTGGCCTTTTGCGTTAAAAGCCTCTCAAGGTGATGCCACGTTACCACTGGCAGCGACTCAGGAGCAGTCAGCTGTCCCCAGAGTCACCCTCTCTTGGGGCAGTGTGATGCATTGAATGGTCACACAAGTTTTCCTTCAAACCTGGGCTTCCCAGAGCTGCTAAGAAAGTTCTTCCGTTTCTCTACTGAGTCTAAACTGATAGCCCACCTTATCAAACTGGGTTTTATTTTTGTTTTCTCCTTTCCCTTGTCTACTCGTGTGTCCATCTTTCCATTCAGAGCAGACAGGATGGCTTACTCAACAGCTGAGCCCAGAATTTACTATTCTTACAACTCCAGACTCTAGAGAGATTTTTCTCTGAACTATCGCTGCCCAGCTTATAGCATCCCTGGGCCACATTTACATAAAGGCACACTGCCAAAGATGCGGCACCCCGCCCCTACAGGGGGGCTTGTGGACTTCTTACCATGCCTTCATTATACCCTTTATCTTGTGAGGAAAGAAGAATAAAGGGCCTTAAGCAAGGTTAACAATCCAGTGAATGGTGAAGAATAGATTTGAGCACAGGTTCATATTAGATTCATTTTCTTCCCACAACACCAATCTGGCAGCATCAGAAATGAAGTCGATATGTTGGCATGAATATTTGGCAGAGAAAATCAGGAAAGGCATTATGGACAAGGTGGGCCAGACATTTGATTCAAAGCTGGAGAGAAGTGCCTTGTGATATGGGGAGAGAGATAAATGCATTTCTGTTTCTGCAAAAATGGCAAGTTCAGATCCCAGGACTCTTGGGGTTCTTGTAAGATTTAGATAACATGCGTTGAAGAGACAGCCTTTGGGAAATATCACGAACGCCCCTCAAGTGCAGAAATATTTACCAAGAATGTCTGGTTCATAAAAAAAAAATCCTTTAACAAGGTTTGTGAATGAATGTGAGGTTTTAATGCAGGTGCTCTTGGAGGCATTCTTGTCGCTAAGACAAGCCAAGACTTGCACACATGAGAGTGGCGTCTCTGGGTCTGAGGTCCAGCACCAGCATACCACTGTCATCTTGACTGGCTTTGGATCCATCTCCTCGTAGTGCTGTGGGAAGATTGGCAAGGGAAGAGCATCCTGATTCCTCTCAGTTCTGCAGATGACAAGGAGAAAGACCAGTATGATAAGATGAAAATCTTCTGGCTTTTCATTCCCCTCAAGTTCTTGCATGCTTTCAGTCTGTTCCCCTGCAGTGGAGATTACCCGACTTCCTAAATTCTAAGAAAAGGAAATATCTCTGTGAATTGGATCTGACTGGAATCCATTCATGAGGAAAGGGCTCAATACATTGCTTGAGTTTTTAGACGGGGGTCTGAGTTAGAAATGAACCTGGAAGTGATTCTATGCTGTTTTCCTGGGGAGATGAGCAGGCTGAGGCACAGGGATGGGCTTGAGGGGACATGTGACCAGTTCAGCTCACCCTAAGTGTAGGGAACACACCGGAAGCAGTCTGATCCCACCCTTCCTTAGATGTTCCTGCGGGATAACCAAAGAATAGAAGGCAGGATCACAGAACTGACACCTGGCACCGCAGGCAGCCTCCAGCTTCCAACCTCCAGGTTTAACAGCTGTGACTATGATTTCAGAGAGCTCAGGAGAGAGGCTGTGCCTGTGTGGAGAGACTCCCATCCTTGTCTTCAATCCTAATAACTTTCCTTTGAAGGCCCCCAAACATGGATATAGCTCTTTATTAAAATGTGTTTTCCTTTAATTTAACAAGCAATGATCTGAAGAAACAAACATCCCCAGCTTCCCATTTCAGCTGGTAAGTCCTCCATTTACAATGCCTCCCTTTCTAAGACCAAGCACACAGATTTGCATCTCTGCCTAAGCTTATTCTGGGGTAGCATAGGTTACCAAGGACTTGGTCCTGCAGTTTGCACCTTAGAGGATGGAATGAAAGTAGGTGGGTGGTGGGTGAGTAGGGCCAGAAGAAGAGTAAGTAAGAGGGCTGGGGGATGGTAAAGTGCTTGCTGAATAAACATGAAGACGGATCATGTCTATTCAGGCCTGCAATCCTAGGTCTGTGTAGGCAAGGACAGGAGCATCCTTAGGACTTGCTATCCAGCCAGGCTAGCCAGATCAAGATTGGGTAAAGACTTTGTCTCGAAACACAAGTTGCAGGAGGACACCAGGTGCTGTCCTTGGCCTCCACACATATGCACATACGGTTGGATATGCACTGCCTCCCATGCATCTGCATGCAAGCAAACATGCTTAATCGTATGCACATAAGAGATGGTCAGAGGGTGCAGACACAGGTAGCCGTTTCAACCCCTGTGAGAAACTGAGTCTCTAACAAGGTTGCCGAGTAGGTAAATGGTAGTGTTTTAAATTTATTTATTTTTTTCTGCTTTCAAACGCTCTTTCCATTCTACTGTCAGATGACCCTGTTGGCTAATTCGTTTTCTCCCTGAAGACTGCTGAATATTTAAAGCAAGGACTGTAAATGTGCCCAGTGAGTTCACATTGGGGTTATATCCGGCTTAATTTCCTCTTACAAGACCTCTTGTGATTCTCTCTCCTCTCCTGCATTCCCAGGTGCCCCACCAGCCCAGCGGCTGAACTCAGCTCCTCCTCCCCATAGTTGGCCTATGACAATTCTTCCTCAGCCCTTCACTGAGACCCTTTGATTTGTCCAGTTGACAGAGAAATTTGAAGATAAATTTGTAAGTAGAAAAGAATCACTCATAACTCAAAACTATTATGTAAAATCAGCTCCAAACACTGGGTTGATTTTCCAGAAAAAAAAAAAAAACCCTCAGAGGTGAGAAGGGGCAGTTCTCTAAAAGCCCACATATTTTCCTGAGGTCAGCAAACGGTTGACTTGCAAGGGGGATACTGATTTTTGACCAGGAAATTTAAATTGTGAGCAATCATTGCCTCATCTTTAAAATGGAAATAATGATGGCATCAAAATTCATGGGGTTGGTGTGAGAATTAAAACGTGGTACTATTTGTAACTGTTTCATACAACGCTATAAGCATAAGACATATTGTTCATGCTGGTTGGAGGCAGATGTCTTGACAGGAAATCTCTGGAGGTCGCTCTCAGTGTAAACATCCCATGATTCTCCGCCTCAGACAGCGAGATGAACTGCTGCAGCTGCCGCCCTTAGCAACGGGTCCGTTGAGAGGTAGGCTGCAGTTCACCATGGCGGCCACTAGATGGCTCACCCTTTGAAAGCCTTCTCTGGCTGCCACAGCACATCAGGCTCCTTCCAGAGGAAGCACCTCGAAGGTCATGGAGTCAATAGTGAACCCAACTCTCTCTCTCTCTCTCTCTCTCTCTCTCTCTCTCTCTCTCTCTCTCTCTCCCTCCCTCCCTCCCTCCCTCTCTCTCTCTCTCTCTCTCTCTCTCTCTCTCTCTCCTTCTCTCTCTCTCTCTCTCTCTCTCTCTCTCTCTCTCTCTCTCCTTTGAGAAAGGGTTTCTCTGTAGCTTTGGGTGAGCCTTTTTTGGAACTCGCTCTGTACACCAAGCCTTGAACTCACAGAGATCCACCTACCTCTGCCTCCCAAGTGCTGGGATTAAAGGTGTGCGCCACCACAGTCCGGCAATGATTTTTCTCTTTTATCTAGAACTGCAAGGTCCCATGCAAGTCTGCAGACACAAATTGTCCTCATAGCCACTTGATGGGAATATCTCACCACCCTCAGGAGGGTGTTATCACTCCAGCTCTTACATTTGATATCAGTCTCCAAAGCCTTACTCACCCTCCTTCATCTGACCTACAGGGACACCGTATCTTCTCTCAGATCAGAGTCAGCCTTCAGAGCCTAATGACAAAGGTGTTGAATGACTTCCTGCAATGTCCCTGTCACTGTGGTTTACATTAACATGCTCTTTTTAATTCATCTCAAAACCTGGGGGCTCTGTGAAAATTAGGAGTGAGGATTGGTAACTTTGAATGGTCTCCTTCTCCTCAATACTGCTATAAGATTATACTGTCTGAACAGCTAGAATAAAGCATCACCTCTTTGAGAGGAAAGGCAAGCTCATGCATAAGAAAACACCCCACTCCTAGATCCAGGATGGACAAGAAGTATGAAAGGAAACGAAGTAAGTCTAGTTTAGCGAGGCATGTGTGCACCTCTGTTATCCTAGCTGAGGCAGGAGGATCACAAGTTTGAGATGAACATGAGCTACATAGTGCTTTTTTTTTCACAGCCTAATCCTCCCAAAACACAAACAAAACAATTTAACCTAAACAACTGCAAAATATAACATCTCCCTTTAAGCCTCAGAGATTTGGAGGTCATTTGTTACTGCAGCCAAATCTAGCCTAACCCAACAAATGCAGCTGCTTTGATTAACCCTACTTCATAAAGCAAGATACCAGATATCAAAAAGAAAAGATAATTGACATAAATTTTAAGCCCTTGGAGTGTCAGATCTGAAGCTCATGATCTTTCTACCTCCCAGGGGCCTAGACCCAAGCACCATGGTCATCTCCCCATATTGCTTGGGTTTCTATACATGTGCCTTGGGCTCACAGTTGCCCTCTCTGCCCTCAACCCCTAAAGCTTGTTGTATTATACATTCAAAGGTTTACTGGATTTCTCACGTACAGTGTGATGGTTTGAAAGAGTATGGCCACCACGAGCTCATCTGCTTGAGTGCTTAGTCCAGTTAGTAGAACTGTTTAGGAGGGGAGGTATTGTTGGAGTAGGGGTGACCTTAGTGGAGGAAGTGTTATTGGGGGTTAGCTTTGAGATCTCAAAAGCCAGGGCCATGGCTAATCTCTCTCTCTGTGCCCACAACTTTAGGATCATACGTGAGCTCTCAGCTACTTCTACATGTCCTCCTGTCTACTTCCATGTTTCCTACCGTGACCATGGACTCCCTTCTGAAACTGTAAGCAAGCCCCCAATTAAACTCCTTCCTTTATAAGCGACCTTGGCCATGCTTTCTGCCCACAGCAGTAGGACAGTACCTAAGACAGACAGCCTTGACCATTTGCCATGTGTTCTGCTAGGATCAGATCCCACCAGTCCATCACATACCTAGCTTAGTTTTGGAGTCCACCATCCTACTATGGACCCCAGTTTTTCTCTGATTCCACCACCCAATTGCGACCTCGAGTGATATTCTGATTTCCCAGGACACCTGTGTGCACTCTCCAACAATTTCTCAGCATTGATATTTACAGAAAAATAATAAACATGATCCACATTGGCGCCTGTATCGACCCCTAGATTCCAATGACATTTAGGAATATGTGATGGATTGCCTTTTGTTCGAGGCTGGCTGAACTGACCCGCGTGCCCTGTACATAATTTACTTTTGATTAAAGGAGTGCTTCAACATCTAGATTCTGTTTGGGAGCAGGAGGCAGGATCAATACGTGTATGACACAAACTTTCAAACAATGGACTGTGAGCAAGAAGTCCCTGTAGTCCATTCGCCTGGGAGGAGGTGGGAGGGCACCAGGAGGGAGGCTTGGAGCTCCTAAGTTGGACCCGGGATCTGCTGTAGCCTGAGAAACTTTGCTTTTTGCAGATTTGGGCAACCATTGAGGATTGGGATTGATCCTCAGTGCATGTAGACTAAGGAGCAGCCAAGTACCAGCAGCTGCCGAGGAAAAGCTAGCCTTTAAAAGTGGGATTCCCTCCCAACGTTTTGCCTCTTGTTGCCCAACCTCAGAATAATAACTTATCTTCAGACCATTTGTTCATTGCTTGATTTCAAACTGAGCACTTTTAGAAAAAAGAGAATGCCATGGTCGGTTTGGCCACTTCTCAGGAACAGTAACACCTCACACTGTTTTGTATTGGTTCCTTTGACTTCTGTCTCGGCACGGGGTACTGGGCACTGTGCTTCTTGCTGTGGTGATGAATTTCCTGGATTTATTCATTGGAAAATAGCTTCTTTTATTCTTAATGATGCATCTCTGGCTGGCTGCAGGATAAAGATATTTTTTAAAAATATTTTTAAGGAACACAAACTCATATCATTTGATCCTCACATAGACCAGTGTGAGCCACTGTGTGTGGGTGCTTGGAACTGAACCTAGGTCCTGTGGAAGTATTCTTAAGCACTGATCCATCTCTCCAGCTTCCAAATCTTCCATTTCTTATTTACTTATCTCTGCAAGTACTGATCCCATCACCACCAAGTGCCAGATATTGCAAGAGTACTGAGCAGAGACTATTATTAAAAAGATAAATCTATTTTCTGTCTTTGTGAGACTTGCAATTTATTAGGGAAGGGGAAGTGGGCTTTATTTAGCTATAACACTTTTAGATTATGTTGACTTGCAGTTAGCATTTATGGTCGGATTCTGAGCATTTAGATTGGGTGTACACATTAAACATGTTATCTCCTGCGTCTTTCCATAACACTGAACTACCCACTGTTATCTCTAAGAACTCTATTTAAAATGAGAAGTCGAGTGTTAAGCTTCTCCTCAGATCAAATACCCCACTCAAAATAATTGCAATATATACATATGTATATATATATATATATATATATATATATATATATATATATTCCTCTATATATTCCTAGTGCTAGTAGTTTTCCTGAGACAATCCTGAGAAACTTCAGCTTCAAACCACTTGTGTCCAGAAGTCTGCACAGGTGTTGCATACTCCTCAGCCTCCTGAGGCTCTTTGCTCCTTCACCTGTGCTTGCTCCCTACAGTGGCTTACCTGCCTGTCTCTTCCTGTGTCCACTGCAATGCGGTCTGCCTGTCTAGGCTTGTCTGCAATGCCACACTGGTGGTGTGATTTTTCATCCCATCCATTCCCCGGCCAGCTTCCCTAGGCTTTTATATAGGCTAATCACTAAACTTGGCTGCGTTTGCTCATGTGTGTTATTCCTGCCTCTATGTCTTGTGCAGATTGAGGTAATATGTCACACACCTAAAGCAGCAGCTAAATTTCCCTTCCTTCCTTTTCTTGTTACTCGGCTGTACTTTCTCACTTTGTCATTTGTTTGCTTAATTCTCCCCCCCCCCCTTATTATTTCCCTTTCAAAACTGCACTCTCCAGAATAGCTAGCATTATTTCCCAGAATCCATTACACAGTGCATGGGATTTGTGCTAAAATAAAATCTATATTCATCTTCGCACCATGGGGGAAGACTTTCTTGGCGCTCTTGCTGGTTGACTGACTGAGTTGACCCACTGTGGTAATAGGAATGTAGCAGGGCAGGCCCTGTTGTGGATTCCGTAGCTTGAGATTCCTCCACAGAGGGGCCTAATGTGAATTGGCATCTTTGTTAAGCTCAACTGCTACATGAACAGCCTCTGCCTGAGACTCGCTGTGGGTAGTAGAAGGGGAGTGCACACCCCATACGCACTCCCAAGTAAACATGTCAAACGCACTTGAGCCATCATTCCTGGTCCTTGCGTCTCAGACCAGGATCATCTCAGCGTGGTTCCTGAGAAGACAAGGAAAGCAGGTACCTTGCAGATCCAAACGGAATATGAAAATTCAATAAATTATGATATTCCAGGCACCTGTGAAAATGGGATTATTACCAAAACAAAGTCAACTCGTCCACCCCACCAGGTTCTCACCTGCAGGGTTGCTCTGGCCCTAGGCCCTCGGCGATCCTAGGCCTATGCTCTGAATTCTCTCTTCCTGGAGATTTGCTTTCATAAAGCTCTACGCCTAAATGGCAGCACGCACTGTAACTAAATGTGACCGTAAAGAGGGAAAAGTTATAATGTTGTTTCAGAAAATTGTTGTTCTCATTACCTACCTTGGTGCCATATGTTCCAATCTAAAGCTGCACGATACGGGGAATTACGCTGACACAAAGATGAAGTGATGTCTGGCTAACGACACCCCCAAATATTTATCCCAGCTCCCTCCCCAGCAGTACTCACATGCATAATTGATGCCAGCTCCCTCAATTAGAAGTCCAGGGCATAAAGAAAATGAGGACAAGGCTGTCCGCATTTCTGAAGCCTGACGAGGAAAGATTAAAATATTTTATGAGTTCTCCCCGTCATCTGTGGAGCATGGAACTCTCGTATATCATTTTCTCGGGAAAAAATAGTGTTTGCATTATTTGGAGAAAATCATTAGGAATGCAGCTCACCAGCAGATGTGGTGGGCTGCGGCATTGCTACCCCTGAATTATGCCGTGTGCTTGGCTTCTGCTACATATCCTTGTATTTAGATGCATCAGAAAAGGAACAAGGTCTAGTAGCTCAAGAATAGTCAGTGCTCCAGACACAGTGGCATGCGTATAAAAGGTATTCATATTTCAGATATATGAAAATATATTTCAAATCCAAGTCTTTCAAAGCAGCGATAACTAGTACATGTGAGTGGAGCTGCCTGGAGGGGGCAGCCTGCTGGCAAAGCCTGGCACCCTCTCTCCCCAGAGAACCCCCTCACCCAAAATTGGAGCAAACTCACAGGGACAAGGAGGCAACTCAAGAGGAAATGGACATTCTCATGGTTTGAGCATTTCATCTTGGGAAATTGGTTCTGGGTTGTGACATATATAATACACAAGAAAATTGAGAGCCCATTTGTGGAGGAGAAAACATTGTGTAACCCTGTGTCCAGAATGTGTAGAGTCCGAGAGCCTCCCAGGACTGACTCTCAACTCCACTGTGTAATCTGTGTGGTCACTCGGAATCTCAGTGCTTACACAATCAGATGGTGACTACAGCCTGTG
Organism: Microtus oregoni; assembly: GCF_018167655.1. Taxonomy (NCBI): domain Eukaryota; kingdom Metazoa; phylum Chordata; class Mammalia; order Rodentia; family Cricetidae; genus Microtus; species Microtus oregoni. The sequence continues at coordinate 18,084,670 of NW_024543221.1, read as the reverse complement.
CTGGTTGGTGATGTCTATGTGACTTACGAGGACAACAGCATTCAACTCTATTTAAACACTATTTTATTACATTATAATAACGGAAATACTCAGTCGGCTTTACTTATTGGTATCGTTATGCTTCTTATTGTTTTTCATGGGTGTGATGATTTGATCTTGTACAAGACAGTTATTTTCATTAACATATTTATCAAATCACTGCTTTTTTTTTTCCAATGGGAGCAACAAAGAATGCACTTGAGCAACTTTGAGATGCAGAACTTAACACTATGGACAGCAGTCACCATTCAGTGTGTCAGAAAGCAGTTCTCAAAGCCTGCCTTTTGTCAGGATGCTTGTTCCCCCCTCCTCTTTTCCTTGTCAATTTTAATACTTCCTTACCCTTTGCTTTCTATGAATCTGATTTTTTTTTTAGATTCTACATATAAATAAGATCATGTGGGTCTTGTACTTGTACTTTTGGCTTATTTCATTTAGCTCAATGTCTTTCAGTTCTATCAGTGTTGTCACAGATAACAGAATTTCCTCCTTTTAATAATCCAGTAGCATAGGCACTGAGAGGAATAATTAATAAATGGGACCCCCTGTGATGGAGGAAGGTCATTGGCTAATAAAGGCACTGCCCTGGCCCATTTTATTGGTTAGAGGATAGGTGGGAGGAGTAGGCAGAACAGGACGCTGGGAGGAAGAGGAAGTGAGCTCAGTCTCGACAGCTTTCCTCTCAGGAGCAGACGCCTGAGAGAGACACCATGCCCCGCTCCCGGCATGAAGCTCCGACCCAGGATGGACTAGGCTAGAATCTTCCCGGTAAGACCGGTTCTCACAGATTATTAGAGATGGGTTGATCGGGATGTGAGAATTAGCCAGTAAGGGCTAGGGCTAAAGGGCCAAGCAGTGATTAAATGAATACAGTTTGTGTGTTGTTATTTCGGGGCATAAGCTAGCCGAGCAGGCGGCCGGGGTGCTGGGAACGCAGCCCCGCCACTCTTATTACTTCACTCCTGAAATTGAGAAACTTCTGTAAAGCAAAGGATTTGATCAACAAGACAAAACGCCAGCCTAAAGAATGGGAAAAAAAAAATTTTCAACACATTGAACAGAGGTCTGAACTCTAAAATGTACAAAGAACTCAAGATTGTTCATTAAAAGAACAAATAATTCAATAAGAAAATGGGGTACAGACCTAAACAGAGAACTCTCAACAGAGGAATCTAAAATGGCTGAAAAACACATAAGGAAATGCTCAACATCCTTAGTCATCAGAGAAATGCAAATCAAAACAACTCTGAGATTCCATCTTTCACCTGTAAGAACAGCCAAGATCAAAAACACTGATGATAACTTATGCTGGAGAGAATGTGGGGTAAGGGAAACATTCCTCCATTCCTGGTGGGAGTGCAAACTGGTACAGCCGCTTCAGATATCAGTATGGCAATTTTTCAGAAAACTAGGAAACAACCTTCCACAAGACCCAGTAATACCAGTTTTGGGTATATACCCAAAGGATACTCAATTTTATCACAAGGACTTGTGCTCAACTATATTCATAGTAGCATTATTTGTCATAGCCAAAACCTGGAAACAACCTAAATGCCCCTCGACCAAAGAATGGATAAGGAAAATGTGGTACATTTATACAACAGAGTACTATACAGAGGAAAAAAATAATATCTTGAAATTTGTGGGCATCTAGAAAACATCATATTGAGTGAGATAAACCAGACCCAGAAAGACAAATATGACAAATATCATGTGTACCACTCACTCATAAGTGGCTTTTAGACATAAAGAAAAAAAAAGCCTACACTTCACAATCCGAGAAACTAGACAACAAAGAAAAGCCTAAGAGAGACATGTGGATCTAGTCTACATGAGAAGTAGAAAAAGGCAAGATCTCTTGAGTGAATAGGGAGAATTGGAGAAGGTTGAAAGGGATGAGGGAAGGAGTGAGGGGAGTAGAGAAAAATATATAGCTCAAATAAAACAATATAAAAAAAGAAAAAAGGTAAAACAGAGGGTCTACCAAATATGCAAATATTCAAGAACTATGAAGAAACTAAAGCCACGCAAAAGGAACATATAAAAACTATTGTACATTACTGTGGTAGTTTGGCTGTAATTGGCTCCCATTGGGAGAGGCACTGTTAGGAGTTGTGACTTTGTTGGAGAAGATATATCCTTGTTGTAGGAAGGGTGTCACTGTGGAGATGGACTTTGAGATCTCTTGCTTAAGCTTCTCTCAGTGTGACACTCAGTCAACTTTCTGTTGCCTGTAAGGTATGTCTCAGCTATTCCTCCAGCACCATGTCTTCCTGCTTGCTGTCATGTTCCCCACCATGATGGCCATTTATTGACCATATGAAACAGTAATCAAGCCGTCTTAATTAAATGTTTCCGTTATGCTATTGTATTCTGTTTTGTTTATATGCATGTGATTATATAGTTCCTATTCTCCATTCATCCACTGATGGCCTGGATATGTGGATTATGCTGAGTGAATAAGAAGGTATAGATACTTCTTTGACATACATATGTTCAGTTTCTTAGCAGTGACACCCAGATAACGTTGTTGGAATATGCAGCAGTTCCATTCTTTTCCTTTGAGGAATCTCTATGTGGTTATCCAAAATGTCTATGCCAACCTCCCTCCAATGATTCCTATCATGGGATTTCCACAATGATGCCAAGAATACAGCGGGGAAAGGACAAAGGGCCAATAAACGGCACTGGGCAAACTGGGTATTCATGCACAAAAAGATGGAGCTGGAAATTATCTCACATGTCCTGTAAACATTCATTCCCCATGGGTGAAATCCTGAAACAAAAGAACTAAAACTGTAGGGAAAAATGCACAAAAGGATTAGTGCAGTGCTTGATCCCAATGAAGATTGTTTGGATAGAATTCAAAGGCAAATATGCAGGAAGAAGACAGAATGAGCTCCAGGCAAGGCAACACTTCTACACATAAAACATACAAAAGAAATTCCAGGAAGACAAGAGGCCTCTGCATAAATATTGACTGTCCATAGAGAGTGCTAATCAACAGGAAGAATTTGAAAACTACTTATCCAATAAGGGACTAATACCCAACATAGATAAGGAACACAAGCAACTCAGTAGCTAAATACAAAGAACATAAGTAAACAATGGGCAGAGAATATGGACAGGAATTTCTTGAAAGAAGAGATACAAATGGCTAAAAGATATTTAGAAATATCCAACATGAATTAATCATAGAAATGAAAACTGAAGCCATGGTACAATCCTAATCTACCTGTCCTGTTATAATGGCCACTGTAACAAAGAGGAGGGTAAAGTGTACTTGTTCATGGGATGTGAAGGAAAGGGATGCTGTGTACTTTTTTATTTTGTTTTTCAAACAAAGGAAAAACAACTCTGATATCGCATAATGCCTTGTGCTAACTTTGGCTTTGACACTGAGGTCATTGTAATGTAACTGAGAATCCATGTAGCCCTTCCACTGATATTGTCAATAGCAGAGCCCGTGTTTCTACTAACGGCTGTAACTCCTGTGCCTAGACAGCTGTGTCGCAAACACAGCAATCACTCAGGGGATGACTTAGAGATGAGTGGATGAATGGATGGATGAATTAATGGATTTAGCCAATGAACATTCCTAGGTAGTATTGGAGCTGATGGTTGACTCTGGGTGAACCTAACAGCAAAGTGTGTGCTTTTTCTACTATAGAAATATATGCCTGTCCCATTATGCCCAGAGCTTTTCCAAGGGACCAAAAAGATGACATTAGAGACCCCAGAAGGGTATTGTCTCATGTCTGAATGACTCTGAGTCTGTTTTCCTGCTTCAAGTGCTTTGAATACAGCATGGACAAGCAGTGCTCTATGCAAAAGATCATTAAGCATGGAACAGAGATGTGGCAGTTTTGACTTAGTTCCTTCTCTACTGATCCCTGGCTGTCCCAGGACTGATGTTTAGTTTCCTGCTTTTAAGCCTACATCCTTTGACTGCAAAAGGACTTCATGGGCATTGAGATACCCTTAAGATCACATTCCTATGGGAGGGACTATGATTCAGAGTTAAAGAATCTATTTTCAAATTGTGAACTCTTTCTTCCAGGATACCATATAGCACAAGGTGAGACTGTTACATGAATAGGCAACCAGTGAGACTTTTGGGCCCAGAGATTGTTGCTTTGGGTAAAGAACTCAGAGCTTGGCTGATTTAAACCTTTGATGTTTCAAGTTGGAAAACAAGAGAGAAAGAAAGAGAGGGCAGAGAAGAAATTTCCTGATGATCACACAGCCAGGAATGACTTCAGAACCGAGCACATTCTATTGCATGACTCATTCCCTGTTCCAGTAACCAGAATGTTCTCTACATCAAAAGGGGCCTTTCTACCTTCTTTTGACCCAGGTTGGCAGCTTCCAATGCTCTTCTACAGGAGACAGAGAGGCACCTTCTCCCCTGCTCTTGAGACCATACTACTGTGTTTCAGTACAGACTCATCAGACCAGTTCTGCACCAGGCAAGAGGCAAACAGTTTCCAACTCCATCACGTTTTGCAGATAAGAACAAAGGAAATTTGACGTCATTTCTTCATGAGTTTAGAAGACAGACTTATGCATTTCCCAAACTTTGCTCTCAGTTTTCTGCCTGGGTTCCTAGTTCTCCTTCCTGCCGATAACTGAACCTCAGTGCTCAGCTCTGTCTTTGGTTTCTGGCACAATTATCTGTTGATGCTGATGTCAGTGAATTGATGGATTAAGAACAAAGACTTAGATATCAGTGGGCTTCACCTATCCATCCTCTGAAAACTCAAATTAGGAGTCATCTAATGAAGATTCTGCAACCAGGTTCCTAACTTGGGCCTCAGCCCAAGTCACTAGAGACATCACAGTCTTCTCTTGTACCACCTTTGTGATAAAAGTTAAGCCATTTTGTACTGAATGAAGTCGGAATATGAAACTGCTGAAGGAGCAGTCCTAGGAAGGAAGAAAATCTGTTCCTCTGTGGGCCTGTGATGAATGTTTTAAATATTCTAAGCGATCTGTTTCCACAGTTCTGACTCAAAGACAGAGTAACTCAGCCTCTGTACTATCGCCCAGCCAGGCTCAGTCACCCTGGATGTAATTTATACACACACTGGGCTGCCTGTGCCAAGCATTGGCATAGCTGGTTTATGTGCTCCGCTCTCAAGCACTTCAATACATTTTTAATTAAAAAACAATTGATAAAGTTGGAACTATAAATCTCCTTTTATTGGAGGGAACTTTACCGAAACTTCCAGTCTGTAGACAGGTGAGGAATATTCTTGGCTGCTGAACCGTTATTATTTTATTTGGTTTTTGTTCCCTCACCTCTGTGTGGCAGGTACTTGATCTATTTGGTTGGAAATCTAGAAATGAGCTCTGAAGGTCGATCAGCACACTACTGTCTTTTTCAGCCTTTTTTAATTGGAATTCTGTGTACCCCACTTTGGCCACCTGATTCAAAATTTCTCCTAAAGAATGAACAAAGTATGTTTTCTCATGACTTTGTTTACCCAATGGACCGTGCACTGATGTGACTCTTTCAGTTCTTAGCAATGGCATCAAGAGACAGCTCTCTCTAAATTACAGAAGAACATGTTCCTGGGAGCTGCTGAGTCAAAAGCATGAGAGACAGGTGAAGCAGACCTGTAGTCAAACACAGCTCTAGAGCTAAGCCCAATGGAGACCAGCTGTAACTGCTCTCCCAGTACCGACCCTACAACCTGCAAACAAAAAGTAAATCCTTAAGGTTAAAGATGTTGAAACTCAGGGAGGTTTGTTACACAGCCATAGCTGCCTCGTAGGGACTTCATCTCATATTCCAGCAAGTGGCCTCTGCAAAGGCATCATTTTTTCCTGTATAAAATGGGAAAGGTAAGCCAGATGGATCCAATGCCTTTTCCAGAAGTTTCTCAAAATCTATAATTCAGTGTATATAACCAGTGGATTCCTAGGGCCACTTTCATGGTGGGTGATGTTGGTGCAGATATGAGAGGCTCAGATTGGAAGTCTGACGCACCTGGCTCCTTGTCTGAACCTGGGTTTTAAGTGATGTAAGTCACTTGCCTTCAACCTCCAGGACCAGTTGGGGGAGGAGAGGTACCATGTGGCTGGTTGCTTATTCTTTAAGGCAGTATCACAGGCTAGCTTTTGAGCAGCTGACCTCAGAGACATGACCTCCACAGTTTCTGAATATATTCCCAATGTGTGTAGAGAAGAAAAAAACCCATATCACAAATTAATGTATGAAATGGAAACTTCTATCACTGGACTCTTAATTTAATATATCCAGACCCATTTATTTCCACCTGACTACAAACCCTACTATATGCATATTAACTCTTAGGATATTAAAATGATACAGTTTGAGTTAAGGTCATCCATGCTGACTATATTTCCTGCCCCCTTCCATCCTGGGGATTCTCTAACATTGGAAAGGTGGTGCAGTTTTAAGAATAAGGGAAAGACACATTCTCTCGACTTGCTGCTCTCCACCTCTCTACTGGCAGACTCATAAACAGTTACCCCTCTGTCCTGAGGTTTCTAGGCATCTTTAAAGCTCTCAGTTACTTCCAGTCCTCTTGTGGGGACTTAAGAAATACCACATACTTTCTTCTGCTTCTCCTATGTGACTAAGGATGTCGATTTCAGATCTCCCCTCCCTTTAATCAGTGTGGTTCCACAATGCTCTGGTATGTCTCTCCCATCCCTCTAGTTTCACCTGCCCAGATGAGGCTGACTCTTCTCTCCTCTGAATGTTCTGGCTTCTTCAGGATGTGCAATCTGGCAGAACTCGGAATCGACTATCCTCTAAGATCACGTCAGGGGAAGTAAACAAGACTTGATGTACAAATTAAAAGTACAGCGAAAGAAAGTTCAATTTTCCACATATTAGTTTGTGACTTCCCCCATCTTTCTGACTCCCTTCTGTTGGCAGTCCCATCTGCCTCTGCCACCATGATCTCCATCTTACCCCTTCTCTAGGCTTAGGTAGAAGTTCTTCTCTTGCTCCTTGGTCATTTGCTTGTGACTTTTGCATCTTGCCAAGGTTCCTGAAGGACTTAACTTCTAACACCAAAAAATAGCCCAGACCTTATGAACCAGAGGCCATTATTTAAATATTTAAAAACTCACAATTCAGAACTTACTGTTATTTTTCTCTCTTGACATTAGTGTTGTAATAACCTTACTCTCCCCTGGGGCAAAAGAAGCCCCTGATTTGATGGAAGGAGGAGGGCTAGATAAGGAGTTGAGGGGAATCTTGGGTGTCATTTTCAAATGCTAATGTGGCAATAGGGGAATGCAGATGACAGTGGAAGCGGAAGAGGCTCCATTTCTGAGGCTTCTCACTCATTCAATAAATATTAGTTAAATACTCATGGCACGCTGTCTATGAAAATACATAGACAGCAATAAACAAGGCGACAGGCTGCGGTTTCCATCAAGTTCTTACATCCTGTCTGGGTGAGACAGAACACAAAAACAAAAGTATCAGGTAATTACACAGAGCAAGGACTAAGGAAAACACTCAGCAAGACGCAGCTCGGGGAAGAGACAAGGTGGAGAGCAGATTTGCTGTGTGGGGACAGTGTCTATGAATGCTAATACCGGAATTAACATCTGATGATGACAAGGAGCCCACAGAGCAAAAACCTGGGGCAGAACATTCCAGAAGACAGAGCCAGTGACGGAATCTGCTCCTAGCTAGAGATGGGGGCACAGGAAAAATGAAATGTGGAGCGAGGAGCTAGGGGCTTGCCTCATCTTGCCAGTTTGGATCTCAACCCAAGCGCAAGAGGAAGCCATTGTCGTTGGATAATATAAGGGAAGAGTGCTGGATTTAGCTTCTTAGCTTCACGGCATTGGACAAATCAGGTAAGCAAGCTGAACTTCTGATCCTGATCAGTGAAATCTAAACAAAGACGCTGTCTTAGAGTGACCTGTGAGTTGGAATGAAGCATTCAATTAAATTGTGCCCTGTCTGTAGCGTCCAGAGGCGCTACAGCCAGTGGAGGCTGGCCCAGTATTAAGCCCGGTTGTTTCACAGAAGCAATGCTGCTGCTCTCTGTGTTGGTGACTCAGACATTACCTCTAGAGACACAGTGTCTGTGGGGATCACCAATTTCAGCATCTATTTCTGCTCCTCCTTTCTCTCCATCTGAAGCCCTTTGGCGGGGGCGCCCAGTGAAAATGGTCTTCTGGAAGCAGGGGCAAAGATCGCCGGAAGTCCAGTTATTTTCTCCAAAGTAAAGCTTCCCAGGTGTGGAGGGGGTTCACTTCCTGCTCCATTGTTTCCTGAAAGCGTTTATCCTCGTGTAAGCCACATCCCTGGGAATCAAAGAACCTTTGTTGATTCAGAGACTGATTGATTCTGGGGGACTTGAGTACATTTGTAAATATCCTTTGAGGATGATGCATCCCACTGGAATAAAGCACCTCATGTTTTATTCAGATCTTCCCCAATATGCAAATGTGCAGGTGCCCCGACGGCATATAGATAACATCATTACACACACTCACATTCGCACACCAAAGAAAGGGCTGCGCACACAGAACACACAATTAGACGGAGATTGCCTTTGAGAAATCTATCGGGTTAATGTGAGGATGATTGGCTCTGTGGGCAGACGCTGACGTCCGCATCTGTGAAACAGCCTTCACTGCATCCGCAGGAAGCAGCAGACGTTGTAGCTAGACAGCCCAGGGCTTCCTTGACAAGGAGGCGGGCCATCTTACTTAGTGACACGCCTCTTAGCTGTGTGACCCTAAACGAGTCAGAGGACTTCAACTTCTAATCTGAACCAAAACAAAAGCAAAACCACAGGGGTAACTGTTGATTGAGAATGAAGTGTTCAACAAAATCATGAAATCATGTAAATGGTAGTAAGGCAAAACACCAGAGGCCCTGAGGTGTAGGCTGGCTTCACGGGGGCCCCTGGCAAATGCCGGTGCCCCAACCCTGCAGGGATAGAAAAAAAAAATATGTCAGCGTTTGTAAAGTGATGGAATCAGATCGCTCAGTCCATTTCAAATCGCTATAAAAAGCATATAATTAACTTTCGGTACTTCACATCCCCTCACTATTCAGCAAACAGCTGTTGCCAAAGTTCCGAGGGAGTCTCGATTTCCTTATCCTATGCCTCCCCCCTCCGATAATTGTATGCCCCTGTCGCTCTCATCTAGGAATACAACGCTGCTTTTGAATGCTGTTTATGAAGATGTGAGGAGCCACTTTCCTTTTTACCTCACTCCTTTCTATTTTATTACATAGCCTTTGATCCTTGATATTTGTTCCTTTTGAAAACATCAAGAGCTTGGGTGGTTGTCCCAGACCCATGGATCAGAAAATCCTCTCTTTAAAAAAGTTACATTTTTTATAAAAATTAAAAATGTTCCATAAGGTTAAAAGCAGTGTGTTATTAAATATCATCATCACGTTTTAAAATCAAGAAATATTGAAATAAAGTGAACGTTGAATACATTTAGCTGAGGTGAATTTCATTCTGATTTTTAACTTTAACTATCATTTCGAAATATATAAGTAACATATTCAAGAGTTTTATATTTGATGGTAAAAAAATACCATTCAAAATCTTCTCATTCTGGCCTCAGCTCCATTCAAGCTTAGGTCTCTGAGATTCTCGTCTTCATTTCTCCGGTATTTATATGACTTCATCTTTATTCTTATATCCTTTATCTGTTTATAATTTATTCTGATCTAAAATTTTAAGTATGGATTCAACTTAAATTTTTCCATATGGTGACCCAATTTTCCAACAAAATTATTGAATAATCAGCTGCTCTACTGATATGAAACGGAGAATTTATCATAAAGTCACATGAGCATCTTGGCCTATTTCTGAGATTCCTTCTGTCTCATTGACTGCCAGTTTATCTCAACACAGTAGCCAACATTTTATTACCAAAGCTTAGTAATATATTTTAATATTTGGCAATGGCAGTGTTTCTTTCTCTATGTTACATATTTTAATTTTTTCTCTCTCTCTTGCTTTTCAATATGAATTTCAGTTTGGTGCATGAAGAGACAAACCTCACTGAAATTTTTAGTAGGAGCATGTTCATATGGGCTTTCAGGTCAGGAAGAATTGGTCATGGCCTGTCGGAGTTCATGTGGTATAAGCAAAGGTTTGCACAGTTGTTTCATGTCCTCTGTAGAACACCTACATATGTGTGCACGCGCGCGCGAACACACACACACTCAAACTTGTACACATATGCCCACAGGTATGCACATACGCCATACACACTACATTCTTACTAAGTTTGTTGCTAGTTATTTTTCAGTTTTGAAACCAGTTGACAATGGAAACTTTGCTTCTGTTAGCACTTGATTAACGTCTTTCTTTTTTATTGGAACGTTCTATCTTTTCCATTTTACTGAGTTTTCTTGACTGTGGTGGTTTTAGTTAAGTTTCATTCTGTTCTATAACTGCTTAGTTGAATTTTTATGTTTGGTGGGAAAAAGAAGATGCTATTAAATTTCCTACTTCATTTACAGTAACTGACCTGTTTGACATTTTAAGTACATATTTCCTACTTTACGCGTGTGTGTTGTGGGAGGTGATGTTGATACACAGTTCTACCACGTAGCCTTAGCTGGTCTGCACCTCACTTGGTAGCCATGATGGTCTATGACTTGCTGTGATCTACTTACCTCTGTCCTTGAATACTGGGATGATAGGTGTGAACCATTACACCTAGGTGTTTTCAGGTTTATTGGCATACAGTGAAGCCCAACAACATCCTTTGGTTTCCTGTGTGTCATTGATGTGGACTCTAATTACGTATTATTTTGTATGCTTGCTATTTTTCTTTCTTTCCTTCCTTCACTGGCAGTATAAATACTTGGTTTCATGTTCTGCTAGATCGTACCTCGGAGGAGTTTCCTGTTTATTCAAGTTCCTGTATTATTCTATTGTGTTTTTGTTTAACAAAGGCACTGACTTCATCCTTTATCCAACTTTCCTTTTCTATGGTGTGAGAGAAGCAAACACAGAATTTTTTGTATACTAGGCAAGTATTTCATACCTGGGCCACATCTATCCCAGCCCTTTAGTTTTATACCTGTAGAATATCTTATTTTTTTTTTTAATTTCAGGTCCTCTATTGGCTTCTTTTTAATTACTCATCCTTAAAAGAGATGATTTCATCTAATCCAACCACTGTGATTAGTTATCGGTAGATGTCAGGGCTGTGTATATGGTTAGCTAGAACTATCCCCTTAGCACTGAGAGTTTGGGTTTGAGTGCTTCGTGGTTCATCTCTGTGTAGAGGATAGACAAAGGTATAAAGCACCCACAGTTCATCCTCTCCGGTCCAGGCTTCCAGATGCTTCGAGAGTCTAGATGTTTCTGTGTCCTCTCATGCCTCATGGCCTCTCCTTAGGACCATGCTTTGGTATAATGCCTGGCCCAGAGTACTGATCTCACTGTTTCCCATTGAGATTTTGGTTTTTGTTTCGGTCCTAATGTTTTGGGTATAATTTCTGTGAAGAAGGAAAGAAAGTCCTGATTGGCATTTCCATCTTCACACTGGTGGCCCCTTTTCGGAACCTTCTCATTAGTCTCTTCTCTTAAACTCCTAAAAATTATTGACGCTGCTTTGAGTGACGGCTGATGAATAGGTAGTCAGGGTTGAAACTCTGGGTCCACACCCCTTGCTGCTCTCCATTTGGGGTCTCACTCCACAGTGGACACATGACCCTCAGTGTCCCTTAGGTATTGAGTTGGTAAATGTGTGCTGTGAACTCTCGCCAACAGCTGCTAAGCCGGAGATGGACTTAGGCGGCAACGCTGGGGCCTTGGGTGTAGTGGACAAGCCTGGGTGCAGTTTTCGCTGTGGCGGTCCATGGTTCTGGTGGCTGTTTGCGTCTCACACTCTGCATGCTTGACCTCCAAAGCTATTTAAAACTAAGGCCTTTGCAAATATTCAATTAACTATGTCCGATTGTATTATCAAAACATGCATTTTTTTTTAAAATGTTAGCACTCACATAAGGTCTAGAGATTAGCTAAATTGGAAGAGTTTGAGAGGTTATTTAACCCAACAATACCCTCAGGGGAAGACTGTGGTTCATTAATTAAACAGAGGCTTCTGCAGAGAATCCGGGGATAAACAGTATAAAGTCATACCCAAGGATGTAGTATCTAGATGTAGTTTCTCATCTTTCAGGAAATTAATCTTATCCCAGATAGTCAAGGACACAGGTGGAGAATGAAGAGACGGTTGTCCTAAGAAGTGATTCATGGCTCCTCAGACACTCTGCCCAATGGCCTGAAGTTTCTATGAACAGTCTAGTCTTCTTTGAAGAAGTTGTAGAAGAAACGTCCCTTGAGTATGATGAAGCTTCTCCAGGCCAAGGAGCACACAGTGATGATTAGAGGAGACCCTATCACTTGGATGGATGAAGGGAATGGGGCAGACAAGGAGAGTGTTTTCTGATTTTGCACATTTCATTAGCATTTACTGTGGACATATTGTGTACCATATATGTTTAGAAGTTGCTAGAGGTAGAAATACAAAGCAGGTTCCCGCTTTTGATAAACTTTAGGGGCAATAGTAAAAAAAAAAAGGTAATTTCAATATAATATTTAAGTTTTGAGGAGACAACCTGGAGTCTTGATTTCTCTCTCAAATAGACCATATTCCATCTTTCTTTCTTCCCTTCTTTCTTTTGTCACAAAAAGACAAGCATTCAAACAGCTTCACACTTATTATGCTGCCTACCAAATATAGTGCCATGAAATTTATAGAATCTGTGTGCTGACAGCTCTTTTCAGTAGCACAAATAACTCTGAATCCCTAGACTCATGCAAGTCCAGCCCCCAGCTTGGATCTGTAAGCAGAGCCTTGACTCAGGCAACATAGAAAAAGCATTTTTGATTCTGGGGATGAAGCTGTGGGTCCTTGCTGGGGTCTGATTAAATCAGGGTTTTTTGTTTTTTTTTTTTCTTTGCTAAGATCTACAGGACAAGGATTTTCCTCCCTAAAAACAGAAAAGAAAAGAGTAAAATTTCACACTAAGACCCTTTAAGTATGAATTTGTTGAACATGAAAAATGTTCTCTCCTTTAGTAAGGAGATGTGGGCTTTCTTTTTGGAAATGTCTCAAAACAGCCGATAGGCAAACTGCTCAGCTATTTGCCTCCCTCCTGCCAAAGAAACTTTATCAGTTTCAGAAAAAAAAAAATGCATCCACTCTTACAAGAATTCTGGCGGAGGTGGGGAAGTTGAAATAGATAGGGATAAATGTGTTGAAAGGTCAAAATGTAAACCGGACCTTGAGCTCCCTGTAAGGATGAACCAGGTGCTGAAAAGGGAGATGCTGCACCATCAGAGGGAGAGAGGTACACCCACCAGGTAAGAATGGAGGAGGAGGCAACACAGAGCAGAGATGCTGCATGCAAGGTCATCTGTCAGCACACACATTTTAATGCTTGGAAGACTGAGGCATTACAAAGAATTCAAGTCACGTCTGAGATCCCTGTGTAGTGAGTGGTGAGAACAGGGATGCTCGTGCTTCCAGCCTGTTGTGTCCTTTCGAGCCCTTGCTGCTGAGTGTTGATTCCTACCAGGCCTTCTGTCCTGAGGAAGAACATGGGGCATGCAGGTGCCCTCACAATGCTCTTTTACTTTTTGTAATACTCTGCTTTTCTTGCTATAGAAAACTAGTTTGGTTTGGGGCAAGTTTGATTACAGCAGGAAAAAGTGCTGAGTGCCCAATATGCAAATGAAATTAAAGGCCACCAAGGGATGGAGCAGCCCTACAGGAATGCTCTATTGACTGCTGCAAATTTACTCAAATAGCAACTACTATAAAAAAAAAAAAGAAATAAGTAAATTGAGTTAGAGTCTCCTTTGTTCTCCCCTGGAGGAGTCACATGTCTTTGCCCCTAATTTCATATCATCATCAGAAAGGAACGCTGGGCGTTATTTAGCGGTGGAATATCAAATGAAGGTGGTTTTGGTAAAGAAACTAGAATTCAATTAATCATGGAACGTGTGGTATTGGCCATTTGCTCTCTAAGTTCTTTGAGAGAAGGGAGAATTTTTTGTTAGTAATAGTGCAGACTATATAAAGTATTCTATGTGCTTTCTGCAGTAACTTCTAGAGTTTTGTGTATCTATAGTGAGAGGCATATGGCTTAGGGAGGTGGTGTCTTTAGAGTAGGTGGCTCCCAGCATTCTATTCAAGTATACTGACCCTTTACCTGGTGCTAAGGTCAGAATATAAAGTGTTCCTCGCAGCTCACACGTTGGGACACTTGGCTTCAAGCCAGTAGCACTTTATGAGCTGGGGAACCTTTAGGAGGTGTAGGCCCTTGGTGAAGGAAGTGAGTTGCTCAGAGATGTTCACTTAGATTTATAGCCCTCCCCTCCCCGCTCCCAACTCTCTCTCTCTTATTTTTGTTCTGCCCAGATGTGAGCTGCTCCTTGGCTGTGCCTTTCCTATGAAGCATCTCTTCAAACCATGAAAAATAAGTCCTTTCTCCCTAAAGCTACTTTTTGCCAAGTACTTAGTTGTTGACTCCACTGGATCAGACTGTTTCTGTGGTTTGGAGGTTACTACCACAGCATTGGGAAGGAGTCAGTTTGGCTCAGAGCTGTGGGGTGGGCTCAGGGGCCATGTCTAGCCATATCCTTCTTTCTTACAGACATGCAGTCAGTTCAGGGCACCCCATGTAAGAGAGAGGGAGCTGTAAAAGACCTAACCATGGGGCCTTTCAGAGCATATTCACTCTCAGGATCCATTAATGATGAAAATGAATCAATTACCTCCTGAAAGAACAGCTCTAGTTGCCTTTCCAAGGTCCCACCTGGTCGTATTTATTAATATCGCAAATGGGAATTAAATTTCAACAGAAATTTCAAAGGGAGTAAGCCATATTTAAGACATAGCCAGTCAGAGAATTGAGCAGGTGTTGTAACTATGAAGCCTGCAGGGATGGGGCTAAAGGTGAAATTTTAATCTAATTAGGATACTGTTAACTCCAGAAGTGATTAATATCTTGGATCCTTGGGTTCCCTACCCTTATTCTTCCTAGAAATGGGAGTTAAGAACTTCAATCAAGAAAGCAGGAAGTTCAGCATAGGTCATGCGGCCCTTCTGTGATGACCATGGACATGAGACAGTCGTTCCTTCTGGTCTCCAGAGGAGGCTTGTTTGTACTTCCATAAGATCAAGGAAACTCACCTTGGTTCTTGGCTTAATCTTTATAAGCACCCAGAACTGGTTCAAGATGCTCAAGGTGTGTTGACAATAGTAAAACAGAGATAATACCATCCATCTCCCTCACAGGTTTCTGGAGGAGATTAAATGAGGCTTTCGGGACAGCAGGTTCTAACCATGTATCAGTTGTTCAGTTATAACAAATTTCTCTTGAAATCTTAGAAAACATGACAGTGCTTGTGGCCGCACCCTCCCCTCAATACCTGAGGCAGGTGGGCGAGCTGGCCCTGAAGTCAGAAGGAAGAGAGAGCTTCCCCTGCCTTCCACCAGCTACAACACTTGGGAGAGCAGGTCCTGAACCTCACCTGGGCGCCTGGGTGGCACCATAGAGCAGATCGAGTTGGCAGAGCTGTGGGCGAGCCAGCCCCAATATTGTGAACATGGAAGAGCTGTCCCCATTACTCACCTATCATGTGGCAGCATGGGCTAGAGAGAGATGCCATGCCCACCCCGATCAATGTCTGAGGCAGGTGGGAGAACTGGCCCTGATGTCACAAGAGCTGGAGAGCTATCCCTGACCCTCATCTGCTGCAGCACTTCAGAGACCAGATCCCAGCTGGAGAGCACAGTGGAACTGGCCCTGCAGGTGTTAAGTGTGGGAGATCTGACCCTGAAAACGTGAAAGCAGGAGAACTGGCCCCACCCCTTGTTCATTGCCACGAAGGGTGAATTTGCTAAGGCAGTGTAGGAGAGCTTACCCTGGTGGTGAGAACAAGGGAAACCTGGTGGGCTGACCAACCCTGCAAACTACCCAGGCTCAGAACCAGGGTTGGCGCACCCTAACTCCATCTCTGATCTGTTGGAACACAGGAAAGGGCCAGTCCTGCAGACCCAAAGCTACAGGATTTCCACAACACAGGGCAGCAGCAGGATAACTAAGAGGAGTTCCAGTGAGAGCCCAGCTTTGATAGTGTAGCAGGTACCAAACCAGTGACTGTCTGCAATAAAGACTTGTGAGTAAAGATATAAAGTCAAAATTTCAAGATTCCTCCTATCCCGCTTATGGCAGCTCTTTGGCTTCCTGTGTGCCACTCCAGGTCGTTGTACTCATCATCCCTTCCCTTTCACAGTATCCTTGCCTATTCTCAGCTTCCTGAGCCTTCCCAGATTTAATCACCCACTTACTTCACACAGTACTGTCTGCTCTTCCTTTAGGCAGCTCAAAGTATTTTTGTACGAATGTTTGGTAGTTCCTTCTATCAAACAGTCCCATGAGGCAAGGATCAAATTAGTCATGTTTTGTGTCTGTTGTCTGTTAACCAAATGAGCATAGGTTTATTTCTTAATGCACAGACATTATGAGATTCACCCTCTTTTCTCTTCCTCAAGAAGGCCGGGACTTCTGGTCTATATTGAAAAAAAGAGAGTTCAGTATTCATGCAAGCATTCAGGAGTTTGACATTAAGTCAGGGCATACTTTCCCAACTTAGCAATTTCCTGAGATACTTAAAAGTCCCACAGGCTCATGTTTGAGGACTTGTCCTGTAATTTAAATCCTGCCCTTGCTGAAGCCTTTGGAAACCCTCCAACCAGTTTTCAAAGGCCACTAACTTTTGCAGTGGAGTGTTGTGTATGGTGGGAGCCCCTCCAATACCATTATCACCTTCTGCAGAGTGCTGACCCAGAGCAGAAGTTCGGACAGTCCTTTGTACTGATTGGACCTTCATGGAGCCGGGCTCCTTTACAGATTTGTAGGAAGACATTTGTGGTTCGAAGCACCTTCTCTGGAATCATTAAGCAACAAATTTGCTCGGAAATTTCTTTCATTGTGTCTCAGTGGAGATGAAATACGGTCACTTGCTAGACGGAAAACAACAATAAAAGGAGAGCAAAATCTCCCTAAGTGCTCCCTAAAACAAAGAAATCTGATATGCAGACTGTGAGCTGATACGATTATGAGGCTTCAGCTCCAAGCTGTAACAGATGGGCGTCCTCCCTCTGTCTGTGCTGATAAGGTGAATGGTTTCCCCAAGGGACATGAGTGGAGAATTGCTGAGTTGACAGCATCCTGCCAAGCAGCTTGCTGCTGACAGGGTTCTAGGCAGAGAGTGGCATGTAGGGCTGTCAGAGATCTGAGCCTCTTCCTTTGTCATTCCAGGACACTGGCATGGAAACAACTCATTCCGAATATTGACTGGAGTATCCACGAGGTGCCAGGAGGAGGATCGGGGATGCAGCCCAGTGGTAGAGGGCTTGTCTAGCATTCACAAGGCCCTGGGTTTCATCTTCAGCAGAGAGAGGGTGGGGGGAGGGCGTGTGAAGAAGGAGAATGCACTCATCCTTCTGTTTATTTATTCTGTCATCATTTGGAAAAAAAAAAACATGGTGTGTGGAAGCCGCTGTTCTGACTGCCAACACAAAAACCCACACAAATGGCTTCTGCCCTCACAAGGTTCCTGTCTTTGTGATGGAGGTGGGTGCTGAAAAGATAAGCCCCATGAAGCGTTACTGTGAGCAAGAAAGACTTCAGAGTGCCAGGGTTCAAAGTAAATATTTGAAAAATTAGTAAGTGTTAAAAGCATGTAAGGCTGGATAGAAAAACATGGATGACTACAACAGAAAACATTAAGATATCCTCATCTCCCCAACAAAAACATTAAGATATCCTCATCTCCCCCACTCCTCACACACGCCCTCTGCTGGATGATGACGTCACAGCCACCTGCATGCAGATCCATGTTTTACTCTGCATTTGTGCCGCTGGATTCTCCTACTTCTTTTCGAGTGTTACTGATGATGCTTGAGGACTCATGTTGGACAGTTAGAACCTCATCTAAATGTCACTCAGGAGCACTAAGGATAGAAAAGCAGATTTGCGTTTAGAAAGCTCAGTTTGTTGTTTGGAAGGGTGAACTGGAAAACACAGCCACAAGAGAGATGGGATTGTCCAGAGGTGCTGAGGGCGTGCACCAGAGAAACAACAGTGTCAGGGACAGCACAGTCTGTGTGTGATGCGAAACAACAGTGTCAAGGAGAGCAGAGTCTGTGTGTGACGCGAAGGAGGATGGATGGGACAGGATTGGGGAGATGACGGCAAGTACGGAGCCTGGCTGGATATGGAGACAGGTCTGTTGTCTGGTTTGAAATGGTAGCAACAAACACACCACTGAAGAGAGTAGATTCACACAGGCTGGTGGCTCGCTTAGTATTTAATGTTGGAGCTGCACATTTGTCACCAAATGAAAGTGCCTGGGGTAGGTCATGGAAAAAATTATGCTATTATGTAATATAAAGATTTGGAACCCAAGAGAAAGAGTGCAGGACCTATACTATTCAAGACGAGGTAGGTTATGAAAACAAATCTCCTTGGTTTAAAATAGTAAAGCTAATCTCTGCGCACTCTCTTCTGTTAGGTCTGCACCAGGCCTTACCCTGTGATTGATGCATAGGGTTCTAAGCTGAGAAAGAAGCCCTCTGTTTCAGAAGTTGTTGACTATTGTGCTAGAGGGATAAAAGGAGTCAGCAGAATCTTGCTTGACCACTATTTTCTCTGGAAGAGATGTGGGGCACTCCTGCAAAGATTAGTCAAAAGCTGTGCTGGGGTGTGGGGAAAAGAAAAAGTTAGAAGTGGTTGACTAAGAGCAGCAGTGGGTCCCAGCTGAAAAGTAAAGTGATTAGTGCATTGAGGGAAGTAGCATTTGGCAGAGGATTATGTTGCAAAGTGTAATTCCAATAAACTGGCTGGTTCACTAAGCTAGACTGGGGTGAACAGGTACTTTGTTTTTCGTGTCTCTCAAGGAAATCACACAATATAAACCCAGGATCCAGGAGGTAGCCCTGTTCTCCAGGATGGTTTCCTTTGCATCTGAGGTAGACATAGGAAGAAATGGGAGGTAGATGGAAGGTGAAAGCAGTTGAGGACAGTCAAGACATTGGGAGACCAGAAGAAAAATGACTATAGAGGACGATGGAGAAGGAAGCCAGAAGCTAAAAAAATACAAGGGAGAGAACTTTCCAACTCTTAGGGTTTCTAGTGCTTGTGGTTCTTAAGTGGCACCTTTCCGCAGGGTAGACGCTGAACATTCCACTTCTCTTTGTTTGTATTTATAAACCATAAAGTCAAGCTCAGATTTCTGTTAGAAAAGTACTTTTAGAAAGCAGTGGGATCTTATCTTTCATTTTCTCTAGATCAACCTTGCAGCCTTTTGAAGTATTTACAGTTTTAATACACAACCATAAATGCCCCTAAACGAGGAATATCATACCTTTCGATTACCGTTATTACTTTATTGCTCATCACAGCCGTAAATTAGCAACGTCCTCCGGCATTGCCAAGAGAGCCCTGAATTAGGTTACAGCATGAACACACAAGAACCCATTAAAGCTTTGCTGCTTCTTAAAAGTCTTTACAGTTTCCCAGCGTGCCCCATAAGTGTTTCAATTAGGGAACTACCTGCCTGCTCGGTAATAGCTCTCCCGTTTGAGATAAGCTTGCATATCGAGAAAGAAAAGCAAGATTAAAGGAAAAAAAATTGGAATACGAAACATTAAAAATGAAATTGCTATGAAAGGGGAAGAGGGGATTTAAGTGATGCATATTAAAGTCATTTAAATTGCATAACTCTATTGGATGCAGGCTGAGGCGAGCACACATGTATCTCTCTCAGGCCCTAGCTCAGCTGCTTGGGTTGGCATCATATGGTGTACTCCAAAAAATGGTCTAGTACCATCTTTAATGCGATTAATGAAGTTCTTGGTCACATGTCCAATTATTAATTTTAATTTTGCATATTTATGAGGTTCAGTCTAGGTCTTTGAAATAGATGTAAAATATATGAAAAATAATATTTTAATCATTTATTTAGTGTTGTAACTCCTTTGAACCTAATTCTTTTTTAACGTCTATCTTTTTATTGTTAGGGGAGGTGTGCCACAGTTCATGCATGAAGGTCAGAGGTCAATTTCCTTGAGTCAGTTCTCTCCTCCAACCTTGTGAATCTGGGGATAGAACTCAGGCCGTTGTTCTTGGGGGCAAGCACCTTCTGAAACACTTTATCATCACACTGCTTTTAATTTTTAAAAACCCATTTTACTAATGCATGGTTGTGCATGTGCATGAGATGCCAGATATTATTTTAAGACAAGCATAAATGTATAGTGACCAAATCAGGATGACTGATATTTCTTTTCCTTCATCATTTTTTGATATATGAAGCCCTGAAACTCTGCGGTCTTCATTTCAAAAACATGTTATAAGTAATATGCCATAAACACTGTATTTATTACTTCTATCTGGCCATGCTTGGGTACCTACTATCTGACTTCCTCCTGTTTCCACTTTTCATACTCCTTCCTCATCTCTGTAATCATTTCTAAGTTCAGTCCACTTTTTAAGCAACCAGTAATGAGAGAGACAGTGCAGTAGCTTGTATCCTGTATCCAACTCATTTCACTCTACAGAATGACCCCTGTAAATAACAGGGTGCCGTACTTTTGTGGATGAATAATATCCCACAATGTGTTTATGGTTTCCTCATTGGTTCATCTGTAGGCATCAGGTTGGTTCCATATCTTAGATGTTTTACTGATCAATGCAGGATGCATATGCCTCTGTGATGCAGGTGTCTTTCTCTCCACGTCGATACCCAGCAGCAGGACAGTGGATTGTGCTGTAGATATAGTCTCAGTGCTTTGCACAATACCCACGCACCCAAGCCTCCATACTAATTTTCTAACTCCAATGGATTTTCTTTCTGCCAATATGTTTATGTTTCTGTTGACAAATCTTCTGAGGTGACTGATATCTTGGGCTGGAGATCTCTGTTGGTGATAATGCTCAGCATTGTTCCATGAAAGTTTGTTCCATTTGAATTTCTTCTTGTAAGAAGCCTCTATTTAGATGATAGATGATAGATAAATAGATAGATAGATAGACAGATAGATAGATTGAAAAATATATAATTTCTAATGGTTTTCTTTTTTGAGGCAGAGATCTTCTTGCCTTGGCTTCTGGAGTGCTAAAATTTAGAAACTGTAGGCTTGAGCTCCTTCTGTGTTTTAATGTTAACTCCTGGTCAGATGAATGGTTTGCAACTTCTCTCCCTTCTGCAAGTTTTCCATTTTCTTCACTTTGTCCATTATGTCCTATTCTGTGCAGAAGCTTCTTGGTTCACTATATAATCTGATTTGTCTTTTTCTTTAGATGTCTCTTGGCCCACTCCTTTTTGTCTTTGAAGGTTTATTTTATTTTTATTTATGTTTAGTGTGTGTGTCTGTGTGGGTACATGTCACGTGTGTACAGATGCCCAGAGAGATAAGAGGAGGATGACAGGCCCCTAGAACTGGAATTGGGTGACTGTGAATATCCCAGTGTGAGTGCTGGAAACTAAATTGGATCTCTGTAAAAACAAGTGTCTTTGACTACTGAGCCATCTCTCCAGTTCCCACCCTAATCCTTTGGTTTCTTATTCCCAGAATTACTGCCTATGTCCATATCTTAAAGTATTTTGCATAATTTTTAAATTGTCTGTTTCAGGGTTTGGAGTTACAGGTAGGTATTTGTTCTACTTTGACTGGAGCCCATGGTGTTGTTTCTGACTCTGTGCTGTGTGCCTTTGGTCTATATGGTTGTTTTTAAGCCATGATATCTTGATTTGTATATTTAAAAAATATATAACCAACAAAAAAAGTGAAGATAATAATGATGATGGTGAAAAAGCATTGGATGCAAATAGCATATGAACTTTAAGATTGGAAAACAGGCATGTGGTAGTAGAACAAACATATATGACACCAGCAGAGCTATATCTCTATGTAGCACTACTAGTAGTCTCTGTGAATAGCTGTCCATTTCAGTTCTAGACTTTCTACAGCAACACTGATTGAATAAATTGATACTGCATCTCCACTGATCAGAATGATCAGCATGATTGAGATTTCAGTTCCTCCCAGGTACATTCCTAGGGTCAATGCAGTCTTAATCAAAATTGGTAACATGCATTTTTCCTCTAGAAATTAAAACAATAAGAGTGTCTAAATTATATGGAAATGTAATAAATCCAAATTAGCAGAGTAATTTTCAAAAGGACCAAAATAGCTTTTAAAATAATTTAGAAAAACTTAATTTTAATGTTAATGAAAGTGAGAACAATCGGGTTTGGCTTGGCACAAACATTCATCGATAGAATAAGCAATCAACTAAATAGACACATGCACATTTGGTCAACTAGTTTTCAACAAAGCTGCCAAATCAATGGAAAAAAGATTATCTCCACCATACATGGTGCTCTAGTGATTGAACAGCCAGACACAAAAGAACATAAGCAGTGTCTACTGTGCTGTGCAGGAAGGGATCTAAAATAGCTGGCTAACTGAGTTTGAAAACTCAAAATATCTATCTCCTAGAAGACATAACAAGAAAACCTACAAAGCTTCATGATCCTATGTTCAACACATGTTATATATAAAACTAAAACATAAGGTTTAAAGAAAAAATTAGTGAATTGGAATTCATCATAAGTTTGAATATTCTTGAAATTATTTTTACTAAAATTAAAATGCAAGTGTCAATTTTGGAAAACTATTTCTCATACATGTTTCTGAAACAAGAGCCACATCTAGGACTGTCTTAGTTAGGGTTTTTATTGCTGTGAAGAGACACATGGCCAGAGCAACTCTTATAAAGGAAAACATTTAACTGAGGTGGTGGCTTAAAGTTTCAGAGTCTCAGTCCTTTATCATCAAGGTGAGGAGCATAGCAGCATGCAGGCAGATGTGGTGCATGGGGAGTAGCTGAGAACCCACACAAGCAATAGGAAGTCAACTGAGACTTTGGTCAGTGTCCTGAGCTTAGAAAACCTCAAAGCCCGCCTCCACAGTGACACACTTCCTCCAACAAGGCCATACCCACTCCAACAAAGCCACACCTCCTCATAGTGCCATTCCCTATGCAATTATGGAGGCCAATTACATTCAAACTACCACCAAGACATAGCAAGAACTCTTAACAAGTCAGGGATTAAGAGACATCAAGCAACTGAAGATCCCTCCGAAAGTCTGAACTGATCGCCTGAGGCAGGTCAGTGAATGGCAGAGACACTCAGTACAACCTCTCCTTGGGGAGAGTAAGTTTGAGGGTAACATGTCTGTATACTATGCTTATAATACCTAGATGGAAAAGGTGAATCACACCACTTTTTCTGTGTACACTCCTTACATGGAATGGCACATTGAACAATTCTAACACCTGAAAAACAGTTCTATAGTGTCGCCAGTGGTTAAACATTCCATACGAGGCTGTAAATATATGACTGCTTAGGAAAACGATTCACTAAAAGTTACAAATATCATAAAGTTTAACAGTTCTGCTCTTTGATATGTACCCAAGGTGATTAAAATAAACAGCAAACAAAACCTTGCCAGTGACTCTATCCATAAGAGCCCAAACTGGGAACAATCTAACATGTTTCATTTGCATACACACACAATGGACTATGACCGGGCAAGAAGGACAAATAGGCACAAAAGTATCAAAAAGATAACAACCATGGTGCTATCTGAAAGACTGAGCTAAACTATATATGTTACATGATTCCTTTCATATAACGCTCTAGAAAAGCAGAGAATGTCAAGATATTCAAAAGCTCATATGCTTGATAGATTAAAAGCTGTTAAGTTCTTTGTAAGTTTTATAGAGAATAACCCCAAAATTATCAATATCAGTGTCTGTTTTAGTTAGAGTTTCTACTGCTATGAAGAGACATCATGACCACAGCATACCTTATAATAAGACCACAACTCTTATAAAGGCAAAACATTTAATGGGAGTTTTAATGAGGCATGTTTTCAGAGACACTGGTCTGGAGAAGTACTTGAAGATTCTACATCTTGACTTGCAGGCAACAGGATGTGAGCTGGGATATTAGACATGGCTTGAGCATATATGTGACTTCAAAGCCCACTCCCACAGTGACACATTTCCTCCAACAAGACCATACCTACTCCCACAAAGCCACACCTCCTAATAAATCAATAATAAATAAATAAAACTTTAATTGTTGGCTAAACAGGTTTATCAGTTAACATAACAAAAAAAACTCAATCAATGTAACTAACCATATTAACAAATGAGACAAGAAAATGTGTCTCTGAGTAGATTCAGAACAAAAACTTTTGATCCAGTTCAATATACACTTGTGATAACAACTTAAAACAAACTAAGAATATAAAGAAACTTTTTTCAATCCATTTAAACGTATCTGGGAGATACATGAGTCTAATGTCATTCTTAATGATAAAGCATTAAATCTCTTTCTACAATCACAGAACACAGGAGAATATATCATTTTCAATAGCCCAAGAAAATCACGAACTCGGAAAAAACAAACAGTCTTCACAGAAATATATAAATAAATATTCACTGTAGACTTGAAGCAGTGGTGAGAAATTTAAAAACAAATAAATTGAGAGATACACCATATTTGAGAGACTCAATTTTGTGGTCCATTCTCCCCATGTTTATCTGCAGATTTAACACAATCTGGATAAAAAACAGCAGGTTATTTAGAGGAAATTGACAAACTGTTTCCATAATTTATATGGAAAGTTAAAGTTACTTGAAAAAAGTTCAAAACAATCACAAACAATAAGACCAAAGCTGTGGGACTCAACTACCTGAGTTCCAGTAAACATAGTGAGTGGGGGTTGAGGGTAGGGACAGAAAGGCCAACACTATGGATAGGGCAATCTCAGACGCCCACGATAAAACCACACAGATAGTCAGTCGGTTTGATATCACCCCATGACTTCAGTGGAGGAAGCAAAGACATAAACTAGGAAGTCAGAGTTAAGTTTATTGTTTCTTTCTTTCTTTCTTTCTTTTTTTTTTTTTATTTTTCAAGACAGGGTTTCTCTGTAGCTTTTGGTTCCTGTCCCGGAACTAGCTCTTGTAGACCAGGCTGGCCTCGAACTCACAGAGATCTGCCTGACTCTGCCTTCCTAGTGCTGGGATTAAAGGCATGTGCCTTGTTTCTTTGTTGTTATTTACGGACCACAGTTAATGCTTCTTAACTTTCTCACAGTAACAATGTGTCTGTTACATACTTCCGCTTTCAATCCCACAGCCCATACTCTTACAGCAACACGTCTAAAACCTACGGAAGCTTCCTGTGCAGCTATGCAGGCACAGCATAGATAAGGAACAAAAACAAATGATTCTTCTCTCTTTATAAAGGAGAAAAGGCAGCAAGAAGAAAACAGAGCCTACCTGGCACCACAAGGCGCTATTATGGTGAGCGGATATATGGTGGGATATGGGAGAGAGACAGAATGGTTCACATGCTATGGAGAGAGAGAGAGCTGAAAAGGTAAAAGTGGTGAGGGGTGGGCTGCTTGCTACCAGGTGCCCTGGTGATGTCCCGGACTCCGATGCTGCCAAGGCTCTTATCTGGGTCCATGGCCCCGCTACACAGTCTATGTTGATGTCCCTGGATCCTGACTGCACCAAAGGCTAAGAGGATAGGGGTGCACAGAATTGTCCCGCACCTCATTGGATACAACACTAGGGAGAATGGTCCTGCCCCTCACTAGCTGCAGCGCTCAGGAGCATGGGTCCTATACCTCACTGGGCCAGCACAATAGAGCTGACCCTGCTGGCAGGAATAAAGGCAAGCTGGCCATTAAGGTGGGAGTGGGGGCGGGCTGATCTAATCTTCATCTGCTATGTAGTGGTGCAAAAGAGGGAAAGATGCCCTCCCTCTCTCACACCTTGCCATCGAGGCGAGCAGGAAAGCTGACCTAGCCCCTCACCAGTTGCAGCACTTGGGACAGCTTGCCCTGCACCTCACCTGGGCAGTTCAGTGGAACTGACCATCTATCTGCACAAGGGCGTGGGTAAGGCAGCCTCGAGAATGTGAGGTGAGAGAGATCTTGTCTCACCTCACATCTGTTCTAAGATGGCATGGATGAGGCAGTGTTCTTTCTAACAAGTGTGAGTTAAGGAGGAGTTAGGAATGGGTGGTGCACCACATTCTGGGGGTCATGGGAATCAACTAACCCTACGGTAGAGTTAGAATGTGAGAAGGGGCCTTTGGCAATAGAAATATGCCTCTTTTTTCTAATACATGGCTATAAGAGTATGTTAAATCACTGACGTTCATCAGGGCATGGTGGCTCCTAACCCCAAGGAGGCTGAGGCAAAAGAATCAGTGTGAGTTTGAGTTCAGGTTGGACCCTAGAGAAACACAAGGATAAAGAAATTTGACGTGATGTTTATTTATTTTAAGGTTTATAATTCAGTTCTTTGACATTGTAGGTGACATCTGCTAAGTACAATGAAACTCAGTTCGTTGAGTGTTCTCCTTGTGGCAGTCCCACTTCCCACCATCCCAGTTTAACAAATGACCCAACACAGAGGAACTTGAAGCAATGTCATAACTTATTTTCCTTAAGGGAAATATTTATTATTATTATTATTATTATTATTATTATTATTATTATTATCAAATAAAATATCATTTACTTGAGCCAGAACTGGGCAGGAGTAGCTCATGTCTGCTTCACTGAGTATCAGCTGGGGGTGCATCAAAGGTGGGTTCGGGGTTCTGCCTAACTCACTGGAGCATCCGACAGGGTGTACTGTTGCTGTGGAGAGCAGCACTTACACAGGGTCACTCCACAGATTCTGGACTTGCTTAGGACACAAAACCCTCATTCCCAGCGTAGCTGGGAAAGAGGAAAGCAGGCAGAAGCTGTGCCATCTTTCCCAACACAGCCAAGGAGTCACACTTCTTTGTCTCCTGCGGGCTGTGGCAGTTTCTTTGCCTTTGCTTGTCTTCCACCACCCAGGCATGTACTTTATTTTTATAACAAAGCTTT
Organism: Microtus oregoni; assembly: GCF_018167655.1. NCBI lineage: Eukaryota > Metazoa > Chordata > Mammalia > Rodentia > Cricetidae > Microtus > Microtus oregoni. The sequence continues at coordinate 18,057,595 of NW_024543221.1, read as the reverse complement.
ATTGAGATACCGCAAATGTGCCTCCTTGAATGTGTGATTAAATGTTGTTAATATGTTCAAACTGTTAGGCAATGTTTTCAAAATCCATTTTAAGAAATTTTCATCAATACAGACTGGAAGCTCAAATTCTTTGCATTCATTATCCATTTTCTTCCTTAAAATCTACCAGTCCTCAAGTACTTCTTTTTGTCTCTGAACTTTCATCTTTTTATAAAACATCCAGAGATGTTTCTAAAACATTTATAAAAACATTTATAAAATAAAATTATATAACATGTCCTCTGTGGGTGTATTGTGTGAGGTATCTTTCACTTGGTCTATTTATTTCATAGTTTATCTAGATTATAAATATACTGAAACTTCATCTTTTTTAATGTCAAAACTACTTCCTTGCAGTGTATTGTGGGTTGAATATTAGATGTCTTCTATAGTCTCATTTGTTGAAGGAAGGCTAGTGTATCAGACATGTTCTATCCTGGCAGCCAGCCCCCAAATAACCACAGGGAGACTTCTTATTGATTATAAAAGCTCACCTATAGCTTAGGCTTGCTACTAACTAGCCCTTATGACTTAAATTAACCCATTTCTTTTCATCTACATCCATTTATGTGGCTAGTTACCTTCACTCTGTGCTCCCCACACTGCTTCCTTTCCATCTGGCTGGCAACTTGCCATATTTCTGCCCTTCTTCCCAGCATCCTGTGTGCCTAAAAATCCGGCCTAGCTATTGGCTACTTAACTTTTTATTAAACCAATCAGAATGATACATCTTCACAATATACAAAAAGATTATTCTACAACAGGTTTGGATCCAGCTGGTAGTTCTAGTTGGGGGGTGCTGTGGAACCTTTGGGAGGAATCCCTACCTGGAGGAAGGAAGTGACTGCGGAATGCCTTTAAAGAGTGTAACTATTCCCCCAGTCAATTCCTCTCTCTTCTTCTTCTTCTTGTTTACACGAGAAGGGATAATCATTCCCACAATATGTTCTAGATAATATTCTCCACCCTGATGATCAGACTCCACTCAGGTGCGTATCTATAATGCAAGCTCACCAACACCTGAAACCTTGAGCCAAAATACTTCTTCCTCAAGCTTTTCCACTTCACTATTTATCGCATAGATGAGAAGTCTGATGGAGATACCAAATGTTTAAATTACATATTATTTACCACTCACCAGTCTATGGACATCTGGATAATTTTAACTTTTTGGTCATTATCAATAGGTCATTATAAGTATTTGTGAGCAAATATTTCAAGTCAAAGTGTGTTTTTATTTATGTGCCTTATTAGCATCTTTTGTAGCTATAATAAAATACTATGATCAAAGTAACTAATGGAAGGAAGAATGCATTTGAAACTGCTTCCAGAGAGAGTGCAATGGCAGGGAAGCATGGGAGCAGGCAGTCTGAGGAGGACGGTGAGCAAGTGTATGTTCAACTGCATGTAAAGTGTGAATGCACGCGCGCGCGCACACACACACCGGGGTGAACAGGAAATGGGATAAGGCAAGGCTATATAAATTCTCAAAGCCTGCCCTCAGTTAGGTATTTCTTCTAGCAAGTTCCCACCTCCTAAAGGTTCTGCAACCTATGCAGACAGCACCATCCACCATGTTCCAAGAGTTCGTCATTCACATTATCACATAAACCCTAGAGTAGGGATATGCATGAATATGTACACACATGTAAATTGACACTAGAGGTCAATGTCACGTATGTTCTACCATTCTCCATCTTGTTTTCGGAGATAGTGTCCCTCACTGAACCCGGAGATCATTAGTTCACCTAGGCTGGCCAATGAGCTCTGGAGTTATTCCTGGCTCTGAGTTCCCACCCTATACCTGTCTAGCAGTCTAGCTAGGGATCTAACTCTGGTCCTCATGCTTGTGTGGCTGAATATACCCACTGAGCTATCTCCCCAGCCCAAGAGAGATAATTTTCTGCTTCCTCTACCTTGGATAGTTATCACTTTCCTCTTGTTTTTTACTATAAATAGTTGGCATCGAAAGAACACTTGCCTTTAACACTCTGGAAATCTCCTGATTTCCACCACTCAGTTGATTAGGTAAATTTCTATTTCCTGTGTCAGAGCAGATGGCAGTTCTGCTGAATTTCCTGTCACTTTGTCTCAAGGTCTCCTAGGGCCAGTTAGCCCCAACTCAAGGTTTTTCAGGTTGTCCACTTGTGGTCCATTTTGATCCCATGTATACTACCATAAAAGATATTTTCATCCATGTAGATTTTTTGCAATGTAAGCTTTCTTCTTTAGATACCCAAATTCTTTCTAGTTACTATGGCTACATAACAAACCACTCTGAATATTGTAGACCAGTACACTCCTTGTACTACTCCTGAATCTCCTAATTACAGAAGGCTCAGCAGCTCTTTTCCATCTTCCTTTCGGAGAGGCAATTTCGCTTCTGCCTCTCTCCCCACTTCTCTGCTTCCCCCTTCTCTGTCACTTTCTCTTTTCTCTCTCTCCCTCTCTCTCTGTCCCCCCTATACCCTTCCTCCTCCATAACCCCCTGAGTAAATAGTCAACGTCACCCTGCAAAAAAAAAAAAAAAAAAAAAGAAGGCTCAGCAGAGACAAGCCATCATCACACTATAGCAAACACAGGTGCTCTGAGAAAGCTGGAGCCACTGAGGGTCACATATGTTTGGGATGATGTTGACCCTCAGATGAAGGCTTCACAGACTTCTCAACTGGAACACATGGAATCACCTCTGCATATGGCCTGGTCATCCCATAATGGGGCTACTAGGCTCCAATAAAGACAGCATGAGAAATTAAAAACTAGACTTGGAGAGATTATGTGGGCTGTTCTAGAATATCTTCAGAGATCGTCAGTTACAGCCCTACTACATATTCTCTATGTGACATGGGTACAAGCCTGACCACTGTAAGTGGAAAGGAATCTTGTTGACTCCCTGATGGAGACTGGCAGTCTCTGGAAGATCAGAACGCATGGGCATATTGCATTATGTGTTAATTATAATGTGCCACAGGAGTTAGGAGGCATTCCTTATAGAAATGATGCATTCTGGTGTCCTTCAAAAATAGAGAGCTTTGCCTTTGATAAGTAACATAAATGTATGTTCCTTACAAATATTTCAAATAAAATATAAACCACATGCTATACACATTTCAGTGTTCTATTTAGATTAGTCTGAAATCATCTGCCTGGATTTTTATAAGATTTGTGCCTGGTTTCTGTTTCTATATCATTTTTCTGAGCCTCCTTTAAAGAAGGAAGAAAGTGAGCAGGGGCAAATCTTTGAAGCTATCAGAGACACTGGAGGTTTGCCATGTTAAATGAGATTGCTCAGGCACTTCGATTCTTTTTCTACAGAAGCGGGCCTTTTAGCACCTGTTCTTGCTTGCATAGCAGGTTATATAAGTCAGGCTTTTTGTTACTGTGACAAAATACATGACAAAAACAACTTAGTAGGAAGAAGGATTTATTTAAGCTCACTGTTTCGGGGTGTCAGTTCACTCAAGCAAAATATCATAGTGATCAGGTGGTCAAGCAGGTACTTCCTGAACTCACGGCAGGCAGGAAGCAAACAGCAACAGAGATGGGCCCAGGCAAGACATGCTCCCAGTAATGACCTTCTTCCATCAAAACCTGGTTTCCCTAAAGTTTCATCTACCTCACCAAAAGCACCATCAAGGGGAGACCAAGCATCTGACCCTTAGGGTATTTTATATTCAAACCACAACAGCTTTAAATTTATCTATGGCTCTATGGCAATGATCAGAGGCTCTGTGTCTGCCTGCCTCTGCTTTGATTAGTCCATACTATCAGGACTGGTGACAGAGACAACATTCTCTTTCCTGAACCAAATCACAGTAGGAAGGAAGTCAGAACACAGTTGCTGGTCATAATTAATCAAGGTGCACTGACCGTGCTCCAGCAAAATATGTGTTTGATGGCTACATGCAGAGCAGAGAGTAGAAATCAATCTGGTTAATATTATTATGGACTCTGACAAGAGGAGAGGAGGTAGATATATCCAACTTTGAAATGCTATGCAAACTTGGATATTAGGAAGACACAACCAGACAGAGAGAACTGATGATTTTCCTTCTCTGATGCTCCATAAAAGAGCCAATGGTTCAGCCTGTGGATCAGATCAACAAGGCTGCATATTGTTTTCATAATGGTAGCATTATTGCTGATGTTGTTATCAGCATTCCTGTAGCCATCCATGAACGTGTGTGCTGTGACACTGTGAATGTACATCACAGGGGCTAAATCCAAGACAGAGGAGAGAGCAACAGATGGAAGCCACATTCAGGGAAAGCTAAGCTGACCTCTAAATGAGAGTGTCAGAGGTAGTGTCCAGAGGCTGCTTGTCCCAAGAAAGTGTCTTCCTTCTTGGATCAGCACAATGGCATGGATGATTAAGTGGTGTATTAGTTATTTATGCATTGATGGTACTACAGTATCAGCATATTATCTGCACCAGTAACAGAGCTGACATGTGAGAAAGAAAAGACTCATTTTGACTCATAGTTTCAGAATGTTCTTTTCACCCAGGTGTGCAAAGTACAGGGCAGGGAGTGTGTGGCAGGGACTGTTCACATCATGGAAGACCAGGAAGCAGATAGCAAGACGGGAAGTAGGCTGAGATAGCATACTACATTGTTGACGAATTAGGTTGGTATGCTAAATAACCAGACCAGCTCAAAAATAACAGTTATATTTTAATAGTTGAAAAGGGGAAACTCACGCTACAAGAGTGGTAGGTCCAAAATCCAATGGGTCAGGCAGGTTCCATGCAGAGAGAGAGAGTGCACTTGGATCTCCCAGTTTTTCTACCTGGGCTCCAGGTAGCCACACCCTAACTAGATGTGATTGGTTCATAGTTTTCCCCATCATCTCCCCCTTTTGTCTAAACAAGATCGATCCAAACCCAATACAACTATATACAATAGGAACAGGTAGCAAATATAAAATTATAAACAATAAACAATATTAAGCAAAGAACACATAACAAAAATTTTTCTAAACATTCTACTTCAAGGAGTCTAAAAAATGTATTGAAATTAAGCTTGGCTAAATCATAGGGAAGATAACTACAATTATCTAATCTTCAACTCCATCAAAGATCTGGGAAGAGAAGCAATATTACTTGAATAAACAGGAAGTGCAATTGAGAAACTTCCAAACTGTGCAACAAATGACAGAGACAACTGACTACCTGGGCTCCAGGTAGCCACACCCTAACTAGATGTGATTGGTTGATAGTTTCCCCAATCACTACATTAGAGATTTACTTCTACGTCCCACCTCCTAACTATTCTCTCACCATCTCCCCAGATAGGACCGCTCCCTGGAGAACAACCAATCAGAACATGGGTTCATGTTTCAAGCCAAACAAACAAATGTATGGGGTAGGACATCAAGCTGGAGGTCAGGTAGGTGTTTCTATTTGTGACTCCATAGCTAACTCAGGTATTTGTAGCTGTTAACTGAAGAGGTTGGTTTTCAAGCCCTCTGAGCCAGTCTTCAGCTCCGCTGTTTCCTTCAGGCTTTTCCCATAGGGAATGCCTCTAGCTTGACCAAGGTACTGTCCAAGGTTCTGAACATCCAGGCTCATGCTATAGCGTGAGTTATGCATCTTCTAACCTTAAAGATTATGATGGATCTCTAGAAACAGGCTCCTTATCAGTCACCCACATGAGAAGACTGATGTCAAAATTATATGAAGGTTATTCACAAACACTCCTCAATAAAGGAGGACTCAATTTCATATGACTAAATTCCTGATAGGCCTGATATGTTTGTGGGCCTGATACGTGCCTGCCACGGAAATGTTATAGAAACATCCTGGAAATGAGCACAGTTGGGACAAGGCTCTGCAAGTCCCCTTCCGTTGAGGCATCTGTGTTCTCTTATTAATCTCCTCTCCAGTTTCACTGACTAGACCTTGTGAGACTACAGTGCATCTGTTGGTCAGTTCTACTTTTTCACCCCCAGTTTTGTTCCTGACTGGCTTTTTGCCTGGAACCATCATCGACCACATTTCAATGTAATGGATTTGTGTGTGTGTGTAAAAATGTCCTTCTTATAGTATGTTCTCAAGTTCTCAAAACACAGAATTAATAGATTATAAGTTGATGTGTGCCTTGTGCATAGATAAGTGCATTTATATAAAGATATTTACCCAACTGATATGATTCTGGAGGCTGAGAATCCCCATGTTCTGCCATCTGGAACCTAGGAAAGGCAGGAAGCTTATAACATGGATTTACACATGTGCCTGGAGAATGAAGAATGCCGAGGGCAGGAGAAGTTGTCATAGTGCATGTAGTCAGGCAGGGTATTAACTCGTCCTTCCTCTGCATCTTCATTCCATTAATGCCTCAGTAGATTGGATAAGACCCACACTGGGAAATACTGTATTCTTTACCCATTTGAGCAGTTCCAACATGGATGCCTCCTGGGCATGCAACTGATAGACTCAACCATTATGCTGTTAGGATGCTATTTTTACATTTTAAATAAAATCGTACATATAAAACTTCTTGGAAATGGGATATTGGAAGCATATCTGAACTCTGTTACTCCTGATTTGCTGGGCTCCACTGAGAACTTCTGGAGTCAGAGGAAACGGGTGCTTTGCAGGCACAGATGAGAGGCTCACATAGAAGCTGTGACTTACAGACCAGTATGAGCACTTAGGGATGAATGACTTGAAGCTGGAACCACATAGGAAGCTGCAAAGCAGGGATAGCCCGCAGAGCTGCCCCTTTCAGCGGAAATAATGAGCTGCACGGCTGTCATTCTGCAGGATTTGACTTTTTTTTTTCTTTTTGGAAAATGTTAGTTCACCATCACTACTGGAAAAATCTCAGCACTTAACCTGTCTGCTGTAAATTAAGCTGCCATCGAATTCAGAGATGCTGCCGTGCTGGAGTCAAGGGAGTTTTAAAAAGCATGGGCTTCCTCGGCTTCTAATCATATTTCGTAGTGGGAGCAGAGCCTCCAACCCAGCCCCAGCAATGTTCTTTGTGCTCTCAATTGTCCTTCATTTGAGGAGTTGACTACCCATTTTGGAGCTACTGGGCCTTTGTCCGTGTCTGATTCTGAACCCTCCCCTGTACAATGCTAAGCTGTTAGTGAAGCGCCATGGCTCTCAAAGACGCTATCCTAGAAAGTTCACATTGCGAACGTCCCCTAATGCATCATCTTCCAATCAGTAACTGCCTCACTTGTGACAAATTTACAGCTATATCCGTGCCTGATTTTGAGTAAAACGTTGGAGCATTGGTGAAAGCTTCTGACTGAATGAACCCTTCAATAGGAACTCCTCAAATATTCGTGTACTGAAGGGTATCCTGGGAATGTTGAAAAGACAGGCAGTTCATTTTTTTCAGCTTCCCACTGCAGTATCCAAGAACAGAAAACAACAATCAGAACATTAGACGCTGATGAAGTTGTTCAGTGATGCCATATCAACTTAAGCTTCTTGCATCTTAGACTCCAAAAGCACTTGACACTAGGTGCTGTGTGAGATGGCTCTACAGTCAGGTAAGGAGCCTACACTATACCTGCATGACCTGGTGACCCCTCTGGTCATCTTGGAAGGACTCTGTCATGAGATTGCTCTACAGTCAGGTAAGGAGTCTACACTATACCTGCATGACCTGGTGACCCCTCTGGTCATCTTGCAAGGACTCTGTCATGAGATTGCTCTACAGTCAGGTAAGGAGTCTACACTATACCTGAACGACCTGGTGACCCCTCTGGTCAGCTCACAAAGGCTCTGTCATGAGATTGCCCTACAGTCAGGTAAGGAGCCTACACTATACCTGCATGACCTGGTGACCCTGCTGGTCATCTTGCAAGGACTCTGTCATGAGATTGCTCTACAGTCAGGTAAGGAGTCTACACTATACCGGAACGACCTGGTGACCCCTCTGGTCAGCTCACAAAGGCTCTGTCTCCTTCTTCCTTCAGTCATCATTTCATTTGTAAAACTATTTAGCATCTCTCACTGCCCATCATATAGAATGGCTCTAGACAACAGGAGAATTCATGAGTTGTGGTAGTGGAAACATGTTTGCATATGTAAGAGTTTTAAAAACACTCTAATCATGAATCCTTCAGAGGAAAATGAAATCATCCTGTGACGTAATCCAGATGACAAATACACGGATAGTGTATGGCTACTCAAGAAAGAAGAGGGCAAAGGCTGCCATCCAGATATATTAGTTCACATGAATAAAGTGATGGTGAAATATTAATTTGATTATGGTAAAAATGTGAGTGCTAAAGTTATAACTTTCTAGAAAATGACAGACAAGAAAATGGTATTTTATATTATGTTATAAAGATTGTGTAATGGTAAGCTGAAAGAAGATCCTACTAATTCTTATGAATCATGGTATCATGCAATCCTCATTACATATCAATATGCATTAGCTCTTATAAAAACTAGAATTATGAGGACAAAGACATAGAATTTCTTTTGACAATTTAGAAATATAAAAATAGACACATTTTAAACAATCTAATTAGTGAAAATTAGCAGACTTTATAAACCAGACTTTAATCTGTAAAATTAATCACTTTTAGTTAATCACTATGAAATTAATATACTCTTCCAAGTGTCCATGCAACATTCATAAAAGTTGACTCTATGATGCTTTAAAAAGAATTTTAGTAAGTTCCAAAGACCATTATCCAACATTCGCATAGCATTTATTCTTTCTTGACAACCTGTCACCAATTTACTCAAGTAAAACCTACCTACCGATGTCTTCTAAAACTCTGTGGGCCATATTGCTTCATCCCTACATCTACTGGGAGTCTCAACATGATGATTCAAGAGGCTTTGGGAATAGGCTCAGTGCTGTTAAAAGAAAACATCAGAATAATTAGCTTCCACTTAAGATTTATAAAGGTAGAAAAGGTTTGGGTCTTGGATTCACAACAAAAGGATGAATAATCTACAAAAAAAACAATTACTTTTCTAAATCCCTCAGAGAGTGATATTAAACTTCAGCCAGCTTGTCTGATGTCTAAGGAAAGACAGTCTTCCGATGCTTGGGACAAGTTTGGCTGAAATACATAGCCTGATCCCTTCCATGATTCTTCTCTCCAATGGAAAATAAAGGTTAAGTCACTAGGGAATGGCTGGTATATGTGCTGTGTGAAGAAGATGAAAGCAGAAATTCTCCTGACAGATGGAAGAAGGACAGAAGGCATCATGGTCCCTACTCCCACAGCAGGGAGGGAAGGACCATAGAGAAAATCTACCTTAAAGCCAGGAACTCTGGGCTTCCCTAGGACTGAAGTCAAACCAAATTTTAAAAAAATTTAAAGTTCCATTTACTTACTGTGTGTGTATGTGTATAAATATGCTCACATGTGCCATGGTATACACATGGAGTTAGAGAACAACTTTCCAGAATACACTAGAGTTGTCCTTTTCCTACTACCACATGGGGTCCCAGAGATCAAACTCAGGTTGCTAGGCTTAGTGGAAAGTACCTTTCTGTGCTGAACCATCCCATCATCCTCCCACCTGCACATACAATTACTGCACTTCAGGGATCCTCTCTGAAGTGTAGAGTCATGGAGGTGTCTAATACCCAAATGACAACACACAGTGGCAGTTCTAACTTCACCCTAATTCAGGACCATGCTAGATAGAGGTGGAGCTGGTGATTTACTGAAGGAGACCTTCAGGATCAAAGCAGACCTTGACAAGTTCACTGCCTGACCACAGGGACCCAACTCCTTGCAAACATTAGATAGAGGCAGTGGATCCATTTCTAGATGTAGATGTTGTTTTTTTTTAAGGTCAAGGATTCTGCATGCTGACAATGCAAAGATGGACTAAATAGAAAAATGTAATCAGGAGGCCCAGCACTTAGCAGAATGGACCCTAGATACAAAACATATATGGGAGAATTGGGAAGGAGAAAAGGAGGAGGAGAGAGGAGATAGGAAGAAAGAATGGGAGAGAAAAGAGAGAGAAGAAGAGAAAAGGGGGAGAGAGATAAGACAGACACACAGACACAGGGGAGAGAGAAAGAGAGAGACAGAGGAGAGAGAGAGAGAGAGAGAGAGAGAGAGAGAGAGAGAGAGAGAGAACAGTAGAAATTTAAAAGCTATGGGATAGGATCACATGAACTAAATATGCAATTGGGCTCAGAAATAGAAAAAGAAAATGGAAGAAAACTTCATTATATAATAACTGAGAACTTTTAAATGGCATTAATCAAACAAGATTCAGGGACTTTTCTCAGAACACTAACACTATCAAAAGTAAACAAAGCAAAACCGTGAGGTGCTTTGTGATCAAATACTGAAATCAGAGAAAATACTTATGGCAGACAGAAGAAAAGTCAGACAGATGACAGACAGACCAAGGAAGAACCCAGACAGCTTCTTCTTTTTTCTAAATAAGAAGTCACACAAATCAAGTAACACCTCTGAAAGCCGAAAAACAAACAATCTTTAAGAAATTACACAGGACTTTGTACCAGGTAGAATTATCTTTAAAGAGTGAAATGAAAGTAAGTTTTCTGGGAAAACAAAACCTGAGAAAACAAATTATCTGTGGTGTTTTACAATGAGAAATATTAAATTAATTTCTTCAGGCAGAAGAAATGCCAGACAGGAAAGTAAGCCTATACAAAGAAATGAAGAATGATGGGCGATGAATGTGACAAATTAGACGTTCAAAGATGTGAAATTTATTATGTGTAAAATCATACCTTCCATTTTTTCAAAGACATTGCTTGTAACTAGTGATATCAACCTTGGATATTGTAAATAATGGGCAAAATTGCACATTTCCCCAAAATATGTTGAGGTCTGAACAGCCAGTGTCCTAGAATGTGACTGCCATTAATGTAGCTTCTTTCAAAGCATTCTTATTTATTTATGTAGTTAGCTGTTTATTTATTATAGGGTGGGGGGAGAAAGGGGAGGAGAGAAACATCTGTCTGGTATTATGCCGAGGAGGGGCGATCTTGCTGAAGCCAGCTCTCTCCTTCCACCACAGGCTTTCAGAACCAAGCTTAGGTCATTAGGCTTACACAAGTGCTTTTACTTGCTGAATCATCTCTCAGATCCAGAGGTGGCACCTTTTAAAAGGAGACTGTTAAATTGGTCCTGATCCAATGTGACTGGTGTCCTTGTGACTTCCAGAAATGAGGACACAGGCCAATGAAGGGAGACTACAGGTCACAAGAAAAAGACTACACTTGGGAAGGCAAGCATGGAGCCCTAGCCAACATCAACACGTGGTGTAGGAAGTCCTTCTGTCTTTGTGTTACTTTCATTAGTTAATAAAGAAACTGCTTTGGGCCCTTGATAGGGCAGAATTTAAGTAGGCAGAAGACAGAACTGAATGCTGGGAGAAAGAAGGGCAGAGAGAGAGAGCCACCATGGATGTGCCAGAGTCAGACATGCTGAATCTTTCCTGGTAAGCCACTGTCACGTGGTGATAGACAGATGAATAGAAATGGGTTAAATCAAGATGTGAGCATTAGATAATAAGAGGCTAGCGCTAATGGGCCAAGCAGTAATTTAATTAATAGTTTCTGTGTGGCTATTTCAGGGCTAAGCTAGCCAGGTGGCTGGGATGCACAAGTGGGCTATCTCTGCAACAGGCACTGAGCTGACTTGATTATAGATCTCTTGCTTCTGGAATCAAGAGAAGGAACTGGCTTTTCAGCCATCCAGTTTCAGGCACTATCACCTAGTGAGCTCGTGCCCTTGACCAACATAACAGTTGCCAGGTTTGTCTTTTCTTACCACTTTTCTGTCTGTGATTTGAAGAATCATGCAGGAAGAACCCTTGGAACCACATATTTTTTTTTATTCCATCAGTCTTACTGCCTTGTTTAGTTACTTTTTTTCTGTTGCTATGATAAAATACCTTAACAAAAGCCAACTAAAAGGAATGGAATTCATTTGGGCCCTCAGTTCTCAATCCATTGTGGTGGGAAAGTCCTGGTAGCAAGAGCCTGAGGCAACTGACCACAATGCATCAGGAGTCATGACGTAGAAAGATGGATGCTCAGTTTGCTTTATCCTGACTATACAGGTCAAGAACTTTGCCCATGGAATGGTGCACCATTCACACTGGCTCCCAGAACCTTCTGATAAATTTCTAACTTTCTTTGACCCTAACTCTTGGCACATTATGTTTCGGGCTTGCATGATCTGTGTTTTGTCTATGATATAAGCTATTCTTCCAGTTACCCCTACCATTATTGACTGGAGGATAGTACTTATAAATCAAGATTTGATGTCATTTCCTATAGTCAAATATGGCTCTGTAAGTTCTCACAAGCTCCCAGACCACATCTCTATCACTACCCTAACTTTACGCTGTGTTACTGTCTATAAATCCTGAAATGACCAGTCTCCCAGTTCTCCCTGTCATTCTCATGTCTTCCACAGTCCATCTAACATGCATGGTGCTGATCAACTGTACCTTCTAGATCCTCACCTTCTCCTTGACCTTCATCTGGTCAACTAGATAGTGGCTTCTTTCAAGGGCCATCATCTGCCTCTCATTCTCCTGTATCATGTGTCTGAAAAGGTTATGGCTATGCTGTTTGCTTTCTACTACCACCCTAGACATGGGACTAGATGGTTCCTTATCTCTTGCCTCCTGTGAATGTCCCACATTCTCACTCACCACTGTTCTCCCTGGAACATCATTCCCTGTACCCTGAGTTTGGTTCACTGCTCATGCTTCTTGTCCTGTTTTCTCTTTCCATTGTTAGAGATGGCTTCATCTATTTCCTTCCTCCTCAGGGCTCCATTGTTTTCATTCTCTCTTTCTAACTAACATTTAACCATTCACTTCCACTTTCATTATTCCTGAAGCCAGATCCCTAGCACACAGTAAATACAGGGAACAAACTGACACAACAGCCGAACTCTGACTTCCCTTGTCAGTATCTCCACCAACAATTTACCACCAAACGTTTTTCTCTATAATGCTGTTTCCCCCTTTTGCATCATGATGAAAAGTTTACTTATCACCTAGCATTTATCTTACGCTGCTACTTGCTGTGCTTTTAGTTTATTCTTTACCAGGAAACATTTGTCAAATAGGGTCATTCTTTTTTCTATAGAGAAGGAAGGTCAGATGCATTAGACATGTGTAAATGCCTTCCTTCTCTTATTTCTTCTCACTGAGATTAGGAAATAAGGGGAAGACTTTGTTATGATTTTAAAATGTGATAGAGCAATAGAAAGAATGCAACATTAGTACAGTAGAACTCCTGATAAGTTCACAGAGGAAGGCACTCCAGCAGAGTGGATCCCAAGGTAGAAATTGGAACATCAGTGTTGATTCCACATTAACTAATTATGCGATCTTTGGCAAATCATTGTGTGCCCATAAGCCCTCTGTTTTTACCTATAGAAGAAGAAAAACCATGGCATTGTTTGGTTTTCTTTAAACTGTGGTTGGGAAGAGAGGGATCTATTGCATGGGCTATGTTGTTACAGAGACCAAATATCCCAGAGATTTTTGAGAAGCAATTAGAGATTACTCAAACTGGAGTTACTTGGATTGCTGTTGCTATTGGGTTATGAAGTAGAAGATTGAGACCTTGTCAATGTGTGATCCTGCTAACCTCAGGACATAAATTCAGCTCTTCTGTTTCTTGTGATATGAAGACTATGCATAAGGTAAGAGATATAGGCTCTAAGGAGACCCTGCCTCATCTATGTTCCTGTCCCATCCAGTTCACACCATCTGCAGGCTTGTACCTTATCTAGGGCACAGTGGGAAAACAGACAGGGCTCCATCCCAGCTTCTAGGCATAAATCAATCTAGAGGGGACTAATTTTCCCTTTGGCTATTGTGGTGGTTTAAATAAGAAATATCCCACATAGTCTCAGGTATTTGAACGTGTAGTCCCCAATTACTAGCACTGTTTGGGGATGTTTAGAAGATGCAACCTTGTTAGAGAAAGTATGTCACTAGAGGTGGGCTTTGAGGGCTCAAGTATTCCTCTTACTTTCAGTTTGCATTTTTTTGCTTTGTGTTCACAGTTAAGATGTGATCTTTCATTTTTCTACTCTATCATGATAGACTCACCATCTGAAACCAAAAGCCTAAATTAACACTTTCTTCTATGAGTTGTCTTGGTATGGTCTTTTATTACAGCAAAATAAAAGCAAATAATAAAGAAGTTAGTATCACTGGGTGGGCTATTGTTATGAAGAAGCCGACCATGTTCTGTTGCTGTTTGTTTGTCTTTTGAATGTGGAAGCCTTCAGAACTTTGGACTAGAAATGTGGTTGAATGCTGTAAGCAGAGTTTAAAGGACTGTCATAGTAAGAACCTGGAAAACAGGAGTGCTGAGAGCAAGGTTGTCTGTGGAGGCCCAGATCAAGAGGTTTTAGAGAGGAACAATATTACCAACTGAGCTAAAAGTCATTCCTGTAATACTGTGGCAAAGAATCTGACTGCTTTCTGACATTATCCTAAGAACTTGCTTGTAGCTAAATGAAAAAGTGATAGACTAAATTCATTGGTTGAGGAAATTTCAATGCAGGATAATATGAGTCCATGGTATGGTGATTATTAATGATTGCTATTTAGGTCTACAATAAAAAAGAGCAAACACGGTAGATAGAAATACAAAAGGTTACTTTAAAGAGAAAAGGAACACCTGGAAAGTTAATGCTGAAGCAAAGCCTGTGGTAAAAGAGATAAGGAGATATGAACGACCAAAGAGAGGTCTCCTTTTCGCCCTGGAATAAAGGGAGGGATGCCCTGAGAGCATGACCCAACCAAGCTAAGCTTTCAACTCATGAAAGAGAGCAGTATGCAATGCCTATTCCTAGATGACGTTGTTTGGGGAAGTTTAAAGAGTGTGATCTTGCTGGAGAAAGTATGTTATTGGGATTAGGCTTTAGGAGCCTAAGTATTAGCTCTGTTTCCAGCTTGCCCTCTCTGCTTCATGCTCATAATTGATATGTGAACCCTGATTATTTTCCTGCTCTCATTGCTATGCTGTTTGTTGCCATGTCTGCCCACCATGTTGGACTCTTACCTTCTGGAACAATGGTTCTCAACCTTCCTAATGCTGAGATCCTTCAATGCAGTTCCTTATGTTGTGGTAACCCCAAACCATAAAATTATTTTGTTGTTACTTCAAAACTGATTTTGCTACTGTCATGAATTGTAATGTAAACATCTGATAAGCAACTCCTAAAAGTCATGTCCCATGGGTTGAGAAATGTTGTTCTGGAACTATAAGCCTAAATAAATTCTTTCTTATAAGTTGTCTTGGTTATAGTGTTTCATCAAGGCAACAGAAAAGTGACTAATACAACTTTTAAACCCGATGTTATGAACAAAACATACAAGGGGTTAACATACAAGTTAAGATCCTGTTAAGCCAATTGATAGGGTTGTAAAACTTACTGCAATTTAAGTGCTTAGCTAATAAATCTCCTTCTCAGCCAGCCCTGTCCGGCTATGGGTACAACTTAATAAGAGTCAGAATTTTCCCGCTGCTAAACTGCCTTTCCGCCAAACACAAAGACACATCTTTCAGCTGGGAAGCTCTTGAGTTGCCACAGCTGCTTTGGCAGCTTTGAGAAATGTTATTCTGATAGTTCTACCTTGGAATTGTTAGTTATGTTATGTTAAAATGTTGTAAGAACGTTTTTAAGAAGTCTATAAATCAGTTTTCATTGTGGCACTAAAGATGCTAATTTTAAGGAGGAAATAATGGATGGGATTTTGCTAGAACTCTATAAACATTTTCCCGTGCCAGATTGGTAGGAGTCGCAAAGAATTGTTGCTCTCATTGACTCCGGCTCTCATTTATGAAGGGAAACACATTCACACATCTTTTTCCAAAGGAGATGCAACTGCTACCCATGTTGAGAAAGACAGTTATTAGCAATTTCACCACAGAAATTCAAGCAGAAATAAAGGCATTTAGGTTATTACAAGATATTAATTTTGAATGTTAGCCAACTTCAGTAAGAGGTTTCTTTTGGGTACCAGGTACAAAATTATCTGCTGATTTGGTGCATGTATCAAAGCATAGCACTTCTAGTCTGACCTGGTATCTCTCACGTGTATAAACTCCCATCATGTATTCTGCGTGTTTCTTCCTGTGGTTTTGAAGAGTGGTAGATGGGACAGTGGAATGACCAGATGGTCTGTAGCATGGGAGATGGACTGGAAAGTAACAGAACTGTGTGCTCTCAGGACACTACACAGTCACCTATACTCAAGTGGTAAATTATGGGACATAAAGCTCACTATGTTTATTTTCTGGGTGGATCAGGAAGAGAATTTCCAAGAATGAGATGAAAACAGAGGTGATAAAGATGAGAGAGTAGAGAGAACAAGTTCTCACTGGGAAATGGAACAATGGCCTTGAGGGCTTGATGGTGGCAGAACCCTGTAGTGATGTCTACAACATCATAGGAACTCCCTCCAAATCTAGATATAGTGTGCTGTGACTAATCCTTTATACTGGCTGGTTTTGTGTGTCAACTTGACACAAGCTAAAGTCAGCAGAGAAAGGAGTCAGTTGAGAAAATGCCTTGATGAGATCCAGCTGTAAGGCATTTTTCACATTTAGTGATTAATGGTGTGTGGCCCAGCCCATGATGGGTGACGACATCCCTGGACTGTTGATTCTAGGTTCTATAAGAAGGTGGGCTGAACAAGCCATGGCAAACAAGCCAGTAGGCAGGACTCCTCTATGGCTTCTACATCAGCTGCTGCCTCTGGGATCCTGCCCTGTTTGAGTTCCTGTCCTGACTTCTTTCAGTGATGAATAGCAATACCAAAGAACAAGCCAAATAAACCCTTTATTCCCCGCATACTTTTGGGTCATGGTATTTCATCGCAGTAATAGAAACCCTAACTAAGACACCAATCAAAAGGCAGAACACGGGGGTAAACAATGAAATTTCAACTGGGAAAGAAAGAAAACACAAATTGTGAACAGGGAAGAACAGTGACAAAGAAGGAAGAACAAGGTCCAAAAGGAAGAACCCAAGATCAGATACCCTGTACTGATGACAAAAGTCCCAGAGGCAGCAGGTGGAAGCCACTAATCTCTCACAATGGTTATGATATATCATCAGTGACTGAATTATCACTGGAAAAAAATCTAGATGGAAAAATTTTAGATTCTAGATACCCTTTAAGGAGATTTTATATTTTGTCCCTTTGTCTCTGTTTCAGAAGCACTTCAGCTCTTAACAATTTATATATTAGAAATTTGGTCTCTGATGTAGTGATATTACAAAGTAGTAGGACTGTTAAGAGATGCAACCTCTTGGCAGGTGGAATACGTTATTGTTTGGTGCTGTCATTACAAATGATTACAGTGGTTGCCTAGTTAGTTACTGTGTAGTTAATTTTTACTGTAAACTTGACAGAACATAGAACATTTGGGAAGAGAGTCTTAATGAGAATTACTTGCATGAGACTGGCCTGAAAACATGTCTATGGGAGATTGCTTTGATTGATAATTGATATTAGAAGACCCAACCCACTCATTGTGGGTTGCAACATTAACTAGGTTGGAGGTCTTAACTGTATAAGATAAAAGAAAGCTAAATATAAGCAAGTAAAGATTCGTGCAATTATTTATTTTTCTCTGCTCTTGACTGTAGATGTGATGCTTTAAGTCTCTGTCTTGTGATGGAGGAAGGTCATTGGCTAATAAAGGAACTGCCCTGGCCCATTTTATTGGTTAGAGGATAGGTGGGAGGAGTAAACAGAACAGAACGCTGGGAGGAAGAGGAAGTGAGCTCAGAGTCTCGACAGCTCTCTCGGGCAGCAGATGCCTGAGAGAGACGCCATGCCCCGCTCCCAGGATGAAGCTCCGACCCAGGATGGACTAGGCTAGAATCTCCCCGGTAAGCGCACCTTGGGGTGCTACACACAGATGATTAGAAATGGGCTAAATTAATATGTGAGAATTAGCCTAGAAGAGAATGGGCCAAGCAGTGTTTAAAAGAATACAGTGTCCGTGTAATTATTTCGGGGCATAAGCTAGCAGGGCAGGTGGATGGGGTGTTGGGGACGCAGCCCCGCTGCTGCCCTTATTACTTCATATGGCGCCCACGTGGACAACTGCTTCCACATAAAGCCTGAGACAGCTTGGGAAGTAATTCTAGAACAAGATGAAAGCATTGTGCCTGGTTTCTTGGTAGTAGCAATTTCTCGGTTCTGCTCTGCTTGCTAGAGGCAAGCAAGCGCCTCATCTAAGAGAGGCTTCCTGACTCAGCTTTAGCTGCAAAGCCTACAGCTCATTAAGAGGTCCTGCCACGAAACACTTAAACGGTGTTGACGAAAAGCTGAACGCATGCTTTTCAGTTTTCAGCCATAGCAGGAAAAAAGCTGCGCCGTTTAAAAATGCCGGCTTTCTGGGCCATCCTGCCAGGACAAACTCTGACTCTTTTACGCAGGCGGTTCGTGCAGTTTGCAAGCACAGGCTGCTGAAGCTCGCTTGCTGGCTACAGCCTCAGCCATGAGGCTGGAAAGCTAAGGAATGGGCTGGATCCAGCCGACAAAGCCACGCCTTTAATCCTACTGATATTGCTTGGTAAATTAAAGACTAGTGTGGTCAGAAAAAGAGAGATATACAGTAAAGAGAGATTCAAAGACAAAGAAAATTTCTAAATGGTTTGAAGTGTGTTAAAAATATATGCAGACTATGAAAATAGATCCATATCTATCACCATGCACAAAACTCAAATCCAAATGGATTAAAGACCTCAATATCAGTCCGAACACACTGAACCTGATAGAAGAGAAAGTGGGAAGTACTCTACAACACATGGGCACAGGAGACCACTTCCTATGTATAACCCCAGCAGCACAGACACTAAGGGCATCATTGAATAAATGGGACTTCCTGAGGCTGAGAAGCTTCTGTAAAGCAAAGGACACTGTCACTAAGACAAAAAGACAACCCACTGACTGGGAGAAGATCTTCACCAACCCTGCAACTGACAAAGGTTTGATCTCCAAAATATATAAAGAACTCAAGAAACTAGACCGTAAAAGGCTAATCAACCCAATTATAAAATGGGGCACTGATCTGAACAGAGAATTCTCAACAGAAGAAGTTCAAATGGCCAAAAGACACTTAAGGTCATGCTCAACTTCCTTAGCGATCAGGGAAATGCAAATCAAGACAACTTTAAGATACCACCTTACACCTGTCAGAATGGCTAAAATAAAAAACACCAATAATAGCCTTTGCTGGAGAGGTTGTGGAGAAAGGGGTACACTCACCCATTGCTGGTGGGAATGCAATCTTGTGCAACCACTCTGGAAAGCAGTGTTTCGGTTTCTCAGGAAATTCGGGATCAACCTACCCCTGGATCCAGCAATACCACTCTTGGGAATATACCCAAGAGAGGCCCTATCATACAACAAAAGTATATGCTCAACTATGTTCATGGCAGCATTGTTTGTAATAGCCAGAACCTGGAAACAACCTAGATGCCCTTCAACGGAAGAATGGATGAAGAAAGTATGGAATATATACATATTAGAGTATTACTCAGCAGTAAAAAACAAGGACTTCTTGAATTTTGCATACAAATGGATGGAAATAGAAAACACTATCCTGAGTGAGGTAAGCCAGACCCAAAAAGAGGAACATGGGATGTACTCACTCATATTTGGTTTGTAGCCATAAATAAAGGACATTGAGCCTATAATTCATGTTCCTAGAGAAGCTAAATAAGGTGAATCCAAAGACAAACACATAGGCATCCTCAGGAATATTAACCTTCATCAGGCGATGAAAGGAGACAGAGACAGAGACCCACACGGGAGCACCGGACAGAAATCTCAAGGTCCAAATCAGGAGCAGAAGGAGACGGAGCACGAGCAAGGAACTCAGGACCACGAGGGGTGCACCCACACACTAAGACAATGGGGATGTTCTATTGGGATCTCACCAAGGCCAGCTGGCCTAGGTCTGAAAAAGCATGGGATAAATCCGGACTAGCTGAACATAGCGGACAATGAGGAATACTGAGAATTCAAGAACAATTGCAGTGGGTTTTTGATCCTACTGCACGTACTGGCTTTGTGGGAGCCTAGGCAGTTTGGGTGCTCACCTTACGAGACCTCGATGGAGGTGGGCAGTCCTTGGGCTTCCCACAGGTCAGGGAACCCTGATTGCTCTTCGAGCAGATGAGGGGGGGGGGACTTGATCGGGGGTGGGGGAAGGAAATGGGAAGCGGTTGTGGGGACGAGGCAGAAATCCTTAATAAATAAATAAATTTAAAAAATAAATAAAAAAAAAAGAAATGGTGGGAGGAACACCTTCCAAGCTCTTCACAAATCAGAACTTAACATGTAAATAATGAAATTTTCTAGCAAATAAACGATCAGAGAAGCACAAGCAGAAAATAAAATATATATATATATATATATATATATATATATATATATGCAGACTAAAATTTAAAGTTCTTAAAAGTAACAAAAAAAAAAGGAAGAGAGTTGTTGTGTGTGGTAGCACACGCCTTTAATCCCAGTGCCTAGAAGGCAGAGGCAAACAGATCTCTGTGAGTTCAAGGTGTAGTAGCATACACCTTTAATCCCGAATGCCTGGGAGGCAGAGACAGGCAGATCTCTGAGAGTTCAAAGACAGCCTGGTCTACAGAGTCACTTCAGGTCAAAGATACAGAGAACCTATCTCAAAAAGCAAAAAGTTAAAAGTAAAAATAAACTAAATAGAGGTTAAAACAAAGCTGCACAAAGATGGAAAATACACAGAGAATTTTGATACTGTATGCTATTATGCTCTCTTTGAATTGTTTGAATGCTGAGGAAAGAGCAAAAGCTACTAAAAGATGTTTATTTATAAATGCTGCTGAGCTAATCCAACATAGATATTTTGATGCCTTGAATCTGAAATTTGGACCTAAGGACATGATGCTTTTGAAAGGAGTTTCTTATTTTGTTTTCACAGAGGATGAGACGCTGTTCATTTCTTCTATTCCGATTTGGTATGATGGACCACGCCCTCCTGTAGGATTGTTGTGAACATCTTCAGAAAATTGCTTCGCTCAACTGCCAACTGAGATGAAACTAACACACAGGTTATACCATGAAAGACCTAATTAACGACGCCCCCATTCAGCAGGAAGCAGTTTGGAGAGAAATAACTGTGCCCATATTCCCAAATATTGTTTATAAATGTTCTTTTACATTTAAAGGGGGATATGATAGAGATATGAATGATTTACATTGATATGGATGTTGTTTTAGTGATTTAAGGTCAATTTTGTTATATGTATATGTGTTTCTGATCTTGATTAAGGAACTGTGATTGTGTAGTTCATTTAAAAATGTAATGTATAATTAGAAATATAGATTGTTAATAGATAATCATAATAGTCAAGTTTGTAGTCATGTTAGTTAATATTTTCTAGATGTGCGTAGATATATTTTAGATAGGCATTCTTCATATTTTTCAAAGATTATAGAATATGGCATTTTAAATGTTTTGATAACTTAGGACTTTTCATGACAATGAGACACTCTGCTCCTGGCAGCACCAATCTACTTCAAGAGGAAGATGGGCATCGAAGAGGATCCTTATGGAGTTTGATAGCCATTTGGGCAAGAAACTGCTCTTGCCTGGACTACTGCATAAACTGGACACAGAGAACCCGCAGAGAGAGTACTACTGAACTTGCCTAAGGTGAGATGATCTTTCGGGGTTCCTGATTCACGAAAGAGTCTGCGAGACATTCTGCAGGACACAACAGATAGTGACTGAACTGACTTTGAATTTTCCTGCTTATGGAAATGTCTGATGGATAGCATGGGCCTGAAGGCTGAAGATGGATGCCCCAACGGTACAGAGGAACTTTGGGTGACTGTCCAGGTAGCGAGATGTCTCTATCATTTCTAGAGTTTTAAAAGTTGCTTTTTTCTTGTTTGCTTAGGTAGTATTGTATCTTTCTGGAGTCTTTGATGGAGTTAAGAATAGTTAGTTATAGTTATAGTTTTCCTTAGTTATGATAAAGATTATTGTAACTTTTACTTGATAACTGTTTTGTTATATGTAATTTTGCTATGTTAAAGTTAATGCCTTTTTTTTTGTTTAAACCGAAAAAGGGGAAATGATGGAGGAAGGTCATTGGCTAATAAAGGAATTGCCCTGGCCCATTTTATTGGTTAGAGGATAGGTGGGAGGAGTAAACAGAACAGAACGCTGGGAGGAAGAGGAAGTGAGCTCAGAGTCTCGACAGCTCTCTCGGGCAGCAGACGCCTGAGAGAGACGCCATGCCCCGCTCCCAGGATGAAGCTCCGACCCAGGATGGACTAGGCTAGAATCTCCCCGGTAAGCGCACCTTGGGGTGCTACACACAGATGATTAGAAATGGGCTAAATTAATATGTGAGAATTAGCCTAGAAGAGAATGGGCCAAGCAGTGTTTAAAAGAATACAGTGTCCGTGTAATTATTTCGGGCCATAAGCTAGCAGGGCAGGCGGATGGGGTGTTGGGGACGCAGCCCGCTGCCGCCCTTATTACTTCAGTCTTGACTTTCCTGCAGTAAACAACTGTAACCTGAAATTATAAACAAAATAATTTCTTCTTCCCTTAAGCTACTGATTGGGATATTTTAGCACAGCAATAGAAAGGAAGCCAGAACAAAATTTATTACCAGGAGTGGGGTTGTTTCTGTGATGACCTTGACCATATTTTGGGGAGGAATGTGGAATACTTTGAAACTTTGGGCGTAAAAGCCATTGAATAATGTTGGGAGATCCTAATGATTCATTCTAGTGGAAACTTGCAGATAGTGATGCTCAAAGAAATGTGTACTATGCAGGCCTGTCTCATGGGGCTTCCGAGGGAAGCAAAGTCTTAATTAAACTTTTGTCATTTGGGTCATTTATGTGATGGTCTAAATAAGAATCTGTGTGCTGGTAAAGCTGAATTGTACTGATTAATTTTAATGGTCAACTTAAAATACTCCAGAATCATTTGAGTCTCAGCTGAGGAATTACCTAGATCAGGCTGGCCTGTGAGCATTTCATGGAAGATTATCTTGATTATTAATTGATTAAAGCCTACTGTGGGTAGCACCATTCCCTAGTGTGGTAGTTGGAATAGGAATGGCCCCCATAGGCTCATAGATTTAAATGCTTGACTGTTTTGTCTTCTCTAAGATATTAATGTTATTATAGTTCTATGACTTCTTTAGAGTTGGGGCTTATAGCCAAAAAAAAAAAAAGTTTCCTTGTGTCTGTACTGTAGAAATCATTGCTGTAAATGGAAACACAGACTTGGCAGATACAGATTCTTTCTCCCCATGTGCTTTGTAGGATTCTTAGCTGTATCTCTTTCCAAGCACAGAACACTGGTTCTCTCTGTCCAGTTCTCTTGGCATAGTGAAACATGTCTCCTTCTGTTAGCCAGTTACAATTCCCCCTAAACCTTTTAGCATTCAGAATATGCATCCAAGCTTTCACTACAGAGATCTTTTATCCCAGAGGTCTCCTGGGCAGACCAGATGTAACCACAATGATCACATAGAGCTCAGGAGCAAATATTTTGTTTGGGCTATAATGGCCATGGAAGATTGCACTAGGTTCTTTTGAAGGAGAACTGCTATGGGAAGGGACATAGAATAGCTGATTATAGCCATGGGTCCCTGGGCCCCTTCAACAAGCCAATTCATCTCAGAAAGGGTCTTAGAGAGCAGACAGCATTGCAGATGTGAAATCCTCCAGTGGGTAGCTGCAGCTCTACTCCACAGGAACTTTCCCTAGACTCAGGATTCACAGGAGCCTGAGATTCTTTCTGCCTGATTCTTCCTTCTCTCTCTTCCCACAGTGAAGAGACCACATCATGGTAGAAGCTCTCTCTTGCAGCTTCTTTTGTCATCCACAGATAGTTTTCCCAGTAATTGTTTTGTACAATCAAGAGCAGCTTAGCATCTGCTTCTTAGGAGGTCTTAAGTAACATAGCACAGGCAGCCAAACCAACGCCTTCTTGTTTAGAGTTCGAAAACAGAAGGTCAGCCCACACTTGCTATCTGGTTCTTCAAATGGTCTGCTCTAAGAGAACCGGAGTTGTTTCAGTTGGGAATTTATGATTCAAAGACATGAAAATGACATGGGAAAAGGGAATGTGTTATAGTAGAGATTTCTAGATAGGAGGTGTGGTATGCCATTCAAGGCCACATGGAGAGGTATGGTCTATTGGGAGACAGAGGACACAAGAAAGAGGTGAGGTTTTATGTGTGTAGTACACATATGAGGGTGGAGATAATGGACACTGAGCACAATCCATGTGCTAACAAGGATTCTGATACAGATATATATATATATATATAGTCTTTCAAGATTTAGGGATGGATTGATTGGTTGGTTGATTGATTGCAGTGCTAGAGATCATGTCCACAGCTTTGTGCAAAGCAGGTAAGGCCAGTATCCTACCTCATCTTTACTATAGTATCCTCCCTCATCTTTACTGTAGTATCCTACCTGATCTTTACTATCTGGAGATGCAAGACAATGACAAGAAATCAAGACAGTGTTGTAAGAAGAAACACTTAAAACCAGTGGGGGATTCATAAAACCAAAAACGCAATTGCAGACTTATCCTTAACGATCCCTCTCTCTTTCTCCCCACTCCTCTCTCTCCTATCCCTACCTTTGAACTCTCTATGTAGCAGAAGCTAGCTTTGAACTCCTGGTCCTCCTTCCTCCATGTCCTGATGTCCTGACTCCTGGGATTACAGATGTGTATCACCATACACACTGAAAGATATCAAACATGGGGGTCTGGAGAGATGACTCAGTGGCTAAAAGCACTGGCTGGTCTTCTAGAGGATCAAGGTTTGATGTTCAGTGCTCACATGGTGGCCTACAACCATCTGTAAACCCAGTTTTATGTAATTTTATGCCCTTTTCTGACCTCCATGAGCACCAGGCATACATACAGTAAACAAGATATATATATATATATATGTATATATATTCAATTTATATATATACATATATATATAATTCAATTTTTAAAAACAAACAAAAAGGATGCCAAATCCATTGTTAAGGAATGTTGGGACGCACAATAAGGGTACCATTCAAAAAGGTCAGTACGGTAGTGTGGGATGCTGAGAGAAATCTAAACAGAAAGACCTAAGAAGTGAGGGTGATTGAGAAAAACCTAAACAGCTTAGGGACTTCACATCTGTTTAGAAAGGCATAAAAGGTCAGCTGAGATTAAAATAATGCCAAAGACATAGTGTTTTCATGTATATGTGGAACAAAATAAAATTAGATTCCTTTCATAAACAAGGTACAAAAAACCCTGTAAATATCTTAAAAATCTAAATGTGAGCCAATCCTATAAAAACTAGTTATGTCTAATACACAAAGGAACAGCAAAATGCTGCTTTGGGAAGACATTTTCTAACTATATCAATAAAAACCAGAAATCTCCAAAATGAGAAATCTCTGTGCAACCAGAGATAGCATAAACAAAATTAAGACAAACCACAAAATGAAACATCATTGTGCATGTAACAAGCAAAACACTGACAGTAAAGTATAAGGAAACTCTTACAAACCAAGTTATAGAAACAGAAAAATGAATGGAAGGTGCAACACAGAAATTCTGAAACAAATTAAAGGTAAAAAGAACATGAAAACATTGCTCTTCCTTCCTGTAATGAAGAGAATTAAAGCAGCACTGCTATGGCATATTCTTTAACCCCACCAGACTAGCAGAGGTTTTCAGTCAGAGGGTACTAAATTGCAGTGATAAATAGGGAAAGGGGGAGTTCTGAAATACTGCTAGTGAAAATACAAGTATTTTGAAGATCTGTTTGGCAATATTTAGAAAAAAATGATCATCTGTGTATATCTGAAAATCCAACAATTCCACACGTTAGTACAGAACTGAGAGGAGTTCTCCCTCAGCTACACACAGACCTCAACAAGTGTTTTGTGTTTAAAGTCTAGAAAGAGTTACTTAAATAGAAAAGGCTGAGTCAAACGGCAAGAGGGACAGCAGCCCACCAAGGAGAACTGAAGAAAAGAGGAGGGGGAAGAGACTGAGAAACAGGGTCAGAGAGCACAACATGGTAAGAATTCAAGCTCGAGTCTTTCCAACACCTTGTAGAAATTATTTCAAGGGGAGCTGGTTATCTGTAGACCAGAAGGCTCCTCAGGATGTGGCCTGTGACCCAAACTGTCATCCATACCAACTAGTGCAAAGATTCACCATGAAAACTCTTCCCTAGACGCATGTTTTCTGTGGCGTAAATGGCATTCTCCTTACACTTCTCAAAAGGGAAAATAGAATTTTGCCAGCCACGTGAGGACTATTGGCAGTCCAGAAAAGAGAAAGGTAACCAAGTAGCCTGGAAGAGTGAGTTTAGCCACAATGTGTCAAGGCGTCCCAACTGCCTGAGTGGCATCTGTTCACACAATGGATCCTGCAGGTAAACAAAAAGTATCAGCAAAAGGGCCAAGCACTTTTCATCGAGAGGCACCGAGAAGGCATAGCTCTCAGGCCTGCAGTAAGAAAGTCTGCTCTCATCCAGAGTCGGGTGGACCATTCACATTTATTTGGACTCCTAGTGCCCTGGCAGGAGAGACAGAAGGCCATCCTGTTAAATCATTTAATCAGCCAAGGTGGGCAGCTGCCTCACAGATAATGCTGGTAGGGGACAATGAAAGACAGATGATTTACCAATTAAATGCATCAGGCTTCCCGAACGCTGGGCCCGAGGACTGGAGTGCCATGTGTTTCCGCCAGACGCAGATCTGTCTTCATAAGCAAATTAGGCTTCAAGTTTGTAACTCATATGTCCACCCCCCTCTCTTACCTCCCACTTCTCATGCACACACAAAGACGATCGCATGTTAATGAACAAAGCTCAGGCTTTTTCCATTTTTCCACTTGTCAAAAATCTCTTTCACCTTCACGACCAACAGTAAATCACACGTTCTGCTTGAGCAGGTGCTCAGGGGGAAAAACAAAACGCCAAAACAAACCGCCAAATGGCCATCCTAGGAAGGAGGGCTTTTCAGAAGCTAGGCATTCGCTGTGCTGTAAAACAGGAATGATAGCCTGTGTGGAAACGGGGAAGCTCATTCTGGCCATTCTTCTATAAATGCAGCGTCTGGTGCAGACCAGAATTCAAAAGCAAGCCCAAATACCAGCTCCCCAGGCAGAACCATGGTGACAGAAGACCTGGGAACAGTGACAGTCAACATTTAGAGAGGAGCTTGCATTGGGGTTTTGTAGAGTTAGAAGCAATTATTATTCCTAGTATATTTGTACTATTATATCATTTTATATTTTTAATATTACTTTCATTTGACAGATGGTGAATCAGAGAATTTAAATATTTTCCCAAGTTCATACAAAGATGACTTGTTATTAAAAATTGGAAGATTTTCCACTTTTATATATTATCTCTCCAAGACTTCTAATTCTGAAATTCTGTGAATATTGATAGAAATATCAGGAAACCATGGAGATGCTACTTGAGATGACTCAGTTTCTTTTATTAAAAAGAAAGATAAGTATTGGGTGGGGGAGAGTAAGTATCAAAAATGGGGGAAAATCAAAAAAATGAAAAATAGAAACAGAAAAAATAAAAGATGAAAGAGTGCATAAAAAGAAAAATATATTCAGAGATGCAGAGTAGGGGCACTTGTTCGCTTCAGTTTTGCTCGAAAGGTAAGTAACACTCTATTTTGTCTGCTTGCTTGCTTGCTTGTAGAAAAGAAGACATACAGTCAGTCATAAAACGAAGTTCTTGACATTGAAATACCAGCTGATGAACCAGACAAAAGAAGACCCCTCTCTAGCAAATTCCCAAACATAGTTAACACATGTGGAACTCGCAGCCAAAGGAATCTTAGAAGCAACTGATCTCAAAGACACAGTTTTACCAACGAATAAGCAGTGGAGTGAAGAGAGTTCACTCTGGCAAAGCTGGTGGGATTAGCCTTTGGTCCAGCTCAGCACCACAGGAATAACACAGGGGAAGAAAGACGCCACTTGGTTTCCAGTGCAGGGTTTCCCTCTGGGAAGCTCCTGGGATGGTCTCCTCAAGATCTGCCTTAGGCAGAAGGAAGGCTATGTCCTGCAGGGGACACTCCCTGAATACACGTAGCCTTTATTATCCCATCATGTCCTCCTCTAGAGCTGCTGGTAAATGCGTGGGCATGAAAACTGATGGGCATATATTTTATAAAGCTCCCTGTCATCTCCGTCAGTTTTCTAAAGGAATTTTAGGCCAGTTTGTGAGTTACGAAGGATAGAGAAAGACTTGATTAATGTTTTTTAGGTTCTAACTTGAGGACAAGAAGAAAGAGTGGATCAAAAGAGGTCTAATAGCCTTCATACCCCTGGCAGTAACAGGCAAGCCATTAGAATACTGATGCTGGAATACATATGAGATTATTTTCTTAGGAAATATTTTGAAAATAGCACAGAAGGAAATTCTCAGGTATGTCTGAGCCAGTGAGCCTGTGAGAAAATCATAGGTTGTGAGAAGCACAGAGGTTTCTCTCATGAACTTCATGTGAGCTTGCATAAGGGATATACTTAAAAATAAACACAGATGATGCCTGCATAATGGTGGGTTCATTGGCACTCACCGTCTGGAACAGGGGAATGGGAGCCCTGTATCCGTGCTCCGAAGCATTTTCCCTGCATGATGGTATTTCTGCCAAATGGCCAGAGATTATCTGATGTGATCAGAACAGAGGCTGGGAACACAGACAACATTCTCCTGCTGTGTACAAAACGTAGTGTGACTGCCACTGGGGTACTGCATCGTCTTAGTACAGATACATGTGGGAAAGACTCGGGTATGCTGCAGAAAAACCCGAAGAACATCCAGGAAGGTAAAGGAATGGAGGTAATGATGTGTCTCTAAATGCAAGAGGTGCAGGGTTCCTGCATACAACACACTGCATGGAAGGGGTAAGTACTGAGGCACACACAGGCACTCTCTAGTCAAATCTTAACCTGAAGGAAAGAAGTCTAGGATCATGAAGGTATGGGTTCTTCATCTGCTGCTAAGTAGCTGCTTGACTCTGAGTAGTTCCTATAACCTGTACTGAACCCCTCAAACAAAGGGATTGGGGTATATTGGTTCTCAACAGTGAGCAATAGTCTGTGTCATAAGACATTATAAACCAGTCACAGGACAAAACATAATGTCGTTGCTTTTTAAAAATACCCACCAGGGTAAAGCAAACACAGAAGTTGGACATAAAAACTTAAAGAAATTTGCCAAATGAAGTGAACACATCAGCCACAGAGAAGGATGAGTGTGTGAGCTTTTTATTTACAATACCAGCATCATTGATGTCTGCTTAGAAACCAGCCAGGGAATAACTTTTGACTGTAAAAGATAGCATCAAACATTGAACAACAGAACAGTAAATTAAGTTTTCTCACATGCCTTCCCAGAGCCATTGTCCTGGGCAGGGAGAAGAAACTATAGGCCCATCATGTACTGCCTTGAGGAGCCGTGTGCTCAGGTGCCTTTACAGTTAGCAAATAATATGGTACGATATGGGGGAGAGAGAGGCAGAATGGTTCACGTCCTGTGGAGAGAAGCAGATCTGAAAAACAGAAGCTGGTGAGGCCCTGGATAATGTGGGAGGTCTGGGACTACCTGGGGCCACAGTGAAGTCCAGTCCTGGGTTACTGCCAATGTCCATGTCTGGGTTCATGGCCCTACCACAGCCTTGATCGGTGTTGATGTCCATGACTCCTGCTATCGCCATAGGCAGTAAGGATGCCTGTGGTCTGGGCCACCACACAAGGCCACGTTGGTGCTGGGGACCATGTCACCACAAGGACCATCCCAATCTGAGTAGCCTGAGCCACTGCCTGGGGCCATGGAGACATCCAAGCTTGAACTCCAACTGAAGGCCATGTTTGGGTCCACGGCCCTACCGCAGCCTTGGTCTGTGTTGATGTCCATGGCTCCTATAACCATTGAAGGTCTGGGCCCCCACCTGGGTTCATGTTGGTGTCCAAGGGCCATTCTGCAGCCAGGGTGATGCTGATCTGAGTGGCCTGCACTACCACCCAGGGCCATGGCGACATCTGGGCCCAGGATGCTGCCAAGAACCATGTCTGGGTTCATGGTCCTGCTGCAGCCAGGGGCTGTGTTGATGTTCATGGCTCTAGTTACCATTGAAGGCTGTGCAGATGTCCAGGGTTTGGGCCAACACCTGAGACCATATTGATGTCCAAAGCTCACATAGGACACATATCACAAGGACCATACAGATTGGGGTGGCTTCTGCTACCACATGGGGCCATATTGACATCTGGATTCAAGCTGTGGCCAGCTTGTCTATGGCTATGTCTGGGTCTTTGGCTCTACCACAGCCAGGGTTGTGTTGAGGTCCATGACTCCTGTTACCATCAAAAGCCATGCAATTCCCTGGCATCTGGACGACCATCTGTGACCAGGTTGGAGTCTAGGGATCTTGCTGCTGTTGGACCCATGCTGATCTGAGAGGCCTGCATTGTGTCATCCAGGGCCACGGTGACATTCTGGCCCAAGCTGCTGCTTATGCCTATGTCTGGGTCCACGGTCCTGCTGCAGCTGAGGTCTGTGCTGATGTCCTTGCCCATGTTACCACAGGGGCCCATTCAAGCCATGTATTGAACAATATGTTGAATTACGAGGGCCTTGCTGAGCTGGTCTCGCCCTTCACTGGGCCAGGGAGAGCCCTCCACCCCTTCACTAGAGAGCTGGTCCTGCTCCTCATTGGCCTGGAGATAAGAGACCTCTATGCTATCACCCAGACACATAACCAGGGCTGTGTGTGGGCACTCCCCAACATCCACCCCTTTTATGACCTGTTGGAGCTCATAAAGAGACTGGAACCATAGTCACAGGATCTCTGTGACTCAGGGCAACTGCAGGATATCCAAGAGGAGATTCAGTGAGGGTCCAGTATTGATGGTGCACTAGAAGCCAGAGGCCTTAAACCTGACCAACAACACCTTAAACAATGAACAAAAGTAGAGTTGTAAATGTTGTGGACAAAAGGGTACAGCAGAGCCCAATGTCACCAAGGGAAATGAAGAGGTGATGGAGGTGGGAGAAAAGGAGACACACAGTGTTTTAATTTTTCTCATTTGCTTATTTCTGTTTTGTCTTTCATTTGTTGTTTTTAATTAATATTCTTATTTGAATTTTCATTTTTTATTTTTGTCTTATTCTTATTATTTCATTTTTAGTTTTCCATTGGAGGGACAATACAAAGGTGAAAGGTGAATATGGAGGGACTGGGAAATGACTAGGACTGGAGCATATGAAGTGAAATTTCTAAATAATCAATTTTAAAAATTATATTAATAGGAAAAAAGAATTTTTCATGGATCTAGGAAAATTGTTTGAAGGTTTCACAAAGGCACATGTTTCAAAAAAGTGTAACATTTATGATAGAAGGAAAAAATGTGACAAGTAATTTAAGAAATGAGATTTCAAGAGAAGGCTCGTGTTGGTGCTGAATAGAGAATTGGTACCCATGCAAAAGGGGCCTGACCTTAAATTTGGATCAATTTCATATTTCTAGTCAGAAGGTCAGCTGGATTGTTGCCTATCTTTTCTTTTTTAAGAGTTGTCCTGAAGATGAATTAAAAAGAGGTAGAATAAAGAGGCTGATAAAATGCTAGAGATGCCATGAAAGAAGTGAGTTGAGCATTCAGTGTGTGCTGGGTGGCAGAGTCAGTCTGAGAATGCTGGTGAGGGAGGTAGCTTCTCCGGGGGCTTGCGTTACTTCATTGTTTCTAGAAGAAAAGTTGCCAAGCTTCTTAGTGCCTCCCCCAAGGCTTCAAGGTGCTAAAGTTCAGCATTTTATTCCTGGAAGGAAGAAGACAGTGGTCCAAAGACTTAGCCAAATTTCTCAAGCAGCAACCTTGAGTAGGAGAGGACCTGAAGACAGCATTTTTCTGGAGATGAGACACTGCTGACCTTGCAAAGATTCATGTACGAGTTAGTCAGGGGTTCTGTTGCAGAAGGCTCGGGCTCAGTCTCCATGCTCCTCTCATTTCTTTCCCCCTGTGGGTAGCACCCAGGCCACATTTTAAAGAAATACTGGATGAGTATAATTTCCATTCCAAAGATGAAAACATGAAATTATGCAATTCAGGGACTATTCCAATGACCAAATCAAATCAATACCTGGTTGATGTGATCAACTGCATGGAAACTGGCCATTATGGTGGCAGAGGGAAGAGGAACATTCAATAAAAAATGATTGATTCATTGTTCACTATAAAGGAAACATAGACGTGGATTTTATTTCAAGTGATCTGGGTGAGAAAATAAAAGCCATGCAAGCTCCAAGGAAATGAGTGGGTTTTCTTTCTTTCTTGAAATAACTCAATTTCCATACCTGATTTTATAAGTTGAACATAGCACACAGGGTGGGTATTCCATCCCAGTTTCTCTTGCGGGTTGTTTTGATCTTCGATCTTCCTGCTCCCCTGCCTCAGGAGAGCCAGAGGGAGATGGAAGAATTCCCAGTTCTTCCTGGTCCCACACTGTCCTGCACTTCCTGATTGCTACTGAACAACTGAAATAAGGGAATGACACTGTGACAAATCCTGGGACACGTCCATTCCGCTAGGACAAGAGAATACTTGAATTCTTGCTCATGAAAATGTCTCCCTTCCTCATTTAACTATAATAGTTTGGTTTTGTTGTTCTTGTTATTTGTTTTGTTTTGTTTTTACAAAAACATGTAGAGGCGACACCCCCTTGCCCCCGCCCCCAGTGTTTGGTCTTTAAAACTGAGGTCTTGAGGTGCAATTGCTGATGTGTTCTCTTTACCCCAGAACACCCCATATACAGGTCACCAAAAATGTTTTTTAAGTATAGACTCTGCTCTGCTTTGCACAGAATCAGTAATCCAGGGAAACATTTTAATGCTTCTGAGATTATAGGAGATTCTGAACTGGAGGCTTCTGGGAATAAACAGGGACAACGCTTTGTCTTTGTCTAACTATTCTAATGTACAATTGATAGACAAAAGGATGGTCAGAGTAATTGCTCCCAAAGTCACAAGGTTGACAGTAACCTGCTGGGACTGAGATGCTAGCACTTGACACCCCCAGTTCAAGCCCTTCTCCAAGCACCTTGAAGCCTTCGGGGAGGCACTGAGAAACATGGCAACTTTTCTTCTAGAAAACAATGAAGTAAAGCAAGCCCTGGGAGAAGCTACCTCCCTCCCTGGCATTCTCAGGCTGACTCGGACTCCCAACACACACTGACAGCTGCTGTGGAATACTCCAGTATGAACAGAGCATTCCCACGATGTGCACTCACTGATTCTCCTTGCCAGAGCTCTCTCCTTTCACATTAAATGTGTGGAAAGGATTCTACAACCCGTGGATGTGCCTGTTAGTCTCAGAATTCCAATGTGATGTAGCCAAAGCTCAACCGGCGTGGGGTGACACCAGCTGAGTGGTTACTCACAATAAAGCATATCACATTCCCTCAAGTGATCACATCACTGAGAGGACCAGTGTCTCTTGCCACTCTCTCAAAGGAAACCTCAGGAGACAATTAGTTAAATGCAATTTCAAAACGCACTGGAGTTTCTACATTGGGTTTTATTTCTTCTAGAAGAACAATTCCTCCATATTCGGCCAACCCTGACTTATACACACACATTCAGGGCTTGCATTGAGTTTACAGGGCATCTGGTACACTTCATGCCTCCCAGTGGGGATGGATACAAGATGGTATCCAGTGATAGGAGAGGGAGACGATGGAAGGGCATGTCTTGGGATTCAGAAGCTGCTTGAGAACCCTCTGCCTCACACTCTTTGTTCCCTTCATAACTCAAGCTTTGGCAGGCAATGTGACTTAAATAAATAATAACATGATAGGAAGCTTACTCCTTCTCAGGGAAACCAGTGGAAAACATTGAGGCATCAATCCTGTCAGTGAAATTTGAGAGGAAATTTGAAAATATCCCAAGTTACCTGGAGGTGGTAGACTTCTCAGGTTCTAGTCTCTAGACCCCATTACTAAGCCCAAGGAAGTACTTGAGGTAATCACTAAGTTTTAAATTTTTTACACACCATAGTTGTTGGCTAAATACAAAGAGTCACATTGTGACTGTCTACATTACATTGCTTCTGTGTGCATGGACATGTATGCACACGTGTGTGTGGGCATGTGGAGATCATAGGGCAATCATCCTTCTTGTCTTTTTTTGAGAAGGTGTTTCTTATTGACCTATAGAGAATTTGTTTTATTCTTTGAAAGGTCAGGGTAATTTCATTCATTTTCACATATGTGTCTGCCAATACCTAAGTCTCAGTCACAACCATGACAGCACATGAAACGAGAAACTGATTCTGTTCATAGCTCAGAACATTGCAGCTGCTGTGTCTGCAAAAGCCATTGTGTTTTAATATATATTTGTGCCTTTGATAAATATCACCATTTTGTCAAATTGATCATTAAACATAAATATACTACTGGTTTCAAATTTAATAAAATTTTTAATTTTACATTTTCAACAAAATATATTCTGAAATATATACTCTTCCATCTTTCTGTCCTTTCTCACCGCCTCTCTAAGTACGAGGCAGGGAAGAATCTCATGACTAATCACACATTTTAATCTCATGACTAATAACACATTTTGGTGGGTTTGCTTTAATAAGTATTAGAGTGATGATATTTGATCCACAATATTGCTACACTGCCAACACAGTGAAAAACACTTCTATCATCATGCAAAAAGTTTTGAGAATAAAATAAAAGTGCCCTAAACATCTCACTTGTTTTGAGCAAGAGAGTCAAGCGTGTGCTGAAGACAACGTGAGGAGGAATCTAGATGACAGCCAGATTGACCTATGAGTGAGAGGATTGAGGTGACTGCACTAAAATCAAAACCCCCTGCTCTGTGAAGAACTGCCAGGAAAATTAATAGGACACGCGCTATACTGGACACTTAAGAGAATAAATTTAGAAAAAAATAGATCTGAGAAGGAACTATTAAGAACTCTGGACATTTGATGAGGAAACAGGCAAGTTAGTTAAAATTTGACTAAAGACCTTCACAGACAGCTTGTCAAAAATCTGTGGGTAACACAAGAATAAGTTGAGATGCTCTGTAGCAGGGGTCCCAGGAAATGTGGGGATCACAATGAAGCCCAGTACACATCTGTGAGAACGGCCAAGCTCCACAGCAGAGACGGCAGCAAGCACAGGAGTGAGGAGGCAGAGCACAGCCATGCACACACATGGACAACTAAAATCTGCTCTCAGAGGCACCATAATTACATACCACATCCATAACAACACATATACAGGGAAGGTCTCCTGGCATTCTCCCTTCTAATTAGTTTGTACCCTCTGACTAACACCCTGCAACAGCCCACTCCGCAGCCTCTGGTCACCACTCTCTGACTCCTAGTCCAGCTTTTTCAGATTCCACACATAAGTGCAATCAAGACATGCTTCTTTCTGTGTGCCAGTCCTCTGTCCTTCAATGTTACACCCTGAGGGTTCATCCAGGTCAT
Source organism: Microtus oregoni (assembly GCF_018167655.1). Taxonomy (NCBI): domain Eukaryota; kingdom Metazoa; phylum Chordata; class Mammalia; order Rodentia; family Cricetidae; genus Microtus; species Microtus oregoni. The sequence continues at coordinate 18,022,031 of NW_024543221.1, read as the reverse complement.
CATAAAAATAATATTTTAATTCTTTCTTAAAGCTAAATCAGATCCCACTGAGGATATTGACTTATTGTCCTAATTTGTTTATCTGCTGGTGGACACTGCAGTGATTTCTGTTACTGTTAGTAATACCATGACGAATGTAGACATTCAGACCTCCTTCAGCATTCTCGTACCACCTAGGGGATTGCTATATTATATGTGTGTTCTATGTTTCATTACTTTAAGACTCCCTGGGTTGGTCTCCATAAAGGCTGCACCATGTAACATCCACCACCAAGAACACTTGTTATCTTTCCTCATGAAAAGTTTCATTAGCTGTGAAGTAAAGACAGGCTGGGAGAGAGAGAAGCTACAGCTCCCTGGGGCACTGGGCATGTGTTGGGCATTTTTCAGCTCTGCTAAACACTGCTAAGTGACTGCTAATGTCAACAGCAAGTTCTTATTATAGCATTCCTGATATTTGTTTTACTATAAATAATCAAAGACAGAAGGGAATGGGGTAATCTGAATCCCTAATTGGTAGCTGTTAGATTCTTCCCTGGTGCCCTGACTGCCTGACTGTCAGCCAAGACACTGGAAGAGTACCCTCAAGTCAGCACTGACTGCATTGTAGTTCTCATCCTTCCTAATGCTGTGGCCCCTTTAATACGGCTCATGTTGTGGGGATCCCCAACTATGAAATTGCCTTCATTGGTACTTCAGAACTGTAATTTTGTTACTATTATGAATCATAATGTAAATATCTATGTTTCCTGATGGTCTTAGGCGACTGATATGAAAGTGTTAGTTATCCAAACCAAAGGGGTTGCAACCCACAGGCTGAGAGCTGTTGCTCTCCAGACATCGAGTGAGAGCTACCCAATGACTGCAGGTGCTTGCTGCTGAAGCAGAGCTCCAGCCCACTGCCATCAGTGAAGCCCATGGTTAAGAATCTCCCCTCAACTCTTCTGCAAGAGCTGACCCAGATTCCTTTCTGGGTGGAGAATGAAGACCTCTCACGGCTGTCTGATCTGTGCACCTTGGATTTGTATTTCCACCGTGGTTAATGGAGATGAGGATCAACGTTGTATATTTGTGGGTCTCCTGTCTTTGGTGTGTTTATTTGCTTTCCTGTTGTTGACATTTTTGTGTTTCTTATCGATTTTCTTTGCATATATTTTCTCTATTCTTGGGTTGTTTCTTCACTATGCTCATTTACCATGCAGTGCAGAAGCCTCATTTTTGTACAATCCATTAGTTTCCTTTGGGTTTTGTTGATGATGCTTTTTAGTCATATTAAAAAGCATCAATTTCAAGAATAATGTCATAGAGCATGTTCTCATGTTTTCTTGCAGCACTTTTTATAATTTCTGGCTTGTGCTTAAGTCCTTAACACAATTTTAATTGACTAAATATATCTTAATTTATTTTGCTTTTTACACATGGAATAAGTAGAGGTTTAATTTCATTCTTTTGCATAAAAACTACATTCAGTTTACTTAGCAACATCTATTGAAGGGACCATCCTTTCCTCCACTCCATGCTGTTGGCATTTTCATCTAAAATAAATTGATTGCAAAATTATAAGTTTATTTTAAGTTCTTGAATCTGTGCATGTGTTTATATCATGGTGTTTTCATGATTATAACTTTGTAGCATATTCTATGATGCCTCCTGGGTTGTCTGTTTTGTTCAAGTTAAACTTTTGTGGTTTCTACATAAAATTGTGGGTTGATTCTGCCAATAGCTCTGGATAATGTCACTACAATTTTTTATAGCTATTATATTGAACCTGCAGATCTCTTTTTGGAAAATGTAAATTCGTTACCAACATAAATTCTTCCAACCTGTGGACACAGCTTCTTCTTCCATTTAGTTGTTTCTTCTTCGGTTTATGCCTTTAAAACCTTATAGATTTTCAGATATAGGTCTTTTTCTTACTTGATGAAGTTACTGGGCTGTATTTATTTGATGTTTTCATAACTATGATAAGGGAGATTGTTTTCTTAATTTCCTTTTCATTGTTAGTATATGAAAACGCTTTGATATTTAAGGGTTGCATGTGCCTTCTGCAACTGAATTCCTTTGTTAGCTCTGACAGGTTTTTGTTATTCTTGTTTGTCTTTTGGTGGGTTTTCAGATTTTTTCCAATATGATACCATGTCATCTGCAAACAAAGACAAATTGTTTTCTTTCCAATTCACATGGCTTTTATTTTTTTTTCTTAGACTAATTGCTAGGACTTTCAGGGCTGCATTGAATAGAAGTAGCCAAGGCAGCTATCCTTGTCTTACTCAAGGACTTAGAGAAAAAGTTTTCCTTTTTTACCACACAATATAGCATTAGTGCTGAGCTTGTCATACACCTGTCTTCCTGGATTGAGGTGCCTCCTTTTATAACTATTGTTTGAGAGATTTGTCATGGAAGGGTGTTAAATTTTATCAAATGCTTTTCTGCACCTATTAAATGTTTTCATTATTTCTTAATTACATACCCCTAAGTTGTGAAGATAGTGTTCATAGTGATATGAATTCACTCTAGAAAGCTTGTAACAGGAAGCAAGCAGGAAAACAAAGAGCAGGTATTCTCACCTCTCTATGCCCATTTTCTCTTGTGTAGGGTGAAAACTTGCGCATGAACAGCAATTCTTAAATTTTCTTGGAAGCAGGAATCTGTGAAACTATGTCTTCCTGGTTAAACCAATGCAGGTTTGAGCACTGTGCCTGATGTGAGCTCAAAGCCTGAGACTCCTTTTTCCATGGCAGTTGAGAGGTTTGGTTTTGTTTTATCTGGAAGGCCCTAAAAACAACTGTTTTTAAAATTGAAGTATGGTAGCTGAGTTTCTCTTCTAGATCAAATAATTCATGAGCTCAGACTGTAGAACATGACACAAAAGAACCAATAGATCTAGACTAAAGGAAGGAACATTTGGGCTCTCTGACACTGAGATGTAGGCACATTGTATACTATTTAAATGTATAGAAATAGGGCATTTTTGAGAAAAGAGCAATTCAATCTGTCTTAGGTCAAGGGGAATAAGAAGGAGATGGAGACTACAAAAATGAAGGGAGGGGCAGACTAGGAAAGACACTATAACCTAGAAGAGGAGCCTGCTAGAGATAGATGAGGACTGTGCTTCCTTCCAAACACAGAAGCATGTTTTCAATGCACGAAGATGAAACAGTGGGAGACTGAACCTCCACTACTGATAATCTAAGCGCTAGTTTTCATCCTGGTTACTATGAAGTCTGGAGATCTCAATCAATGCGTCACCAAAACTTGAGGAAGCTCTCACATCCTTCTTCAGAGAGCCTGTTTCAGTTTTAAATGATTTTCACAACTCCACTGTCTGGTCCTTGGTACAATTCTTCCTCCATCATAGGCAAATTTCTCTTTCCTCCCCTTCCCTCCTTCCCCTCCCCTCCTCTCTTGTCTTCCTTCCTACCCCCTCCTTCTTCCACCATATATACAAGAAAGAGGGGCGTTTATGGATTACAGTTTTTAAAAGAGTGCTTTGTTGATCTTTTAAGAAAACAACAAAAATGGATAGCACGCATGGAATTATTAAATTTGCTAAGATCTTTTGTATTTCAAAGGCCTTTTAAATGTGTGTCGTCTTTGGTCAACAGCCTTAGAATTCTAACAAGCAACTTTCATAAAGTGTTATTAGGGATCATACGTTTTATTTTTCTTCTAATTCTTTTTTTTTTAAATTCATCTCATCTGTGGTAAGGAGGGACAGAGACTATGTATCTTTAAATAATAAAAAAAAATTCATTGTAATATTTTCATAAACATCATCCTTGGCCCCGCCATTGCAAACTTTAACAGCCTAACAGCTAGAGAAGCAAGCAGGGCAAACAATACAAGAGTCATTATTGTAACTAAATTAGACCGTTTGTTTTCTTTCCCTCAAATCAAATTGTGTAGGAGCTGCTTTATTGCAAAACAGACATTAAAATTCCAGCAAGACCTCAGAGAGAAAGTAATTTCTATTTTATCAGTGCTGTAAAGCTGTCTTTATGTTCTGAAGCAGGAAATACTGCAAGGATATTTATAGCCTCAGCTCCAAAGCCAGTTTGAATAGAAATGTTAGCGGTCGCCAGGCTGTCATGCCGCTCGGCGGAGCAGGGAATTTCAGAAGAATTTGTGAATTACTGCCGTGGTCTTGACAAGTCTCTCAGTGAGGCTGGTGTGTGTGTGTGTCTGGAGCTGTGTGGTGGATTGGCTTAAACGGGAGATTTAAATGATATTCTAGAGCTAATCGGTTTCACTCATCAAGTTGTCCTGGAAGGAAGATGAGGCTTCTAACTTTGCCACTGTTGGTGCTTGGAGTCTAGGATATACTTTTTTCCTGTTTTTGCTTCCTCCTCCACCTCCCAGCCTTGACCAGTTCACCAGTCCAAGCCTCCTTAGCTGTCACTATTGTTCACTACGCTGCTTTTTCACTGGGGTCTGTTGCGTTGATTCCTCCTAATAACTTATGTTTACCTCAGACCTTCCTGTAGAATGCACTGGGATTCCATCAGCATTATCACCCACAACCAAGAGGAGTGTCCTTTCTTTACTGGAGGAAGACCTGATGTCTCTGGAGATGGACTGGAGCAGTGCCTGATTCCCTCAGATTCAGCCCAGGTGCTTTCGTCCTCACTTCTGCATCACACCAGGAAAGAGAGAAGCTTCATGATGAAGGACTAGCCAGCCTTTTGAGCTAATTCTTGTGAAAGTCTGTCACAAATATAGACTTTTTATAGCTCCAGGGTGACCCTGTTCTAGTAGGAGGCCAAGCCATGCTGAGTCTGAGTGCTTTCCTATCCGGAAAACCATAGGCAGTGTAGGTGAGGACAGTTGTTTAGGTTGCCCACTAGTCTTTAGAATGAAGGGGACTGTGGAAGTGTGCAGTCTTTTCTTTAATAAACCTGTTTTAATCTAATCCAAAGGGTTTTGCTTTCATCTCATGGGTCAAGAGTTTGATTTAAACCAAACTGCTCATCATCTGACTGCTCAGGTCAAAGACGAGATTTAATTCCCCATGGAGCGACCACACACTGTGGATTCCCCCAGAAACACACCAGGAGCAGCCCTGTCAAATGAAGAGCTTGCTTCTGCTCATAAACAGCATTTGGTGAGAGGCAAAAATACTTTATTTAGTGTTTTTTTATTGATTTTTATTGAGCTCTACATTTTTTTCTGCTCCCCTCCCTGCCTCTCCCCTCCCCCTCCAGCTCTCTGCACTCAGATGTGCTCCCACAACAACCCCTCCAACTCTCTGCACTCCTCGGATGTGCTCCCACAGCAACCACCCCCCCCAGCTATGTGCACTCCTCAGATGTGCTCCCACACATACACATACAAATAGGATGCACCTTTCAATGTCACTCTTTATGGAAATGATTTTGATTCCCTTGAGCTGGTCTTCGGAGTTGCACTGCTTGCATGTGGAAACCCTGTCTACACCGTGAACTTAGTAGTTTCCATATTTGTGTGGGTCCTCACTGCAGTCCTCTGAGACTTCAGAAGCAGGGTACTGCTGGATTGAGGAATAGCGCCTGAGGAAGGGTATGCTTCCAGAAAAGAGTTGGAAGGGTGATAGGACGACTAGCTAAAGATTATTACACCAGGGCATGCACTGGGCTGCTAGCCTGGAGCAAACATAGGTCTGGTCATTGTGGGGTCCTGGTGGGATTCCTGATTCTAGCTTAGTTTAGCTGACACTGAGCTCTGGATTCCCATTTGAACTCAAATGCAAACACGTAACCAGACATCAGTTACCCTCATGGTCTTAGTGGAGGCCTTGTACTTTCTATCTCATTCTATGGTAATTCCCACCAACCTGCCTGGTGGTGGGGTAAGGGACTCTCAGGAAGAAATGGCAAGTTCATAAATGGTAGACTTTTTCTGATGAAATACCAAGCACATTCATTAAGGCTGATCAGGGTTACAACACGGAACAGCATTCTACAGTTGGTTTAATAACATGAACTCAAATCCTTCTGACTCAAGTACTGATACTCTTCATGAGACTGTGATATTTGACAAACTGTGAAGTGCACATTAAGGGCAAGGTCACGTGGGTGAAGGTAGGACATAGGAACAGGCAGGTTTGAGTCTCCGTGAAGAGACACTCGGTTATTCTAGTTTTCATTCTCCATTTTTATTTTGCAATTGTGTCCTATTACACACACACACACACACACACACACACACACACACACAAAAGAGATTCCAAACTTATGCTCTGTGTTTGCAGATAATCATGCATTATTTCATGGTTCGTGATCTATCAGTCTTTTGAGTATTAGCATGTTTTCTCCTGAGACATGGGAACATTTCACTGGGGAACCAAGGGAAATACTCTATTGAGTGAATATGCTGAGCTAAGGGATGCACATCCTCTCACCACATCAGGACATTCTGCAGCCTGCGAGGCAGGAGTTCTGTTGTGTTTCATGCCCACCTACTCTTACCTGTGTTAGATTCTTTTGGTTCACTTTAGACTTCCAGTCCTTCATTATTTAAACATTTGTAGTTTACCTCACTGTGTCTGCCTGCACACTGCAATGTTCCAACATGATGATAATTCACTGAACCTCTGAACTGTAAGCTACCCAATTAAATGTTTTCCTTTATAAGAGTTGCCATGGTCATGGTGTCTCTTCTGGTGTCTCTTCACAGAAATAGAAACCCTAACTAATACAACAGTGATAAAAAGCATGCACTTAGAAAAACCAAAATTCTGTTTGAACTTTTAGTTAATAATAATTTGAGAAACTAAGAATACATATAATTTTTAAAATATGTTAACATTTTGAAGATTAAATATTGCTTCCCCCCCCCCATTGGTGATACTTGTAAACTCACGATACTAGTTGAGTTGTCTTGATTGATCTGGTTAAGAAATGAACTTAATCAGACTTAATTATACCAGGAGGTTAGCATGTGCTTTCTGGAAAATCTCAAGGCATGGCTACACCCTGTTACAACACTCCTGTCTCTCAGTCACCAAAGGGCTGGTTGACTGCTTTGGTACTCCTCCTTATGTAATGTATGGTAGCATTAAGAGGACAACATTAGCTCCATGCTCTTCAAAGCCCCACATGGACTTGTGCACAAGAAAGACAAAGAATCCTTACCACCCAGCACATCCTTAGTTGCTGGGTATCATGGAGCAAAAGACTCTGTTATTTCCATGGAGATTTTCCATCTCTAGTCTCTGCTATACCATGGTGTACCTGGATGCCCTGAGCTAGCAGCCCCAAGTCCCCAGCTCTGTAGTCAGACACTAAGGACACGTAGTGGCCACTGGAGAGCTTTTGAGTCTAGGTCTTAGCCACAAGGTAGATTAAATATGCATACTCCATAGCTAGCTAGCCTGGAGTTCCATCCATTTCTGTCAGCACAGAATTACTAATAACTAGGAGAATGCGGGAAGTATAATGCGAGGCCCGGGTGACAGGGAGAATGGAAGGCAGGGCTCTGTGTGCTGGAAAGCCTTGGCCTTGATTAGAATGCTTCTACAGTATTTATTTTTGCCTGGGCCCTATAAATAAGGCCAGCACCAGGCTATTACTAATGTCTGCCGTCATTTCACATGGCCTCTGTTTTGATGGAGCACCCATTGCTACGAAATAATATTTCCTTCCACCTTTGTCTGCATCTGCTCCTGAGTGGGAAACCCTCCGAGGGTTCCAGGACTGTGGCTGCAAAGGGAAAAGGCAGAGCCAGGATGTGGTGGTCTTCTAAGCATCTGAGCAAGGACTGGCATCCCTGCCTGCAGTCCGAGTTCATGAGACACAGAAAAGACCTTTCTGGATCAAAGGTCAATGATCTGATCCAAACCCATCCTTCATCACCTTTCCTGTGGTCGCTTCCATCTCTTGCCTAGATGTTTGCAGTGTTACTGTGTATGTCTTCCTCCAGTCAGTCAGTTCCACGTTGGATACACATTGTCTTCTTCCTTTTTCCTGTCACCTCCCAACTCACCTTTCTCTCTGACTTGGTCTTACTATGTTTCCTACGCTGTCTTCAAACTGGAGATCCTACTGCCTCAGTGATAGGGGCTTTTCCCCTCGGGTCTCTTGAGTCAATTCCTCCTTGTAACTTACGTTTACCTCAGCCCCTCCTGTGGAATGCACCGGGATTCCATCAACATTAACACCTACAACCTGGAGGGGTGTCGTTGCTTCCCTAGGGGAAGAACTGAAGCCTCTGGAGATCACTGGAACAGTGCCCAATTCCCTCACATTCATCCCAGGTGCTTTCGTTATTAATACCGAGCACAGCTTTCCTATCTACCCCTGTTGACCCAAGTACACAAGCCTCAAGTGAAAATTGTTTTAGTTGTCCCAAGTACTCTTCTGGTTCTCCCATGTATCAAGAATTTTCTACATAGTCTATAAAAATAATCACAAGAATTTGTCATTATAATTTTGTACCAGTTCTTGTATATTTCCTTCTTCACAGCATAAATATTAGAATGAGTCTGTTTAAAAGTCACACAAAATGGTACTGATAATTTTCTGTGACACATAGTATATGTGTATATTATGTATGCTTTCCAAGGAATTTTATCTGTAAAACAAGAGTTCATGAGACTCCGCAATCTGTGAAAGGCAATGTGAAAGTTACCATGCAGGGCCACCTCCTGTTTGCACCCAAAAGGTCAATGAAAATGGCTATTGCTGCTGTAAAAGACAAACTCATAATGGGTAGAGCCTGGTTTTTTGTTGATGGTTATTATGGTTAGTTCAGTACTTTCTAATTAATAATCATAGTAGGACTTGGATAAATAATCAGTCACAAGTTTTATCGTTTTTATTGAACTATACAGTTTTCTCCACTCCCCTCTTTCCTTCCCTCTCCCTCTCTACCCTTCCTGTGGCCCCCACATTCCCAATTTACTCAGAAGATCTTGTCTTTTTCTCCTTCCTAAATAGATCCACGTATGTCTCTTTTAGGGTCCTCTTTGTTGTCTAGGTTCTCTGGGGTTGTGGACTGTAAGCTGGTACTTCTTTGCTTTATGACTAAAAGTCACTTATGAATGAGCACATATTATATTTGTCTTTCTGGGTCTGGATTACCTCACTCACAATTCAACCAAGGTAGATGTGCGTTCTCAAACTCTCACTTACAAGGCTTATGTTTTTTTGAAATAAGTACTCTGTTTTCTCGCCTATTGAACTCATGTGTGTGGTTAAGGCAAACTGAGAAGAAGGCATGGAATGTTTCTCAAGAAGCATCTTCAGGTACATGCTTGTTAAGAAAGTAGTGACCTCCTCTCAGCTTCTTGGTCCTGGAAAACAGAAATAGTTTTCCTTGGAAAGTGTTTCAGTTTCCTTCCATCTAGATTGCTTTACAACAATCAGCCATTCTAAGTCCCTTCCCATGAAGATAAGGTAAGCAAAAGCCAAATAGCCTACCAGGAACCCCCAGTCTTGCACTTGTTCTGTGTGTGTTTTTTTTGTTTCTGGATGTTGCATCTGCTGACAGAGAGGCCTTGAGCATCAGAGCACTAGTTGATACCACCTCTCCCCCACCGCATCCTCAGGTAGTACTGCAGGACTGAGGAGGAATAGATTTTCCTCTTCCACTTCACTGCAGCAATGGTAGAAAAGACCCTTTACCCATAAAAATGAAGCTGTGGATACATGCCTACTTACAAGTTGGGCCGGAAGAGTGATAGAATGCTCATGGAGAAACTACACATATGACGATGAAAAGCAAGTGTTTGTAAGAATAACCCACAGGAGACTCAACATGTGGTGTCTTCAAACTCGCAGATGACAGTGAATGCTTATTCTGGGTGCTGAAATACAAAACTGCAACTCTCAAACTTCAGAAGGCCTTGAGAGTCAGCTCTACTGTAATATAAATACCCAGACATAACGTCCAGAAGATCTTGATTAATTTACTAGCTGTGTGCTCTTGAGACAAGGTCAGACCATGTGCCTGAGGCTTGTCTGCTAGACTGCAAAATGAGGTATTTAATACTGACTCAGGGTGAGTAGGTAGCAACTGGAGCATGTCCACACCTCCAGAACATTCTAAAGCTTATGCACTGAGATGCCCATGCTGAGGTGTGAGCCAGGACCAGCTTTCTGGGAGGATGAACAAGTCGCCCATGGTGGGTGGGAGTTGGCTTAAAGCTGAAACACTGTAAGGCAAGGCAGAGAGTCTGCAATGATGCAAGCTGATGACTAGCTGCAAACCAACTTTCCCAAAGCCATCCTCTAACTCATTTCTAGGATATTTTGTCTTGGGTCAGTGTTCCACTTAACTGTCTTGCTTTGAAGACCTAAAAGAGAAAGGGAAAATACATACACATACATCGTGGTTACTATCACAGACAGACAAGTGGACAGACGTGCACTCACTCACAGAGAAATGAACTGAGAGAGGAAGAAAGAGAAACAATACACTTGGATTATAGAGACTTTGCATATGGGCCTGAGTATATATACAGACATACATATATATACATACAGAGAGATACACACATGCACACACATATATTAGAGAGGAAGAGAGAGAAAGTGAGGGGTGAAGGGAGGGAAAGAGAGAGAAAGGAAGAAGGGAGAGAGAGAGAGGTCCTGTGATTATCTCAATACCTCTCACTGAGATCACAGCAATAGTTGGAAAGGTTCCTGCTTGCTGCTCCTCTTGGAATTCCCAGTACTCACCTTGGTACTACTATTTCATACAGTAAGTGAGTCTTGAAAAAATATATTTACTTGTTCACCTTAGTGATTGCTTGCTTGCCTGATTGCCAGTAATCTATTACAGACTGAACATAGCAAAAATTCAGAGTTGTACAGTGAAATTCATGAGTTAAATTTCTCTTCTAAGTCACCCAGAAGACTCTGAATAAAATCACCCAGAAGACCTCCACTACCCAGAAAAATTCCCCCAAACTGATGACTAATTAGACCCTGAGACTCTTCTATTACCATGAGAGGTAATTCCAAATTTTAGACTCCAATGAAAGGCTACACAGGGAAGGGTTTGGAAAGGAACCTGGACCTGAAAGTAGACCTGAATCGCTTGTGTCCACAGGTGGCTTTGGACCACCGATGTTTGACATGAGACTTGAGATCAAGTTGTGAGATCAGGAACTGGCCCACTTGTGTGGGGTGTAAATATAGGATACAAGTCAGAGCAGGAAAGCTGAAAAGGATCTGGATGAAGCTAGAACATGGAAAGAAATGCCAGAATGAGGTTTTCAGAGAGTCCAGAATGGGTCATAATAACCTAGCTTAGCATAATTTTATTTTTGTTGTCTACAACAGAATAAGGGTTGAGTCCGTGGCTTTGCAAATGGTTGGCATGAGTTCCGTCACAGAGTGACGTATTACCAGTCCACTCTTTACTTTTCATTTTGTGGTTTTCTTGCTAGAAATCTCAGACTGGCCTTGAACTCACGCTGTAACCCAGGCTGTCACTGAATTTGAGATTCTTCTGCCTTAGCTTTCCAAGTAGTAGCTAGGATTATAGGCCTGAGACACCATGCCTGGCTCAAGTGTAATGTCTTTAATAGAATAAAACTGGGCATATAGCTAAGAAAGACAATAAGATCCCCGAGTGTGTTGTGCAGTCACATCTCTGTGCAAGCCACTAAGGTAGTTCCATGAGCATAAAGCAATGAGGTTCTCTTTGGACAGTGTGGGTGGCAGGAGTTTGGGTGGCTGAGGAGAGAGAGAAAGTGGATCCTGCTGTAGAAAATAAGGCTAGAAGAGTGCATAGCCCTGGGCACAGACTCTTGGTTTGCTTGATGCTTGGTGCTGTTTCCCATGTTTTGAAGAGGCTCCTTGCAGGTTACAGGACTTTGGGTGGCAGACTGGCTAGGTTTAGGAAGGACTGAATTCGGTCTTGCCTCCCGCACTTGCTTTGTGCATAATCTTACACAAGTCACTTCCTCTAATCAAGCCTTAGTTTCTTTATTTGTGAAATGGGGAGATAATGGCAGGACCATCTCCACCATCTCTAAGGTCATAGTGAGATAACATATACACACTGAGGTGGCGGAGCCTGTAAAACACAAGCCTGTTAACCAGTCGTATCATCATCATGGGTGACATTGTACAAAAAATGGCTGTTCTTGGCCATGCAAGGTGTCCCCTTTTGTCCTCTTTGAAGATAGGAAGATGAATAAAACAATCATCTCCCCTTCAGGAATACATCTGGGAAGAGACCCATGTATGAATTGTAATGCAAGGAAACAAAATGCTTGCCAGAAAGGAAGTATATGTTGGTGCTGGCATTGCATGGGGTGGGGAAAGATTCTAGATCACCGCTACTTACACAACCACAGATCACTGTTGGCAGCTCTGAATGACCCCTCTCAGTATCAGAGAACTCTGGAGGAGGTCTGTTATTTCTACCTGAAGATCTGAATGCAGAATGAAATTTGGGTCTCAGTCCATGAAGCTAGGACAGGTAGGCAGCCACAGCCATTTGTTTCAATAATAAAATGCTATAAATATCATTGAGCCACTTGCTGCTTCTGTAACCCTGGAAAACATTAATTATTGTGAGACACAGCTTCTTGATTTACTTCTGTCTCTTAAAGATGAACAATGAAGTCATGTATTTAACATATTTAACCTGCACTGAGCAAGTTAGCTGCTGTTATTGTCAACAACAGCAATCAGTTAAGTTTGTTGATGGCAGCTGTGTGAACTTCTAGTATCCACTCGTGTAGCCAGAGTGTCCTCCTCAAACCCCAGGAGACTGTGATGGCCTGGGGAGATCAAGTCACACAATAGCTTTCCAGCCTTGGGACCATGAGCGTAAAATGCATTTCTAGGCTGATACATTCAAAATGCAGCTTTAAAAGTCTTTAAAATGTGACAGGACTATTTTGACTCCTCCCAACGCATGTCAAGAAAAGAACATGTGTCTCTTCAAACTTTGAATTCATCCTATGAGTGGTTTTATTTTTTTGCACTTAAGTCAGCTCACATTCAGAAAAAGATCAGCTTACTAATTTACAGTTATGGCTGGCTTATGTTCAGAGAAAACTAAATGTCAACAACTAAGAAATGAGGATGGAAGGACAAGTGGGACAAAGGGAAGCTTCCAACACTTTTCTAAGACTTGGGTCACAGAAACCAAGAATACATGTTATTTTAGTGCTATCAGGGATGTGAGAGACCATCAACCTTCCAATTACAAATGAGAAAACAAAGCTTGGCAAGGACGTATGATTTGATGGAAGATAGACTGGTTCAAGGAGTGGGCTCAGACTAATACCTGGTCACCCAAGATAGAATCCAGCATTATTCTAGCTTTGCTACATATAAGAATCGCCCAGGGGAAAATACTTAGTTTTACAAAGTGACTGCTCAGAAAGGAGAACGCCCATTTGGAAGGAAGGGTCTTAACCTAGAAATGGTTGAAGGAGAATTTAGGCAAGCTTGTCACAGGTAAAACCATATCCAGCTGTGCCCAAGGCTTTAGACTGAAGCCAAGAATAACAATGCCTCATTCCCACAGTGAATCCCCGGGATACAGGCAGGTATGAGGCAAGCCTGGGAGGGTGTCAAAGCTCCATTTCATTATAGCAGTTTCTAATCCTGATATTCATCAACACAGACATGTTTGCTTGCACACACAGACACACAGCCTTACAGAGAGAGAGAGAGAGAGAGAGAGAGAGAGAGAGAGAGAGAATCACAGCAACAGACACACACAGACAGACAAAGAGACCTTGTAAATGGGTCTGTGTCCTCTCAGATGGGAGCTCTTATCTTTGTTTCCACAGGGAAGGAAAGAACAGTCATTCCAGTATTAAGCTGTAGATTCATCTGCCAGAAAGTACAGCTTCTGATTCCCATTATAAATAACAACTGTCTTAAAAGCTCCAATGTGCAGAAGCCCTCCAAACCCTATCCAGGCTTGAACATGTGCAAAACAGATATGCATTTTACCCAAGCTAGAACATGAACACACAAATACATGTCCTCCTACCTAAGCTTAAACATATACACATAGACGTATGTGTGCCTTGTGTGTTGTAGCCAGGCTTTTACAAGTTCATATACACTTGTTACCCTTATTTGGAGACATACATACATAAATACACATATGCCTCGTTCAGGCTTGAAAATAGACACAAGCAAAAACAAGCGTGAAGCTTGAACACCTATGCACGTAAACATTCATGCCTTGCCCTCCTGACACAATCTCATTCACAGGAGAAACTTTAGTCCCATTTGCAAGGAATTAAAGAAGAATTATTTTAATTTTAATAATTTTCATTGCTGACACACAGATTACAAAACAAGTAGATGAGGTGTGAAAAAAGTAGAAAAAAAGATTCTGTTGAAAAGTAGAGATAGGGGCTGTTGGTTGCCAATTAACGGTCACAGGCCTGATTTCAGCCACTTCTATTTCCCTTTAAATGACCAGATTAAACCTGTCACCACTTCGTTTCCATGATTTGATTCTCAAACACAAATCTTTTCTTTCATGTGACAATTCCTAGTTACTCAGACCTCATTTAAGCTCATCAAAACTCAAATTGTTAATTCAATTCAAATATTTTAGTTTAAAAATAATCAAAAGTGCATAGCATAAAATATTTACATAGTGACATAAATATAAATAATAAAACATATGGCACACAATGTATATTACAATATTTACGTAATTAGGAGTAAACTCTTCTACTAAGGAGGCATCACAACAGGTGTCTGGGACACAAAATGGAAACTCCTCACTTTAATCATTTGAGTTGAGAAGATTAGCTACAACCAGATTTGTAGGTCACAGAATCTCTGAAAACAAGGTGTAGTCAAGAAAGGATGTTCCTGTCTCCTTCCTAGTGCTCAACCTCCTGAAATGATGGATTTCACCAAGCCTAGTGGAGCTGTTATAAAATAACAACAGTCTCTCTTGATTTCTGTTTCAACACATCCACACTGGCTCGGCTGCCTATCTGTCCCCTGCCTGGTGCAACGTCATCGAGAAAAAACAAAGGAAAGGATGCAGGTGCATGTATCTGTCTATCTGTCTGTCCACACTGCATGTTGATGGTAGTGTCTGACTGCCCACCTCTCTGTGTGTCCATGGTGTTTTATTCATCTCTGGGTATGTTTGTGGAGATATCGGTCTTTTTCTGTACCTCTGTGTGTTCATGGAGGTGTTCATATGTGCATGTGTCTGTCCAATATCTCTGTGCATGTCTGGTGTGGGAGGTCCTTCTGTCTATGTATTGATTTTATTGGTTAATGAATAAAGAAACTGCTTTGGACTATAGCAAAGCAGAACTTAGCTAGATGAGGAAAACTAAACTGAATGCTGAGAGAAAGAAGGTGGAGTCAGTGAGAAGCCATGTAGTTTCTCACCCCCGACAGATGTTGTAACTTTATCCGGTAAGCCACAGCCTTGTAGTGATACACAGATTAAGGGAGATGGGTTAACTTAAGATATGACTTAGCCAGAAATATGCTTAACCTATTGGCCAAGCAGTATTTCAAATAACATGGGTTCTGTGTGATTATTTCATTGCTGAGAACAAACAAGCAATCTCCTGCAACACATGTTCATGGAGATATATATCTATCTGTCTGACCATTTCTGTATGTCCATGAGGTGTTATCTGTCTGTTCACATTGTGTTTACAAGGATGTGTGAGTCTATTTATCTGTCTATCTCTGGGTATATCCACGGAAGTGTACATATGTGTAATGTATTAATTCACCTCTGTATGTGTGAACATAGATATGCATACCTATGATACACATAGATTGACACATGTGTCTGTCAATCTATGTGTATCCATGTAGGTATTTATACATGGATTTGACTTTCCATCTCTCTGTGTGTCCCCAAGGAGGTGTGTGTGTGTGTGTGTGTGTGTGTGTGTGTGTATGTGTGTACTTCTCCATCTCTGTGGATCTGTTGATGATTTATATGAGGATGATGCTAACAGTAAAGATGGGGATTCTAATCCTATTTTCCTGGTAGGAGAGATGTGAACCTTCAGAGTTCCTGTGGCAAATTCCCCAAAGGATGAATGCAATTTCTTCTTGCATGAGGTTATTGAGAGCCAGTGGGAGCTCCACAGAGTCTGCTAGACTAATGGACAGGAGACTGCTCTCCTGGGATGCTGCTGGCCTGCATGGTCACCTTGGTGAGACAGACTGAGTTTCACCATCATTTTCTTTATCTGTAATACAAGTTGAAAGCTCCCCTCCTTTAAAGTTCAATTAGAAGTATCATGGAAGTTTGTGAGCAACTCTGAATCAATGTGTACTTACAGACTGGGTTTTATGGGGCACCTGGGTTGCTAGAGGAAGGTGCCAAGTTCTATACTGCATATGGGGACTGCCATAATCATGATGTTCATTCAGTTGTCTTTGACCTCCGACCTTAGTTATCCGAGGCGCTGGCCTTCCTTCTAAGGCAACTACTACTCTCCTAGGCTATTTATTGTACATTAGTCCCTAGAAGCTTTTTGCTTCTGGCAGCGTCCATAGACACCATTTCTCCAAAAGGCTTTGAAGAATGATCTATGAAGAAAGCTACAAAACATCTCAAGATCAATTGCTGTAATTATCTTCTGAATAATTTTCTACCATTATTCAGGCTGTACATATTGTACATGAAAGGCTATGTTCAGCCAAACCAGAGCTTGCTGGGTCTGGGATTTACAGCTCACTGTGCAAGAAGATTTAGAAGGCAACCCCTAGGAAATCCATCTGGGGATGGTTGAGAGGATAAAGGAAAATATAAGTTCTTTTAATCTTAATATTCTTTATGCTCTGCTCATTATGATTAGATATATCTTCTAGTTAAGCCCTCAACAAAAATAGAACTGGCAATGAAAAGACGATTTATTTTCTTTCTATTGCTAAGGGAAAATAGCACACATAAAAATAATAATAACACTATAAATGCGGCGACGCTTAGCTATTTAGAGAGCCATCCAACATCTCTCATTTGCAGAATTTGAAGAATAAAGGAAAGAATCCCTCTTCATACCATGACTGAAGAACAGAAAACACTAGCTGACTTCTTGTCCTTTCTTGTGCTTTGTAGGCGTTCGAATGTCTCCTCTATCTTTATCATGTAACGGAAAGAAAAACGTCACCATTTCCATTCCTGTCTTCCTTTAACACCCAAGGGATGATCGCTAAAAGGGGGAGCACGAGGATACTGAGAAAGAAGAGGAGAGCTTCCTTTCTCGTTAAGATTATTACTGAGGCAGGTTAGAGGGAAAATAAAATACAATACATTTGCTGTTGCATTGATTATTTATAGAAATACACTTTGGGCTCACTTGAGACAGTAAATGCTTCTGCCCCAGACCTCAACACCTAAATGAGAGGCCAGTAGCTGGACAATAATATATCTTAGCAGCAAATTTCTTCTGAGCCAAAGTGGATGCTTTTCCCTGAGGAATGGATGCGATGGAGACAAGAATGCCTTCTGGTTTAAAAAAAAAAAAAATAGAACTCCAGATTGTTTAGGCCATAACAAACCATGATCAGTTTCCATAATAGGACAATTCATTCTGAGGATTACATTAGGCCCAGGTTATTTACCTGACAACATTGGCTTGGTCAAGGTTGCTGAACTGCCTAGAAATCAAATGGCTGAGAGGCCACAGGGGAGGGTGACTGCTCTGTATCTGGGGATGTGTGCTCTTGGCCCAGTGCGGCTGGATGCTCTATTGAGATAAGAGAAAGGACCCAGACATGTACCTAGAAAAAGACAGAAGGTACAGCAAGCACACACGATCCCTCTTTCCAGTGCAGGATGGATGTAGTTATGATGAAAAAGGAAGCTGCAGTGAAAGGCTTCCCTGTCTCCTGAAGGACGCCAGGGTTGAAGCATCCTTAGTGCTTTGCTGCTCTGAGTGTTTACCCTACATCCCCTCTTCCTGTGGTTCTTGGAAGTATGGGAAAAAGAGAGTCACAGGCTGCTGCATCTGAAAGGGTCTTAGAAGTCACACAGTTTTAACCTGGTGGGGCAGCAAACTCGGCAGCTGAGCCCTCTTGCTCCAGGCTTCTCCTGGCAGCACGGGCCCCGCAGTGGGAATTTAACACCAACTGGCCAAATGGTCTTTCTCATTCTACAGGCCCATAGTCTGGGTATTCTACAAGCTACCTCCATGTGACTGTGACCAAAATACGTGAGCTTCAAGGGAGAGGATTATTCTGGCTAGAGACTCAGTGAGTTTGGTACAAGTTTAATGTGTCTGCAGGCACTTGGGCAGAATATCCTGACCAGAGAGCTTGCCTTTAAAGAGAGATGCTCTCTCATGAGACAAAAAGCAGAAGGTCAGTTGTGAAGGAGTCAAGGACAAGGTACCCCTCCAAGAACACATCCCTCTAACCTACCTCTTCCAGCCAGGCCCTGCTTCCAAAAGCTTCTCCTACCACCAAAATAGTGCCATCAGCTAAGGACAAATGTTTAATATTCGAGCCTAAAGAAGACATTACATATTCACAGTACACCAAAGTATCAATGGGTTTCAGTGTCAGAAGATTAGACTGTGGCAGAAATGAGACTGGAGACTGCATTTCACATTTCTTATACATAAAAGGATGGATTTTTAAAGAACCAAATATTTACCATAATTTAACATAATATTCATTGTGCTCTCTCCCTCGTGGATTGTTTTTATTTTTTTTCTTTTCTTTCTTGTGTGATATGTTCAGCTGAATCCTGTTTGGAGTTTTAAATCCCCAAACTAGAGACTCATGACTTTAGCTAATTTATAAAGTTCTGGGAGTAATTCTAGATTTCATTTCATTGGGCTGTGTGGATGTGCATGTGTGTGCATGTATTTTTGTTGCTTGTATATGTATGTACATGTGTATATGAATGTATATGTGAATATGTGTATGTATGTATTGTGTGTGCACTTGAGAAATTTCTGGAAGTTCAAGTGTTCTTAACAGGTAGGGTTCAGACAATCCCATTGTGGGGTGGGCTTTCTTGATGTGAAAATTTTGGGGAATTTTATTCACTCTCTCCGATAGCCATGACTCTCCAAAGCATGAAACACATACCAATGTTGTCAAAGTGGGAAAAAAAAGCCCTAAAATCTGAGGATAATTACACATATCATGCTAATTACCCAGAAGCACTATTAGCTAATGAGATTAGCCAGAAGCCCTGTCCAGCATTGATTAATCAAAGAATAATGCCAACACACCTGCAGTGAAGAGGCTCCTGATCCCCAACAAAAGAGTGCCGAGCTGGTGTTTGGAAATAGTGAGCATTTGTACCTCTGCCATCCTCCAGCTTTACAGGAAGCAAAAGTCATCTTAGACTAATGCTTGGGGGTGGGGGGGCTGGATAGACCATAAATCCAATAGTTATGTCGCTCTAGACAAAAGATATTCAATGTGCAGCTCAATTCCCTCTTTTAAAAAGTGGAAACACTCATACTGTATGTCCATTTAGTTCATAAGATTGTGAGAAATTATTTTTAGGGCCATGCATAATCTTAGCTCCAAGCAAGCCCTTTGGTGCTTAAAAATAGCAAGCTAGTCAAAAGCCCCAATTGTGAAATATCTTTCTGGGGACTCCCTTGTCTGTCACTGGGAAGAAGAGATCAAGTAAGAAGACTTGCCAGCAGTTTACAAAATGCAAACATCCGGAAAGGACATCAAATAACTGAGTGTGAAAAAAATGGGAGCAGGACTGGAAATGATCTAGTAGTCAAGAGCCCTTATGCTCCTGCAGAGGACCGAGTTTTGATTTCCAGCACCCACTTACAAGGCTTACAACCCTCTGTTACTCCATATCCAAGGACTTGACATCCTGTTCTGGCCTCTGCGGGCAGCAGATACACTTGAGTACACAATCCTACATGCAGGCAAACACGAGCACACACAAAATTAAAAAATATATTTAAAAGGTATACAAGTTATCTTATGTCAAATAATCACACATAGATTTCACTTTACTCACAATTAAACAAATGGAAACTAGGCAAATCTTCTCTTGCTGTTACAGAGAGAAACAATCATTTGTCTGCTCCCTAATCCCATTGGCACCGTAAAGACAGAAGGTTCGTGCTTTTTTTCTTAGGAAAATTGCAGAAGAATCACCATATAATTCAAAGATTCCTACAGTAGATACATTGTAGTTTGTTTTTTCTGGGTGAGGCTGCTAGTCCTGGAACACACACAGGGTCTTTTTGATGCACATTCAAAAGTATCATTAGGAAGACTGTCTTTTGCAGTTGTGATGTACCAGCTAAAAGAATTTTAGCTGGTAAAAGGCTGGGAGAAAGAATTTGTGTCACCACATACTGGGGAGAAATCTAGATGCTTTGAACTTCAAAGACTCTGCGTAGGGAGAAATTAGCCAAGTCTCCTTTCAGCTGAATGAGGGATTTAATGTTCCAGTGTGAGAAGTCTGAAAAAACAGGGATGAGAAAGAAGCATGAACAGTCTACGGTGAGATCCTTAGGCAAAGACCTCGTAAGTAGTCCAGAAGATGCTGTGATAGGTCCTGTATTTCTCTTTTTGCAAAAAGAGAAAAGTAGACTTAACATTTCAGATGCTTTTCCTTATTTCTAAAAGGAAATTATTATAGCTGGATGGTTGTTTTTGGTTTTTTTTTAAGGCCCCTACAATAAATTTCATCCTTGGTGGAGAAATTATAGGAAAGTTTTATTATTGCTAAAATTACTTGTACTAACTTTATTTTATTTACTTGTATTGCTAAATTTATTTGTGTGTGTGTGTGTGTGTGTGTGTGTGTGTGTTTACACACATGTACATTCCTGCACATTCCTGGAGGTCAGAGGACAACTTGTTGGAAATAACTCTCTTTCCACCTAAATGCTGGGAAATAAGGAGAGACAGCTAGGGACAAAAGAATAAAAGAAAAATATGAGGCCAGAAAGATGGCTCAGTTGGCAAAGTGCTTGCTAAATAAGCGTAAGGACCTGTGTTTGGATTACTCATGAAAAGTCATGTTCCATGGCATGTCCCATGTAACTCCAGCACTGGGAAAGCAGAGACAGGCAGATCCCTTGGAGCTTGATGGTCAGGTAATCTAGTTGAGACAGGGAAGACCTGGTTCCATGAGAGATCCTGTGTCAAAGAACTAGGTAAAGAGTGCTTGAGGAAGATACCCAATGTCCACCCCTGGCTTCCATATGTACTTGTATCTGTACACACAGGTACGCACACAAATATACACACAAAGAGGAGAGAAAAATGAGGTTGGAGTATCATTGTGTGGGGCGCAGCAAGGAATGAGAACTTTCTGGGCTTTATTATAAACTGATAGAAGATTCAGATGGAAAAACTGAAGCCTACGTTAGAAATAAATTCAGGTCTGTTATTAAGGAAGCAGCCAAGTAGAGAGATAAGACCAATGGGGCACAGTATTACTAATTTTCATTTGTTGATTCTTGTCTTTGTTTTTATCAAGATCACAAATATCTGAGAGAAATATTTTAAAAAAAGGAAAGATTTATTTGGGCTCTTTATTAAAAAGGGTTCAGTCCACGATCAGTTGGCCCTATTGTTTCTGGTCCATGGTGAGACAGAGGACCATGGCAGAAGGGCCTGAAAGAGCAGGGATGTTCACCTTCTGGCAGCCAGGAAGCAGAAGGAGATGTAGGAAGGGATCAGATTATGATACAACAAAACACTTCCTGTGACCTACATGCAAGCTTGTGGAGGCATTCAAACCACTTCTACCACTGAACTCCAAAGGCTCATGTCCACCCCATAATGCAAAATACATTTAGTCTATCACTATGGTCTTCAGGACCTTAACAGTTTCAGCATCTTTCAAAAAAAATGCAAGTTCAAAGTCTGTTCTAATATCCAAAGGAACTTTTAACTCTGAGACTGTAAACATCAAAGAGAAAAGTAACATACATCTGACACTTAGTTGCTAGACTGTAGCACAGAAAGGAGGGATATGGCCAAAACAAGGCTGAAGGCCAGCAGGACAAAGGAAGACTTCCTGGCATCCAGGGCACTTGGGTGCATGAGCTCCAGCAAGCATAGCAGCTGCAGTCTGCACTAATTAATATCACGAGAAACATCCAAGATAATATATATATATATATATATATATATATATATATATATATATATTCCTTCTGTGCAGTTTGAATACACATTACTTTCATTGGGTAATAAAAAAGCTGATTGGCCTATAGCAATACAGAATAAGCCTAGGAGAGAAAGTCAAATTGAAAATGCTGGGAGGAAGAAGGGCAGAGGCAGAGAGACCCAAGTCAGCCACCCAGGAAGCAAGACATGCTAGAGGACAGGTAAAACCCTGAGCCATGTGACAATACATAGATTAATAGAAATGGGCTAATTTAAATGTAAGAGTTAGCCAGTAACAAGCCTGAGCTATCAGCTGAGCATTTGTAATTAAACTTCTGTGTGTTTATTTGGGACCGAGCAGTCAGGACAGGAAAATTCTGCCTACACTGCTGATTCTCTGCTGCTTTGTGCAGAGCTGGTCACTTCCCTTGTGTAACAAGCTGGGGTTTATGCCCTCATGTCTGTGTACTTCTGCTTCCCTGGGAGTAATGCTGTTTTGTGCTCATATAACAACACCAGTTGAGCTCACAGCACACTGTTCGGCTGCTCAGGAAGGCAAGGTCTGTAGTGCCATTTCTAACACGCTCCATCTCACTAGATAGCATCTACCCTCCTTTGGGTAGTCTCAATTTTCTCCTTAGGTATGGAATTAAGTTGGGAAGTAAAGTATGTACTGTCATCTATAGGCTAAACTTCACACACCACCCTCTTCACAAGTGACTGGAGCTGCTGTAGGAGTAAAACCTCTTCAGAAGGAGAGAGAAGTTGGTTGACAGTGATCCTGAGGCCTGGCCCCTTGGACCTGTTTATTCATTTTCCACCATGGAAGATCTATGGTTTTGCTTTTCCTTTTTCTTTATGCTTTCTCCCCCTTCCGTTTTGCCTGGGACACTGGGCATGCCAGGTGAGTACTTTACTGCTGAGCAATATTACAATCCTCTTTCTAATTTTTTTTTTTTATTTTGTGAGAGTCTCATTAAATTGCCCGAGCTGGTCTTGAACTCATTGTAGCCTGGAGAGCTCTTCAACTTTAGATTTTCCTGCCTCAGCATCCCAAGCAATTGGGATGATAGAATGACAGCCTATACCACAGGGTCCAGTCTAGTGATTTTTATAAATTCTTCCTAATGAAGCAAACAAGTTGCCAGTTGTAACTTATGCCTCATGGCCCTTGATTCAGTCACGTGTCTCGTTACTGTAACAAAATGCCTGAGGAAAGTAAGTTGAGGGAAGAAGAGGTGATTTTGGCTCAAGAGTAGAATCTATCATGGTGGTAAAGTCATGGCGGCTGGACTATAAGATAAATGGGCATATTGCTTCCAAACCCAGGAAGTGCTGAGAGGGAAAAGCTGGTGCTAAGTTCACTTTTTCCTTGTTCAATAAAGAACTCCCAGGCGATGGAATGGTGCCACTCACCTTCCGGGTGGGTCCACTCCCCTCAATTAATCTAATCTAGAGACTCCTTCACAAACACACCTGGAGACTTCTTCCACGCAATTCTCAGCCCCAGCAGGCTGACTGCCACCACAGCCTATTTATATCTCTCTCTTGTTAAGAACGTGCTCTTAGGCTGAGTGAGCTTATGTCGGTGAGTTTTCACACCGAGGAGATGATTCTCATGGATTACATAGTCTTTTTGTATATCCAAGGTTATATGGCAATCTGCGATTGCAATTATAAAAAGAAAACTAAGTTTATTTTTATTTGACTCCATCCGTCAACTTTCTTTGGATATTTCACAAGAAATGAATTGTTGTGTGTTTTCCTTCATCCAGTCTCTCTACCCTCTAACATCTGCGTTTACTGTACTCGAGGAAGAGGTTAAGAGAGCAGAAATGTGGAAATTAACCTGCCAAGAACATGGGAGAACAGATCAGAGCTGATGAGAGAAAGCAGGAAAAGTCAGACAGCGAGACAAGAACTTACTGGACTGGGCCTTTGTTTCTGCCTCAGAAAGTTTGGGATTCCTATTTGGAAATGTCTTCAACCAGGGCAATAAAAGCATGTCAGAAATGCAAAATATCAGCCCGCTCCCCATACCCACTTTTAAAAATTGTTCTTTGATTGAATCCACAGGGAACAGCTGAAGCAAGGCAATGGGCCTTCCACAATGAAATACTTAAATATGAGGGGGGAAAGGCCAGTGTTTGAAGCCCTGTAGTGAGGAATTTATTCACAGTGTTTTGAAGCAAGGGTAAGGAGGTGAGCTGGCAGAAGAGGGGGAAGGGAAGGAAGCAGGTTGGTGGAGGGAGAGTTAAACATTTAAAATAAAATACCCTAAAGTCAGGTTCCCTTCTGTAAACTGCGGGGACCCAATGAGAAGTGCAACTAAATGGAAGCGTTACCAAAGCAGATGGAGAAAAACATCAGAAAATCAAATGACACATTTGAAAGGGCAGAACATCAATATTACTAAAGAACCGATCAGATGTGTCGTTCTGAAATGCAGCCAAAGCAACCACATCGTGAAATGCGTTAAAACGGGAAACAGGGTGGTGCGTGTCGGCTCCTACCATGCAGAAAATCAGATGCTCTGGGGGAATACATGAACGGAAAGGCAGGCAGGTTGTGTCTATACACATTTAGAAATTGTCAAAAACTTATTGAAGTGATGGACCACGCTACGAGGAGTGTTTGCTGCAGCCAAGGGGACTTCAGTAGGTCTCTGGGACCATCAGGCTGATGCTTGCTTGTTGAGCCTGTCAAGTGCTCTTGGCAGCTTAGCTCTGGTACCTCTTTGGCGTTAGCAGTACCCAAGGCTAGACCTCTAAACTCAGGACTAAGAGATGATTTGGCTATAATAGTGGCATCTGTATAACAGCGCCTGTCTGTGGGTGCTATCCAGACCTCAGCAACATGTTTGAGCTAAACTCTAATCATTTTGACTAGAAGTGGTGTTCCTGGGCAGCTGAATGCAAGCTCTTAGGGCCTGGGAACTGCTACATAGATAAAGTGCTTAATGTTTACTGCACAAGAATGAGGATCTGAAAATTCATGTCAAAAAGATTCAGGGAGGATCCAGGCATGGTGGCAAAACCTTAATTACAGCACTAGGAAGAAGGCCAATATGGTCTACACAGTGAGTTCCAGGACAGTCAGAGCTACATAGTGAGACTCAGTCTCAAAAAATAAAAGATCTAGGGATGATAGAACATGATTGAAATCCCCAAACTAGGATATAGATCTTTGGAGCTTGTTTGGGAGCTAACTAGGCAGAAGGAGCGAGTCCCAGGTCACTGAGAGACCTTCCATCTTACAATACAAGTGCGCAAGCACACACACACACACACACATACACACACACACACACACACACACACACACACACACACACGCACTGCAAACTATGTGTTGTATAGAGCAGGACAGGGACCAGATATTGAGACGGCAAGCTAGAAACAAATCACTAAGTGCACCCAGTAACTGAGCAGTTTAAAAACATCAGCAGAAAATTCAAACAGGGCTATAAAAACTGAGAAAAAAATCTACTAGATGAGGAGTTTGAAGAGGCAGAGGGCCTGGGTCTCAGTTCCCAGACTCACTGCTGTTGGGACCTGCTTCTATCCCTTAGAATTCAACGTGGAGTTTCATCCCTGGATGATGATGTCTGCACTGTAGGACTGTAAGTAGTTTATTAAATCTCTCTAAGCATTGGTTTCCTCATCTCCAAAATGAAGATAGTGATGCTATGAACCTCATGAGAGTTTGTGAAAGGATTCATGGGAACAATTCATATGAAGAATTCATAAATGCTGTTATGAATGCTCAAGAAATGAAAGCCATTAAATTATCCACACGCTATGTAGTGGAAAACCCACCCCTTTGTTTAAATACAAACCTCTTCCAATTAAAAATAAGCTGGGAAAGGAGACCTCAAAAGCCGGTTCCTTAAATAGGGCAAAACCATTAGAGGACCAGAGGGTCCTGTGTCTCCTACTCCCTAACTTACACTCATTTTTCCTCTTCATGCTTCTTGGGAAGAGAATGTTCTCTATACACACTGCCTACTAACTCTACCTCTCAATCTCCCTCCTCCTAAAATTAAAAAAAAATCCTTGTTATGTAAAAATCAAAGAACACACTTTGAGCTATTGATGACTAGCTTAAAATGCATGTGTGTACCTTATCTGGACTTTTATATTTTGGGAAAAAAGGTACAGCTCTAAAGAAGAGAACTAGGAGTGGGAATGGGCAGAATGCTGGTTTGTAGAAATTCTGGCCCTCTTCAAACGAGGCCAGAGGGCAACTTATGAAGGACACCACTGAGCTACCTGTGAAGGGTGTGCTGACAGATGTGCATCTGGGACACAACAACCCACACAGAGGTCATGTGAGATACCACTTCTGATAACAAGCACTCAAATGAGAGGAGAACAAAGCAGCTGCCTACAAAAATACCTAGATGAATTCAAGTCCTTAAGGATGATCAATAGGTCTGAAGAAATGATTCAATTCCCTTCAAGGCAAACAAGAGATATTTTTACAGAAATCTTGGAAAAGAAATCCAAAATACCAAAAAAAAAAGTTGTGAATTTTTTAAAGCAATTTCTTAATGATAGGATAGAGAAGAAGGAGTGGAGGAGAAAGAAGACACACATACCTAAAAGAAAAGAACTGATCTTGGGGGGAAAAAAAGGTGTGTGAACTCGATATTCAATTTCAAATCTCTCTGCTTCAAAAACTGTCTGGGACACTTGAGTACTGAGGATTACACAGCTATTTTCACAAGGGTCAGCTAGTGTTGAGTCGTAACTCAGGGTGCTCCAAACTCTCTGAGACTAAGAACTTTGGTCTGGTTCAGAATCAGGACAAGAGGCTCATCAACAGGTCAGGGTGTGTTTAGACACCATTGTCTGGACTTCCAGAAGACCAGGCTCCCTCTATACTGAGAGCTGGTTCGCCCATACTCCTCCCCTTTGTTTCTCTAGCATCTACCTGTAGTAATAGGGGCGGCGGGGCTTCGTGCACAGCACCCCAGCCGCCTGCTCAGCTAGCTTATGCCCCGAAATAATTACACGGACACTGTATTCTTTTAAACACTGCTTGGCCCTTTAGCTCTAGCACTTACAGGCTAATTCTTTTTTTTTAAATTTATTTATTTATTAAGGATTTCTGCCTCGTCCCCACAACCGCTTCCCATTTCCCTCCCCCACCCCCGATCAAGTCCCCCCCCCTCATCTGCTCGAAGAGCAATCAGGGTTCCCTGACCTGTGGGAAGCCCAAGGACTGCCCACCTCTATCCAGGTCTCGTAAGGTGAGCATTCAAACTGCCTAGGCTCCCACAAAGCCAGTACGTGCAGTAGGATCAAAAACCCACTGCAATTGTTCTTGAATTCTCAGTATTCCTCATTGTCCGCTAATTCTCACATCCCGATCAACCCATCTCTAATAATCTGTGAGCATCGGTCTTACCGGGAAGATTCTAGCCTATGTCCATCCTGGGTCGGAGTGTCTGCCCGGGAGCGGGGCATGGCGTCTCTTCTGAGGCATCTACTCCCAAGAAGAGAGCTGTGGAATCTCTGAGCTCACTTCCTCTTCCTCCCAGCGTTCTGTTCTGTTTACTCCTCCCACCTATCCTCTAACCAATAAAATGGGCCAGGGCAGTTCCTTTATTAGCCAATGACCTTCCTCCATCATCTACCTGATGATATATCTATTTGCTGATGGTTGAATTGTCATTCTCTGGAAGTAGAAAGGTGATCCCCTAATTTTGTAAATGTACATTTCACGGAGACAACTTTGACCCATTTGGATCCAAATTTCTGTCTTGTGCTGCTATAAAACAATCATCACTAGCTGGCACTTGAAGATGCCAGCATCCTCTATCATGGCAATTCCCTTAGTATATCACACAGTCTTGTTAGTAACTCCTTTGTTAGTAAGTGGCATGACTTTATCTAAGTGCTAAGACATTGGCCACCAAGCCTGATCTGTCCAGCTGGCCTCAGAGAGACCTGGGTTCTCTGGAGGAAGTCACAGGTCTTGGACTAAACTGGCCCTGAAAGGTCGCACACACTAACTAGTCTCCTTTCTTTAGAACCACAGTTCATCCATCATCTCTCACACCCATTTCTATTCTAATAGTCAAGGCCAGCTGCTACCACCCAAGGCTGATTGTGCCAATAATGGATTATTATAATGCATGGAGCTAATAGGACCAATGCTGTCAGAACATGGCAGGATGAGATGGATATGTGCAATAAAAACGAAGACTCTCCAGCATTTATACATTGCTTTTACTTTCTAAATGTGCTCACATCTGTTATGTCATTTTCTTGTCCCAGTACCCCTGAGAATGATGGATCCTTCAGGCATAATGCTTCTTTTATTCAGATGCAAAAAACTGGCAGGCACTTTGAAAGGTCTTTCCAATGATCCTCGTGGCAAGTGGGCAGAGTCATTGGTCTTCTAAACTGCCACACCTTAGCAGTATCAAATAGGCTAGCTTCCTACAAAAAACGAGTAAATGTTTTCCCCATCCACTTGGGTTATTCCTATCCACCAATCCCTGATTTAGAATAAAAATAAAAATTCTCTTTTTCTTCTTTTCCCAGCAGACTGTAATAGACTGGAATTGTTACCTCTACTTCTCTATGCCTTGTGTTCCTTCCTTCTTTCCTCTTCTACTTGACATGTAAATTTGATGTTTCCACCCAGTGAATCAATCAGAACAGAATGCTAATTTATTAAGCAAATGTGTAAAAGCTGCCAGTGTACTACACCCATGACTATGATTGACACAAGAACAAAACAGCCACAGAGTCTAAGCCTCCTAAGCTGAGGCCATCATAAAGAGAAAACAATGTATCTTTGTGGCTCATCAGCTTTGTATCTAGTCTTTCCATTATCTGCTCAGAGGAAGACACAAATAGGAACTGCCAAAACCAGCCCTGCAAAACAGGAGCTGCAATGCTCACACCGTTCTGCAAGTTCCTGAAATGTGTTCATTGTTGAGAATGAGGGTGTGGGAACCCTCTCAATGGGGCTACCGTGGGCCATAGGCTTATTTAGTGTTATGTTATATTCGTCTTTTCTTTCTTGGTTCAAATTGAATGCATTTTAAGATATACAGAATGCTTAAACCTTTTAACAACAAAATAAGGTATCATGCTTATAAGCCATTTATTCCTAATTATACAATTACTTTATCATGCAGCACTTGCTGGAAAAGAAAAAAAAAGACCATGAGGCAAAGAATGGGCTGGCTTAAGGTATTTTTTTCTTTTAATTGAAAAAAAAAAAAGGTTAACGACCCAATTTCTTTCCCCTCTGGAATTCAAAACTGCTAAGGCACACCAAGCGTTCCTCATTTCTGGATAATAAAATAATGATGTAATTAACAATTAAATAGCACAGTATCATAAGAAATTATTAAACTTCCTTGTGAAGGGAAGTAAAAACCATACTATTTTAAGGAACGTTAAAATGAGATAATTATTATCTAGCTTAAAAATAAAAGCCAAATTCTTCAATGTGCTTTCTGGTCTTGGCTGTTTGGTGTTTTCAGAGTTGCCCTGGCTCTCTACAGTCCCTGGGGCTGTAGATGGGCAGTTGCAGGGTGAGGTGTATTCCAATGCTACAGCTTTATTTTCAACCCCCAACCCCTTCTCAGCTTCTGCTTTTTCCTTTTTGGGGCACAGTGTCTGCTGGCCATGTAGTCTCCTCCTCTGCCCTCTCTGGACAGAGTGTCTGTTGGACATTTAGGTTCCTCCTCTGCCCTTTCTGAATACAGTGTCTGTTGGCCATGTAGTCTCCTCCTCTGTCCTCTCTGGATACAGTGTCTGTTGGCCATGTAGTCTCCTCCTCTGTCCTCTCTGGATACAGTGTCTGTTGGCCATGTAGCCTCTACCTGCTGTCCTCCCTGGACACAGTGTTTACTGGCTATGCAGCATCTTTTGCTTCTGCCCTTTGCTCAACTGTCCTTTATTCTTACAAGCACCTGAGACCACTGACTTATAAAGAGAAAGGCTTATTTGGCTCACAGTCTGGAAGGTTCCAATGCATTATCAACTGACCCTGCTGTTTCTTAGCCTGTTATGAAGCAGTACATTGTGTTGTGAGTGTGTAGAGAGTCAAGCCACTCACCATGGCCAAGCACAAAAGATAGAGGTAAGGGTTCCTTGATCTGCATTGAAGGCTGATTCCCAGTCATCTGAAGACCCCACACTAAGGCCCTCTCGTAGGCATTACTACTTCCCAAGGGAAAACTTGGGAGAACAAGCCGGTAGCATACAGGCCTTTCAAGAGAGATTCCAGAATAACAATCTGAGTACAGGCTGTGAACACCCACTGGGGTAGGGTGCACCTTTTACATCATGGACTGTGACCATCCCTTGCCTGATTGTTGAATGAATCTGTTGACAGTCTCCCTGGGTATAGTTTGTCTGCTCAAGACAGAGTCACCTCATAGAATCAGGGGACTTTTTTTGGAAATGGCTATCTGATAGCATATTGCTTGACACCCTTCAAGGATCCACCTTATCCCCAGGAAGTCATCCCAGTGACATTGGTAGCATTCTAGGGTCTTCGTAGGTTTGGTCACACTGCATGCATTATTAGTTACTTTTCGCATCACTCCAACAGAAACAACTTCAGGAAGGTAATATGTATTCTGACTTGCCCTTTCAGAGGACTTCATTCTATCATGATGGAGAAGAGTGCAGTTTAGTGTACCAGGTCAGAAGCATTGGTGGAGGCTGCTTCCATCATGTTTGATCAGGAGAAGACAGCAAGAGCTAGATATAACCAAGGGTGAAGAAGCCCAGGTACAGCCTTCCAAAGACCACACAAAGCAACCTACTTTCACCAACCAGGCCCCACACTACCCAATACTGAAACCTCTCAAAATAGCACCATCCACTGATCTTCAAATATTCCAAATAGTGAAGTATTTCAAACTGTAGTATTCCAGCAAACCCCCAAGGGATCATGGACATCTCAGAATATAAACTGAACTAATTATAACTTCAAAAGTATCCCAAATCTTAAAAGCTTCAACATAATTTTAAAGCTTGAGCTTGAACTCTCTACTGAGACTCTGTCTATTAAAAAAAAAAAAAGACTCAATCTCTTAACCATGAGCTCCCATAAAATAAAATAAAAAATTACATACTTCTAAATTACAATGGCACAAAGCAAACATTCCTATTCCAGGTGATTAGGTGAAAGTCAGACTGAAAGTCAACAGGGAAATACTAAATCCTATAGCTCCACGTCCAACATGTAGTACACGTGTGGTGCCAATGACTTAAGGAGTCCACCCACATATTTGCCATGGCTTATCTGTTGGGTGGCCTCCAAGTTTTCCTGGCAGACATCCCATGTTGCTGGCATTTCCAATATTCTGGAGTCTCTACTGCAACTTGGGCATCAATCTTACAGCTCTGTGAATTGCTCTCAGGAATGTCCTATGAATAATGGGACCCTAGTACACCTCGTCTAGGCTCACAAGCTTTTCTCTGGATTCTTGGTAGAGATTCCCATGACCTTGTTTGTGTTCTGCATACCTGATAGGCTAGTACTAATTTTAAAAAAAAGACAAGTTCCGTGCTAGCTTGGGCAGTAGCCAGGTCTCTTCGGACCACTGTTGCAGAGGCCTCTGAGTGTGCTTTGGAGGCTGAACACAGGAAAACATTTCCCTATGTGGCTCTTTGTAAGTATAATAAACTTAAAATATTCTCTTTTCAAAGGAAATTCTTTCAAACCAATTTGAAGTTTTATACACTGGAGCCTTCAATGAGTAATTCCTGAAACCCCTCAAGGAACCTTTCCTAATCTCCAATGAAAAGTACTTAGGTGCTCTTCAGTGACACTAATCTCTAGCACACTAGTTAGTTTTTAATCCAATGTCACTCAACTTTTAAGGGCAAGTGTGAAAGGCAAAGTGTAGACAAATTGTTGCCAGAACATACTGCCAATGGTCACTGGTCCAGTTTCCAACGTCGTGTTTATGTCCATTTGAAACTTCATGAGCTTGGCCTTCCCTGGCTATCCTTACATCAGCCTTCTGGTACCCTGGCTCCCCACCAGCATCTCCCACTGAGTTCTGCTTACAACGTTACTGGGCTTCTAGAACTGGGCTGCATCTCGAAACTTTTCCACATTTATTCAGCAATCCAGTTCCAAAGACACAAGGACCTGTGGCCAGGTGTCATCAAAGTAGCATCCTCATACATTTGACACCAGTTTCCTGGTTTTGTTACTTTTTGAATGACTGTGACAAGTCACCTGACAGACAGAAATAAGTAGAGAAAGATTGATTTGAATTGTAGCTTCCAGGAGTTTCAGTTCAGCAATGTGGACAGGGCATGGCAGAGTTCATAGCAGTGTGACAGTGAAGGGAGAAGGTGTTTATACACAGCAGACCAGGAATCAGAGAGTGAGGCTGGAACCAGGAGTCCAGCAGCACTTCCCAATGCCACTGAGTGGCCAATCGCCACCATGAAGGCTTCACGATTCGGAATCTCCAGAACCTTCCTTTACAGAGGCTCAAGTGTTCACACATGAGCCTCTGTGGGGTGTTTCGCACTTGAACCACAATATCAATAACTTACTACGTCATTCTATCCCTTCCTCCCCCTCCAACTCCTTCTGTGCCCCCCTAATTTGTAACCTCTTCTTTATTATTTGTTACATAAATTTACATGCATACATACTTTCATACATACATACATACATACATAAATACATATCCTACTAAGTCCATTTAGAGTTGCTCAGTTGTGCATGTGTTAAGGTCTGATCAATTGGAACTGGATAACCTGTAAGGCAGCTTATGTTTGGGGAAAAATTATGTGTTCTCCTTCTGCCTCTCTCTCTGTCTCTCTCTGTCTCTCTCTGTCTCTCTGTCTCTTTCTCTCTCTCTCTCAGCAGGTATTGACAGTCTGTAGCATTTCATCTAAGGGTGATAAAGGCCCCATTTTCAATGCCAATTTTTAATTGCTTTGGATATTAAGTGACACGGGGGACACAAGCCATCTAGCCCCTCTCTACTTTCTCTGTATTCTTCCACGTTTTATTCTGGCAAAACCACTCATCCATCAGTCCAATGTCACCTTAGCCTTGAAGTCTCAAAGGGAAGAGAGTATCATCTTCCTCTCTGTGCACATACTCAGAGCACTGCTGGGCTGCTGTGGTGCTCCCCAGCTACCTGTAACCTGTTCTGGAAAAAATGGGCAGTCCTGCAGGGAGCGCCTTCCTCTTACTTCAGCTGTTACCTGGGCTCCTTAATTTTCCTTTCCTTTTCCATCTCCCTCTAACAGGGTCTGTGGGATGGGAAGCCTGCGGTGAAACCAGTTGCTGTGCCTGTCCCTACCGGAATGTCTTCTTCACACTCCACTGACTGCATCTGCCTGGGGCCTGGATTTTGACAGCTGTTTAATAAACCACATCAGCAGTGTGCCAGCTTAAGACAGAATGAAAGTGAGAGCCTCACATTCCATTTTTACTCTCTGATAACCTCCGATTCCATTATTTACCTTTTAATATAACATGATTTCCCCCACATCCCTCCCCACGAGCAGGTGCCTTCTTCCCTTTGGTGTAGTTGAAAGAGCCCTTGTTTGGGGATGGGGCTTTTCAGCCCCAGCCTGTGTCCACCTATATCAGCTAATGGCTGCTTGAGCACTTCAGACATCAGAGGAATCTCCCCTTCCCTCCCCCTCCTCCAAATGCTTTGTAAAAATTCTTCGCTTGCTAGAGAAAAAGCCACATCTCACAGCTGCTTCCGCCCTGCCGGTCTCAGTTCTATTGTGGGGTGCATTACAGTCGAGCGCAATCTTTCAAAAGGGGCCTCACGTATTCCATCTGAATAACAGAAACCAGGGGAGAGAGGCTGTGGAATTCTATGAAGGCAAGGCTGAGATGAGCCAGGCTATACCTGTTCCTTCTCCCAAGCAATGGATGCATCTCTTCTTCACAATAGAAGAGTAGGGAAGCAATTTCAAGTTGTGGCATTACTCCCCAAACCTTTCATTTTATCTGAGCACTTAGAAGCAACATTACTGTCTCTCTGGGGTGGGGTTGATGAAGCTGACTTTCCTCCATACAGCTCTGGGAAGCCTCCCTCCACCATCGATCACTTAGCAACTCCAAGCTGAACGAGACAGGACAGAGCACCAGATTGCTGTGGAAGCCTGGCTCCAGTAGAGGGCTGGCCTCTCATCCAAGCAGATTGAAATTAGGTTTCAAAACTACTCGTGAGAAAGAAAGATGAGATGGAAAATCGTTGATGCAACTGAAAATATCGTGGTGATGGCTGATGAGGGAAAGAATGGGGCAAACAGGGCTGCTTGAAACACTTAAAGCAACCCACTCCACATGCCTGTGGCTCCCTGGTTTCCCCCAACTCTCGGTTTTATTAACTTCGCTTCTTTTATGAGTACTTTAATAAACCTGGCTATTTTCTTCCCTGTGCAGGGAGGATCATAAACTCCTCTTGCTTTTAAAAATACAAATAAATAGCTCAGGGTTCTGAGCAAACCTAGGAGTAAGCAGGGGATAGGAGTGTGTTCAATAGCTACACCTAAGGGTTCGTTTTGAGAGTTAGCAAGGCACAGGGGTCTCATCTGAAATCCAGCAGAATCCTACAAAGAAGGGGGAGCTTTTGCAGGCTTTGGGAGGAGATTAATCCTTTAGGCCTGCTCATTTAACTTGTTTATATCTGATGAATTATCCCCTAATCTCTGCCTTTTGCCTGAGGCCAAGAAAGTTCTGCCTGGCTCTAAGGAGGTTGAGCCACTTCAACAAACCCAGCAGCTAGTCTGACCTAGAGGGAACACAGACACCATAAGATCCCTTGGAATATTTCTCCTTTCCTCCTTTCTCTCTCTCTCTCTCTCTCTCTCTCTCTCCCTCCCTCCCCTCTCTCTCTTTCCCCCCTTCTCCCCCCTCTTTTTCTCTTTCGTTTTCCTCCCCCAACCCATACATACTCAAGCCATCAGCAAATCCCCTGACTTTAAATTTAAAATCAACCCACTTTTAGGGTCTGCTCTGACACCTAGCATTTGGCCCAAGATACCCTCAGGGATCACTTGCATGACTCCAGCAAGTAGTGCCTCTACTTGTTCTCTT
This sequence comes from Microtus oregoni, assembly GCF_018167655.1. Taxonomy (NCBI): domain Eukaryota; kingdom Metazoa; phylum Chordata; class Mammalia; order Rodentia; family Cricetidae; genus Microtus; species Microtus oregoni. The sequence goes on along the minus strand of NW_024543221.1, from coordinate 17,986,947 downwards.
CTTTGCCCTCAACCCCACTCCACTCTTTGATTGTTCTTGAAAAGGCTGTCTTGACTCAGCTATCCCTTGGGAATGATGGACTATACCCACCTCGTTTGTTCTTGCCCAGCCCTAAGCCTGGAACGCTCTCTGGAAATCCCATTCTTATTCACACACACCCTTCTCAAGAGTCCCTGACTAATCTTCCTGAATCATCTCATTCTAATCTGAATCAACCTGCCAGCACCCCTATCTGCCTTTCTCCCTGTCAGCCACAGCACTTAGCCCAGCCCAGCCCAGCATATGACGTGTTCACTGTTTTCACCAATCAGTGCTTTACACAGGAGCAGACTTTCTGCTTGTTGGACTCACGGCTGTTTCCTCATGATTATAACAGAGCATGCCACACAACAGCTACTCCATAAATACTTATGTCCAGTCCATTTTGAGATCAAAATTGTTTAAACTTAGAGGTAAATTCTGCATTAGTGTTGGGGGCAGGTACCCAGGAGGGTCTTGGACCCAGCTTCTCCTCTGACATGGATTTGTGGTGACCTTGGAGGGCACTTCAAGAACACCAGTCAACCACTGGCCATGACCCTGGTGTCTTAGGTAGGGTTTCTATTTCTGTAGAGACACCATGATCATGGCAACTCTTATAAAGGGAAAACATTTAATTGGGGTGACTTACATTTTCATAGGTTTAGTCCATTATCCCCATGGCACAACATGCTGTATGCAGTATGCAGGCAGACTTAACATCTTGGCCCACAGGCGACAGGAAGTGGTCTGGTTCACTGGGCATGGCTTGAGCAAATATGAGACCTCAAAGCCTGCCTCCATGGTGATGCACTTCCTCTAACAAGACCACACCTACTCCAACAAGGCCACACCTCCTAATAGTGTCACTCCCTTCAGGGGCTATTTTCCTTCAAGCCATACCTGGGAAGTTTAAAAGGGAATTTGCCAACTAGACCCCAATCACTTGTGGGAGCCCATATGTGGGTGGTAAGGGAGAAACCTTACCATGCAGCATCATTCCAGAGCAGGGTGGACCCAGTCCCTCAGACTTGAGCATAGTGGCCTCTTTCCAGCCCCTGAGCTTTGTACTTGGTACCACAAGAGTATTCGGAGTAGCCCACACAAAAGTAGTGATGGTGGAGGAGCTGCTGAGGGATCTGAAAAGCTTCTCAGGCAGTGCTTTGGGTAGGGATTTCCAGGGCCTTCCTGATAGGCCCAGGAGACTGTGTTACCCTGCCTTGACCTCCTTCCAGGAACACTCCTGTGGTCTGAATTACAACCCTTTTCTTGCACTTGTGGAAGCTGTGCAGCCCTCCCTAAGAGGGTGCATTAGAGACATATGCACCGTGGCCTGCCTGAGTGAGGAGAAAACAGTGAAATCAAAGAGTCGGATCGGTCAAACCCCTCTCGTCAATTGACTGTGGTCCAGCTTGGGGTGCTAGAGCCCCACAGTTGGCCCAGGAGTGTCTGGAACTGACCAGTCAGGACAGAATTTAAAACTGATAAGCAGCTGCGGGAGTGTGAAGTAAACAGATGGGCAGTGCATGTGTCCATGTGGTTTAGCACAGACAACTTATAGCAGGAATCTCACAGCAAGAAGCCTGCAGGATCTGAAAGGCGAGTGAAGGTAGTAGCCTAGAGTCCTGACTTAGGACACACTCCCTTGTCTCTTGTAGGGGACAAAGGCACGGAATCATTGAAGGAACTGATACGCTCAGAGGGGAAAGGCAGCTCTTAGTTGTGCTTCAAACAGGTTCAATGGCAAATTACTTCATTTCTTTGAAACACGATATCTAATTCAACTAGACCAGTGGTTCTGAAGCTTCCTAACATTGCCACCCTTTAATACGGTCCCTCATGCGGTGGTGACCCCAACCATAAAGCTATTTTCATTATAGCTACTTCACAGCTGCAATTTTGCTACTGGTATGAATTGTAATGTAAACATCTGTGTTTTCTGATGGTTTTAGGTAACCTCTGTGAGAGGTTTGTTTAACCCCAAGGGGTCGCAACCCACAGGTTGAAAGCTGCTGAGCTAGACCTATCTCTGGACCCTCTCTTTTTTTATTATTGAAGGAATTTACTAAGGGTATTTATTGTTTAGAAGACTGGTAATCCGTTTCTCATTCTGGCTCAGCTCTGCTTCTTCAGACCAGATGCAGACACTACACTCACAGGCACGCACCCTGCTCGTGGTAGTGGAAGCTGGGACCTAAATTTGAAAGTGCCTGTCATTGCTCATCTCTCCTGATGTCAAAAATGGAGTATTCTGACACCGTCAGCAGGTTTCAGCCTGTTTACTAGTGCGTCAGGGTTTACAGAACTCTCGCACACCTCTCTTCTCCTTGGCAGAAGAGCCAAAACGGAATTGCTTCAAATGAATCCCAAATATGATCTATTGGCTCTTCCTTCCAGTTTGTTACCTGTTTTCTCTGTCTTGTCTGGGAAGTTTCCTGCTACCCCGAGACATTCTTTGCAGTTAGCTGAGGAATGGAAAGGTGATTGATAGTAGGCAAAGACAGTGATGGCAAACAGTGCTCTCAGTATCCCCAGCTGAGGAAGTATAGCCACAGAGTGAAGAGGTACCATCCAATTATCTCAGATCAGCTTGCTCTGGGGACAACCTCTGCCACAGCTGCTTGGGCTGCACTCATCTTCTTGGTGGGCACCTGCTGCTAAAGTACCAGGAAAGCCACCCTCATCATGGCCTGCTGAGGATCTCGGCATGAGAGGAGAGCTTCTAAGCTGACTTGTGGGAGCTGGCTGTATTAGGAAGCTGGGCCATGCCAGGCAAGCCTGGGGCAGACAGAAGGAAAGCAACAGCACCTTTCTGGGTAGGCTTGAAGGCCTGGAGAGACTGGAGTCTTCTCTGCTGGAAGATGGGGACGTGCCAAGCTCCAGGGAACCCCTATAGCAGGTGTGATTCAGAGTTCTAAAAAGGAAGACTCCTTTTTTAGAAATTCCTTGGCTCCTGCATTCTTGGAGCCTATATCCAACAATCTCTCTCAACAACAACAAAATTTGTGAAATTAGATAAAGAAGGGGGTCTTCTTTGCAGCCATCACACAATTATGACCCATCTTTCTGTGTCTTAATGACTCTTCTGTTCCACTGCTAAAACACCATGAGCAAGGCACCTTAAGGAATAGTGTATTGGGGCTTATCATTCTAGGGTAAGAGTCCATGATGGTGGGCTGAGGTAAGGCAATAAGCAGCAGACATATTTGAGCAGAAGTAGGAAGCTCACATCTTTAACTAAGTTACAAGTAGAGCAAGGTCAAAAGCTCTCAAAGGACACCCCCAGTGACACACTTCCTCCTGCAAGGTCGCACCTCTTAAATCAAATGCTCACACTGAGACTATGGGGAACGTTTCTCATCCTTGACATCACATTTTTGAAGTTTTGTCTTTAGAGGCCTCTTTTCTTAGAGTCTGAGTTATCCCCAGTCCCACACATTGAGTCATGTCAGGGAATTGGCACGTAGGGATGGATGCCTTTCTAGAGGCTCTCTCATTTGCTCCCATCCCTGGAACTGGGGAGTTTTCTCTTGTGTCTGAGATAAACAGCATCTTAGTTGAACCTTGAGTTAGTTGGTACTAAGACAGAAGACACTGAGCTCTGCCCACAACTGTCCCTCAACAATGATCACGAACCACGAACTTGTAGGACTAGAACCAGAGTCCTTCCCTAGTATGTCTCTCAGGTGCTCTAGGCTCTCCTGCTTCTGTCCACAAGTTACCATGATCTGTATGCTTGTTCCTTCCTGACAGGATGGACAAAGTGCTTGAGTTTGACCTGACCTAAGATAGAGGATTCCAGGGTCTAAAACAAAGACCAACATGGGTTCCCTCCATCCTCAACTGTGGCCTGAGGTCTTGACTACAGCTCAGCTGACCATCTTGCAAAAGTTCAGGTACAGTCTGCTTTGAGCACATGCTTCATTTGACCAATCATATCTCATCTGCAAAGAGCCTTGGGGGCAGGATATGATGAGATAATGGCATGCATGCTAGGACTGTGAGAAGGCAGGCAGGCCCACAAGAGCATATCTTCTTGATGCTACCCCCACCCCGAATGCACTGCCCCCTTACATTGGCTTATCCTGTAGATATTATTTCTTCGAGGAAGAAAAAGAAATCAAGTTATCAACTCCTGCATCTTGTATCCCCACATCTGCTCCTCTAAAATATTAGCAGGAAATGTCATTCTGCATTCTTCCCTGCAGGTTCTGGAACTGACAGCATTTGCTTTCCAAATGAAGCCCCCTGTCCTTGACTTTCAATAACGAAGTCACTTGAAAACTTTCTCCCCTTGACTTTGATCCCTTCTCCTGTCAGAATGATGGTGACATTAGCAAGTGTACACAGAGGGGGGCTTGGTGCCAATTAACAATTTCTCATTAGCTTAATTAGGGGACACATGTTTTAATCACAGCTAAGAAAGTGAAATGATTGAAGAATTGATTCTGAGCTTTTGAAAGCGTTCCTGGTAATGCATAGAATTTAATTCTGCAGGTGTGCCTTTAGAGACAGGGGGGTAGAAAGAGCTCTCCATGTCTTGGTTCCTCAAGCATCCAGGACAGGCGTCTGTACCAGAGGAACAGACTGGATTTAATATAGATCTAAGAACATCTTTCTAGCTGTCAGAAGAAACAAAGTTCCACCTTCCTTCATACAAGTGTTGTGCATGGGACACCTTTCCTGTTCTTTCCATTAACTTTTTGTTATTAATGATTTTAATTAGCACAAAAATGACATTTTGTACATATAAAATATTCTTGCCCATCTGACTCTTCCCAGGTTCTGAGTTCACAGACCTGATGATTATGGAGTTGTGCAGGGGTCATTTTGCAAAAGACTTGCTGTTGGTTGTAATTGTAGCTGAACCAGCTATAAACGCTGGACTCCATGGGTTATTGTGAAGTCTTAAGGTACAGAGACTGATCACACTGGAAAATGGTTTGACTTAGAGAGATTTGTAATGGAAAGACGGGCAGTTCTTATTGCCCTGTGACCTCCAACGAGTAGCTCATTGGGACCATATAGATCTGTAAGAAAAACCCTGCACTGTGGATAATGTTGATTCATAGTATGCATTAAAATCAAGACATATCCTTTAAGACCTAAGTATGTATATCTTACTAATTGTGATTTTAAAGAAAAGTGTGCACAGAGATTTGTCTTTGCAAAATGCAAATGTCACTGTGTGGTCCCTTTGAACTTGTCATTTTCCTTGGTTGCAAAAGAACAAGATGCTTATGGTAGAAATTTTTCAAGAAATAATGGAAAATGTGGTAACAGGGCGAACATTTGCACATGGTCCTAACCACCAGACATAATCACCACTTGTATTTTAGTGCCCATACTTTTTATTACACACATTTCATAATAAAAGTGATTAGACTTTATTTCTGGCCTTTAACATGCTTTTTTTTACTTACTATATCATTATCTCCCAGATCATTAAATATTTTTATACTACATAATTTTTAATGACTGCATAGTATTCCAGCCCATGAATTTGTCATACTTATTGTAGCACGTTATGTACATTTTAGATTTTTGTTATTATAAGCAAAGATAAAGTAGCTATTCTTGAATATAAATCTCTTCAAGCATCAGCAATCATCTCCTTGGAATACATTTCCAGAGGTAGAATTGCCGAGTCAAAAATTATGCACATTTTTAAAAGACTTCCGAACATCTTGTCAGGTCACTCCACTGAGAAGTTGTTTCTGCCCATTTGTGTTCCCTCCGCATGGGGTGAGGAAACATTCACTTATTCCTAAAGGGGGGGAAAGTGTGGCTTAGAAAATAAAGTTTAAAAAGAAATCACCATTGCTCTGGTTGACAAGTTTGACTGTTAGGAGACCACATAGTATTTAGTTTTCAACTGGGTTTCTTTGGAGGGGCTTCCAGGTCACACCCCACTTTATTTTATGCCTGGACTCTTCATCTTTATTTTGTTTTTCACTAGTGAGGGTTGTTAGACTTTAAACAAACTAAGCTGTTGTTGAGTATCCATAAAAAAAATCTTTCCCAGCTTGTTGCTTTCCTCACTGTGATATAATTACCATTGTTATTACATATGACTTAAATACTAGATAAATCTAGTGTTCTGCTATGGTTCCACCTTTGCTATATTTGAGTTCCCCCTATTTTCTATATTTACCAGTGTTTTTATACTTTTGCTTTTTTACTATTTTAAAAAGATACTTTTAACTGTATGTTTGTGTGAGCATCTATGCATGTGAGGAGAGGTGTCTTAGTGACTGGAAAAGGATGTTGGATCCCCTCAGGCATTGTGAGCCCCCAGTGTGGGTTCTGGGAACCAAACTTAGGTCCTCTATGAGAGCTGTGTGTGCTCCTCACCTCTGAGTGGTCTCTCCAGGTCCTCTCACATTCATTTTTGTTGTTGTTGTTTTGTTTTGTTTTTGTTTTTAAGATTCAGTGCTAATTTGAATTTTTACTCTGTACAGGTAGCTATCTATTTTTTTCTTTATAATTTTCAAGCTGCCAACTAAGCCAACACTATTTATGCAGTTATTCATTATTTCCGTGAATGTGTTCCAAAGAAGACAAATACTTCAGGATTCTGGGAAATAAGAAGTCTGTTCAAACTTGCATACTCCGTGAATGCTGCCTAATTTATTTCCTTGTTAGGATTCACAGGGGATATTTCCATTCAAAGGCTTCAATAAGATACGTATTTTTCTTGCTTTACTTGAAATCATGCATCTGACCATGCAATCCTTTTACAAACAGAACATCAAAGAAACTAATGTCCCATGAAATATGTGGTGCTCTGATTTGAAAGGCCAAGAAGCCACCATGATGAAACATTACCATTTAGGTGTTTGAAAAACTTCCATGTATACAGTGTTCTCTTGCCTATTTGAGTTCTAAATCAATTGAGAAATAAGACTCAGTATGGCACGAGAGGGTCAAGATATAACCTTTATTATTCATTAAATGAGTGTAGGTAGCTTAGTGGGAGAATCAAGCAGGACTGCTGTATGAACTTAAATGTATTTGTTTAGTCTCAGCCTCTTCCTGTGGTCTGCTGTGATGACTGAGTTTTCTGTCCTGCCTGGTTCCCGCAGTCGTTAAGTACCAAAGAAATCACACAGAGGTCTATACTAGTTATAAACGTATTGACCCATTAGCTCAGGCTTCTTATTAACTCTTATAACTTATATTAGCTTATTATTCTTGTCTATGCTAGCCATGTGGCTTGGTACCTTATTCAGTGAGGCAGTCACATCTTACTTCTTCTGTGGCTGGGCCAGGACTACAGAAAATGAGTTCCTTCTTCCCAGAATTCCTCTGTAATCCTTGACCTGTCTCTACTTCCTGTCTGGTTGTCCCACCTATACTGGCCAACCAGCGTTTATTTACAATATAATTGATAGAATACAGACTATTGTCCCACACCACTGCTGCATACAGAGAGATTTACAGGCAGGTGGCACTACCACATGCAGCAAATCTGTCTGTCATGCTCCCTTCATATGAATCTGCCGTGGCTGCCTATGTCCTGATGTGTTGCCCAAGGATTCAGGTGTTGAATTTTGTACTCATCATGTGCTATTCAGAGAACAGAAGCATCATGACTGTGGTGTTTCGAAGGACCTTTGAGAAATGACAAGAATTGTGTAAGCTAATCCATGTGGAACTCATGGTCGAATCTTAGTGCTTTATAGAGAGGAGACAAACATACATACATATTCAATATAAGCACTTAAGTGAGCATACATACAGAAATAGATGCACTCTCCCTGTCTCTTGCTGTCCTCTCAACTCTCTCAGCAAACAAGATCATCATGTAATAAAGAGCCTTGGATCTGTAAAAGTGTTAGCCAACTAGTTTTTTATAAGTTATCAGCATCAGGCATTTCATTATAGTAAGGAAACAGAAACAATACAGCATCTCCAGTTTGCAATGTTGCACCCACATCAAATGGATGTCATCATCTTTTTATGACACTAAACATTTTCTTGAGGTGAGACAGGAATAATGGGAGCTTTAACTCTGAAATCCTGAGTTTTAATCATGGCACTGACACTTCTTATCAGAGACCTGATGAATTGTATGCCTCAGTTTCCACATTTGCATAACTGGAAAAGAAAGTTCACCCTACGTCACAGGATTGTTGCTAAGGGTGACAGAACAATCAAGACAACATGCTTACTAGAACCAAGTCCGGTACGGCTTACTCAAAGCTCAGCTGTTATTTTAGGGTTTATAATTCTTTAAATCCACTTTAAAGGAGAATTTTTTTTTCCTGCATTTTGGCTGCTTGGATTATGGTTTAAATCAGAGTAATGTGGCTTCTTTTTCTTCACCTCACAAAGGGGACATGAGGCCCAAGCCCCAATTACTGATGGAGTAATGGGAAAACTGCGTATAAAGTATGACGCTTCTGTCTGCTTATTTTGCATCAGCTTGGGGGGGTGATGATTGCTGCCTGACAAGTGCTAGCAGTGGGAAAGTTTGTGTGTGCCAGGCCCATCAGTCTTGACAGGTTGGTGCGAGCATTCTGCAGAGAAGTTCCCTCTTCATCAGCTGGACAGACTCGGGAGCCCTTCCAGTCCCCAAGACCCGCAAATTCTCTACCCTGGCTATTGACAGCCCCTCTGTCCTTCCTCAGACTGCAACCAACCATCCCTCTACTTCAGCCATCCCTCTTATTCCTGTTCTGGCTACTTTCTTGAACTGTTCAACTGCCTCCTGTGGTCACGGCCATTGGCACAGTGGCTACCATTGAGAAGACAGCTAGTTCTCCCTTTCACTGCTGTTGTCAGTCCCTGGCCCTGCAACTCTGCTTGGGGCATAGCTGTCAATGCTGATGGATGCCTTGCTGTTTTTGCAGCTTGACCTGCTAACCACTCCATGCTGCCTCCCCTTCAGCAGCTGCCTCTCCACCGCATCTGTGGCTGTTCGTGCAGGCTTCTTTGATATCACTGCCTGGCTACTGAAACTCTGGTTTTTCTTTAGCTTCTTTCTTCCTGTTGTCAGTCAGCTCACTGTGCTAAAAATAAACAATAAGACTGTTCAAGAGAAACCCTTTATTGAGCCTAATGTTGCCATTCCACTGGAGGCAGAGGACAAAGTCATCCGCTGGCCAGTTCATGAGCCAATTGAACAGTTTGTTTATATATCTGTGGATCAGGTGTTTGCACCAAACACAGCAAACCTTCCATGTAAATAGAGGTTTATAATTTCACCAATCACACCATTTTCCCTCTTCTACCATCACAAAAGTCCCTCTGCTAGGCCACCAGGGAAAGTACTTCCTCTCTGGCCTAAGTGGAAATGTTTGCAAGGTCGTCTGGAATTCAAGAAGGCCTTTGACGGCAAGAAGTCTGGCACAGACTGGAACGGTCTTGGTCAGGAGCCATAACAGTAGCTGTGATTGTTGTGTAGCTTCCTCAAAGTCTGTGTGGCCATTGGCTATTTGACAGGCAGTGCTTTTGCCCAAAGCAGCCAGAAAAACCAATGAATTAAGTTGCCTTATCCCCAGAATTATTGCTCATTTACAAGAAAATAAATATCGAAAAAAGGCTGACAATAAAAACTTAACTTGTCGTTAACACCAACATTTTGACAGATTTTTTTCAGTTCCTCTTGGTTCTGGTAAAAAGACAAAGGCATAGCACACTGCCACTCTCAGATCATAAAGAATTTCCGTAGACTTTTAGGGATCTTGATTTAGCCAAACCAGGGTTCTTGGCTTTGTTGCTGAAAAGAATTTCAGAGCTAGCCAGTGAGTGAAGTAGAACTGGAGATTTTATTTAAGATATTTTAATACAGGCTTAAAGATAAAGGGTAAGAGAAAGAGAAGTGCTTAGAAGAAAGAAAGACACATCCAAGAGGAATATGTGTTTTCAAGTCCCCAAGTATGGGTAAGGGATTCTCCAAGAGAGAGAAAGCAATGAATTACCTTAGCACTACTTATATATAGTATCTTAGTGTCTCTCAAGCTATATAGCACAATGCTGCCAATCTCTCTCTCTCTCTCTCTCTCTCTCTCTCTCTCTCTCTCTCTCACACACACACACACACACACACACACACACACACACACATTTGATAAGAGAGTTATGTGATGTGGCTCCAGAAACACCTAGGATGCAGTTATGATTTGACAAAATAAAATGAGAAGCCACTAGGTTTGCACAGGACAGTTTGGGTTTGTTCGGGTCCTGTACCTGCAAATGGGGCTCCCAGTGAGACTTTCAGAAAGCTGTGAATACAGGAGAAGGGCTTCGTGTATCTGTTAACTGAACTGAGCCAGAAATCTTGTTCAGTTGCTGGCAAAGATTTCACCTGAGTTCCAGAGTGAGGGACGCCATTCCCCCGTCTCATATCCCCAGGATCTTCACTGCCTTTCCACTATGCCTTACCTTCTACCTTTCAATGCCCCACTGAAAGGAGGATGATGTAACAGGGCGGGCCACCTGGTCCTCATCTACCTCACCTCTTATCTAATGTCCCAGAGTATTTGTAGAGACAAAAGGAAAGCACACAGAAATAGAGTTTCTGTTTTTGAAAGTGAATGTTTTTGACTGGAAACCACTTGTAATCTCTATAGGATAATAGGTATTTAATAATAGGACCATATTCAGATAAGCAACTTGGTTTCCAATGGGAACCCACCCATCCTCATCATTCTCAGAGAAGCATATGCTCTGGTTGGACTACCACAGCCTCATGACACGGTCCATGAAACACCATCTATTTCTTCCCAATCAGATTTTAATTCTCTTCTACATCTAAACATGAGGGACCACTGCATCTCTAACCTAGCTGGTTTGATTTTTCTAAATTTCTGTCTAGATGGAACAGACTTGTAAGGGTCACACAAACAGAGAGCCACATGCACACACATGTACAAACACACACACACACCATGGTGTACACACACACATACATACAGATACATACATACACATACAGACATAGCTGCTGACTTAGAGTTTCTATTGCTGTGAAGAGACACCATGACCACAGCAACTCTTATAAAGGAAGAACATTTAATTGGGATCTGGCTTATAGTTCAGAGATTTAGTTCATTGTCATCATGGTAGGAAACACCGTGGCAAGAAGATAAACATGAGAAGCAGCTGGAAGTTCTCCAACCAGATCAGCAGGAAGAAAGAGTAAGCCATGAGGTCTGGCTTGAGCTCTTAAAACCTCAAAGGCCACTCCCCAAGTGACACCCTTCCTCCAAAAAGGTTGTACCAACTCCAACAAGGCCACACCTCCAATAAAGTCACTCCCTATGGGTCTATTGTGGCCATTTTCATTCAGATCACCACATATGCCCGCAGCAGTATGCATACACAACATCCATTCACACAGAGACACCTACACATAAACATACACATACAGAATCATGCACACACACAGCATACCCATGTACATAGATAGATATGTGGACCTGGAGAGATGGACCAGTACTTAAGAGCAGTTTCTGCTCTTTGAGTTTGCCTCCCAGTCCTCATATTAGGAAGCTCACAACTGCCAGTAACTCCAGTTGCAAAGGATCTGATACCCTTTTCTAACCTCTGAAAGTTTCTGTATATTTGTATGCACATGTATAGACACACACGAGAGAGAGAGAGAGAGAGAGAGAGAGAGAGAAGAGAGAGAGAGAGAGCGCCAGAGGCTCACATTCCCATGATATTCTCTTTCTGTATATTTTTTATGTATTTATTTTCTAGGTAAGGAGAAAGCGTCTACAAGGGAAATTAACAATTTTTCTTAGACAATATGAGAAAAATTCCTTTTAGATATCAGTTATCACCTGTCTTGGTTTCACCCCTTCCTGCCTCTCAAATTTAGAGCAATAGATAATCAGAAATTTTAAATTTTCACATGGCTAGCTAGGTAGGAGAAGTTCTGGTGTTTGGCAGGATACTTTAAAATATGCTTGCTCCATCAGGCAAAGGGACAGAAGCATCGGTCTCTTCCCTGTGGACCAGGTTCTGCTATAGTATACTAGGTCTTGTTAAAAGGTAGGGTTGGATGTGACTGACTGACTAAAGCTACTTCCAGCTGTATTTCTAACATCCAGGAGAATAATGATGCCACCGGTCTGTGGACCCCATTTCAGGTGGGTAGGCTACAGGGCTATGGGAGATTTCTGGCCATGAGAGAAAAGAGGCATACGAAGTGACACAGATCTGCCTGCAGTGATGTAATGGGAGGGACCCTCTGCCAATTTTAGACAAATTTCAATCATGAAAACCTTTCTCCCCTTCTTTTTGGTGCTTATTCTCAAGAGAAACTTAATGAAATGGAACCACTGGTTGAAGCCTCTACCTCTGAAATTGGTACTTAATGTAGCACAAATAGAATTCCTGGCTAATGGTTGTGTGATGGATTTGGAGGGAAGGGTGAAATTATATCATTTCATTGCATTCGAAGAGAACTGTGTGCAGATAGGAAATTGCTTGGCTTCCTAGATTGAAGGTGAGAATGGGCTAGAGAAGTAGACAGGGATACAGGTCAGGATTCACAGAGAGGAGGTTCAGATTATAAATGACCATCACCATGGGTCACATGTGCTTACAAATGCTCGGTCTTAGAGTATGTAGGGAGAATGGATTCTGTTACTTCATATTTAAGTAGTAAACTTGGGAGGGGTAAACATGCCAAGGGCCAGGCAGCTCCGAAGTGATGCCACTGAGGGGCAGTCAGCAGTAGCTTGGGCTCGGTGGCTGCAGTTTGACTCTGCAACATCACAATGGGCTTGAGCTGTAATCTAAGACAGACACGTTAGAACATGGTCACTTAGCCAGGCTGCAGCATTGTTCTCCTCTAAGCAAAGCTGAATCGAGCCATCGTCTGGGTCTATCTCATCCTGGAAATCATGAATTTCAATAGCTCACACTCTGGCCACAGCTCCTCACGTGCCCGTGCTTCTCAGTTTATTGTGTACACTCCTGCTTTATGACATTAGGACTATAGTCTTTGGTTCCCCATGGCCTGCACCCTCCTAACTTCAGGGCGTGAACAACCAGTGTGTGCCACATCATGGCAGTCACCCAGTCACTCCTTGCTCTTGAGGATTTCTCCTCTGCCACAGGGGAGATGTGGAAGGGGTGCTGGTTTTAAACCTAGCTCAAGCTGGAGATGTGGCTCAGAGGCTTAGCACTTGCTTGCCTGGCAGGGGCAAAGTCTCTGATGTGGTGACTCATTAGCCTGGCATTCTGAGTGGCTACAAACTGGAGTATACTACGTTAGCAATTCCTGAAATCTGTAAGAAAAGAGAATTAAACATCCATTCAGAGAAGGTGCAGTTACTTAACATAAATAAATGTCAGGTGTGGGTATAGCTGGAAGAGAGCCTAGAACAGGAGGTAATTCAGGAGAGGGTGCAAGGAAACTGATTTTGTACGCAGGGCAGGTAGATGTGCTCTGTGGCAGAAACATTTGTAAGACAGCATTTCTGAAAACGTGGAATAAGATTGCATGCTTGCTGAGCCAGCGATCCTGCAAGGATGCCTGCCAGAATGAGAGAGGAGTTATTGAGATTGCTGGTCACTGGGAAGTTAGTGTAAGAAAGAAAATCTAAGGATACAAGTGGTTGATTTTTAATTAAAGTGTAAGAGAAACAAATAGCAGAAATTTTGTGCCTGGAAAAGAAAACGCCCTGCATCCTGTAAGACTTAAAAGCAGATACTACTGGAAACTCTCCTTTAGTGAGGACAGCATCACCACACTTAGCAACTGTGGCTATCCCCTGTATCAGGGTGAGTTTAAGGGGGTGACCTTTCCAGTGTTTCCCTAGGTTGTCAAGGTAAATGAATAATCAATTAAGAAAGAGAGGTATGGGGTAGGAGAGGAGAGATTTGGAAAACTTTGTCTGGAAAAATTAGGTAGGGTTTCTGACACCAAAAGCAAATAAATAAGGAGCTTGCTAAAAGTTTTAGGTGATATGCTGGAGCAAAGATACAGTGAGTCAAGACAGAACAAATCTTTGTGCAAAACTAAAAGCAAATAGTTACCCACCCCCAATTACACCAGTTAAACACAGGCAGACAAGTTTAAAGTAGAGCCAGTGTGATTGTGAAAATTGTTTTCTGATACATATGAAAACTTGAAGTTGTAACCCCTAAATATATGCATCTTCACTCAATGGTACTTTAATACATCTCGGAAACACACACGCACACGTACGTACACACACACACACACACACACACACACACACACACCAGGCTGAAAAGCTATACAGTCTCAAGGCATGTTTAGATTTACAGAATGATAGGCAGAGAGGAGCCGCTCAGGGTGTCAGGCACCTCTGATTCTAGACAAAGTAACTGCTCAACAAAGAGCAACTGGAACCTGAGTGGGGCATCCTTCTAGCTCCAGCCAATCAGGGCTTCCACAGGCACACCCTGTACAGGTGTCTGTCACAAGGACTAGTATTGCTGTGTGTTTCCTGTTCTTGGGAAAGTGAAGTTTTTTCACCTCTATATCCCTTTTGTTTGAAAAAGCATTTATTTTAGGGAGGGATCTAGGTTTGGGGTATTACCTGAATTGCAAACATTTCACTTGGGGGAGAAGGCAGCCTCACATGGTGTCCTGGTTCTGAGCTAGCATCAAGGGTCACACAGGGTTTACGTTGTCCCCGCAGACACATGAATGTTGAGATCCGGAGTGGGAGAGATTATAGCTGGGAGGAGAGGGAGTGGCTGCTGCTCTCCAACCTAGTCCAGGCTTCCCAGACTCTCAGAGTTGCCTCTGGCCAGCAGAATGAGAACTGACTTCCCACCCACCTTCAGCTTTGGTCAAATAGAGTTGACTTAGTCCCCCTCACTTGACCTTGCCCTGTTCTCTGGCTCCACACCAGTACTGGATTGACCTTGATTTTACAGGTCACGGCTTTAAGAAACACCAGGGGAAGTCGCTGCATTGGCCTGAGCTAATACTACACTAAGACTCAGTAGTCTGTCCAAAGCAGAATAAAACTAGATGTGCAAATGGGGAAGTCCCTCTACCAAACAATGCACCCAGCAGAACAAATCACAAAGATTCATGGCCACCAGTCCTCAGGTTCCCATCAAGCCAAGAGGTAAAGGAAGGCGTCTCTCTTCAACTCCTAGGAGGAAAGCGATTTTCACATAATCAGTTCCCTTCCTTGTTTCTGCTTCCTTCAGCCTCCTCCTGCGCTCAGGCCGTGGAGCACCTTTGTACTGTGTAGCGAGGACACCACCTGATTCAGAGACTGCCAGGGAAAGTCAATTAGATCATTAAGCTCAATTTGCTGAAATTTTGCTTTTGACAATAGAAACACAATCTTCTTAATAATGGCTGTAGGGTGAGTACTACAAGCAGAGCAGAAAACATGAAAGGACCTGTTTCTGCTGATTGAGGACTCTTGTCTATTTAGGACAGGATGACGTTTCTATTCTTCACATTTTTTTTGTATATTTAATCCCAACTATTTAAATTCAATCCACTGCTAATTTCTATAACTAAACAAGACCAGATGTGATTCTTTTTTTTCTGATCCTGCAGAAACACAGGCTGATTTTTTTTTAATTTATTTATCTACTGTGGGCAACATCTGGGTTTACATGTTCATTAGAATCTTCTTTGCAGTGTAATAAGAAGTTACTTAAAACGCCCTTTCTAGCCAGGCATGGTAGCTTATTCTTGTAATTCCAGCACTCGAGAGACTGAGGCAGGAGAATCACTGCAAGTTTGAGTACAGCATGGGTTTCAGAGTGAGTTCCATTAGGGTGTTTTACAAAGTGAGACACTGTCATGAAAAAATTAAATAAATAAGGTTGGAGAGATGGCTCATAAGTCAAGAGCATGAACTACTCTTGCAGAAGACTGCAGTTTGGGTCTAAGCTCCTGTGTTAGGTGCCTCAAAACTACCTGTAAGTTCAGTTCAAGGGGATCCATTGCCTTCTTCTGGCTTCTGTGGATGCCCATATGAATGTGACATAAACACACACATACACACACACACACACAAATAATAATAATAATAATAATAATAATAATAATAATAATAATAATAAAGCTTTTTTTAAAACTAAAATAATGGTTGTGATGATGATCATCCTTTCTGAGACTCTCCCTTCTCATATGTCTAATTTGCTGCATCAATAAAGGATTCACGGAGATCTGGAGCAAAGCAAGACCTAATTATCTTGATTCCACAGAGGGTTTTTTCTGGGCATACATATCCATGTGGGTTTGGGTTATGCTTTGTGTCATTCTTGCCAAGCATTAACTTACACATCCATGCCTCATGGTCAGTGTACCTGGGAAGAGAGGCTCATAGCCTGGAGTGTTCTCTTTGTCTCAACCAGCTATAACCATCATCTCCTCTGAGGCCCAAGAGCCAGAACTCATCTCTTGGTTGACCCAACCTCAGGTCTCCTATGGGTAGCAGGGAGTTAGTAATATCTATGTCATGTAGATGATGAGACATTTACTTTAAGAGTACTAAGATGGTTACATAAGATCACACAAACAAGCTGCCTTTTATTTCCAAAATGGCAAGCCTTTCTTTTAGTACCCTGGTCTCTTCATTCTCCAGTGGCAACATAAATACTTGTGTACTCTTAGAGTGTCTGTATTATGGAGCATAATTACAACGCCATCTCCTTTATTTACTCGTTTTGTACTAGAAGCATAAACGCACACTGATAAAGGTCCAGTAGCTCACACCCAGTGTCTAGTCTCTTTCTCCAACTCTGTAGTCAGACCTGACTGCAGAGGTTAATGTTCATAGCAAAATGGAGCCCTTTGAAGGATAAATGCCAGACGCCACAGTCTTGAAGAGTCCTTCAAATGTCATTCTGCTGCCCCCATAGATAGGAATTGCTGGTTTTCACCCAGAATCAGTGTTACTTATTTAACTAAGAATTCAAATAGACTAGAGGAAAATAATGGTACTTTTATTGTCTTCCTTCTCTCCCCACCCCTCAATCCTTCACTGTGTAAAAACAAAACTTGTGGCTTTAGCTTGTCCCACATCTCTCCTAGAGGGAGGTGATTATTTAACACTCTAGGGGTCTCTAGTAGAGCTCAGCACGCCATGAACTGAAATTTTCCCCTGTCAAACTTGATGTTATTTTTGTATGCATATGTCTTTCTCTGGGTAGCTAAAACTTTTCTAAGATGAAGTCGCACTGTCCTTTCTCTGTTGTGCCCCTTCACCCTAGTCCATCTGTTATTATCCCCTTGGCTTCTTTGAGGGCTAAACATCCTGAGCTTAATTTCATGAAGTTAACGACAAGATAGGGAGAAGAAATGGGAGGAAGTAGCTTGCCGTTAGTAAATATATATAATTGAAATTTTCAGGAGGGGGAAATATGAAGCAGTATTGTGAGAATAGCTCTTTGGGGTGCAATTGCCAAGCAGGTTTCAAAATTGCAGAGTGGGAAAGCCACCAACATGAGGGCGGTGGGTACCAGGCTGCTAAGCCTCTTGCCAAGATCTTATAATTATGATGAAAAGGCATGGGTCTTGTTGCAGAAGGCAGAGGCTATTTAGAGCCCTCTTAGCTCCCACCTTGTTCAGTCTTTGCTGATCAAGCCTCATTGTCCTTTCACAAAATGTAACCATAGCTTTCCCTTTTCTGAGTGCTTTTTAGCTTATCCTTCTCCGTTACTCTGCTTGAGTCTTATCTTTGGAATGGAATACAACCCACAGTTTTTCGGTGTGCCTACTGTGAAGGAGGATGACCCTGGAGGTACTCAGGCACTCTAATGTGTGCTCTCAGGGCCGGGCGTG
The DNA here is from genome assembly GCF_018167655.1 of Microtus oregoni. Classification (NCBI taxonomy): domain Eukaryota; kingdom Metazoa; phylum Chordata; class Mammalia; order Rodentia; family Cricetidae; genus Microtus; species Microtus oregoni. Next base: position 17,969,180 of record NW_024543221.1, on the reverse strand, counting down.
GGAGGTGGGATTTATGGAAGTTCTCTAACCCCCAGGGTTTGGATCAACAGACTTGGGTCAGAAGTTTTCCACTGAGTGCTATTATTTTCCTGGAGGAGTCCGCACTGTGGAAATCTTTTGCTTCCAGTTGTACCTGTTTCTTTAACCTTGAAACCACACTCAGTCCAAGCATTCATCTCACACATCAGAGCATTTGTCCTTTTACAAAGGCCTCTTTCATGCAGCCTCTTGCTTACTTATCTCAAGAAAGGAAGAATCTTTGAGCCAAATACCTTCTGATCGTCCTGTGTAAGGCATTTAGTGATGTTAAATTCAAGTATATTCTCAAAAGATGACTCAAAGCTGAAACGAAACACAAGATATAAGCCAATGCCGGAACCTAAAATACCATCAGGAACAAGCCTATAAATAATACACTCTGCATGTAACATAGTCAACAACTAACTCAAGAAAGAAGCCATGGCTATGTAACTCATAGGTTTTTGTCAGCTAGAAGTAAACCCTCCATTTAGGGAAAAATGTTTCTATTCTCTGGACAACAAACAGACAAGAATTCTTCTGGGGTTTCTCATAACAGACTTTGCAGCATAAAACAATATTCTCAACAACAGCCTTGAACAAGAGCCAATTATACAAATAATAGGGTTTTTATGTTGAAATATGGGATATTATTCTGTATATGAGGCTCAGAGGATAAAAAAAAATCAAGATACTCTTAGGGACAGGGTGGGGTGAGAACCTTTGGAATTCTTTTCTTCTACCTCACTCTCTCAGTCAATGTTCTATTTCTGTGAAAAGACACCATGACCACAGCAACTCTTATAAAGGAAAGCATTTGATTGGAGACTTGTTTATAGTTCCAGAGGTTTAGTCCATCATCATCATGGCAGGAGCATGGTGGCATGCAGACATGTATGGTGTTGGAGAGGAGGTTGAGAGTTCCTGCAAGCAGAAGGAAGAAAGAGTGAGCCACCAATCCTGGCTTGAGCTCCTGAAACCTCAAAGCCCATTCATTCCCTATTGACTCACTTCCTCCAACAAGGCCACACCTCCTAACCCTGTCAAGTACTAATCCCTGTCAAGTAACACCACGCCATAGTGACCAAACATTCAAATCTATGATCCCATGGGAGCTCTTCTTATTCAAACTACCACACTCACCTAGTCCTGTCTTTGGTATTGCATCGCCAAAGCCATCATCAGGAAGTTCTAAGCAAGGTCTGAGTTTCCCTCTGGAGAATGTTTGGTGAAGAGAGACTGGAGATACTGTTCCTAGACAGGAGGCAGCAGAGAGGAGGGAGCTGCTGAGAATTTGTCCTGATTGAGCGATCTATTTATAAACTCATATTCAAACTTAATCCTGAAGTTCATACATTGGTGGTACTTGGAGGAGATGCCTATGGGAGTTAACTGGGGCTAGAAGGTCATGAGAGCGATCCCCAGTATGTGACTGGGGGCTTTAAATTAAGAGTAAGAGAACGCTGAACAGACACCTGTTGTTGCTCTGTGTTTTTATGTGATGCCTTCAGCCATGTCAACAAATACTAATCAGATGCCAGCATCATGTTCTTAAGAGTCCTAGAGCCCTAAGCCGAATATCCCATGCTTTAAAAATTACCCAATCTCAGTACTGAGCAGTAACAATAGAAAGAAAATGAAGACAACATCCTTGAGGGAACATGATAAGCAACCAGAGAAAAAAATTACCCAGTCAGCTGTGACCCTACCTTCCTGGCTCCTCTGTCTACTGGCTTTACAGAAAGATCCTTCTCTCTTACTTCTTCCAAACCAAGGTGTCCTGCTGTGGGACTTCCCAATTCTCAGCCAATTTCACCTTTCTCCATGGGCCGTTGTTGCAGCCTCTGTGACAGACTCTTCTGACAGCAACTTTCAGTAATTGCATCTCTGCTCAGAAACTCCTATTTCACCCCATACTCTTGCAAAGAAGACATCCGTCTCTAGGCTTGGACCAATCCCATCAATTCTATTCCTCCTCTACATCAGTGACTGATCAAAGTGTGAGTGTTTGTCCAATGGTAGGAAAAAGACTCCTGCTGCAGAACTTCTGGTGCCAATTTAACGACCCACAAAATAGACAGATCTGTGTTGACCCTTTCCCCTGTCTCATTACTCGAATACAAACTCTGTACCTGGAGCTTATATCGTCATGACATCATGACAAAAAGACAAAGGAAGGAAAGACAAGATGCTAAGGATACTGGGGTGAAGAGGATCACCCTGCATACAGCCATTTACAGCTGACCTTCTGACCTGAAGGGCGCCACCTTCCCCCTTCATGTGGGTAATCACTAATCAAACTTGACACCTCAGCTGCAGGGTCCAGTCCTGAAGAAAGACCCCCTGACCTTGCCAGCTCTGCCCAATAGTGTTAGATCTCCGAAGTATTATGTAATCCTCCACCACAGCCTCTGTCATCGCCACAGTTTTGTACTCTGTTTATAGTGAACTTTGCTTGTTTGCGCTTAATTGTCTTGCCTGAATTCTCAGCTATACGGAGATTGAAACCTCCAGTAGCTCTCGTACCTGACAATTAGATGCCCAATAGGTCATCTTTTATTTCCTTGAGTAAAGCCAAACAAAAACAATAACAACAACAACAAAAAACACTTAAAACTTTGGAATTTGTTTCTCATTCTTTTAAGCAATCTTCCTGGGAAATACTTTGACTCAACAGAATGCTGGGTAAATAGCCAAAGGCAACGAACCCAAGACTGAACTTCCAGGAAAATAACTATAACCTGAAATGGAAGATGTTTCCTGGGGTTGGGTGAAAATAAATCCTTAGGACCAAGAGGTAATAGAGTACTGAGGCAACCACGACCAACTTCCTTCTAACAGGACCACAAGAAGTTTAAACTGTTCCATCATCCACCTACCGGAACAGCGAGATCGAGTGGGTGGAGAGCTATTTGGATGTTTACAGTTAGGCTAAATGGTACGCAGACCTCTGAAGTCTATCACACGCACGGCTGAAAGCCCTGCTTCATGGCTTGGAGCTTGCCTTCACCTTCGCAGTAATAATTGGCCAAAGGGATGTAGACAGGCTTATATCCACTCCCAGAAGGGTTAGGCTCTACTGAGAGAACAAGCAGTCAGAATGGGTTGGAAGCGGTGGTATACACTAGCAGTCTAATCTCTTGGAAGGGTGAGGCACAAAGATCATGAGTTTGAGGCCATTTTGGACTGTATAACAAGACCCTGTCTCAAATCAAGCAAGTACACAAGCAAACATACATACAGAGATCCCTCACCCAAAGCTAGGCAGGAGCTACATCTAGTTTTATGTCCTCCTTATCCTTTAGGGTCTAGGGACTCAGCTTAGTGATAAAGCAATTGCCTAGCATGCACAACACCCTGTTTTCCATCTAGGCAACTCTGGGATGGAGACCCCCAGACCTCCTCAGTCCACATTCTTCCTTCCCTCCTACTACTGCTTCTAAAGCTGAGCCACCCCTTGGACTGCTTGCGGACACTTAGCAACTCTGATTGAACTTTTCAGGAATGTCACAAGCTCCCTGGACAGTTCTAATGTGCAGCTGGTGTTAAGGACTATTGCTCTGTCTAATAGTAAAAGAAATCACTGTGCCAGGATAAAGACCCGAAGGGACAGTCAAGTTCAAATCCCCAAGGCTTATGAATGCTACATTATTGCCAGAAAAGGTTTTGCTTGGGTATAACAGTCTAGTATTATGATGTGAATGCACCTTAGTTTCAAAGTGGGCCCAATAATCATTGTCTTCATAAGAGAAGGGCAGGGAAGTTTTGAGATGGGGTGGAAGCCAGGAGTGGGAGGGCAGTAGGCATGGTAGTAATGGCCACCAGCCACGAACACCTGTCTCCAGAAAGAGCTGGAAGCAGCAGCATCCAGGTTCCTCCCTCTGGCTTTCAGAGGGAGTCTTGCCTTCCTGGCACCTTAATTTCAGACTTCTAACCTCTAAACTGCTAGGCAATAAACTTCATTGCTTAAAGCCTGCCTATTTATGGCAATTGGTTTCTGTTAAACCTATGCTGAGGGCCAGTCTCCATCTCCAGGGATCCTGAACTGGAAGGTCTTGTTGTGTTTTAAATCTCCAGGAAGTCCTGGTCCTGCTCATCCAGGGTCCACACTTGGGTGCTGTTCTGCCTCATTTGGTCCTGCTTCAGGTGATTTCAGTTGTCTTTGCTATCTGTTCTCTGACCATAGTCTTTAGGAAACCTTGAGGATAGCCTCAGGAACTAGAGAAGCTTCTGCAAGTGGGTCAGGACACAGATAAGGAATGCTTCTCCCCTGTGATCATCAGAGGAGGTACTGAAATCCTCCTAGAAGCCTGACACATCCTGAGTTTACCAACCCTCTTCCTCTGGCGCCAACAGCCTGTCTTTTGGTTGGTTACTGATCACAAGGATCCTGTTCTAGAGTTCTCCCCTCCTGTTGGCACTCGCCTTGTTGTGGTTTCTCTGTAATAGTTCATATTTAACGTTGTGGTACCCATGCCCCGCCCATGAGCAGGGACTAATAACCACTTAAGACTGCTCTCCACTCTCACGTGCTCATCATACCTGTTTTTGGTTCCTCTGCAAGCTTACTCTAGAGTTTGCAGCATCTAGTTTTCTTCCTATACCCCTTCTACTCCAATGAGTTACACACACCTCCCCATACAGGTTTTCAGGCTTTGGGGAAATCTGTCATCTTTTTCTACTGTTGACATCCCTGTGGTCCTCAGTTGCCTTCTCTCATCCTCTACTTATGCAACTTACCCTTCCTGGGCTGTTCATCTTACAGGGTGCCTGGACCATATCTCTGCTAGTGAATCCTCAGTCTTCACGGCCAGCTCACTTCTCTCTTAAGCTCTAGACTCTGCTATCCAGTTGGTTCCTCTGCTTGTACCTTTGAAACTACAACACAGAATGCCTCCTCTCGTAATCTGATCTGCTCCCATTCTTGGGCTTTGCTGCCCTGTTTACTCTAGGATACCTTGAAGATAGTAGTAATAGCTACATGTGTTTCTGAAGTGGCTGCCCCCTGCCAGGCATGATTCTAAGAGCAGGAAATAGGGATTGAACAGGGCATCTTGATTCCTCTTTGGTCTTGGTATCCTCTGATGCCTTCTCCTCTTGATCCATATTCGATCAATCATGGGGTCTGGCCATAACTTCCTTTATCACTGTGTGAACTCCTTCATGACTTTCAGTCTGACCACTGCTACCGGTCTCCCGGTGCAGGCAAATCCTTCTGCAAGCTCTCCATGCCTTTGTACCTCTTCCTCTAACACTTCCTCCACACTACAGATAGGTGATCTTTTGAAATTGCAAATGTGTGACACCAAAACCTGGCTCTATCTTAAAGTTGCCCTTAAGGGTAAATTTGTCAAGATGGTGCCTATGTGAGATCAGTCTGGGGTCCACACCTCCTATCTTACTACAGTTACTCCCAGTGAGCTCCTGCTCTGAGAATTCTAACGTATTTTCAGTTCTTCAAACATAACTGTATTTCCTTTCACTCCTGGCACATTGCAAATCTGCTTTTATCCACGCCACGGCTTTCTCTCCTGTATTCTTTCCCCATCACACTGCACCTGATCAGTGAGACATCACCTGCGGAGATCTGCTCACACACTTCATACTCAGGCTAGCTTCGCACAGCTCTTCACACCTGAGTCACTTCTTTAGACTCAGCCGCAGCCACTAAGCAGCCCCAATGATGAAGTCCTTTCTAGTCTGAGCAACTGTCTGCCTCTGCATGGGTGTTCCCCAATGCAAGGCCACTTCCTCAGTGCTGAGCCGATTTCTAGTGCCTAATGTTTGTCATCAGACACTGGGTAGCAGAAATGTGTCACTTAGGGGTTTTATATCTTCAGCACCGCAGACACTCTATGTTGGCTTCCTTTTGTTCATTTGTTTGTCAACATGAAGTATAAGCATGCAAGTAACAGGGCTATAATGCAAACAGGACACAGAGATATTGGACTTAAAGACAACATACTCACTGATGTGAAATAATCCTCCATGCTTTGCTCTGAGGAGAATCAAGCCTGGTTTGGGTAGAGATGGCTCAGTGGGAGGGGAACGCAGAGAGAATATGTGTAAATATTAACTGTCTCAGCTTTAAACTAAACTAGAGGTAGACAGGTTTGAGTTATAGTAGCATCTCTTAGTAATCATGTCATCTCTGACTAATTTTTTAACCCTTCTGAGTTTCCATTCTCTCTCACATAGAGGATGAATGTTGCTGTAAAGCTAAATTGAGGTGATGCATATAGTGCATATATGGGAATTTAGCAGAATGCTTATTAAGATCCACACTGATCTGTTATTGCCTCAGGAAGCTGAGCAGAATAGAAGCTTCTGACCATGTGGCAATAAGTGCTGTGGGACAAACGTCTTCTGCCCTGTAAAGATTTGTCACTTGTATTGCTTTAATAAAATGCTGATTGGCTAGTAGCCAGACAGGAAGCATAGGTGGGGTGACCAGGCAGGAAGTATAGGTGGGGCAACCAGAACAGGTGAATTCTGGGAAGAGGAATGGCTGAGTCTACCGTTGTTGCACAGACCAAGAGGAAGCAAGATGAGAATGCCTCACTGATAAAAGGTACCAAGCCACATGCCTAACATAGACAAGAATTATGGGCTAATTTAAGATATAAGAATTAGTTAATAAGAAATCCTGAGCTAATAGGCCAACCTGTTTATAATTAATGTAAGCCTCTGTGAACTTCTTTGGGAAGAACGGCTGTAGGACTAGGTGGGGCAGAAACTTCTGTCAAGAGTAAGAGATCACAGGCAGAAAGACAGGCAGTTAATATGAGAGAGTTCTCAGCCCAAGTGAGAAAGAACTCACCTTGTGGAACCAAAAAATGAGGAATAATCTCTGCCTTCAGGAGAACCTGAACCAACCAGGCAAAGACCACAACAATTGTGTTTTTAATGATCTCCAAAATAAACTCAAAGTAAACTAGTGGGAATCCCTATTATTTGGAATGAATATAAAAAGTAGAACTAATTCGAGATTTAAAAAGTTTGTGTATGGGGGTGGTATCCCAGGAGGAAACACAAAAATGAAGAGCAACAAAAAAGTAAACTCATAGGGAAATGTAAACAAATGCAGACAGAATAGAATAAAAAACATCATACTTAGGAAGTTAAGATATATATGAATATTCATGACAAAGCAGGAAATGAAGAGTAGAATGAAATGAAAGTTTTAAGCTTTCGTGTTGCATGTGGGGTGTGGGAAAGAAACTAATTTGTACCACAACTTAATAAACTGCAGGCTTGAAGCTCAAGGGTAACCGCTAATGAACACTGTAAGAACATGTGACTAATGGAGTAACAGAAGAGAACAGCATGATAATATATGCACATTATCAACTCTGAAGGTGCTGTAAAGGTGAAGTGAGAAAGGGACAGGGGGTGGCACAAGGAACAGATGTGCAATCAGGAAACAGCGACTACAGGTGGGCACAAACATCACTCTTAATGGCCAGAGGATGAATATCCCAGGGAAGTCAAGCTTATTACAGTGGGTACAATAGAAGACGGTAACTAATACTATGGAGACTCTTATAAAGGACACACACACACAAATACAAAACTGGTAGCTACATTAATATCCTAAAAGATAAACAACAAAGAAAGGCATTTGTGTAAATAAAAATTCATAGTGATAAGGGGCCAGAGTTTTAAAATATTTGAAATTTGCTTATGCTAAATAGCCTTATCTCAACATAGTTGATATAAAACCAGACAAAGTTGAAATGTATAAAGTCTACAGTTGTAGTTGGAAATCATGACAGGCTTCTCTCAGCATTATATAGAAACAGCAAGAAAGAAGTAACCAGGATAGACGGAAATCTGAGTGACACAATCAACAATCAATCAATATAGACCTGAATCCATGCTTTTCCCATGTTCCAACAATTAACCAAAATGAAGCATATGGTGATACAGAAGACAATTGAAGAAGTTTTAAAGGATGAAGTCAAACAGTGTCTTCCTGCCATTAGAGGCAGAAAGAATTAAGGTTCTTGACAATGTCATGACAACTAGACGTGCCAATATTTGATTATGAAGCAACGAACTTACAAATGGTTCTTTGGTTTAAAATGAAAAGAAAAGAAGCTACTAAAGGAATTGGAAAACATTTAACTGACTGTTTTTAGCAAATGATATAAATTTGTGAAATGTAACCAAAGCCAGTCTTAAAGATACATGTACTGCTTTAAATGGATCTATTCTAGAGAAGAAGAAAGCTGAAGACTGCACTTCATAGCTACTAGAGAACTTCCTCAGAATGTTAGACAAACTATAATAAAGGAAAGACATAGAGGGAAATAATAAATATGGGTAAAATAATATATGAACCAAACTAAAGTAATCCATAAGCCAAGAGCTTACTCTTTGAAAAGATAAATGCATGTGGTGATTTTTAAATAAGCACTAATTAAACTTTTAAGAATACACATTATTAATAAGAGAAAAAGGCAGTACCTGCTGTGATGAGAATATGTTCTGCTTCCTGAGGTCATTATGGTCACTATAATGAAAGGTTTGGTTCCAGGTGTGATAGTGGGAGGAAGTGTGGTCTCTGGGAGGTGGGGCCCAGTGAAAGAACAGGAGTTCCCTGGAGACCCAACAGTACTGTGATGAAAAGGCTAGCCTGGGTGCGGGGGAAAAACTAGGAGAAGACAAGATGCATGATAGGAGGAGAACTTCCTGAAGTGAGGACCAGCTTGCAGAACTCCCAGAAACAACTTGAATGAATGTTTGGAGGCCAGTTTATTGGAGTTGAAGAGTGTGTGATTGTTAACACTGATTGTCAAATGAACAGACTCCAAAATTGCCTAAGGGATAAACCTCTGGCCCTGCAATTAAGGAAGTGTACAGATTTATATTCACAGAAATGGGAAGGCCCACCCTAAATGTGGGCAATACCACTGCATGGGCTGGAGGTTGGGACCAAATGAAAACTCAAAATCAAACTGAACACAAGCAATCTTTCTCTGCTTAGTGACTGCAGGTACAGCATGACCCGTTGGCTCAAGTTCCTGCAGCCACGACTTCCTGGCCACAGTAGACGGAACTGAGAAAGAGTAAGTACTTTTTTAAAGTTTCTTTTTGTGTGTGTGAGGTTAGATTTTTATTTAGTGTTTATGGAAGGGAATGGAGAAGGGAAGAAGAACAGAGAGGCAGAGAGAGAGAGAGAGAGAGAGAGAGAGAGAGAGAGAGAAAGAGAGAGAGAAGCTGCCTCTCCAAGAGGGAGCCAGAAAAGGAGGTTTTATTTAAAGTTTCTTTATTAGGCATTTTGTAATACAGAATATCAGGATGAGAACGGTTTATCTGATTTAATAAGGAAGAACAAATGTAGCACGATTAATAAAAACCCAGAGACAGAGATTGTGGTTCAACCTGAAGGTCAGAAAAACAGAACAGCCAGACACTGGCTCTTACCTCTACCTCAGTCTGAAATGGTGATCCTGCCTCCAGAAATCTCAGAATGGGACTGTGTGAGGGGGTTTCCTCCCATCTTATATTCCTCTCTAGTCTTGGGATTAAAGGTGTGCACCACTACCACCCAGTGTATATGGCAAACTAGTGGCTACTGGGATTAAAGGTGTGTATCACCACTGCCTGATCTGTAAGACAGACCAGGGCAGCTGTTTTACATTCTGATCTTCAGCAAGCTTTATTTATTAACATATCACTATAAACAAGCCTCTGAGATCCACAATCTAAGATGTATCCAAATGAAAGGCAAATGCTTTAGAAGGACAGGACTTCTGAGAGATGAGGAGAGGTGAGGGGTGGCTGCAAGAATTTTGGCTAGATCTGGGAGGCTTGGGGAGATGCTGGCCTGACTGGGATCCCTCTGGAGGTAAGAAGAAGATTTGAATGTCTGAGTTTTGTCAAAAGACAAGAAAGTAAGAGAAAAAGAAACCAGACCTGTGGGTGAAGACCATTGTCAAACCCAGACATAGCTGACTGCTGACCAAGGTCACCTTGAATAATCTCATTTCATATGCTCATTGCTCAAGTTCCCTTCCCTCCATGAAAAATACCCTGCTTCTTTTTTCTCTTCCCCATATTGTAGCCTCTTTGGCCAAAGCAAAAGACATCTGTAGGGTTTTCTGTTAAGTCTGCAGTGACCTTCTTATGCCTGATTCACCTGAGCAGATTTGGGACAGATTTCTCCAAAATGAAGTACAGTTTTGTGTATAATAAATGCATGCCCAGATCTCTTTATTGCTCTGTGGATTGTTTTTTCTAATCCAATAAATATTATGTAAAGGTCAGGGTCAGAGTGAGATGGATTCTCCTTGCCAGCAGGCTGTAAACACCCTGCACAGAAATCGGAGCAGGAAAGGAGAGCTAATGGTCTCGGCCTTTATATCCGCATTTCTTCACTAACACTCACATTTTATAAAACTGAAGTTCTAGACAACTTTTTCGATTTATGAGCAATAAGGAGCAAATGGAGAAGATCATTCATGAAAATGAGAACATTTTCCAATTATCAGTGACATTCGTCTTTAAACCTCAAAAGCACAAAGTCTGGAAATACTGTCATTCATGTAAAAACATTAACTATTGATTTTACTTTTAAGGCAACATTGCCAGGCCAAACTTTCAAGACTTAGCAAAAGAAAAGATTTTAGGGATTCAGTTTTTTAAGCCATTCATTCCACAAATGATTCTCCCAGTGATTTCAGTGGCCCACCCAAGGTCCTTCAGGTGAGGTCTACGTCAAATTAACAGTAGTGATAACAACAGTAACAGAGAATTAGACACTTAAATGATGCCAACCAGCATTCTAAAAATTTTGTGAGCATTAATTTCTTTCATTCTGTCTAATATACCATATAGTTTCTATATCTTCATTTCATAGATGGGAAAATTAGATGAAGTCATCCTGTAAGCTGCATCCTGGTAGGAGGCAAAGCCAGGACTCGGCACAGGTAATTTGGTCTCTGAACAGCATGCAATGTTTTGATGCTGTGTGAAAGTGTGGTAGATTAAATGTAATTGACTCCCATAAGCTCTTTGGGAGTGGCACTATTAGGAGGTGTGGCTTCGATGGAGTAAGTATGAGCTTGTTGGAGGGAGTGTAGACTGTGGAGGTGGGCGTTGAGGTCTCAGATATGCTCAAGCTGTACCCAGTGTCTCAGTATACTTCCTGTTGCCTTTGAATCAAGATGGAGAACTCTCAGCTCCTTTTCCAGCACCATGTCTCCCCATACACCAGTATGTCCCACCATGATGATCATAGACTAAACCTCTAAACTGTAAGCCATCCAGTAAAATGCTTTCGTTTACAAGAGTTTCCATGCACATGGTGTTTTTTCATAGTAATAGAAATTCTAACAAAACAGCAGTCTTAAAGTGGGTAGGGTTGTAGAATAAATACAACTTCCCAGGTTTTCTGGGGCTTCTGATTGTTCCTGATCAGTCTGCTGGGATACCTCCTATCCCCTACTACCAGAGCATATACTGGGAATCCTATTTTCCAGAATTTCTCCTTAGGCCAGGAAGAAAACCAAGATGCTATTTAAATTATAGTGATTATGTCTAAAAGGCTCTTTCTCCCCTCCAGCCACTCGAGAAAAAAGAAAGAAAATCTAAAACAAGACACAGACCAGAAAAGACTGGAACTGTCCTTTGCCCTTTGTTTTTTAGTGTGTGTGTGTGTGTGTGTGTGTGTGTGTGTAGTTAAATAAGCAACTGGACTGAACTGGGTTGAAAGTTCCATTGTTCCAGACTGGCAGAACAGAAAACAGCTTTTCACTCAGCCATTGGCTTCCTGCCCACATAGGTAGTTTGTGATAACAAGAACAGTCATCACTACGACAAGCAGAGTTCTCTTTTCTGCTCTGTGAGAGTCATGTGGTTACCCTGTAAACCTGGAAGATTACTTTATAACCTGATCTACCCACAGCTAACCAAACTCTGACCAATCTAGGTTGTACTGGGCATCTGGCTGCAGCATCCAGTCTCTCAGACTAGAGTAAGTTGTAGAATATTATTTTAAGGTGTGTTACATTTGTTTATACTCTGGAATATTTGTTTAATGATGTAAAGATGTGTTGCTTTTGTTTATACTGTGTTATGTTTAACTCTGTGAAGCTGTGATTTTTTTTGCCTGTCTAAAACACCTGATGGTCTTATAAAGAGCTGAATGGCCAATAGTGAGGCAGGAGAAAGAATAGGTGGGGCGGGCAGGCAGAGAGAATAAATAGAAGAAGAAATCTGGGAGAGAGAAATGAGCAAGAGAGAATATCAGGGACCAGTCACCAAGTGAGCCATGAAGTAATAATCAAAGTAATTATTTGAAAAAGCCCAGAGGCAATAGGTAATCTGGATAATTTAAGTTAAGAAAAGCTGACTAGAAACAAGTCAAGCAAAGGCTGGGCATTTATAAGTAAGAATAAGCATCTCTCTGTGTGGTTTGTTTGGGAGTTGGGTGGTGGGTCCCTCAAAAGAGAAAAGAGCCCAAAAGAGAAAAGAATAAAACACAATCAACAACATTTTGGTTTTCCAATGCGGGACTAGAGTAAAAGAAAAACCAACACCAGGAGTGTGACTCTGACTTTTTCATACTAATTTGATAATTGTTTTCAGGATCTGGGCATCTATTCAATTACTATTGATAACCGGAAAACTACCTACATATGTCTGTATGTAAATCTATATCTATACCTCTATCTGTATTCATCTACAACATCCATATCGTCTATGTCATCTTTATTTATATCATATCACTTGTATCATCATCAATCATTACATCATCTGTACTACTGATACCATCTGTATTTATATCTAGATCACCTATAACTATATCATCTATCTAGTTCCCTATCATCTGTCCCCATCTATCTTTCATCTATCTGTATCATACTTAGGATACATGTTACTTGCTCTGTCCAGTCTTACGTGTTGCCCATCTTTGCCACCTCCCTCTTCACTAACCACATGGGATGGAACATGTCTCTCAATCCCAACTCTGTGTCTGAGGCTGTGCTAAGACATTGTCCGGATGTCCTTCTGCATTCTCTGGATCACTGAGCATTATTCCTGGAATTCTCTATGGCACATTCTGTTCATCAAATGCCCCAGTTCAGATCTCAACTATTGGAAGTCTTTAGATGGCTGGTGGCTGGACCTACATTCTCGCTGGATTTTTGTAATGCACTGTGATTTCTCTATGACCAGAACAGAACCAGGGAGCCTCCCCTTCTGTGCTTTCCTTTCTTGTTGGATGCATTGTACTACTATTGTGTAGTTGTGACCAAAGTGTCAGACACAGACAACTTAGGAGGAACAAATACTTATTTGGCTCATGATTTGGCTCCACTGAATCTGGGCTTGTGTGAGGCATCCTGACAAAATAATAAGGGGAAGGGGATGCTCACCTCAGAATATACAGGAAGAATAAAGAAAACTAGAAAGGTGCCATGTACAAGATGTTCTAGGTACCTGCCCCTAGTTGGCTACTTCCTCCAGCTAGGCTCCACCTCCCAAATTCTTACTACCTCCTCATTATTGTCTGGAAGCCTGCAGGGAACAAAGCAGTCAACATTCATATGATAGTATATTTGCAAAATTACTTGTGAATGGGATCAAATTCAGTTACTTATTAATTCCTGATATTTAAACACAGATTAAATGAGTGAAATTTGTCCATCACCCTACCCCAACCACTACAGTGGGCTTTTCTATGAAATGCTGTAATGGAACACTAGCACCTCCTCATCAGTAACCCAGGCATCACCAGTAAACAAGGCTATTCCAGTCAAGGACTGCTCTTTTATCTTGTGCTCTGAAACTTTTCTCTGTTTCTCCAGAAGTGGTCAACCAGCCGTGCAGAAACCAATTTAGGTTCATTATCTTCGCAAAGCCAAGCCAAAGAAATACATATGCAAAACAGAATAAAAGCTAAATAAACAGATTTATTTAAATGAATCATCCTCCTGTGTGTTGGGCCTGCATAAGTGGCATTTGTGTGATGCAGGTCTAGACAAGTTATCTGTCACCATAAACTGCTGATGGCAATCGACAAGCACACACGTTCCCACAGCAGCACGGGAGCAGCTGTGCATGTAAAAAGTACTGAAGATCTTGCCCTGCCGTTTTTCCAGCCAGTGTTTATCAGAAGTGGGCTGCATAAGTCAACAATTTGTTAAATTGCTAACTTGTAGGAACTTTCCATATATAACTTGATGATGCTAGTTAGATCATAGGCCGCCCATGGCGTTTCCTCCACAAAGAATAAAATCAGATTGAAGGTGGCTGAAAAGACACACTTGGCCTGCAACTGCCTTTTTTTTCACCCATTCTGCTCTACCCACGTGCCTTTTTGACATACTTTTCTCTGCTCTTTGAATGTTCTGGTGTATTCCTGGTCCAGAGTCTTTAGACTTGCTGTTCCCTCAGCAAACACTTGGATTATCCAGCTAAGTAGGGCTGTAGTAACTAAAAAATCTAAATCCTGAGTCCTTGACAAAATGGAAAATTGAATGCTTCCAACACTACGATATAACAGATGTTTGATGTACTGGATATACCCATCGGTTTCCTCTGATCACCGCTTCTTGTAAAATGTGTGGAAATGTCATGGTGTGCCATGAATATGTGCCTCTGCTATATCTCAATCATTTTTTAAAAATAGGAATTTGTTTCTTTACAGCTATAGGGCTAGATAGCTGATATCCAGGTGGAGGCAAGGTCATGCCTCATCAGACACTAAGGGAGGGCTTCCCTTTACCTACTCCATCTCCTCCTATACTCCAGCTGTTGTGTGGCATTTCCTCTGAATTAAAGCATTCCAAACCAAGGGAGGAAGGAGAATTAAAAGACTTGGGAAGTAAAACTCACAAGTTTCAGAAAGCTGGAACATACAAGCTTCACAAGGCCTTCACAACAATAACAACTATTGGGAGGGGACTGTCCAAGCCCATATGCCTGTGAGCTATACAGGGAGCTCAAGAGATTTAGGTTCGTGAGTTATTGTCCATGCTGGTGGGCTCTTTAGTAATGCAGCTGGCTTGAGTCATTCCTGTTCTTTAAGTAGCCCCTCATGCATACTCTAACTAACCCCAATAAAGCCATTGGATCCTTAAGTAAGACTTTGGCTGGTTGTTGTTACTTGAGTCTGTCTATGGCATCTTACCTGGAGTGAGGAGATGTCTGCTTGTCTCCCCAGGAAAAGTCACACAACAACCAGCAATCTCTGTCATTCCTTCATTTGTGTGTGCACAAATGCATGGGTGCCTGTGTATGGATGTGGGCGAGGGTGTAGAGGTCAGAGGTCAGTGTTGGGTGTCTCCCTCAATTGTGTTCCACCTTATTCTTTGAGACAGTCTCTTTCTTCCTGTCTCTACGTCTGGAGATTGGGATTATGAGCCTGTGACACTTTTGTGTGGTTGCTAAGGATTGAACTCCAGTTCTCTTGTTTGGAAAGCAAGCACTTTACTGAATGAGCCATCTCCTTGGTATAAATCTCACCTTTTTACAAAGTGAAAGCCCATATTAGATGAGGACTCATTGTAGTGCTTCATTTCAGCATGAATTTTTAAAAATAAAGGTCACTATAAAAAAAAAAACATTTTAGTTACCAGATGCTAGAACTACAATCTATCTTTGGGGAAATACACAGTTTAGCCTGTACCTCTTCTCCCAAACGTCTCAGATCCCCTCCCTCACCTCAGCCTTTACTAATTCTCAGTGAAGGCTTGTGCTCTTCCCTCTACCCCCATCCGTATGTGTTAATGATTCTCAACTGTCCCCCTTAGCATTTCTTTTCCTGATTAATTTTATTATCTGCCTTGCCTACTAAGTTGCCCCTGTAGGACAGCAGTGAGTTGCCTGCTTTGCTCATCGATATTTTCCCAGCACCCCTCATTGTGTCTGTTCTAAAGCACAGTAAATGTGTAGTAAAAACAGAAAACTCTCATCCTCATAACAGCTTCCACGTGATCACAATGATTCTCCTCTTTTAAGCTGCAGAGCTGGAAGTGACCTGCCTGAGATAATATGCCGAGTGAGTTTTGGAGTTGGGGTTTGAACCAGGTCAAATCCACTCTAAAACTCACTCTGCCACCTGCCCTGGGCAGAAGAAAGGGCTTCCTGTCGATGTAGGAGGAATTCTGCAGCTGCTTAAATCGTTGCTTTTTCCCTCTACATAAAACAGCACTTACAAAACATCATCAAAATGTAAATCTTCAAGCCTAGGTAAGTGGTCTGGCTCAGCTTGCAGTGTCACTCAGACAAGGCAACATTAGAATACACTTTCGGCATCTCTAGAATTAGAAAAAAAAAATCTAATTAGGCAAGCTACTCAGGTCCAGGTGATGGTTTTATTTCTCTGGGCAGATTATAAAACCAAGAAGCATATGCAGTCTGGATTCCCAGACAGCTGGGAGATAGGTATGTATTGCTACTTTTAAATTTTAGACATCAGGGCTTCAAAACCAGAATGAACCTTGCGTGTCAGGTTAACAGATGGCACTGTTAGGACCCCAAAACCTCCCCTAACCAGCCAACACATGTCTTGCCTTCCCACAGGCAAAGACAGTTAAGCAATGATCTTGCCAAGTCAAGCACCAAACGTTCAGAAAGCAGAAAGTTGTTTCTATTTGAATTATCCAGATCGGCTGTCACCATGGATCATATCCACAGATAATTGCTCATCTTCTCTTGCTCTGCCTGCATAGCCACAACACAGGAGTCATTGTTCAGTAGAAATCGCCCACTGCTGACATGTTCCTGTCATGGGTGTTAGTTAACCAGAGCAGATGAATACTTGCATATGCCTGTGTGTAACGTTGTCAAACGTAGGTCTAGTTAGTGGTACAGTAAACCGGACATGGTCAAACCGAACACACACAATTTACTCACTCTACAGAATTTTATTTTAAAAATGCAGAAAGGCTAGCTCGGTTAGTAGAGCATGAGGCTCTTAATCTCAGGATCATGGGTTCAGGCCCCACATTGGGGCCATTTTGTAGACGGGGACTGCTTTTTTGTTTCCCGGATGCCCAGACCCAAATAATCCACAAAACTAATATTAGTTAAAACACCATTTGTCCAATGGCTCAAGCGTATTCTTAGCTAGTTTTTACGTCTTAAATTAATCCATTTCTATTATTTTATATTTTACCATAAGTCTCATGGTTTGTTTCCTCTTGCTTCTTGGACAACTACATGGTGTCTCCTTGACTTCACCTACTCTCTCTCTCTCTCTCTCTCTCTCTATATATATATATATATATATATATATATATATATATATATATTTCTGTTTGGATTTCCTGCCCAACTTTACTCTGCTAAGCCATTGGCCAAAACAGATTTATTCATTAAGCAATAAAAGTAACACATATACAGAAGGATATACTACCTCAGAAAGGGAGTAGGGGAAGAAAGAAAATTGGGGGAAGAGAAGAAAAGAAACCTATGTCTGTGTCTTCAACATAGTTATCCAATTAAATCCAGAAAAGAATGAAATACAAGGCAAACTCCAGCCTTCTGGTTAATTTGTCAGCTTCTCTTCAACCATCATTATGGAGAAATCCTTAAGGTGGTGAACTGAACATTACACACAGGGCCTGTGGGAAAGGCTCCATTCTCCTCTGGAAATGGAGGAGTTCCTGGAAAGGGAGAGACCTGTTCCACAGCGAGACCTCCAGCCCTCAGACTGCGGCATCCCCTGGCAACGTCTGCAAATCTTGTCTTGCAGAACAGCTGGAATCCAAGAGTGGAAAAGGCAGTTTGCTACTGGGGGCTTGGTGGGACTCTGGATTAAGCAGTGAGCATCTCTCATTGGTCCCTCTAAGAATGGGCCATCACTCTTCTTACTGACATGTTCCTTCTTAACACAGGCCCCCAGGGACCTAGGCCCTGATATCAGTCATATTTCCCAATTCTGTGTGAAATTGGTCAGAGGCTGAAAGTGACTTTTAGTGTGGCAGGTGTTAAATTCTGTTTTATGGCCCTCACTTTGCACCTCTGCGGTTTGGGTCAGCCTTAGAGATTACTGTACATTTTAGCTCAGTTTCATCATGCCCATATATCGCCATTCTAGGGAATATTGCTTTCTTAAGCCTACAAACTTTTATTACTCTATCCAAAGATGAGGATAAAGTTTCAACATTTATGGCCCAGCCTGCTTCTGTGAAATACGCTCACACACATAAGCACGTGGCCGAATGCCCCGAATTGAACAAACACACACGCATCTATCCATCACCACCTGTGAATACACAAGCAATCGGCGTGTTGTGAAGACACATATGGTTCCGTGTGGATGCATTTTACAACATCCTTTTCACAAAGTCTGGTACCAAGTTTCCATTCAGAGAGGACTCTGCTGTATTGCCCTCAATGGGGAAAAGTGTTTTAAGACCTTTGGGGCTCTCTTAAGATGTCGAAAGCAACAGAAGCAAATAAAGACTTACAGTTACCACTCTCTCAGCAATTACTTCTGTGTCTGGGTTTTTCAGAATGGGATAGCAACAGGATGCTGTGTTTGAAAAACATCGTCTTGGATGTAGGACACCTTAACCAAGTCAGCAAATAGACAGACCCTCCATGGGTCACTGTGGGCTGGCAACACTGTCCTCAGAAGTAGAACTCATTCAAAGGAAAATGTGAATTCTACACAGAACATTAAGAGGGCTTCATCTATGGGAAGGAACATTAGATATCATTTAAAATGGAATCTGGTGCGCCAGAATTCATGTGACATGGAGCTGCAATGGTGTTTCAGTAACCGATTTAAATAAACATATAGTCCTGGGGAGATGGTTCAGTGGGTAAAGTACTTCACACGCACGTGTGGTGAGTTGGGCTTAGGCAAGTCGGTTAGCAAGGGAGCTGAATCAGAGAGCTCAGGTCCAGGTGAGAGTCTCTCACTCAGTACATAAGACGGAGAAATGGAGTTGGACCTTCACAGAAATGTTTACTCACCTACCCCTGTATCTGCTCATGTGACCACACACATTTGAATACTTATACAAAAGAACAATGTACTCACACATACATATGTAAAATAAACAAATAGAATCATCACTTACTAGGTACCAGGGAAAGAAAAAGAGATGAAGAGGAAGATGTGGGGGCCACTGCCTCACATCTTTATTTGTGTATATGTGATTCTATATGTTTGGGTACATAAGTATGTGTGTGCATGTAGAGGTCAGAGAGCAATCTCAAGTGTCTTCATCAGGAACTACCAACCCTTATTTTTAAGACGGGCTCTTGCTGGCCTGAAGCTCACCAATTAAGCTAAGCTAGCTGGCCAATGAGCCCCAGGGATCTGCCTGTCTGCCTCCCTCGTAATGGGATTACATACGTGTGCCAGTAAGCCTAGCTTTTCATGTGGGTTCTGGGGATATGGCTAAGGTCTTCAAGCTTAGAACACAAGCACTTCACTAACTGAGCTGTCTCCCCGCCCTTAGTGGTTCTTTTATTATAAAACTCACTAAGGCCCTACAGAGTCATCCTAGCAAAACCCTGGTCTCACACCCATGGTGCCCGATATAATTGCACCATAGATGTTTTATTTTTAATATTGCATATGGACATATTAATAAAGGTAATATTATGCTTGTAAGTGTTGGAGGTTGAAGCAGAAATTGCATATTTTTTTGGCAGATGTGGAAATTGAAATCTGGGGAAATTAAATTGCCTGTGGTCATATTCTCCCTTTCAAGCAAAAGTTTTGGGGAACAAAATATCACAAGAAATTGCTCATCTCTGGCAACAACAAGTACAGAACTTCTAAGGAGAAACTAGCAAATAGGAAACGAAATGAAGTGGGGAAACCAATGAGGAGCAACAGTGTTTTCTTTAAATTAAAAACTGAAATATATACCTGCCGAAAGGGGGAATTAAACAGACGCTGTATGATGGAGGGTAAGAAAAGGAAATACTTCACCAAGAAACATTTTCAGGATTGTATCAAAGTGTTCCTCTGAAATGGATAAAACCCCTTCCTTCATTTCTTTTCTCTCCCTGGAAGCTCTACCCTTTCATTAGAAGGCAGTCATGTGCAAGAAGGATTGATGGCTGCAATATTTCATCTTGTATTTTTAATCAGTCAGTGTGCCGCATGTGCAGCTCGTGGGCTACGTTTCCAAGAGGAGCTCTCTCAATTGCTCAGAGCAGCTGTTCCGCAGCCAGCCTCGTCTGGATCCGCTGTCCTAGGAGAGACGTGTGAATTGAGCCAGTGTAGTTTGTGGTCGCTGGGGTGAAGGGCAAAGGAGCAGACATTGTGTCGGTCAGAGGTTAACTCTTTGTAGCGTACAAAGCACAGACATATGAACATCTTAGAAAGGCAAGAAAAAACGGGTGGTGCAATGTGGTGGTTGTAAGACAGATGTACACATGACAGTGGGAGAGGCTCCCCAGTAACTCTGCTTCCAGGATGTCCAAGCACTGATTGCAGGGTGTATGTACAGGTTATGGTGGGTGAGGTTCCCTTGTAACACTGTTTCTAGGATGTCCAAGAAATACTGTTTCTATTTGTAAATTTCTAAAGCTCTTGGGTCTCTGTATCTTCAAGTGAGGAGACAACCTTGCTTTGCTCATGGTCAGCTCTGAATGGTTGAATGGCTATGACTTCCCTTCATTTCATCATAGGAAGAATGTCTTTAGATATTTTGCCAAGGACCTTGCTTATGCACGAGATCTCTAGGAGCAAAATTTCCATCCATTCGAGGTAAAGCCTGATGAGTTTCATGACATACCCTATTATCCCTACTGTACTATGCTGGAGCCCCACCCTGCCTTCTCTATTCCTGGGTGGCTTCCCACATCCAGTTCTGCTTCCAGGCTATTTTTCTAAGACCAACTAAAATCTCATTTTCCTGAGATCTTTCCCTCTTGAGTG
Source organism: Microtus oregoni (assembly GCF_018167655.1). Taxonomy (NCBI): domain Eukaryota; kingdom Metazoa; phylum Chordata; class Mammalia; order Rodentia; family Cricetidae; genus Microtus; species Microtus oregoni. The sequence goes on along the minus strand of NW_024543221.1, from coordinate 17,948,299 downwards.
ATGACATCATACTGGTTTTCCCTGTCCATGGAACCAGATTGCTAATCAGCTTTCCACAACTATAAATAAAATAAGATGAGCTAATCAACTTTTTAAGAAGAACTCATTTTAGCTCACAATTTGTGTGTGTGTGTGGGGGGGGGTCCACAGCTGGCTGATTCTTGTTTTTGAGGCTGTGCACATGAGGCTGTGTGGCAGAGGAAGAGGAGGGCACCCCTTAAAGTTTGTACCTCCTTGGGATGGTTCTATGGGTGTGGGTAAAGCTGTTACATGGAGACCTGTAGGGAACGTCTCATATTCAAACCATTGGCCTTTATCACATGAATACAGCCACCAAGCATTGGGCTCAGAGTCCACATTTCTGGTGATCCAGTTATTAAAACTGTCAAAGCTACTTCATCTCTAAGTTTTGCTCCTACAGTAAAATTTGTAAGCCACTTTAAAAGGCCTTTCATTGCTCCACAAGTACTGCATTTGCTCATAGTATTTTTCTGATTAGCTGATAAATTGATTACAAAATCACACTGTTGGTACAGAAGAAGAAGGGATTGAGACAGTCCTACAATGCACTCTTGTCTAGTCTGGAACTTTCTGTATAACCTATGCTGTTTTTGACCCATGGCAATACTTCCGTCTCGTCATCTAGAAGTGCTGGGATTACGGGCATGAGTTTATAGTTAGTCTTATGAGAGTCTTTAGAGAGAGCTGAAAGATACTCAACATGACCATGAACTTGCCACTGTATTTTCTCACACCGACTAATACATTAACATTTACTGAGCACATGTTTTCTGTGAGCTTCCGTTCATGTGTTTCCTATGTACCTACTTATTTAATTTCCACACCAACCCTCCAGTAGGGACTGTTCTTTCTGCCTTCTGTGAAAGAGAGGGTAGTATACATAGTTTTAATGTTATCCTGTATCACAAAGCTAACACGTGCCTGATTCAGGTTGTGAACAATGCTCTGACTGAGAGCTGGCACACTGCCCCATGCCATGTGCTAATTTCCCATGGTACACAGAAAAGCCCTGCATACAAAAGCACAGGTGATGGCAGTCAGATGGTTGTTTTCTTAATTTGTGGAGTAGGGAAGAGAGTCAGGTTTAAGTAAGTGATTTCTAAGCTGCTTTTGAACCATAGGTGTTTCTCATTTTGAACCTGCAATGACAGCATTTCTGTGAACAGATAAATTTGCTCTAAATTTATCCCAGCCTTTAATTATCAATTAACTCAGGTGGATAAAAAGAAGAAGCATGCAAAACTGTTAAGATGGCTCTGAGGTACATCGGGCACTTACCACCAAGGCTAAGGACTTGAGTTGAATCGCTAGAACCCACGTGGTGGAAGGGGAGAAAGCCCACAAGTTGTCCTCTGACCGCCACATGCATGCTGTGGCAAGAACATGCTTATGTTCTCATGTGTGTGCACATACACACACTACACATGAAGTAAATATAGAAAAGTAAAACCAGAATACAAAGTGATATAAACAATAAAAATATACTTTTCAATAGAATGTACTTACAAGTATCTGCACATTTGAAGTATGTGTGACTAAATATGCTGTATATTCATATATACAATGTGCAATTTGAACAGTGGCCACTTGCTCGGGGTAAGATTATCGTATAGCAACACTGTCCCTGCTTATACTTTACTCCAGCTTTCAATGTTTCTGAAGTGTAATTGACTTTTCAGATAAACTTCATTTGAGTCAGCAGCCCCATTAAGCCCAAGTTCAGTTTCAGAACCTCGCAGATGGCAGCCTTCCACTTTGACTCTTCCAAAGCTATCTACAACGTCTCCCTGTTCTGAATGTTCTCAGCAAAATAAAACATATTCCATGCTTTGCTCCTCTCAGAACTGGAGTTGGGTAGGCACTGGGGGAGAAAAGGATTTTCTAGAAAAATGAATCAGGGACATGACGCATGATAGCCAGGTGGGGTATGTAGAAATTTAGACAGGTGTTTTAAGATAAGACAAGGCAAGGTGCCACACCCTGATGGTTCTGCATTAAAATATTGAAAATTCAGGAGAAAAGCTGTTGACATATGAAGCCCAACTTGCCATGTATATATCCATTCAAGAGGCCCTTGATGCAGCAATCTCCTTTCACCATAGAAAGAACCCACAGACATGATGAATTCAAGCTAAACTGAATGCTTGAGACTATGGCTTTCTGCTAACCATGGCTACTTTAAAGTTCTGATTCTGCAAGGTTAACTCCCCTGGGAAAGTCATTCTTTACAACAGCTGCTCTGTCCTGGCCATTCAAGTTTGTGAGTAAGAGGGGTGGCCAACAGTTCTTAGTAGGAGTTCAGTCATTCATTATCCCATGACCTATTCATGAAATGTGTTGATTGCCTACTATGCGTCCTTCCCTGAGCCAGGCATTGAGAGTACAGAGGAAAATCCATACCCTTGCCCTGATTCAGATCTGGGAGTTGAGTAAGGACTACAGCTAAGCACCCAGCAATTACAGCACATAGGCTGGGTTTGTGAACCAGTTTCTCAGAGAGATTCCAAACCAGTTCAAAGTGTACAACACTTCACATCAATGTACTTGCAAAAAAGCACATATCAATTTGGTTAAATGAGTTCTGAACATTGCTAAGGCACATTTATTTATTTTCCAAAAGTGTAGCTCTAGTCTGTTCAAAAGAAATCAAGCATGCCACATATCTCTGCTCAGTAAACTCAGATCAGATCCACTCTAAATAATAGCAACTTTATTTGTAAATCATCTTTTATCTTGTTAGTCCATAGCATGTTTAATAAACTCAATAAATGACTGTAATATATTTCTATAAACATTGGTTAAAACACTGACATTTTAATATATTTCATGTCATAAAGTATATTAGTTATCTTTAAAAGCCCTCTACCAGTAATGCAGTCAGTGCCTGCGTGAAAGGCTGTCACTTGCACTCCATAAAATATGTCAATCTTTTGACAGGCAGAGGTAGTACTTTTTTCCTCTTGAGGAATACAGCTTCCTAACGACCAGTGGGTCTTCATTAGGTGTTGGTCCTCGTGTTCCCTTGCTTAATTTCACAAGAGTGAAAGCTAAAGAGCTGATGAAAGTAGGAGATCACATACGATCACCTCGCTGGGTGATGGTTCTGCCGTGATAGAGACACAGTGAAACACAAACGGGCCAACAGTGTTCCGGATGTTAATTTAGCAACTTGTAAAAAAAAAAAACCTGGAGTTTAATACAGTAAAATCAAATGTGAGGGGGGAAAAGTATTCTTAATGCCAACTCTCAGCTCTGAATGGAACCGAGATTGTCAAGCAACTCAGAAGCCAAGCCAGAGAGAGGAAAAATCACAGGAAATGCTAAAGCATGCTCCCTCGTGCCCCAGGTGACCTACCATTTTGCTGTGACACAAAAACAACTTGAGGAAGAGTCCTCAGTAAACACACATAAAAGGCAGTACTTTCTAGAGAAAGGAAAGAAAAGGAGAATGAAATAAAGACAGAAAGGCAGAAGGAAAGAAAGACAGAAAGAAGAAAAATGTGCTTTGCCTTTGCGTGATGCCATTCTCATATCCTTTGTCTGGTTGGTCATCAAGACAGAACACTAAGTACTTCCCCTCAGAGTGTATACTCAGATTGAATGATGATGTCATTGTTAGAAATTTCTAGATGTCCGCTAATACCAAGCTTGCTCTTGGAACAAGAGCTGTGTCTTGGAATTCAAAATAGCACAATGAATTCAATTGACCATGGTTATAAAGTATTTGGCGAAAGAGAAAATCTCCATGAGATGTTAGGATATTTAAATCATAGCAAGTTTCTGTGATAAACTTCAGCTTAGCCAGTTAACTGTTGATATAGTATGAAATTACATTGTAAGACAAGACAGACACATATGTGAGGTGTTCAGAAAGCATGAAGGCCAAGAGAAAGCAATGAGAGGAACTTTTCCCCCATAAGGCCAAGAGAAAGCAATGAGAGGAACTTTTCCCCCATAAGGTATCTCTAGGATACATTTGGACACCATCAATCCTATTACAGACAATTTGATGTCTGCAATGTGTATTTATTATGTAGGAATTTACTCAAGCAAATATTAGGCATATTGATAAATTATCATAAAATTATCTACTCGATTTAAATTTTACTGGAGTTATATGAGAAATAACTTGACAAACTATTCTTGTAAGGTAGACTGAAGGAAGAGAGTAAAACAAACCCTCTTTAGTGCTGGGGTTGAAGGTACACTGGCATTAGCTGTGTTCTAATGTGGGATGACCTTCTGTATATGTGTTGCTTTTATTGGTTAATGAATAAAGCTGCTTTGGCCTATGGCAGGGCCAAATATAGCAAGGATGGAAGGGATATATAGAGAGAGTAGGCGGAGTCTAAGTGACACCATGTAGCTGCCATGGGAGAAAGATGCCACAGGAATCTTACTAGTAGGTCACATCTTTGTGCTGATACATTAATATAAATGGGTTAATTTAAGATGTAAGAGCTAGCTAGAAAGAAGCCTAAGCCATTGGCCAAACAGTGTTGTAATTAATATAGTTTCTGTTTGGTTATTCGGGTCTGGGCAGCCGGAAAACGAACAAGTTGTCTCCGTTTATGTGTTCAGTGTTCTGAGAAGCAGAACTCTCTCAATTCTGACCATTTCAACTTTCAAGCTCCTCTGGACCTTGGGAAAGTCACTGTGTACCTTCGCAGGGCATTTATTTTTCTACCAGTAAGTTGAGGACAAGGAATGCCCCCTCTACAAGTGAGATTTTTAAAACTGTATTTAAATAGCCCCAAAGGAGAAGATTCCTGAAAAGTTGCCATGCAAAATGGGGTGTCATGTACATTTGGTAGCTGGCTGCTATCTGATGTGACTAGCACATCAGCTCTTTAGATATCTGTATAATGTAAAAACTCTGCAGAAGAGTTTTTAGTGACTCAGGATTTCTGTATAGAAGACAGCCCAGAAGGGACAGGGATATGTGTATAAATAAGCATCAGCCAGAATAGATTTTGCAGCTATTTCCTCTCTCCCTGTAAACTCTGGGTGTAGGAAGGAAATTGATTTCAGCATGAACATCGTCCTGTGAACCTTACTTGGCACACAATGCCATCCCTTCTTCTTGTGCATGCTGTGTCTTCATGCTTATGGTGGCTGCAGGGATATTTTAAGCATCTCTGCATGCTTATGTATTTGAGCATCATTCTGTTTGTCAGAATTCTGATTGTAGCAAAAATTAACCTCGGCCAGATGCTCATTCTCCAGTTCTCACATCAGCCATGTGGAACTACACGAAGGAGCAACTTGAGTAAAATGAGTAGGAAAAGTTGCTGATTCTGCTTTTCCTCTTTTCATACCTTGTTTGTTTATATTCTTCCCCTATTGAAAAAAAAAAGAAAGAAAAACAGCACGATTATTTCTTCTACTCTCAGCATTTCTTAGTTGCCAGTAGTTTTGTGTGGGGTTGAGGACTTGTGGACTTTTCCCGGTCCACTCCTCTTTCCCGTGTTTCTTGTTGTCCTTGTTCATCTTAGGTTTAGTCAGTCAAGTTGGTGAGACTTATGGGTGTAGTTTCTGGCATTGCTATAGATGGGAGCTCTTAGAGAAGAGGATGTAGCTCTTTGAAGGAGTATGTTCATCTTCCCATGCTGGCATCCTTCCTCCAACCCCAACTTCACAGTCAACATTCCTATTCTCTACAAAGACAAGAAACCATGACAAGGTAGCAATTATTTAGGAAAGGAATACAGAGCACAGAAACAATGGTTGGATGCAGTCAGTATTGACGCAAAGTAAAAAATTAAGACCATGAGATAAATAATTTCACAAACAAAATAAAATTCAAACATCTTTTAGGTGTGCCGCAGAAGGAGCTATGAAGTCACCCAAACACATTTCTGCTTCCTTCTAGGCACCGTCTGGACAGTGACACGTGTTTCCTATGGGATAAGACAGTTAAGTGGTAGACAGGCTTGCCCCTAACCATTTCCTCACTCATCAGCTGGGTGGACGAGAGAAGCCTGAGGATGGCACAGGATAAGACACCAGAAAGGACTGCATGAGAATAAAAGTAGAGCTGACTGCAACGGGGAAACTAGAAGGACACTGACTCTCTACGTTGAATTTATGGGACTGTCCGAACATCAGTGACAGCACTGACGCTCCCAGAGTCTACACCAAGAGACCTCAGATCACAGTCTCCACATAAGCAGCATGCATGTCACCTGATGTGCTGGTCACAAGATTTCTATTGCTGTGATTAAACACCTAAACAATCAAGTTAAAAGTGGGAAAGGATTACTTTGGCTTTTGTTTTCAGAAAGATTATCCCATGGTCCCTTGAAAGGACAATACCTCATGGAGTGGCATGTGGCAGAAGAAGCCTATTCACTTGATATTATGCAAGAAAAGAGAAAGAAGATGACTTTTAATGTCCCTCTTAAGTACCCACTACCCTGCCCCCAACAGTGACTGAAAGTCCTCTCACTAGGTTCAACCTCCTGAATGCTGCCACACCTGCTACACCACTGACTAGTAACTCATAGTAACACTTCTAGTGTAAGTAACTTGTTCCTCATGAATTAGCCCATGAGTTTAAATGCTTGCTTGTATTACCTTTGGTAGACCTTCTAAGTCCAAAGTGTAGCATTCTTCCCATAGACCCCAGTGCATAATTCCACATTGCAGAGATTCACGGTCTTCACTGTTCCAGGATTCCTGAAAAATCCAGGCCAAAGTCTCCTTTGAAACTCAAGTCAAAAGCAATTGTGAGCCCATCTCAATGTCACACACAAAGACATATCATTAACGGCCTCTTTCCAGAAGGTAGGGAAAGAGGCAGGGGAAGCCAGGACCAGACAGAAACAAATGTAAAACCCAGCAGAGTAAGAATTAAACCTGTAGCTTCCTGTTCCTCATCTAGGACACAAAGTGGTATGTTGTGAGCTCCAAAGACTTAGGAAGTGCTACCCCTATTTGCTGAAGCCCATAGGGACACACCCATGAGACTGCTTTTCTGGCTGTCCTCGGGCTTGCCTAGAAAGCATTCCACATGCATGGCATCGCTAACTTCCTGGGGCCTCTGCTTGACTTTATCCAAAGCATCCCCTCAAAGTCTGCCTTCGGGCACCCCAGTCCTGCTCTCATAGGGCTCTAAGATTGTATTCTTAATTTTAATTAGGTGTGTGTGTGTGTGTGTGTGTGTGTGTGTGTGTGTGTATACCTAAGAGTGCTGCTCTGGAGCGCAGAAGAGGGTGTCCCATCCCTATGAGATGGTGTTATAGGGGGTTACATACCATCCAATGTGGCTGGCAGGAATTGAGCAGAAAGCTCTCTTCACAGCTGAGCTATCTCTTCAGGACACTGCATTAGCATTAGTTGTCATCTTGACAGAATTTGGGGTCACCTGGGTAGAAAATCAGTGATGGATTGTGTACATTGGATTGGTCTATGGGCATGTCTATGACAGATTGTCTTAATCAATCAATTGATGTTGGAAGACTCAGTCCACATTGGATGACATCATTCCCGAGACAGGGCTCCTGAACTGTGCAAGAGTAGAAAAAACAGGCTGAGCACAAGTAGGTAAGCACACACAAGTTCATTTATCTCTTCTCGTAACTGTGGATATGTTGTAACCAGTTATTTGAAGTTCCTGTTGCTTTGAATTCCCCACATGATGGATTGGAACCTGGAACTCTGAGCTCACACACACTCCCCCCGACACACAAGTACTTTTGGTCAGAGCATTTTATCACAACAACAAAAATTAGAACACTATCATGTACTGCCTAGCTTCCTGTGGTTCCCACTGAAATCTTGGTGGAACCCTCCACAGCCTCCTAAATCCTGTATCCTGCATATTAGCAGAATTAGCACCATTTGGACAGTACCAATGCAAACTATATCAGGCCACTTGAGGCAAGTCTGAAGCAGCCTTGATAGCTAAACATGTAGTAATGAATCCAAAGAAAATTATTTTCTAGGTAGCCCTGTACACACAGGGTCTACAGTTCTGTGCTCTAATGAAAGCCCTTGAAATGAGTGCAAGTTTTCACACCTTTGAGACTGTACTGGAGCAAGGGCAGTGCCTTGATAATTTCATCAAGACATCTTCCCTTTTGGCCCAGCAGGGAGTCTACTTGACTTCTTCTTTAATGATGTAACTCTTTGGCAGCTGTGTTTTGTTTTTTTTTGTTTTTTTTTTTTTTAACTAGAAATTTGCAAACACTTCTGTTCTGTCCAAGCTACACATTTAAAAAAAATACTTTTCCTCTGGTTTTTGTTCCTGATTCTCGTTGTAAATCTAGCTCAAGGCAGCTGGAAGCATTTGGTCTGCTTCTTGAATGTTGAGCTGCGGTAGTTATCCAGTGCCTTTAAGCTCAGCCTACTGCAAAGTCTTGGGGCATTGATAAATATATCTTAGTTCTTTGCCAAGAGTGTGACTTGGGTGGCATAGTTGGAATCCCAGTGGAGTTCTTACTTCTGTCTGAAACCCCACTAGCACAACCGTGGCTGTCAATTTCATACCAGCGTCCTGCACTTCTGAGCCTTCCCCAGCATCAAACATTGAGCTCTGCTTACAGTGTTCTAAGATTTCTCGGAGCTGGTCCTCCAAACTCTTCCAAATTCCTCCTACAAACCAGTTCCAAAGGTTTCTGAAATCTTTTCCACACCATATTCCTAGATATCTCCCAATCCGTCAAGTTGACAACCAAAACTAACCATTCCATATGGACACATGATACAAAACTAACCATCCCATATGGGCAGATGTTGAAAATGCCAATTTTCTGATACCATGCCAGACCCATTCAATCAGAGTAAGGATCACAACCAGTTTGGAACAATAATTCATCCTGGTGTATCTCTCTGTTGTCTGCTGAAGTTTGAAGATCACATTCCAATAAGATTCTGGCACCAGGCTTTATGTTTATAGAGGTAAGTGGCTTGACGCTTCAAGCTGTGACATTTTAATATATTCTTCAGGCATATTTGCAAACATTGGAAGAACAAATTGGAACAAAAGTGCTACTGACACTTTGCTTCAAGTCAGAATAAATTTGAAGAAAAAGAAGAAAGTTTGTATCAGGTTAATCAATTTTAGGTTTCCTTGGTGACTTACATGGAGCTGAGCCTGAACAGCAGCTGGCTTTGGCCAGCAGGATAGAGTGAGCTGAAGGAGTTATATGGGACTAAAGAAGTGCTAGGACTCCTCTAGAAATGCAAAGCTTGGAAAATAACTGCATAATTTTCCAACAGTATCCTGAGTGCTCGTGGAAGGTGGACACAGAACTGTGTTACATGATCCTGTTAGGAAAAGATCCTGGGAGCCCAGAGCCATCTGGTCTTATGACTAACCATTACTCATATTGTATAGCCCTTACTTGATCATAGGACGCAGGAGAAGACCTCTACTTGCACGTATGGAAATGAGAACAGAAAAGCTATGCCATTTGAGTTCTGCTGCCTAATCTTTTCACTGAGAGATCTTGTATCCAGATAAGAAATTCCATCTCTAGGCTGGTCTCTTGTCATTCCTGTCTTATCAAGGGAGGCAAGGTGAAATTTCATGGGTTAGCTGCGGAGATTTGAAAGCCTGACATCTGGATCACAGAGATCTCAACTGTGTTTTTCTGCCAGCTTTTCCTTAATGCTCAGTCCAGTGATGTCTTCCTTTGTGGGCCAAATTAACTCTTCCTTCCAAACTCTCTACAAAGAGGATAGCCCTTTTATTCAGAAAGTGCATACTGACAGGACTGGAGAGATGGTTTTGCTTTTAAGAGCACATACCGCTCCTGAAGAGGACCTAAGTTTGGTTCTAACATTGGATAGCTTATAAGTGTTACAATTCCATCTCCAAGAAATCTGACACCTTCTGACTCTGCTCTCTCTCTCTCTCTCTCTCTCTCTCTCTCTCTCTCTCTCACACACACACACACACACACACACACACACAATCACAAAAATAAGCTTAAATAGAATGTGTCTACTGTCACAAGACTATACAGACAACAGAAGAAAAACTGTGCAAACTAGAAGACACACTCTAAGAAATGGGAACTGGGGGCCACGAAGGCAACTAAGGCCCACGACTCGCTCACCCCTGGCACCGAACCAGAGTGTTGCCAAAAGCTCAATAATTAAGATAAATAGTTTCATAATGCACAACTTGAAAGTTTAAGGCAAGAAAATTAACAATGAACAAAACACTAAGATTTTAAATGAAGACTTGCTTGGAATTTCTGATTTGCTTCATCTTGTTCAGCTTCTGACAGTTTCATCAACCACAACATAAAACACATGCTGTTTTGTTTGGGACAGACAAGGAATGATTGAGGAACATTTACTATCTGGATTTGTACTAATAAGAAAAGAAGGGACAAATATTAAGAAAATAAGCCAAAGAAGACAAATCTATTGAGCATTTCCCAAGTATGATACTCTGTGGTAAGCCCATATTCCTAAACAATGGCTTGCAACCCCACCTGGGGTTATTGAACTTGAGGGTCACAGCAAAAATTGTTCGAGTACACAATGACCAAAAGTTAACTCGAAATCAACTGTAATAAGTCTAAGGAATTTATGGCAGTGTTTGATCATGCTGTGTTAAACAACGTTGCAACAGCCTCGTGACTGAATGTGAAGTGTGCACTTTGCCGTGTGCACACTGACAGGTAATAGCAATAAAAATCTCCTCAGCTCAGACTAGATACTGCCTGACAGGACCACTGTTCCGCTTCCACAGAAACATAATGATTCAATTACAATAAACAAAGATTTTTTAATATTCTCCTGACATCATTCCTCACCATTCAGGTACCAAGTTAGTACATCTTTGGATTGTATTGGTTAAAATGTTTGGTTTTTAAAATTGCTGTTTGAGTTGCTGACTTGAGTTGCATTTAAAAAAAAAAGATCTCTAAATGAATTTTGGTTTGGGATTAGAACAGAATTTCTAGCAACTTCAGAAGTGTCCCTAAGCATACTTCTGTCATTATGTACTATGTATTTATGCAAAGCAATGCTCAACATTGATGATTATAAAATTAAAATAGTGATCAACTCTGTAAAACGTTGAATTATACTCTACATCTCGTATTACTGAATATTCTGGCACGATTTAATTCTTTATGTAAAAATATACAAACATCTATCTCATTAGTATGCAAATATGCTTTCATCTTTAATAAATGGTAAAATTATATGCATACCAAAGAATTGTTTCAAAATGTGTTTTTATGGTTTATTATCAGTAGAGGTTGATTTGTATGCTTATTTTATATACCTATTTGGGATAGCAAACAATTTTGGGGGCAGAAATTATAAGTTAGTAGGGGAAAGTTTAAAAAGGTTAGTAAGCAATCCACATGTGTTAACTCATCCATCCCCCAAACACTGCAAAGTCAACACTGTCATTGCCTACACATGAGTAGGGAGGGGTGTGATCTTTGTCTAGGGTCACACAATGAAGGACAAAGCTGAGACGTTGCCTGAGGCAGGTAAGAAACATAGAACCAGGAAAGAGGAAGGAACCAGGGGAGGAAGGAAGGAAGCAGCCCTGAGTGTTGTGTAACGGTGGGCAGCGGAGGAAACTAGAAGAAATGGCTGTCTAGAAGAAATGGCTACGTGATGTAGGCTGGTTTAGCATCTCTGAACAGAAGACAAAAGCATATTGGAGATGCTAGCTGTTGTGCTGGCACAGAACCTCTACTTAATGTTGGTCATTTTCACATCCTGACATCTCACAATTGACAAGGAAGTGCTTAGCAGGCCATGAGCAGGAGCGAGAGCCCAGCAGATGTGACTGCACTGTGCAGGAGGCTGTTTATTTAGCCCCCTCCTACCCAGAACAGGTCTCCTTGTGCTCTCGGTCTTTAAATATTTTTCCATTAAACTCATAACACAGGGATATAGGTATATATTATGTATTTACTACTTTATAGGTTACATCTATGTGTGTTGCATAAGTGTTTAAAACCCGAGGCAACTCAGTGCAACAAGAATGATGTCTCAATCGCTTGAGAAGACATGTTGCGCGGCTTTAAGTATGATAGATGGGTCGACCTCCCTTGCTTAGTAAACTGCAGTGAGAGAAACTGAATAACCCTGAAATTAGAACAAGGGTGGGAGGGGGAGGGTCATGCTGGTGTGATATCCCTTGAACAAGATGCAGAGAAAAGTAATTTACTCTGAAGTGACAGTATGAAGGCAAAAAATAAACTAACAGGAGGGAGTTTAGGCTCATTAGCAACCCGATCTCAATATTTCATTATTAATGATAATAAAAAGGAGAGGGAGGAAAAGCAGATGAGCATGTGTGCCTTCCCCCACCTACTCTCCTTATACACAGAGCAGACTGGAGGCTCACAATAGCTGGGGCTCCAGGACTCCCTTTAGTGAAGGCACAACAAAAGATACCACTGTGGAGGGGAAGAACCCTGCAGAACGAAGAAGGGGTTTGCAGCTCTGGTCTGCCCACATGTAAATGTCTGAGTTGGTGGGGGCTCCTCTGCGGGATTCCAGCTGATAGATCAGCTTCTCTGGCAATGAAACCCCCAGCGGGTCCTCTGCTGCAGACATGGAGCAACAGCAGAGGAGGGGAGGCCGCCCTGAGATACCCTTGGTATTTCCAGGCAGCTCCCCAGGAGGGAGCAGTCACTGCTGCCTGGACTGTCTGCACCTAAACAAAGAAGATGCAGCGACCCTGGGAATCAATAGCTGTGGTCTGGCTATAAAAAGAAACTGGATACATCCCAGAGATGATAGCTGAAGCCTAAAAATAAAATTCTACAGCAAGCAACCATCTGGGATTCAGTTTAATTTAAAATGGCAGAGGAACTTGCCCAAATAAAGAAAATGAAAATTGTCCTCTGTGCCATCAGCCTGGATCTTCTGTGAATAACACACATTTTCCTCTAGACATTGGCAGTCATGGTTCAGCCATCCTGGTGCAGCTCCTCTTCTGTCTGCTTAGTCCTTTCCTGAACATTCTAATATGTCCACATCGATATTGCTGAGTTCCTTCACCTAGCTGTGGTTACCCAACTGCCCTGAGCAAAATGTAAACACGTTCAAGAGAGAGTCTTCAATGTTGTTGTATCCTTGTAATTAACACAGCAGAATTGTCCACTTAAACCATAGGCAGGTAATGGCTACCTCTGTGCCAGGCTCTGGGCTGAGAGGAAGGGAGGGCTAAACAGACCAAATTCATGTTACTATCCCTCCTGTTCTCCTCCTAAGGGAGTAAACACATTAATAATTACATCGTCACAAAACTTGATAAGCGATATGAAGGATCCAGATACTATGAGGAGTCCCAGGGTGTACAGGTCCTGGAGTGACGTCTTCATGGACCTTCAGGAAGCGTTATTTAAAGTGAAGCTAAAGGAAGAACCAGCCAGCCAGTAAGTCAGAGGACAGGAGGCTTTAAGTAGGGGATAACTGAATGCAGGTCAAGGGTCAGATAAGAGAGAGAGAGTATTGGGGAGCGAGAAGCACCAATAGTCAATGTTCTGAGGCTTCGGGTTATTTAAATCAAAGGAAAAATATGAATGGGCTTGTCTTCTTCACAAAGGTCCTTCCTGGCTGCAATGTGCAAGGTGAACTGGGGGTGACAAAAGTTGGGGAGAAGACAGACCTGGTGGGGGGCTCCTCCACAGTAGAGGGCAAAGTTGATTGAACATGATGAACAGGGAGAAGACCGCCACGGAAATTTCAAGGAAGATAATGAATGCAGCAAGAGAAGGCATTATACAATGTCACTTGTTCTCTGGACACACTACCGAAAACCTTAGGTGCAGCAGTCTGTGAGTCTAGACAAGTGATTGGACTGACAGCAGTGAAGATACTCTAAAAAGACACTTGGGGTTCAATGTATCAAACTAGTAAACCCCAAAGAAATGGAATTTCCTCAAGAATCTCATTTTGGGAGAAGGGAAAGCCTGCCTACCCTGAGGGGAGAGGCAGCACTTCCTCCTAAAAATGATTTCACACGGTTCAAACAATTTGTTACTGGCTAGAGGTCTTGATCAGGCTCATTTTCTCTGCCAGTTAAAGAATTAGAAAGCGGAAAAAATCTTGATGACAACAGAGGGCAGCAGGCAAATCTCAGGCACAGCAAACACAATCTGCCTACAGGAAAAGTTCCTATTAGGGATAAGGAACACACATACACACCAACGCACACAGAGAAAGAGACCCTCCATGCTGCAGAGGGGACTCAGAAAGCCAAAGCTCCTGCCTCTCCCTAAGGGCTGGGAGTTTGAAGGGTCTTGGAGGGCATCTTCCTCCCTCACTTTGAAAAAGACAAGGAGGTTGACAGGTCCACAGGTTTGGGGTAAGCACATCCTGGTCTGGCCTTGAACTTGAACCCACAGGCCTTGACCTGACTAGCCAGAGAAAAAGACGGCTAAGTGCTTGTCCCAAGTCAAGAGGGTGAAGAAGAAGCCAGACATCTTAGAAGTTTGCCATGTTCAGTATCTAATCATGGCACGTTTTCTCTCTCCATCAGCCTGGGAGGGAATCTATTTAAATCCTAGCCTTCCCTCATCAGCCCACCTTACAGGATTAGACTGAAGCCCAATCAATGATGGGTCAATAGTGGGCCAGACCACATCCTGGCCAGGACTGTGCGGGAGTACGCATCCTTGGCTCTCTCTTTAAACTTTCCTGTTATTTCAGGACCCTGATGGTCTTGGAGGAGTTTGTTGGATCTCTTTGTTCTTCTTCCTCAAAGGTCACATTGAATAAATCTCCCTTTTCTGCAGTCTGCTACTAATTTGGCTATTTTCTTATTGTGGATGGGAGACTGAACCTAGCATGGGGCATCAGGTGTGACCCCAAATCATCTGGGCACAGTTTCGATTTTGTTTTCTTTTCTACGTCAAATTGGTCTGCTGATTTTGTCATGAGAGTTGTTAGGGTCAGAGACTGGGCTCTGAAGCCCTAACAAACAGCCATGCAATTGTCCAATTAAACAGACAACAATAGTTTTTTTTTTTAAGGAAAAAAAAAGCAGAGAAAGTAGATTTATTTTATTCAATGTGGTCACATTGGGAAGAAGAACAAAGACAGTAATGGTGAATCCCTAAATCCATCTTTAGGGTCCTACAACAAGGTTTAGGTTTAAATAGAAAGCAAGAGGTATGCGTAGCTAAGCAGTTTTGGTCAAGGTTTGGTCCTGCTTATCATTAACCTACCTTAACCTTTGACTCCAGTCTCTCTTGCAAGGTGGTCTGACAAGTTGCCAGAACTGTATAAGATAAGCACCAGACCCCCATTCTGAATCCTTGTGGTCATGTCTTAATGGTCTATAGCCAAATGGATGAGTCTCTTGAAAATATACTCATTTCTGCTAGAGTGGTTAGTTTATCTTCCAGTGGACAGTTATATCTGGCTTCTAAAGAACTTTCCCAGTGTGTCTGAGAAGTGAGGAGTCAAGATTCTTGCCCTGGCTGTCATTTCTCTTTCCCCATATACTCCACTCTTCTTTGTTTCTCTCCTAATTGTAGAAGCTTGCACCTGTTAGAATTGTTAAGTCAGACATGGTTCTGGAGCAGTGGCTCCCAGGGCTGTCTAATGCCAGCTGCATGGGCACCACTTGGACTTTTTCAGAAGTGGAATCAATGGCCAACAGACCCAGAGCTACTGAATGGGAACTGAAGGAAGACACGGCACGTGTTTTTATCAGCCCTGCAGTTGGCTCTGATTCCTGGTAACCCGTGAGAACTCTGCTCTGAAGCTACCTACTCGAACAGTGTCTCACAGTCAGGGAAATGTGTCTGCTCTGAACTGAGATGTGTGTCAAATACATCAGATGCCAAGACTCAATGAGAATGCTATATTCCTCATCGATAATGGAATCTGTGCTATGCTTGGGGTTAAAATAGATTGCTAAAGTTAAAATAATTCTCACTCATTTGCTTTTACCTTGAAATATGACCACATGAAAGTTTAAAGTCATGTGTCCTGCACCCTGTGCTTTTCTCATATAAGACTGGTTCTCCCATGTCAGAGTTTGCTGAATTATGCAAGGACTCGTGTGTGTGTGTGTGTGTGTGTGTGTGTGTGTGTTCAGGGTGTTGCACACACACAGATGTGTATATGCATGCATGTGAAGACCAGAGGACAACATTGGCTCAGGTTATCCACAGTTACATTGCTATTGATGTTTTTGATTGTTATTGATGCTATTGATGTTATTCACATTTTGTTTTTTGTTTTTGTTTTGTTTTTGTTGTTTTGAGATAACTCCTGTAGGCCTGGGGCTTGCTGATTGGGCTAGGCTAACTGTCCAGTAAGCCAGAGAACAGTCTGAGAACAGTCTGTCTCCACTACTCCCTTGCTAGGATTACACGCATATGCCATCACCACTGGCTTTTTGCATGAGTTCTAGAGCTCAAACTTAGGATATTGTGATTGCAAGGTACCAACTGAGCCATCTTCCTAGCCCTGCCCAGGAGTCTTATGGAAAGGCAGGTTCCAATTCAGTGGGTCTGAGCTGAGGCTGAAATTCTGTTTTCACATGGCTATGCTGCCTGACCGTGTACCACACAGTGAGGAACAAGAATCAGCACATGTTGAGGGACTATCTGAAGGCAAGTTTAACAATACCGATCAAATGCAAGCCGACAGCAACAGTCCCAAGTTGGCTTCTTATTAGCTTATGATCCTTGGCCAGTCATTTCCAATAACAAAGGTGGGGGGATAAATAACCTTTTGGAGACATTGCAAAGTTAAAATGAAATGATGTTGGTAAAACTTTTTTTGTATTATCAAGATCAAATAAGTTAGTCTGCGCATACCCTAATATACAGACATCTGGATAACTGATGAATGGAAGCCATACAGACATCCCTGCTTCCTAAGACAAGAGAGACTTCTCTGTTGCATGATAGTGCCAAGTAACACTCACACATATATGCATATATCTCACATACAGCACATCCACACACTTATATGCTCACACATACACACTCATGCATATATGCACACTCATACACACACACACTTGTGAATATACATATACTCATATACATTCACAAACCACACAGTTACATACTTATATACTCATACATTCACATGCACTTCACTTATTCCACTCCCAACCTCACACAAAGGGATGTGAGATACAAAGCTTCTCTCATGAAGATCACTGAAGGTCAGAGAAGAGAGGCTATGCCCACGCTTTCTTCAAGCTGTCTTCTTTAGAAGGACAGTGGTTGTGCTGTTCAGAACCAAGTCCCAGTCCTGGAGCTCACACTCCAGCCTTGATGAAGGGGACAAGTGTGCTTAGTGCAGAAAGCTATGTAAACCAAGAGCTGCAGAACCAAGGAGGTGTATGGTATAGAGCCCTTTCTTCCTCCCTGGGTCTTACACATAATGTCTTTAAAATGAGGAGCTCTAACAAAATGATCCACAAAGTCCTTTCAAGCTATAACACCTCTTCTGAGGTGCAATTTTGTTCACAAACCATGACCTTCCTGCTAAGAATCTCTTTTGCTGACAGGACGTATGTGGCAGCAATTTCAGAGGGGCAAGAGAGACTAAAACATCATAAAGAGGCCCCAAAGAGTCAGGTCTGTGCGGCCATTTGTAATAGCTAATATTGATTGTCAACTCTACAAGAACTAGAATCATCTAGAAGACAACCCTCTGGGCATTTCTCTATGAGGGAGTTTGTAGATTGGGTTAATTGAGATGGGGAGATGAAAAGACGTATGCTTAGTGTGGGAGGCATCATTCCACACGCTGCTGTCCTGTTCTGAATCAAAAAAAAGGAAACAAGCTAAGTAAAAGCATTGATCATTTAATGCTTCCCAACCAAGCACGTGATGTGACCAGTTGACAATTGTTTCAGACACCAAGCCTTTCCAATATGGTGGATGGTGTGACCTCACACTTAAGACCAAATAAACCCTTCTTTCTTTATGTCGCTTCTTTTCCTTTCATCATAGCCCAAGAAGGCAAAATCTACCCAAGAGTTGGTCTTCTAGGCAACCACGAGTACCTTTTCTCCACCAACTGGAAACAGACCTTTACATATTACCGGGGGAAAAGTATAGATACATTCAGATCAGAACTAAGACAGAGCATTGGAGGAACAAA
Organism: Microtus oregoni; assembly: GCF_018167655.1. Lineage (NCBI taxonomy): Eukaryota > Metazoa > Chordata > Mammalia > Rodentia > Cricetidae > Microtus > Microtus oregoni. Next base: position 17,930,209 of record NW_024543221.1, on the reverse strand, counting down.
ATAGGTCCAATCAATTCATGACATCTGTTATGTGGGCCCTCAAAAATGCCTTAATTCTCCTTCATTCCCAGTTCAAAGGCCAGAGGCCTCTTTCATCTCTTCTCTTTTTTGTAAACAACTATTGTTTCAAAGAATCTGTTAACATTAGTCTCAAGACAAAGGAAATTAGGATTTAAGAATTCACTCTTTGGTACTCCTTCCAACTAGCCTTTGCAATAAGGCCTACATTAGCAAAACACTACTAGTAAGACACCTGTTCAGTCAGGATGCAAATGAAGAAGTGTTCATGTCAGGATGCTGAGAGGAAGGTTACTCTTGAGTTATCCCACGAGTGCTACCTTCTTAAGTTTTGCATCTGGGAATCTTCCTGACCCTCTGAAGTTGCCCCTTCATATATCGCTGTCAGCAAAAGGCAAATTTATCACGTGGGTCGTGATTTACCCTCGAGATTCTCCAAAATAGCAGTTACAGCTTGAAGGGATCTTGCAGATATCCTTGTCAGACCCCCTCATTTCAAACATGTTACATGTAAGGCCCAAGGAGAAAGAATGCTGTTGCCTCTGTCCTGTGCACACCTCGTTTCTGCAGCTCCCCCCCCCAGCTCTATCCCCACCCCCATTTGGAGCTGTAGTTTGCTTTCACAAGGGGAATCCTCTATGGAGAAACCAGACGGGAGCCATAGAGCCACAGGGTAGAAATGGAGACCCATCTGTTTGCTGTGCTCCAACAACATGGTAACTAGTATCACAGATGCTGGGGCATTTAGAAGAGCCTGCGAGATTAGAATTCTGGAGCCAGCACCTGCTAACTGGTAGCCTCAGCCAACTTCACTTCAATACTAAGCTTCGGTTTCTTGGTCGACAAAAAGCAAACATTAGGAGTGCTGACCTCAGGGCGTTACATTGAAAGGGGAAGGAAAATCGGCTCCAAGCATTGCATGGGAACAACACCTCAGTACATTTCTACTCAGCGATAGTGGTCATTGGTGGTGATAATGGTATTGTGATCAACATTGGCTTTCATTGATTATTCTGATCACATTAACTCATCATGCTCAATGCTTTATCCTTGCTCTGGGGTCTTTGCTTTTTAACAGGAATTAATATCTTAAATAATGGATCTGGATCTTCGGCTGTAAATTACTGGATGTTATCACTGAATCTAGACAAATTATCTCTGAATAGGATTATGAGAGTAGCCCCAAGTCACACAGTGAATGCCATGCCTAGCATTAATGGCTGGCCAGTGCCCCTGCAGCTTTGCACATTAAAGGAATGGTTCTCCTTTCAGAATCATAAGCTAAATCCATCGGGGGGAGAATGTGTCAGGCATTGCAATTTGGTGCTGTTACCAAACCAGCATATTCTAAGTTTCTTCACTCTGGGACTCAAACTGTGTCTCCTTCTCAGCTCATGGATTGTGTGTCCCAGAAGCTGGACCCCAGAAGTCAAGGCTGGATTGTCTGTACCTGCTGCTGGTAGTGTGGGGAAGAAAAGCAGTGGCTGTTGTTAGCTGACCTTCCTGGAGCAGGCCAGCAAGTGCACGTGGATCTCTGCCAGTCCCTGAGCACAGCTCCAGTCAATCACAGGGTAAGCAGGCCAAGTCAAAGGGGGTCCTGATGGTGTTGTGTGAACTAGGCATCCAGCCTGCAGCAGGGTCCCAGACCACTTTAACGAGGACAGAGATGACATAGAAGTGACAAACGGGAAGTGAAGGCTGAGTCGCTGTCCTTAGGTGCCAGGCTGGGCACCTGGTGAGGGTGCACAGGGGAGAGAGAGCAGGTGGTGCCTATAGCTCCTGGGGCGGGCAACCCTGTCACAGCTACTAGGCCCTGCTTGTTTCTGAGAAAACTCAATCCCCCAAGAAGCCCAGAAGGATATTTGGCAGATGTCATTCTTATGTCACAGTGGGCAGATAGCACTGCCCAATCCTCCCCCCTACCCCAAACCCCTGAGCCAAAGAGACTTTGGAAGATTCTGACATTAAAAGCTAAGAGTAAGGCAGAGCTCCTGGGGCCACTGGCACCTCTATCAATGGTCTCCTTGTCTCAGACCCCTCCCCTCACTTCTTTCCTTTGTTTCTGTTTCATTTTCATCCCGGGTGAATCGCCCCATCCCCCACTCCGCCACATTCATACCATCCAAAGCCTATGAATATGTGATACCTTGCATACATTTGTGTGTCACGGGCCTGAAAGCAGCTAGGAGCACAAAGAATGCATCTGATTGTGCCTTAGAAAAACAAGAGCCTCCTCCCCGCCGTCCTGAAAAGAGCCTTCAATGCTGACAACTCCCTTTGTGAGGAGAACAAAGGCGGGCCCTGCAGAGGGCCTGTCGGGAGCAAAGAGAACAGTCACGGAAAAGATTTGAGGAGGCAAGTGATGAAGTGGACTCTCCTGCAGCCTGAGGGAGACGGCCTAAAGACCAGAAAAGAGAGGGCACACAGCCTTGATGGGGGACAAGAAGGGAAGGGAATTCATAGGGAAAAAAGAAAAGAAAGAAAAAAGAAAAACGCTTTAAGCCAGAGTCCTCACTGGATGGACAAAAAGCAAGAAAGATCATCCCACTCCATCCAGTAATGCCTCCTACAGAGGACACATCTTTTTCCCCCAAAAGCAGTTGTGAGTGGGGCTACAAGCTGAGGATGTGCTGACAGTTCACGATGCCTTGTGGAGGAGGCAGGATTTCAGGAAACAGGGCCTGCATATGATTTGCATGGGCTGGGAACACAAGGATGTCTCTTTACATAACTCTCAATACACTCTCAATACAGTGAGGTGGCCAGTGGCACCTTCTGGGATTTGTACTCTGCCTATGCAATGATCTTCCCTCTGCTCCCCACCACTCCCTTCCACTACTCCATCTGTACACACACAGCTGTCTTCCCAGGGACATTTCTGCCCAAAGGTGATTTTTGCTCATGTGGTCTGATTGGCTGAGTTCAGCTAAGAAGTAGGAGGAGGCTCATAGTGTAAACTTCAACACTGAGTGCCCACAGTGTACGTAATGGCCCTGATGAGAAGTGACCCTGCATGTCAGCACCCAGTGTCATGCCTGGGATGGCCACAGTGCTTTGCTCTGGGTAAGCCTGTGCTGGGGAATATTACATGTGAGCAATACAGAGGCACGAATGTAAACACGGAAGAAAGGAAAGGGGCCTCTGGGATAGGAAATGCCTGAGGATGCTTCAATTTCTCTATTGAATCACCAGCATTGTGAGAGGCACGTGGGACATTTGCCCAAGTAGAATCCTCTGCCTAGGGTATCCTTCCTTTTCTTTGTTATCGTCTACCATTCTTGAGGCATAAGTAATCTGAGAATTTATGAGGTGTGCAGGAAGTAACACCTCAAGAATATATGTGAAACAATATCTAGGAAACATAGCTAAAAGGAGAATATAAAAAGTTATGGGAAAAGAAAGGAAGACAATGTCAGGCCTAGAGAAATTAATCCTTAGGAAATTGCCCCTCCCACCCCCAACAGCAGAACAGGTGATTCTCCTGAGCTACAGTCCTCATCCAACAACAGAACAGGTGGTTCTCCTGAGCTACAGTCCTCACCCAACAGCAGAGCAGGTCCTCTGAGGAGAGCCAATAAAAACAAGTTTCAGTCTTTCTTTTAGCCATGTAAGAAAGTGAGAAAACACATCCAGATGGTTATAAACAGTGAGGTGGTAGTGGTGGGAGAAGACTACTTAGATAAAACACTTGGTTAATTTTTCACTGGATTCTACCATGAGAAACCCAGGCTGAGAAATATCATGGGGTATAGTCTAAGACAACCTGGTGTGGAACCCATGTGAAACTCCTTGGCATACATAGTTATATAAAAGTTATAACCTTTCCATACCTGTTCCCTGGAGTAAAACGTATATTTTGCTAACTCCTTACTGGTAATAAGTATATTCCCAGATGTTTGACAAAAATACCTAACCAAAGCAACTTAAAGAAGAAAGGATTTATTTTGGCATGGTGGCAGGAGGTTGAGGGGGCTAGTCACACTGTATTTACAATCAGGAAGCAGAGAGAGAGATGATTACAGGTGCTCAGTCAATTTTCCAGTTCATTCTGCCAAGAGCCTGGCACATACAATTATGTAACCCCTCTTTAGGATGGGTCTTCTGACTGAATTAACTTAATTTAAGAAACATCTCACAGACATGCCCCAAGACTTGTCTCCTAGTGAATTCCAGACCCTGTCAATTGGATGATCAATAAAAACCATTATAGTAAGAAACAAATGTGAGATCAAGAAAATCTTAAGCTTATTTTTAGATAAATAGATATGAATTTTATGTGTTGAGCTCTTATGGCATATTGCTGCCACCCTCTATTCCCCCATCCCATCCCCTGTTCTAGGAAGAAATTGTCCAGTGGTCTTCTGTTCAGCGACTATTTTATGAGAATCTGTGATAGGGCAGATACATTTGTCAGTATGGACTGTATTATACAAACTATACAAACTACTAGATAAAAGAGACACCATTGGGAAGGGAATATGGTCAGTCTTCCAATGAGAAATTAACTAAAGGCAGAAAAACTTTTGATTTGAAAACCCTCAGTCAGAGGTAAGAAAAGGGAATTGGGTCTAGACACACAACTTATTAGGAGCAATAGGAAAAGCATGACTTCTAGACTAAAAGAGAGGGCATGGGGGACACAGACATGGAAGTGGGGGTGTTTCCTACCTTGTTCACAAAAGGCAGCAGAATTCCAGGAAGCCATGGATGTGCTGTCCACCTGGGCAAGCGTTCCATCTATTCATGTATGGAACCGTGGGACTTGCTCACACTTCAAAAAGAATCCTGACCTGAAACACCTAAGAAGCAATTCAGTCTACATCTCACAGGATGTAACGGGTACAGGCCCAGAAAGACTAACCTGGTTAGATAAAAACTAACCAGGGGGAAAATAAATCTATATTAAAATTCAGACTCTCAGGCCCTGCTTAAGGACTTCTGATTTAAGGGCTCTCTATCAGAGCCAGGAAACCTGCACTGAATGGGCACCCCATGGTGACTCTGGTGCAGGTGGCCTGAGGACTAATTACCACCCTGGGTCTCTCCAGCACTAATTTGTATGGAAGCCCACTCCTCTGAGATGTAATGAGGTATCTGTTCACTTCTCTAGGTGCAGGCCGAACCTCTTCAGCTGAGTTATGGCGTGTATTTGCATAAATTACCATGTGAAACTTGTTAATATTTCCTAGATTTCCTTTTTCACTGCTCCATTAGACAAGACTTTGTGCTTTTGTTTAGGGCTGCATGTCAGCCAATCCACATCCATGGCTGCTCTGGCCTGGAACTTGAGGTGGTAATTTATTCCCCTCGTGGAGCCAGCAATAGCGTCACCTATCTGTCCTGACAAATGCTATCTGAAATCAGTTGTATTTTATCATGCAAATTACGGGAAGTGTTATCATTATGAGCAGCAGGAGGCTCCTGATTTGGGATCATTTGCTATCAAGCGAGGCCCAACTGCTAGGCATTGGGGGAGTGAGTCAGATAAAGAGAGGGAAGGGGCAAAGGAGGGCTGCTACCCAGGACTGAGGTCCCTTGAGCTTGGCTCCTCTAAAAAAAGGAGGGTTCAAAATGATACTTAAGGTTGCTCAACCCAAAGATTCCAAAGGGTTAGGAAGAGAGGTGGGCGAGAGAAGAGAGGAGAAGATCACCATACTTCATCGTGAAGGCAAAAGAAGCTATCTGTGCCTGAACAGATCACTCCAGGTAGACTTGCAACATGGAAAATACAGCTTTACCTGTCCGAGCCAGGACCTCAGTGACAATCATTTCGTTTGTAGCTTAACAAAGGCCCAAAGGGGAGAATCACATGACCAAGTCAAGACAGTAACTTGCAAGTCCTAACCCAAGCCTGCTGAGCCCCAATCCTACAATCCTGCTCCCCTGGTTTTTCTTCTCTCAAAGCTGTTGTCTAGGCCTTTAGAAGAGGCCTCAGATTTACTCAACTTCCTACCTCATCCATTTCTATTTTCCTTGAATCCAAATTTCACAACTAGAATTCTCCAGCTGGAAAGCTCTTCTGCCTAGGTACTGCAGTCTATCCCCCTCTCATCTAAACATTGTTTGGCTTCCCCTGAGCCCTTCTCTGTCCACTGCATTCACTTGTCCTTTTTTTTCTTTTACATTCTTGGAGTCCATGATAGTACATTTCTATAGCGCACCACTGTGAAGGGCAGCTTGGGTTAAGGAGTGCTGCCCTGAGCAGACCTAATATGTTCTCTTCCCAACGGTAATTGCAAATAAAAGAAAGTGTAACAGAAACCATGATTCTTTAACCTTTGATATTAAAATTTCAGCCACAATTATAGCAGGCTCATTAGAAATATCTCCAGGATGAGCTGCTTCTTAATGGCCTCCCTCAGGCCACAGTGGCAAGGGAATGAGTTTATTTTCTATTCTCCCAATTCTGTGCATCTTCCTAAAGCAGACTGAACAACATGGAGGTAATGTTCAAGAAGCCAGGAGAGAGGGGAGAAAGAACCAGGGTAGACAGAGGCACAGAGATTGTAGAAAACACGCTAAGACAAGAGTTGCAAGATTCCCATGCAACTGAACATGGGACAACAGGAAACTTTTCACAGAGCTTGGAGAAGGAACAGAAAGAGGAACTGCTGGCAGCTGACTGACCAGAATCAACAGTCGTCTGGGATCCTGATTATCTCTTTGAATTTAGGGATGAGTTCTGCCTCTCTGGCCTCTGTGTCCCATTCTATAAATTGAAGTCTCACTGTGAGCTATCTCCACTACAGTACAATTCTTAATGACCTTTTGTCCACAGGAGTCACTGGCAACAGGCCTGCACCAACACTAGGATTTCTGGAAGAGACACCACCCCTGTGGCTCCTAAAGATTTCATGAAGGTGGCCAAGGTAAAGAGAGGACCACCAATAACCACAGCTAGTAAGGCATGGTTGGGGGCCCCATGGCAAGGGGACAGTCTGCTTGCTTAGCTCAACCCTTCCCAGACAGTAGAGTGACAGGAAACAAGGTGACAGGAACCTGTCATGATCATCTGAAGCAGAAAATTTGTCTCAGTTCTCAGTTCTCTTGTTTCCTGTAATTAGCGTTAACTACAGTAACCAGAAGCTCCCTTTAGGAGGCCTTACTTCTTTTCTTCTGAGGACCCCAGATGGCAAATGGAAGAGGAATAGTTATTTGGGGTGAGGTAAAAGGCAACAGGCTATGAACAGAGCATGCTGGAGGCCTGGGAGCAGGGTAGAGAGATGCACAGGGGTGGTCAGAGAAGGATGCTGGTAGCAGAAGCTTGCTTCTAACTCCTACGCTTAACTCCTCCCTTCCAGGAACCACAAAGGACCCCGAGCCCTTTCCCCTTGGTCCAACCCCATTCAAGACTGTCATGGAGAAATGGGTGAATCTCTCTTCCCTTCAAAGCAGAGAAAATCAAGGCCTGTCTCTTTTTTAGCCTTACCAAAGATATGCCTAAGAGTAGAATGTTCTTTTGAATCTGTCTTTTCAAGTGTTAAGAAATTAAGCTTATGTCCAGTTATGTGTATTAATGCTTCCAGAGCTGCAGGCCTTCTGTCACTTTCCTACTTCCCTATCCCTCATGTTTCCTGTCAAGCAAGTCAGGAAGTTGAATCCCTGGACCCAGACCTAGGGTTTTGTAGGTCTACAAAGCATCAATTGACTTTTAGGGTATAACACGTCTAACTACAGGACAAATGCTATTCGAGTAAAACAGGTGAGGACAGTGTCTTTCACGTCCCACCAACACCTCCTTGGCCAGACAGACAAGGGTCGAGGCCATGCCTCAGCAGCAAGGGGCTCAGGAACTTGTAAGGAACAGTCCTTGCGCTTTGTCTCTGCGATTCTCTCCCTTCTCAGGAGGCCTCACTCCCGCATGCCACTGGCTGCCATGTCTGACAGTATCTCAGACACACATCCTGAACATGGACTGTCCCCAGAGAAATGTCAGCGCCTAATCCTGTCATCGGGAGCCATCCATGCACAGCCAAGCTACAGCCAGACCCAGTGTTCCCAGGAAAGGGCTGTCAGTCATCAGTAATCTCACAGCCAGAGAGATTTCACATCGAACTAGCGCCCGTGGGCTTCGGCAGGAGCAGGAGAGGACAGGGCTGTGAAAAACGCAGAGAGCACAGACTGCGAGGAGCCTCGGATGGAAATGTGCTTCAGGCTGACGCACCTCAAGGCAGTTTGCTGCTGTCATGGTTGGACAGGGTCACCCCTGTGGTCAGTAGACGTAACCTGCTATGGTTGATTAGCCACCTCTTGGGGAAAATAGCTACCAACTCCTGAAGTGAGTCTGTCACTTGCCCATCCCTCAGTCTCACACATAACCTTTAATGAGCAACTGTTACATGCATGGCATGCACCTTTTAAAACCAAGTTTGGAGCGACGGGACCATGAAAGTTCAAACTTGGCAGCAAAATGAAAAGACTCTGTACACACTCCCAACGCCACTATTCAGTTCTCTGTTTTTTGCTCCTGGTTCCCCCATCCCACAAACTCCTTGCTCTTTTAGTCAGTGGAATGCAGATTCAGAAACTGTGTTTTAATATTTGCTGTGATCCTGCTATTCTCAAACAGGAAACGCTTTGGATGTCACAATATATATACTGATATGGAAATAATGTTGTCAACTGTACAAGGAGACTGCTCATTCCTTCCTGGCCGCCCAGACCCAGATGATCACACAGAAACTATATAAATTACAACACTGTTTGGCCAATGACCTAGCTAACTCTTACATCTTAATTTAACCTATTTCTGTTCATCGGTGTATCACTACGAGGCTACGGCTTATGTAAGGTTCTATCTTTCTCCTTCAGCAGCTACAAGGCATCTTGCTGACTCTACCTACTCTCTGTTTGGATTTCCTGACTAGCTTCACTCTGCTAAGCCGTTGGCTGAAATAGCTTTATTCATCAACCAATAAAAGCCACACATACAGAAGGGCATCCACACATACATTAGTCAACCCTGTTGCAGGATAGTAGACCTAAAAGGCAGTGAACTTAAATGATAATAGTCAGTCTCCTAGCCCAGGATCAAAGTGTCAAATACTCTTCTCTCCCTTGGTGTGACTACAGGTTCTTTCTTTCCTCCTTCCACTGTCTGCCTGCCTTTCTTCCCCATTTTCTCCCTTTCTTCTTTCCTTTCCCTCCCTCCTTCCTTCTTTTCTCCCATCTTGCTTGTCCCTGTCCCCATTCTCCTCTCCCTCCTATTTTTTCTCCCTCCCTCCCTCCCACCTCTCTGTTTTAGGAATTGAACCAAGGCCTTGTACTTGCCAGGCCAGACCTCTGCTATGGAGCCACGTCTTAGTCTGTGGCTGTAGGTCCTGCCTGAAGCTTTTTCTCTGCAAAGGCCTAGCTGAATCACTGCCTATATGGGTGAATCACATGTTTGTTTGGCCAGAAGCCCTGTGGAGCAAGAAGGCTGTTTGTAGGAATCCTTGTTACAGATCCAGAAGCCCAGAGAAGGGAACTAAAAGACCCTGGGGAAAGTTTCTAAGGTTTAACACCATAGCCAGAAGTGGTTTGCAGTTTCTTCACAGGGAATTCTGGCACCTAGATGTTTTGACCTTATCAGGTGACAGCAGAAGGGATGGGAAAGAGACTCTGGACATCCCTCATGAAACACATCCTGAAAGATGTTGAGGAAATGGAATGTCTCAAGGTTATCAAGCCTATTTATCTCCTGTCAGCTTTGATTAGAGACAGAGGGCATTTACCACAGCCTAACCTTTTGGTCTCATATGATTTGTGTCTGACATTTGGCTGGAGGAGGAAATATAAAACAATGACAATGCTTTGCCCCGCTACCCCCAACTACAAACTGATCACCAGGTTTGCTCTTGGGCAGGATGGGAGGCAGGTCAGATGCACTGTGAGTTGTCCAGTTGTATCATTGCACCTTCCCTTCAAATCTTTTGATTTCTTTCTGTTTCTCATGGTCTTAAACCTGTCCTCACTCGTTTCACCCCACAGACCTGGCCCCAGACCTTTTCAGGTTAGGAGTGTCTGAAAGACAACCCTCTCCTGGAGGGAAAAATACATCTCTAGGTAAAAAGATGCTGGAGACATGTGCCCATGCCTCCACTCTGACCTCTTGATTGCTTTTTGTTACTGCTTGTGACTTCTGTGGTCTACATAGCAGGCTTAGTTCACTGAGAACCTCAAAGACAAAAATGACTTCACTTACGTTGCTGAATTGTCTTTCATAGTCCAATTTTTCTGACAAATGTGGATGGGTAAAGAATGTTAGATGGGGTACAGAGAAGTGTGAGGAAGAATGAGGAATCCTCAGTGGGGGATCTAGGAAGGCTTTGATGATGGAGGCACAGAAGGGAGAGGGTGGCTCTCTGCTCCTGTTTCCCTTCTGAGACTCCTCAGATCCTGCTACCTACATGGTTCATTCAGCAAGTCTTTGCGATACCTGCCCTGACTATGAAGTGAAATGCCATTTTACTACATCAAAAGACTCTCCTCTCCTAATTAAGACCATTACTCCAGGAGGGTTGGCCTGCTCCCTCTTTATCTTCCTATTGTCAGATCCAGAGTAAACCAGGGGCAAATGGTTATGTGTGGTGCCTGTTAGCATACCAAAGTGCATGCTAGCCTCCAGCCTCTCAGTACCTGGCCCTTTTCTCAGCTCTTCTCACCTGACTTCCTACCCTAAACTTCTCTAGCTCATGGGCTTCCCTTACCCAGATTCTTACTCCTATATAACCCTTCCGTTTCAGCTGTGGTCTTTCTTGGTCCTCTCTTTTTTCTCTTTCTTTCTTGTTCCCCCTACCCCCTCTCATGGCCCAGTTCTGTCTACTGGCCTTTTTCAGCACACTGCTTTCTCTTCCTGCTCTAGACTCTTCCAGATTCCTCTGGCTGTGTTCTCCCTCATATCTACAACAAAAATCCTCATTCCAACAACACTTCGGAGCAACCATGTCCTATCTTTTATACATCCGATGCTGAAACCTTCACTTCATACACCTATCTCTTTTAGTTCTGAGCTCTGAACATTAAAATCTCAACAAATGATTTTGTTTTGTGATTAATACAGAAGAACAAGATTCTACTACTGAGTAATATTTACATAAAAGCTTACGTGGGAGGAATGTAGAGGTGACAAGATGAGAAAGGAGAGTTATAGTGATATTTCATTTGTATTTTAATAAATCAAGTTTGTGTGACTATCAGAAAAGTAAAACAGCCACACTGGCCAGCTTTACAATCCCAGCAGCCACAGTAGTTTGCCATAGAAACCAGGTGGTAGTGGTGCACACCCTTAATCCCAGAACTAGAGAGGATTACAAAACGGAAGGAGACAGCTCTCGGTCACAGTCTCATCCTGAGATTCCAGAAGGCAGGATCGCCATTACGGACTGAAGTCGAGGTAAGAGCCAGTGGCTAGCTGCTGTGCTTTTCGGGTCTTCAGGCTGAATCCCAATTTCAGTCTCTGAATTTTTATTAATCCTGCTACAGAGAATGCTGTAGCTGGGAGAATAGCGCCTAGAAATGAGACAGGCTGAACAAGTCTCGTGTAATAGCCAGCTTAATTCAGAGCATCAGACAGTTTGTACTCTGAGGGTTAAGAAGGGTCACCTGAGTAAAATGTACAACAACAGCAAGGACAAGCTTCATATGGTAAAAACCCCGTCTTTCCATGGAGGCAAATAAACAAATAACAACAGTCAGCTGTAATAAGTAATCTGAAGCAAGCTCACTCCTACCCAACACACCTCAGAGGGCTCGAAGCTGAGTCTGAAGCCCACTCTTTTGGGTACACTGACTACCTAAACTCCCACCCTCCCTGGGATCCTCTTCTCTTTCTGACCCCAGTACCAGGGTTTCAGCTGCTATCCAGCTTTTTACATGGATGTGGGTGATCCAAACACAGGTCCTCATGCTAGCGTGGCAGGCACATTAACAACAGAGCCATTTCTAAGTTAAGCTTGCCCACTTCAGTTTCCTTTCTCATAAAGTGAAAATCGCAGTGCTTCCCCTCGAGAACTCCCTGGAAATGAAAAGCAGCTACCACACATAAGCAAGGGACTCATACCTGAGCTATGGAGTCAGGTGCATGGAACTGAGTTGTGGCTCTGTGTCCTGCCTACTGTGGACATCAGACAAGTGGCTTTCCTTAGCCTCAGTTTCCTAGTATGCAAGAAGAAACTAACATTGCTTATCTTGTTACATGAATTGGTTTGTGTAATATATTTAGTTCAGTCCCTAGCATGTAGTAAAAGTTTAATAGATATGAAATACTACAAAGTTGCCCCCATATTTTTATCAATTTTTCTTTCTTCTCTGCAGAAAGACTTGGTCTAAAGAAGAATCCAATATCTCTTTTCTTTCTGGGTGCTTTGTTTACAAAACAGGAATGGACAACATTACTTCTCAAAACATTTCTCAGAGTAAGACGGTTTCTCATCTTCTATAAAAGAACCTCACCATTAGGAAATCAAAGAGACATAGGATAATGCCTGGTGTAGGAGGTCACAACCTCGTGGTGATACACAGATTAATAAAAATGGGTTAAACTAATATGTAAGAGTTAGTCAATAAGAAGTTAAAGCTAGGGGCTGGAGAGATGGCTCAGTGGTTAAGAGCATTGCCTGCTCTTCCAAAGGTCCTGAGTTCAATTCCCAGCAACCACATGGTGGCTCACAACCATTTGTAATGAGGTCTGGTGCCCTCTTCTGGCCTGCAGACATACACACAGAATATTATATACATAATAAATAAATAAATATTTAAAAAAAATGTTAAAGCTAATGGTCAAACAGTGTTTCAATTAATACAATTTCTGTGTGGTTATTTCGGGTGTAAGCTAGCCAGGCGCCTGTGACAAACAAGCCACCCCTCCTTCTGTAACAGATGCCATTGTATATCCAGAAGTTGGCAAGAGTGAAACCTGGGCCTAGCCAGGCTGAGATAGAAACTGCAGCTCTGTCACTGGAGTTCTTTTTTGCACACTGGAAGTCTTCAATTTGGATGATGCAGGTCTATACTGCAGTTCTTTGTGTTTATCGACATGGCAGGATTAAAGCTTTGGTTTGGGTTTCTTTCTGTTTGATTTGTCATAATGTCAAGAAAACACAGAATAAGTCATTGTTTCATTGAAGTCTCTAGGATGCAGGAGATAGAGGAGATATATAAAACGCAAAAAGAGACGACAGGGCCACACCCATAGGGAAAAAGAAACTAGGCCAGAGAAAAAGCAGAGGTGGGTCTGGAGAAAGATAAAAAGACAAAAAGAAAGTAACTATTGCTTATATTTATTGCCATGCAATGCCCCTCTAAATTTAAGGGCACCTCCTTTGGAAATTTCTTATGTGTTTTCTTTTTGTTTTTTGTTTTTTATAGCAGCAAAACTTTAGCAGTACTCATAGATACTTTTAGCAGTAACACTCTACCTAGCAGCTGGTCCCAACATATCTCCTGTATAGATCTTCTGAGAGAAAAGGAGGAACATGGTTTCCCTTGCAGTCTTTGCCTGAAGCCCATTAGAGTGAGAACTGCACTCGTTGTAATCTCAAAAGACACAGTGTGCCATGGTGTCAGCACCAAGGTCATCGTCCTTCTTCTAAGCAGACCTATTTATGACAATTGCTGAAATGCAATCTCTTGCTCTCAAAGGTCCACGGCTTCATTAATGAACTTGTAATCACAAGCACACCTGTTTGTCTGATTTATAGACGTTTCTGTCTCCCTAACAGAGCTATATATTTCCATTCCAGTCTCAGAAATGTTCTGGCTTGTCAGGTTATAATGAGGTTGAGAATGGTTCATCACTGTTCTCTAATTCAACATCCTGAAGAACACAGTTCCCACTCTGCAGGCTGGTCATAAGGAGTTCACAGCCCCGAGTGGCCGAGAATCCACTCAGTGTGCCCTGAGAAAGGTCACATTGAATCAAATCGGTGTGCCATCCTTATAGAATGCTGTATTCTGGAACCAGCAGAGACAAAGTGCACACAATCACATCATTCTAAAGGTTTAAAGCTGCACGGGTTGGCCGCACACCCACTGTTCTGATATGAGTCTGCCGTCTCTCATTCCAACTCAAGCCACTACCACCTTCTACTTTCTCAGGACTTTGACCATGTCTTCCTAACGGGGCTCCCTGAATGCACTCCTGTCTCATTCTGATCATTCACCACACAGCAGTTGGAGACACCTTACAAACACAGCCTGAATTGTGTTATTACAGGTTTACAAAATTCCAGTGTCCTTTTGCCTGGGTAACAGCAGGGAGTCCCTTTAGAAGGACACACACTCCTGCTACCCAGGCCCCACTTAGCAGACTGAGAAATATAAATAAGGACTTAATAAGGTTCCCATCTTCTCTGAAGCTATCCTTCTAAGCACCCTTCCTCAATTATTCTCCCTCGCTTTTTGCTTAATCTGAAGCGGTGTGTCTATTGTGTTTACTTGTTTATTATTCAATTTTCCAATAAGAATATAAATTATTTGAGGATCAAGGAATGTACTTCTTCATTGCTTGCTGAGACTTGCACTAGATACCTGCACTAGAAGATGTTTGGTAAATCTTAGTGAAAAAAATTAATGCGTAAAAAGGCTTTAAATGAAAGCTATTTGGTAGCATTTACTAGTGTACTAGTGTAGGTAAGTACTAAAGATACAATATCCAACTTGGAGATGGTGGAGTATGCCTTTAATACCGGCACTCAGGAGGCAGAGGCAAGTGGATATCTTAGTTCAAGTCCAGCCTGGTCTACAGCGTAAGTTCTAGGACAGCCAGGGATACACAGAGAAACCCTCTCTTGAAACCCATCCCCCAAAAGAATATCCAGTGAAGAAACTAATGCTAAAAATATTATTATTATCAGAGGATTGGAGATACAGCTTGGTGTGGGAAGTCCTTTTGTGTACGTATTGTAAAGAAGCTTGCCTGTCCTGTGATAGGGCAGAGTAGAGCTAAGCAGGGGGTGGGGGTGGTGGAACGGGGGGGGGCAGACACAACTAAACTTAATGCTGGGAGAAAGAAGGTGGAGTCACGAGATGTCTTGTGGCCACCAAAAGGGAAAGACATGAGCTTCCAGCTGGTACCTTTCCAGTAGGCCATGAGCTTCATAGGAAAATATAAAATAATGAAAATGGGTTAATTCTAGATGTAAGTGCTAGCTAGCATTACACTTAAGCTATTGGCCAAACAGTACTGCAAATAATATAGCTTCTGTGTTGTTGAAATACGGAGCGGCGGGCTGCGTCCCTGGCACGCGGCTGCCCGCATGGCTAGCTTTACCCGAAATAATTATACAGAAACTGTATTCTTTTAAACACTGCCTGACCCATTAGTTTCAGTTTCTTATTGGCTAGCTGTTACATATTGATCTGACCCATTTCTATTAATCTGTGTAGCCCACGAGCTGGCTTACCAGGAAAGATCTTAACCTGCGTCTGTTTGGAGTGAGTGAACCATGGCGACTCCCTGACTCAGCTTCTTTCTCCCAGCATTCCATTCTGTTTACTCCGCCTACCTAAGGGTTGGCCTATTAAATGGGTCTAGGCAGTTTCTTTATTAATAAGAAATCACTTCCACATCATTTCCCCTTTTTCTGTTTAAACAAAAAAGGAAGGCTTTAACTTTAACATAGTAAAATTACATATAGCAAAACAGTTATCAAGCAAGAATTACAGTTACAATATTTATATCTATTTTATCTTTTATCATAACTAAGGAAAACTATAACTATCTATTCATTCTTCAACTCCATCAAAGACTCCAGAAGGATATAATACTACCTAAGTAAACAAGAAATAAGAAAACTCTAGAAATGACAGAGACATTTTGCTGCCTGGACAGTCACCCAAAGTTTTTTGTATGGTTGGGGTATCCATCTTCAGCCTTCAGGCCAATAGTATCCAGCAGACATTTCCATGAAGCAGGAAATTTCAAAGACAGTTCAGTCATTATCTGCTGTGTCCTGTAGAATGTCTCGAAGATTCTTTCATGAGTCATGAACCCCGGAAGACCATCTCACCTTTAGGCAAGTCCAGCAGTCCTCTCTCTGCGGGTTTTCTGTGTCCATTTTATGCAACAGTCCAGGCAAGAGCAGTTTCTTGCCCAAATGGCTAACCAACTCCATAAGGATCCTCTTCGATGCCCATCTTCCTCTCGAAGTAGATTGGTGCCGCCAGGAGCAGATATGTCTGATTGTCATGAAAAGTCCTAAGTTATTAAAATATTTTAAATGCCATATTCTGCAGCCTTTGAGAGATATGAAGAATGCCTATCTGAAATATATCTCTATATATCTAGAAAATCTAAGTGACATGACTACAAATGTGACTATTATTTATGATTATCCATCAACAACCTATATTTCCTAATTATACATTACATTTTAAAAATGAACTACACAATCACAATACCTTAATCAAGATCAGAAATACATATACATATAACAAAATTGACCTTAAAATCCATACCAATGCAAATTATTCATACCTATATCATTTCCCCCTTTAAATGTAAAAGAACATTTATAAACAATATTTTGGGAACATGGGCCCAGTTTTTTTCTCTCCAAACTGCTTCCTGCTGAATGGGAGCGCTGTTAATCAGATCATTTAGGGTGTAACCTGTGTGCCAGGTTTATCTCAGTTGGCAGTTGAGTGAAGTAATTTCTTGAGGGTGTTCACAGGAACTTTTCAGGAGGTCGTGGTCTATCATACCATATCGGGATAGATGCAATCCATAGGGTCTGGTCCTCTGTGAAAACAAAAGAAGACCCTTTCCAAAGCATCATATCCTTAGACCCAAATTCTGAAGTCATACCCTCATGATATCCGTTTTGGTTCCATTTGGCAGCCCATAGAATGAAATGTCTCTCTGTACTTAGCTCCTTCACAGTCAAAAATTTTAAAGAAAACACAATGTACATAATCCAGACTCTCTGTGAATTTTTCATTTTTACGTGGCTTATTTTTCTTTATTTCTTTTAATCTCTTAACTATCTGTACTCTGTCTCTTTAAAGACTTTACCTTTTTTTTTAAACCATTAACTTTATTCTCTATATTTTTTTTCTTCTCTCTCTCAAGCCTATTGTACATTCATCCAACAGTGTGGTCTTTTATGTCTGAATCTGTTTTATTGTGAATCTGTAACATTTTTTTACTATCCAGGAACATTTCTTAAAATGTTAAGCAGTTCTTAAAAACTTAAGTTGTGCCATGTACAGGTAATAAGGTACTGCCTGTGTCCTGCCCAGTGGAAACCTTAAATGTGCTGTTTTTATGGTAATTACGGTAGTTCCTGCCTGAGACCAGCACAGTTCAGCATGGCAGAGCTGAGTCAAGCCTCTCCTGCCTTAGAGCCATTTGGTGCCCCTGAGTCACACACAGTTCCAGGCACACAGCAGTCCACATTGCCATCAAGCAAGTCGTAGAGCTTTACTCCAAATGCTCCATTCAAAAGCTCTGTCTCCCACAGGAGCCAGACAGAGATCTCAATGGCTGCACAGCCCAGAAAGCCGGCATTTTAAAACAGCCAGTTTTTTCCTGCTGCTGAGTCAGGACAATTTCTTTGCGGACGCAACCCACAAACAGCAAAAAGCTGTCTTAAATTCTCTCTCTCTCCTTTTTAAGCCCTCTCAGGTTTTACGTGGAGTTCATTAGCACGTTGGGCGCCACTCTGTTGAAATACGGAGCGGCGGGCTGTGTCCCGCCACCCAGCTAGCTTTACCCAAAATAATTACACGGAAACTGTATTCTTTTAAACACTGCCTGACCCATTAGTTTCAGTTTCTTATTGGCTAGCTATTACATATTGATCTAACCCATTTCTATTAATCTGTGTAGCCCACGAGCTGGCTTACCAGGAAAGATCTTAACCTGCGTCTGTTTGGAGTGAGTGAACCATGGCGACTCCCTGACTCAGCTTCTTTCTCCCAGCATTCCATTCTGTTTACTCCGCCTACCTAAGGGTTGGCCTATTAAATGGGTCTAGGCAGTTTCTTTATTAATAAGAAATCACTCCCACATCACTGTGTGATTATTTTGGGAGTCTGGGCAGCTGGGGAACAAACAAGCAGCTCTAACAAAACAACTCATAGGTTAAGAGCGTTTATTGCTCCTACAGAGGACTTGACAGTTCCTAGCACCCCCTTGGTGGCTTATAACCATCTGTAACTGCAGTTTCAGGGAGTCCGACGACCTCTTCTAGAATATACAGGCACCTGCACACATGTGATACACATAAACTCCTTCAGGCACATATACATAAAAATAAATATGCTAATATTTAAAAATATTATGTATAATCTGATCATAAATTTAAATTTTATGTATCACAAATATCCTCAATCAAACTAAGTACAACCAATAGAATAACTTCTTTCTGAGAAGATACTGAGTAAGTTTATGTATTTGATTAGTTTTTACGATACTTATAGCATGAATTCTAATTGGTCTTAATAATAAAAACCCAGAGTGAGATATTAGAGGGTAAAAACTGAGAGATCAGAGAAGCAGTAAGAGATCTTTTGCCTCTACCAAATTCTCAGGCTGTTGGGGTAATCCTGTCTCTACCAATCCTCAGACTGCATCTTCAGACTGACTGCTTCAGACTGCTGCCTTAGACTGCACCTCAGATTGCATCTGTTTCCACCAAACCTCAGACTGAAGCTGAGCTCCTGTCTCCTCCTGCTTTATATTCCTCTCTCTGCCCAGCCGTATCAGTCCTGTCTCTAGCCCCTTAGTGCTGGGATTAAAGTTGTGGGATCCCAAGTGCTAAGATCACCTTTGTGTGAGCAATGTTTCTCTTTAAGACAGAATCAATCTCGTGTAGCCTAGGGTGGCCTGGAACTAACAGAGATCCCTCTGCCTCTGTATCCCAAATCCTGGGATTAAAGGAGTGTGCCACCACTTAGCTCTGCACTCTGATCTTCAGGCATGCTTTATTTGTTAAAACACAAAATACCACTACAGCTATTTCCAAGTTTTCTTCATTAGCCATGCAGCCTTCTAATAGAAATACCACTGTGTAGTCAGGAACAGTCATTCCGCAATCTCCGCTCAGTTCCCACAGGCTGGCTTCTCCCCTGCTCCTTCCTGAACCATCTGTTCCTCCTGGCTTGCTGCCTTGGCTACCACTAACTCGCTTGCTGAACAGCCCTCTCTTCTTCTCTGCATATACCCCCAGCAGAGACACCCCATTTTCACCAAATAACCAGCCTCCATGTAGGCAAGTGAGTCCTGCTGCCCAAATTCCACTGATGGTACATAAAAGTGACTATTGTGGCTTCTAGGCCTGGACACAAAGTTGGCTAAAAGAATCCCTCTTACAGGGAAGGTATTGCAGGCATATTGACAAGACCAGGATTGCTTGGGGCAGGATGTGCCAACCAGAAAGAACCCTGAGAGTCACCATCAAGCTAACATAAACAAAAAACATTTAATGTGTTCAAACTAATTATCTAGGGGTTTGTGTGGCTGAAGTAACATTCCTTGCCATAAACAATATTCTTACTCATCCTTCAAGACACTTTTCTGTTAAGTTTGTAATACTTAAGACATTCACTCCTGAATATATCCAACACCAGATCAGAGACTTTTGTGTCCCATATCAGATGGCATTTTAGTTTTATAATTAAATTCCAAGCTCCTGGGAAAGTATCTTTGAAGTCTGTTAGTCTTTAAAAATATATTTTTATATTTTGTATTACATTAATGTCTCTATTGTGCATGGCACGCATGTGCTACCACATGTGTGTGAATCTCAGAGGACAACTCTGAATATCTGTTCTCTCCTACTGCATAGGTCCCGGGACTTATCTCTAGTCATCAGACTTGGTGCTTTCTTTACTTGCTGAGCCATCGTGCTGGCTCCTGTTAGTTTTTAGTTATATGTGGTCATTTAGATCATAAAGGAAGGAAATAAAAGAAAGGCGAGGAAAAGGAAGGAAGGGAAGAGGAGGAAAGGGGAGTGGAAGGGAGAGAAGGGAAGGAAAGAAAATGGAAAGGAAGGAAAGGGAAGAGGGAAAGAAAGGGAAGGGAAAGAACATCTTTACTCTGGAGACCAGTGCATGCACATTAATCAATGAAACATCTCAGGGGAATGGTTGCTATTGATAGCAAAACACACATTGAAAATGGGGAACAAATGTGAAGCTATCAGAGGGACATCAATAGGGAGGAACATGTAGAAGAAACAAATGGGGTGGTCCTTGTGGAATTTGGTAACCTCTGCTTAGGGAGGAGAATTGGCTCAAAAAAAATGTTCCTTAATAATAAAATAAACTTTATATCCTAGTAAAAAAGAGCAAAAAAGTGAACATCTTTTAAAAATATTATACCACATGGTGATGATAGGTGCTGTAGTTAAACAAGACAAAAAAATGAACCAAAACAAAATCATGAAACAAGATGAGGCATAGAAGGACAGAAATGGGAAGGTATGGGTTATAGAGGTCAGAGTTTTAAATAAGGGGGTCAGGGAATATCAGGGAGGGAGAACTAGAAAAAAGTGCCTAGCAGATGAGCTAATAAAGCACATGAGTATCTGCAGAGACAAAGACCTAGAGGACATGAGATCCAGCCAAATCCTGCAGTCTTCCACCACTGAGTGCTGAGGTGCCGGTGGCTTCTAAATGAAGTGTAACGCACCAAACTCTAATCTTTAAAGAAACGCTTTGAATCTAGTGCGGATATCTAACATTTTAAGAGGAAAGGCCAAGACCAGCTTAGGAGGCAGTGACAAGAGGCAAGGGGTAAGAAATAAGAGCAGCTTAGGCAAGCTGGTTGTTGACTTTGTATGTAATTGGGGGTCGGAGCATATAAGGCTTGTCGTTTGATCTGTTATAGTGTGGAAGAAGAAGATACACTTGTGAATGCTCCCGGCTTTGCACTGAGAAACAGACAGGATGGAGTCATTCACTAAGATGGAGAGAATAGAGTCTCAACAGGTTTGGATAAGAAGATGGAGGGTTCCATATTGAGTGTCCAGATCTAATATGCCTTTTCCCTGTCAAAGGAGAGCCATGGAGTACAAATTGGTTATATGAGTAGAGATATCAAGGAAAGGTTTAGACCAAAGGCATCAGTTGGAGTTTGGCAGCAGACATATAGTATTTATAAAAAGCTTCATGATTTATTAAATCACTCTCAGAAAGGCATGGTGGTAAAGAATAGAAGTAGAAATTGAGTACAAATGGAGAGTTATGATAATACAGAGCTGAGCCTAAGGAGTCCCCCAAATTTACACTTACATAGTCAGAGATTTGTCAGAAAAACAAAATCTCTGAAAGCCAAGTTAGGAACATATATACATGAGGGAAAGGAAAGCAATGAGCTGATTCAAAAGCAGCCAGTAATCAAGATGGAGGAGGGAGGGATCGTTAGAATGTAGACACCATTTACAAGAGGAGTTTCAGGGAGTGGTGATAGATACTTGATAGGCAATCGTCTAGACGACAGTATAAGGAAGAAAAGCCCATACGGAAGAATGGTACATATGACTGTTTTGAGCAGTGTTGTTATAAAACATCACAAATAAATATGGCAAAAATGAGCGAGGCATGGAGTTATGTAGAGCTATGGAGGACGCCAGGGTATGGAAGGCAGAGCTAACCCCAAGGAAGGGTATATGAAAAGTCAGCCTAGTATCTCATAACTCAGTATAAAATACAATTGATGGGATAATAGAATACGTGTGAAATAAAACAAAAGTTAAAGGGCTAAGCCAGGATGGGTTAGGGGAATGGAGGATAGAAAAAGATAGAAAGAGGTGGGTCAACCAAAGCTAAGGATGTGTGAAAAAAAACTTAGGGAAATTCACTAGTTAGTAAGCTAATTTCACAGCGCAACTTTAAAGAAGAATTCTAACAGAATTATCTTGCATGGTGAACAATGTTGCTTCCAGGAGATGTGGGTTGTTACATGAAAACTGATGTGTCTTGCTTGAGGAGTTCCTGGAGGTCTCCAATACAATACAGGCTGTTGCCATAGCTCTTGGTTACACAATGTAACTATATGGTAAGATGCTATCACTGAAGACATCACACACTTTTGGCTATAGGACATAGAGAAATGCATCTCAACCTGCCTGGGAAACTTCCTCCCTGCTGTCCAGCTTTTTATACAGCTAAGTGATACTATTCAAGCTGCTGGGGAAGAAAAGATTTAGACAAAAGGGGGAACTATTGCAGAAGATTTGTCTGTGTTGCTGCTCTGAGACTACCTACGGAGTTGGGTCTTGGTTTGGAGGGTGGAATTCACGCTAAACTGACTGGAGTGGACCATAGAGCCTTCTGGGGGGACTAAGAGGAAGCTAGAGAGACATACAGATGAAATAAGGAGGGGCCTAAGGAGTTACTCCGCCTTTTCTTTTTTCTTTTTTTCCTTTCTTTCTTTTCTTTTCTTCCTTCCTTCCTTTCTTTTTTTTTTTTCAAAACAGGGTTTCTCTGTGTAGCTTTAGAACCCATCCTATAACTTGCTCTGTAGACCAGGCTGGCCTCGAACTCACAGAGATCTGCCTGCCTTTGCCTCCCACGTCCTGGGATTAAAGGTGTGCACCACCACCACCGAGTTTCTCTACCATTTCAATCTGGAAGGTGGAGAAGAGAGCAGATAATCATTTCTTAATTGCTCTGTGTTTTTTTCCCTAATATCATCTAACCCCCAAGATTTATTTTTTAATAAAGGAAGTTACAGTAGCTGGCATCCAACATATGGCCATAGATAATGCCCAAGTACCACAGAGCTACCTGTACAGCATGTGAACAGCCAGTGTCCCCCAGCCCAGCATGCGATATGTCTGGGGCACCCCTGCACATACACCCTCCCTGCTTGCACAGTTGAATTTCACCAGTGCGGCTAATTACCCCTGCACAGCTTGGCCTATGCTGTTAGCATCAGCAGATCTGGTGAGGTACCTGGAAATACTTACAAGGGAAATTAGGATTTGTTAAAGAGAGAGAGACAGAGACAGAGACAGAGAAACAGAGAGAGAGAGAAAGAGAGACAGAGAGAGAGACAGAGAAACAGAGAGAGAGAGAGAAAGAGAGACACAGAGAGAGACAGAGAAAGAGACACAGAGAGAGAGACAGAGAGAGAGAGAATATGTTTCCCATGTTGAGGATTGGAAATGCTGCAATACAGGGAATTAGGACCCTGTTTAGTGTTACTATGGATGACTTACAAATGGAAAAAGTAAATGAGGGGATGAACCATTTAGCTGGGATTGACATAATGCCGATTGTAATTACGACAAGTTTGATAATTGATAGTTTATCCTTAAAAAGGGGTTTGGTAATGTGCCAAGTATGAAAATTTGACTGATATGATACAAGCTTTAAGAAAACATTTACTAATGGAAATAACAAAATTTTAACTGATAATATACAAACCTTAGAAAGACCTACTAATGAATATAAGAAACATACTCAGACACAGAGAAATTTAGAACAGAAGATACCGAAACATTGCATTATGAAACTGAAGAGGTGTGGCCTAAGATTATTTAAAACCAACCTTAGTTTGTACAGTTACCACACAAGAATGGCCACCAGATGACAGGCTCCCCAAAAGTTATGAAGAAATTAACTGGGATCCTGTAAAAATAATCATTTTGAAGAGATTTTATGATGTAATAGTTTCCTGTAGTATGCATCCATGCTTTGTGAAGTAGATGTTAAATTCACGGGCATCTTGGAACAGAATTATTCCACAAGACTGGAAAGAGTTAACCAAAGCAGTATTGGAAAGTGTTGCAATGGAAAACAAGGTGGAGAGAGAAAGATATGCTCATAGAACAAGGGAGTAGGCATAGAGGTATTGAAATTTCCCTGAAACAGCTTCTTGGTGAAAACCAGTATGCTGATTTGCAAAGGTAGTTTACATTTTCTTATCATGCCATGATTCTATGCTGTATATCAACTTTAAATGCTCAGGACATGGTTGAAGAATCAGGGAGGAAGACTGAGACATTTATTAAGATTATACAAGCTTCAAAAGAAGCCTTCACTGATTTTCTTTTTACAAAGATTGACTTGTAAATAGAATGATATCAGATCCAAATTGAATTTTTGCCTTTTAAAAATGCTAATTTAAAATGCAAAAGGGTGATAAAGCATTTAAAATCAAGATCACCACCAATAAATGAATTAGAAACACAACTGATATTGGATATTACACTTACAATGCTGCTTTGATAAGAGAAGTAATTTCTAGAAATTTTAAGAAAAATAAAAATGTCAGATGTTTTTATTGTGATAAAAATGTCATATGAAAAGAGGATTTAGGCATGATGTTCCTAGAAACAATTTTTTTTCTAGAGATAATTCAAACAGAAGACCCCAGACTTATGGAGTATGTGGAAAGTATGGCAAAGGCCTGCATTGGACTGATGAATGCAGACTAACACATGACAGGAAAGGTAACCCTTTGTCACCAAGAAATGCCCTGAGGGTCTTCCCACTGGTCCCAATATCAAATTTAGCTCAATAATTCCCTGTCAGCATCAGGGAAACTCATCCACATAACAATTAAAAGATTTAATGTCTGTTGTTAAAAACCACACTACTCTGGATATGACCAAAGACAGAACAACCTCTATAGATACAACAAAAAGTTCAGGAGAGACCAGAAAACAAGTATTTTGGCAAGCTCCTGTGAATGATCAGAGATCAAAGCTAGAAATACACAGAAATTGATGTGGGAGTGTCATATGTCATATATCAATCTGTTGATTTCGTTGGTTAATTAATAAAGAAACTGCCTGATAGGTTAGAACATAGGTGGGTGGAGTAAACAGAACAGAATGCTGAGAGGAAGAGGAAGTGAGCTCAGACGCCATGCCACTCCTCTCCAGGGCAGACGCGATGGAACCAGCAGCCAGGTCTTACATGCTGAATCGTTCCTGGTAAGACACAGATTATTAGAAATGGGTTAAGCAAGATAAGAGCATCATCCAGTAAGGGCTAGAGCTAATGGGCCAAGCAGTGTTTAAAAGAATACAATTTGTGTGTTGTTATTTCGGATATAAAGCTAGCTGGTGGCCAGGAGCTGGGCAGTGGGAAGCGGCCTGCAGCTCCTTTAACAAGAAATGGCATTGAAATGGAAGGTTTTGAAGACACTGGTGCAAATATAATAATAATTTCACTAAAATCTTGGCATTCAGCTTGGTCTCTTTATTTAGGAAGTAAATAGTCAGCTTCTGGGGATTGGAACTTTATCTCGGGCAAGATGGGTCAAGTTTATAGAGCCAGAGGATGGAGGAAAATTAAAACCACATGTGTCTTACATAGCAATGAGTTTATGGGGACATGATTTGTTGTGGCAATGGAAGACACTAATTAACATCTCTCTAATTTCAGAAGCAAATCATTAAATAAAGAATGCTTCTGCGAGAAATATTAAAATATATTATCAAGAACAGTCACAAACTATTGCGCTTGTTCAAGAACAGGGTACAACAGCTGCTGATCTGTCAAGGGTCCCAACATTTCTCGCTTTAAAATGGTTAACTGAAAAACCTACATGGGTAGAACAATGGTCTTTGACATCAGAAAAATTACAGGAACTAGAACAGATGGTACAGGAGCAGTTATGCTCAACATATTGAAGAAACAACCAGTCCTTGAAGTTTCTTATATTTTTCATTAAAAATAAATCCTGAAAATGGAGAACATTAACAAATTTAAGATCCATAAATACGGTGATTTCAGCCATGGGATGTTTCACATCCTGGAAATCCCTTGCCTTCTTTACTACCTAACAGATAAACTGTTATAGTATTTGATTTAAAAGACTTTTTTTTTTTTACTATACCTTTATAAGAACAGAATAGAGAAAATTTGCCTCTACAGTGGCTACTTATAAGTCCTAACCTGTTAAAAGGTTTCAGTGGAAAATTTTTGCATAAGGCTTGTCAAACAATCCTACCATGTGTCAATATCTTGTACAACAGCAATTAGAAATAATTCATCATCAGTTCCCTCAATTTATAATTTACCATTATATGGATGATGTCTTACTAGCTGATTCAGAAAAAGGTTTGAAGAAGTAAAGGAAAATTTGATTTGTTGTGGATTAAAAATTGTTCATGAAAAATACAAAGAAGAGACTCTATTAACTACCTAGGATATAAGATATAAAAAAATTCAACCATAGAAAGAACAAATCAGAATAGATAAATTACAAACTCTGAATGATTTTTCAAAAATTCCTGGAAGATATTAACTGGCTACAATACACAATTGGATCCACAACTCAAAAATTAAGTCATTTATGTCAAACTTTGCAAGATGATAAGGACTTAAATTGTTCAAGAAAATTATCAGTGGAGGCTGAGACTTGGCTTTGATATAGAAGAAACTGCAAGATATACATGTGGATTGTTTGGATTCAGAGCTTGATTGGAGTTTGGTGATTTTTTTATTTTTTCACCCTCTCCTACAGGAATTCTTATGCAAAAATAAGATAATATAGTAGAATAGATCATTTTACCACACAGAGATACAAATTAAAGATCTAGTAGAAAAGGTTTCTGAATTTTTTTCTGGAAGGAAAATTGAGACTTTGTCAATTAGTAGTAAGGAACCCATCAGATATTGTAGCACCTTCTACTAATGCTGAAATTGCTTCATTATGGACAGAAAATGAACATCGGTAAAGATTGCAGTAATTGTTTGGGAAAGATTAGCAACAAATATCCCAAAATCAAGAGACTTCATTTTAAAAAGTGTATCCTTCCTCACACTGTACAGGGAACACCAATTTCTGGAGCCCCTAATTCTATATTGTTGCAAATAAATCAGAAAAATAGGTTACACTAAAATAAGCAAAAATAAGTAGAGTGTCTCAAATCCCTTATAATTCAATCAAAAATAAAAATTACATGTGATTCTCATGGTATTATTAGATTTTCCAGAACCTCTTAATATAGTTACTGTCTCTCAATATGCAGAATGTGTTGGTTTACGTATTGAAACCACTGAACTTATTCTAAATAATTCAGAATTAACTTTGTTATTCATTCAATTACAAAAAATAGTCAGGAATAGAAATGAACCATTATATGTAACCCATATAAGATCCCATACAGCCCTACCAGGTCCTCTAGCACAAGACAATGATGAAATTCATCAGCCATTTGTAGGAAATGTGTTAGAAGGTTCAGAAATTCTTAAGAATCACCATGTTAATAGAAAAGGTTTGAAGAAAGAATTTTCTATCATTTTGCAAAAAGCCAAGGAAATTCCTACTTGTTCTTTGTATAACCAAATTTTGCTGCCTACAGGAAGTAACCCAGAGGGTACTAAAAGAAATAAAATTTGGCAAATGAATGTGTTTCATTTTGTAGAGTTTGGAAAATTAATGTATGAGTACCATACCATAGATACTTATTCAGGATTTCAATGGACAGCTGCTTTGAGTTCTGTAAAAGCTGGTTTTGTAATTAAACATTATTAGAAGTTATGGCCATCATGGGAATATCTGTACAAATTAAGACTGACAATGCTCTAGCATATGTCTCCAGTAAAATGAAATAGTATTTTGCGTATTTCAGGTACACCACCCAATCCTACAGGGCAAGCAGCTATAGAAGGATCTAATCACACTTTAAAAGACATACTTAATAAACAGAAAAGTATAATAAAGGCCCCCAGAAACTGATTGCATAATGTTTTATTAACTTTAAATTTTTAAAATACTAATGAAAAAGGAACAACATCTGTAGAGAAACATTAGATAATGGGAAAAAACTGCTGAATTAAATCAGTCTATATACTTCAAAGTTGTGTTGACCTCAAAAGGGAAACCAGGATATATGTTGCTTTGGGAAAGAGGTTTTGATTTTGTTTCCACAGGAGAAAAAAAAAAGTTACAGATGCCATCAAGACTGATAAGGATTAGATTTGAACAGGAAAGACCTCTTGATTAGGAGAGACAACAGTTCGTAAAACAGATTGGTGCATTCAATCTAAACTAACTTGTAAAACTAACAAATGCCTTTCATTTGATCAGAGATAACCTGCCAAAAAGGGAAACTCTCCAAAGTTAGGGTCAGGGCAGGGTTTTGTTTCTGTCTTTCCAAAAGAATAAAAGCATCCAACTAAAGAATCTAAAGACCACTTGACAAATGAGGCATCTGAAAAAGAAGGACAAATCATCCAGAGAAAATACCCCAAGAAAAAGAGTAATATGGTCTAATGATAAGCAAATTTCCAAGAGGTAAAAATTTCATAAATCCTCAAATATTTGTTTCTGCTATTAAATAAGGCAAATGGTCTTCTTTTAGTCTCTATGCAATTAAAATTTAAAGCTGGCTTTGGAGTTGGAGCTTGGCTTTTTCCTTCTCGATACCTAAGCATGCTTGTTAATGGAAAATCCAAAGTCTCTGTCTCATGTCAGAATAGCCATTTGGTATGGGACAGAAGAAAAGAAAAATTAAGGGACTATTCTATTTTCACTAATCTCATAACCTCTTGGATTTATTTTGATTCTTTAAAACTTTTCTTAAGGTATAAACATTATCTCAAAATTTATAAATTAATTAATATATTAATATATATAATCTTTCTGTGGTGATATTAATATTCATTTAGAGTATTAACTAATTCTGGAATTAGGCTTCGTCTAACTTACTGTATGTGATTTTAGGTTCAAGTCTGAAGAAGGTAATTAGGAATTAAGCTTGTGTACCCTGAATGCTTTTAATAGACCTTGGTTCTTTAACCTTTCTGAGATCTAATACATATTACATTTAAAATGTTTAAGCTTTCTGCAGTGAACCATGACTATTCCTAACAGCAACTGATAAGATCTCTGAAAGGACGATGAGGCTCCACAATGATGCTTCCACCTGAATTGTGGTAATATATTTAAGCTGACAAACACCACCCAAAGTTCAACTTTGGACTATAAACTGCTCAGGATAATTTCCAGAAGTTAAGATGGTCCAGCATCATAGACTACTCCATCCAGGACTTCAGAGTAAGCCTTGTACTTTCCCATTACATGGAGACTGGACAACAGCCAGTATCCCAGGACTTTATCTTTATCTCATTTTTTTCAGGATCCCTTAAAGATGCCAGCACCTCCAGACAACAGAAAGTAATTTCAAAAACATGACACCCACATTCCCAAGAGGTGGGATAAGTGTTTTTTGGTCATTAGTGGATGATTTTCATCATTTAGGGGGCTGTTTACAAGATGTCATTTGTCATAGTCAGGGAGGAAACCAAGCAAAGAAGATTGCATTCAGGAATGTCATTCTGAAAAGAAAGAGGATATAGAAATAATAGGATAAAAGGGTAGATTATTGAATCTATTTTTAAACTAAAGAAAGCAATTACTATTTTCAAATAGTTTCCATTGGTATTGATTTTTGTATATTGATACAAATTTAAGGTTAGTTTTGTTATAATATATATATATATATATATATATATATATATATGTTTCTACTCTCGTTTAAGTTATTTTATATATTGAAACACATTTAAGGTCATTTCATTATATTGTATTATGTTTCTATTCTTGTTTAAGGTATTGTACTTATGCAGCTCATTTAAAACTATAATGTAAAGTCCTAGTCCTTGAATGCTATTAAGTACAATAAAAAAGGACTGGTTAAAAGTCATCTGTAACAATCAACATATTAGATATGTTTTCAAGGTCAAACAAATATATTTGAAATAGATATATGGTATTCAAATACTTCAGAGGCCTACACAATGTGGTATTTAAAATGTTTAAATAACATAGGCTTTTCATAATAGTGAGATATGTCTGCTCCTGGCAGCACCAATTTACTTCAAAACAGCATGATGGGCATTGAATAACCAACCTCCACCTGTAGTTTGATTTCAATGTGACAAAGTGAGACATGGGACAAAGAAATTGCCCTTGGTGTGACTGCTGACAATATACTGTCTGAATTGGATGAGCAGGATACCACAGAAGGCAACTGCTGAACTTTGCCAAAACAAAGAAGTACAGTCCTTCAAGATTCCTGCTTCACAGAGAAGTCTGCCAGGTACTCTAGTCCTGTAGGCTGAAGATGGATGCTGCAACACTGTTGATAAATCCTGGTGACTGTCGAGACAACCAGCTGCTTCTGCCATTTCCTTAGTTTTGGAAGTTGCTTGCTCTGAATTCCTGTTTACTCAGGTAATATTATATCCATCTCAGATCTTTGATGGGGTTGAAGACTATATAGCTATAGTTACAAATTTCTTAGTTATGAAATAAAGTAAATTAGGTACAAAACTTTGGACTCACCAAGAGAGGATAAATACTTGAGTATTTTCTCTGAATTCACCAAATACAAGTAGACTGGACATTGTGGATGTAATTCTTGCTTGATAATTGTTCTTATTCTAAATAGCTTCATTTTGTTAAAGTTAATATTTTTCCTTTTTATTTAGACAATGCCTGATAATTGTTCTTATTGTATAGAATTTTACTATGTTAAAGTTAAAATCCTTCCCTTTTATTTAGACAAAA
The DNA here is from genome assembly GCF_018167655.1 of Microtus oregoni. Classification (NCBI taxonomy): domain Eukaryota; kingdom Metazoa; phylum Chordata; class Mammalia; order Rodentia; family Cricetidae; genus Microtus; species Microtus oregoni. Next base: position 17,899,731 of record NW_024543221.1, on the reverse strand, counting down.
AGGGGGAAATGTTGCAGGAGACTGGTTTGTGTTGCTGCTCCAAGACTGTCAATGGTGTTGGATCTTAGTTTAGTGGCTGGAGTCCACACTAATATGGCTGGAGTGGATCATAGAGTCTTTTGGTGGACTCAGAAGAAGCTGGAGGGACACAGAAAAGGAAGAAGAGCCGGGTGGTGGTGGCGCACGCCTTTAATCCCAGCATTTGGGAGGCAGAGGCAGGCGGATCTCTGTGAGTTCAAGGCCAGCCAGGACAGGAACCAAAAAAGCTATGGAGAAACCCTGTCTCAAAAAATGAAAAAAAAAAAAAGGAACAAGAAGGGACCTAAAAGACGTGTAGTCTTTTCAATCAGGAAAAGTGGAGAATAGATCAGGTGCTTGTTTCTCCATTGTCCCATGGTTTATTCCCTAATATTTAACTCCCAAGTTTTACTTTTTAATAAAACAACAAAAGAAGTCACAATAAAGATACCAATGGTCTTACCCAATGCTTGACACTATGTGCTGTAATACTGATCTGTCAGGCAAAAATATGTCTATGGACACAATGATTCCATGACAGTTATGAGGTAACTCATTACTTTCTGATTGGATTGGAATCCTGATCAGTAGGAGGAGACACTTGTTCATCCCAGCTGCCCAGAACCAAAATAACTACACAGAAACTGTATTAATTAAATCACTGCTTGGCCCATTAGCTCTAATTTCTTATTGGCTTACTCATATATATTAATTTAACCTATCTCCATTAATCTGTGTTTCACCACATGGTCGTGGCCCACCAGCAAAGTTTCATCATGTCTATCTCCAGCGGTTGATCCATAGCATCTCCCTAACTCTGTCTTTCTTTCTCCCAGCATTCAGTTCAGTCTTCCCTGCCTAGCTAAGCTTTGCCCTATCAACAGGCCAAGGCAGTTTCTTTATTCATTAATAGTAATCACAGCACACAAAGGGGACTCCATCACTGATCCACAATAAAGAATGTCATATTTGGTCACAGGCATTAGGGTAGACTCTGCTATTCCTATTCTGCTAAGTGCTCATATTGTCAAGATGCTTTTTTGATGCTTATATTCATAACTATAGATGTGGACTGATGTCAACCATGGTCAGATAAGCTTCTTTTTGAATTGGATATCAGTCAGTGGAGAGATGAATAACTGTTCCAGGAACTGAGAATAAGAGACCAAATGCTCAACACAAAATGGGGTACCTTAATCACACCAGTGATACCATTGCTACCACCACCACCACCATCACCATGAATGCTCAGGAAACATCACATGGGGAGACAAAGAACAAAAGAGGTAGAGATGGAGAAGAATCCTACAAAACGCTGCCTTATAGACATGAAATGGTCATTGCACTCCTTGACTCAAAGCAGCTGCAGTGACTTGAACAAGATTAAGGTGGGGTAAATGGTCTCCAGGCTCCACCCCTTACTAAGGAAGCTACTGGCAGTTGAGAGGTGAGGATGGCTGCTTTGGGTGGAGCCTATATATTTTCTTCTGTGTGGTTAAGGTTTTTTTGCTTTGTTTTTAATTTAGAAAAGAAACAGGAAGTAATTATAACCAGCAACATATGAGAAAGAGTGTAGATGGTAGAGGTTGAGAGACCGGTAGGAAGTGGCTGTCTAGAAGACAGTAGACACACAGAGTGGAAGAAAATTTGGGTTTAGCTAAGGAGTGAGCTTTGAAATAAGGAAGTGAGTGGTTATGATGACAGCCAGTGGTAGATGATGACTGGAAGACTGACAGAGACAAGATGATGACTGTGACTATATTTTTATGTGTTATAGGTTCTAGGGTGGCAAAAGAATTGTGCTAAAAAAGGATAAAGTTGGAAAGCTGATGTCATAGTATTAACCCAGGTACCAGAAAACAGATATTATGAGAGCCAATGAACTGAGTGGGCGCTGAGGAAAACATGGTTTATCCCTCTAGAGCCTCCTTGGTCTACTCTGTAGATCACTCTAGACAGTTCTTATAAGGGCTAATGGCTCCCTAGGTCGATACACATGGGCATTCTCTGGTCACAGGTGTTTTCTTGGTCTTCAGGGGGCAGTGTAATAATTTGTCAGTGGCAACTCCCAAACTTTTATGAGAAGAAATAAAAACCCCAACTGCTTGGTCTCTCTGATACAGTTGAATCATATTCTAGTCTCTCTGTAAGTCTCTGGTACTGAGCCCCAGGTCCCATGCTGGTAACCCTTGGCTTCTCTTTCTTCATCTTATTTTACTAACTGGGATTGCCAAATAAATCACCCAAACCCAAATCTTTGTCTCCAGGTTGGTGAGTTTGAAAGAAATCAAATGAGCTATATTGATAATTTTTGGCAGGATAAACCTTGTGAACATAGAACTCACCAAAGAACATTCATGCAAGTCTCAGCCATGTGGAATTATATTCAGCTCTACATTTAAAGCTGAAATTGTTGTGTATCTATGCTTTTGGAGGAAGCAAACCTGGAACACATTGTTAGTGATTGGCAGAAAGACATGAAATACCAGTGCAATGGCACATAGCACGGATTTTAGAATGATGAGAAACATCTTCAGAATATTCGTGAAGATACTCACACTCTAAATGCTCTAAAGCAAAATAATAATAAAGCAAATGCTTAGTACACACCTATATTTCTATGTGTACAGACATATGTATGTGCATACACATGCAACTCCACAAATTCACACATGAGTAATGTTTTTACATCCCTAGATAATGCAAACTGGGTATATTTGCACAATAAAAATCAGTTCTGTTTTTATTTGCTGATTGGATTTGCTTTGGGCATATGTGTACACATATATGTGCCTATGCATGTGTTTTCTAACTTTTTTAACAAGCATGTATTACTTGTGTCATACATAAATAAAAACAACAAAAGGTCCTTTTACCTGGGCACTTAGTGGGTTGGTACTAGGTAGGGACAGGTTTGACACTAGGAGAAGTAGTGTGGCCCATTATCTGCCTTTGACTGAGGGAAATCCTGGGATGCCATAAAGACTTAGAGCTAATCCAAGTCAAATAAGATGGTCAGTCTCTCTAATATTCATATTATTTCCTCTCTCCTTTTCCTAAGTGGACAAATGACAAAATACAATGTCTAGGAGCTCTTGTCAGAATGACATGATGGAAGAGAGGAGTCATTATTATTCGAGAAACATACGCTTTTGCTGCAAAGATCCAGGGAAGAGATCCACATACTTTGTTAATAATCCCCTTTGAATGTGCAAGCAAGTTTGACTTTCTTTCTCATCTGCAGGGAATCCTCAGCAGCTGTTGCTGTCAGGCCTTTGCTCTGGTCTTCTAGGCCTAGAAGAACCACACAAGGGCAGGGGCACTCTGAAAGCTAGGTTGGAAGAGTTCCAGGAAAATCTACTCACAAGCACTGCTGTAAAGAGCCATAGGCTCCAATTCCCCTAGTTTCTTTCCCATGTGCACCAGACAGAGATTCTGGGATTAACCAGAAGACACCTGTTTGGTATGCATGCCATGCAGGTGGCAAAGACACAAGCCTGCCTTACTGTTCATTAGTGTTCTCTGCTAAATAGGTTCTGATGCTAAGGAGTTCAATGACAGAGTTACTGCAAATACACAGACAAGAGAGAAAAGTCATCTTCCTTGTCCTCTCATCCCAATAGCAGAGACCTAAGGGACAGGAGCACTGTTTATTTGTGCTTCATTGACTCTAATGGCACACACGACACCTCTGTCCCAACAGGATTCAGTTTGACAATACCTCAACAGCCCCCACCCTCTCTAACATGGGTGAGGACTGTCTAAGTCAAAATAATAACTTTGCCCTGTGCAGCAGAGCCAACACTTGATCCCTATCCCAGAACAATGAAACCAAAATCTCCACCTTGGTCCCTAAGCATTGGTATATTTAAATATTAATATGCAGTTTGTCCTACCCTGCTCTTAGAAGCCAATGTCTTTATTTGTCATTGGCTGTCCATTTGTCGATTGTCTGGTGTGACTCCAGCACCATGCCATACCCTACTGAAGAGAAAACAAAAGGGAAAGATATCATTCCCACCCTCAGAAGAACTGTGACTGTGGAGTGCAGTGGAACAGGAAGAAGGGGTGAAGAGATGGAACAGCAGTTAAGAACACTTTCTGCTTCTAAAGACGACCAAGACACATACCCAGTGTATCATAACCACTTGCACCTCCATCTCGGGGGCCTGAAACCATGGGCAGCTGTGAACATATGTGCATATATATACACAAAAATAAACATTCTTTCCCCCCCAACAAAAAACAGGGGGAAAGGAAGAAGGAAGGTAGAGAGTGGGGAGAGAGATGAGAGAGAAGAAAGGATTAGAAGAGACAAAGAATTGGAGGTGTCTAGGTTCTAGGTTCTTAACTTCTTTTTTTTGTCCTAGACAAGGTTTTTCTCTATTTTTCTGTGTAGCCCTGACTATCCTGGAACCTGCGCTATAGTCTAGGCTGGCCTCAGATAGACAGAGACCTGCCTGCCTCTGCCTCCAGAGTATGGGGATTAAAGGTATGCATCACCACTGCCCCACAGTTCTTAACTTTTTATTTATTTATTTATTTATTAAGGATTTCTGCCTCCTCCCCGCAACCGCTTCCCATTTCCCTCCCCCTCCCCCGATCAAGTCCCCCTCCCTCATCTGCTCGAAGAGCAATCAGGGTTCCCTGACCTGTCAGCTGATTTTGTGTTTGCCTAGTTTGGTGCTGAATGCAAACAGACATGGACATCCTGCCTTCCCCCGTAACTGCCATGGATTCTTGCCTTTAAAAACAGTCTGCTAGTTATTTTATCCTTTGAACCTGTCTCTTCCTCTAGTTTGAAATTGTAAACTTTAGCGGTCCATGAGGCTTATTTCTCCTATCTCCATTTTACCTCACATGTTTTAAGAACAAGAAAGGGAGTCTAGTGGCTGCTTCTTTACAAATTAAATCTCCTTTTTTGATCTACCTTCTCTTGGAGTTCGCTCAAGTCCAAATTTCTTTTCTTTTTCTTTATACTACAAAATCTGTGTGCCCTGACTAAAAATATACATGCCTGCCCCAAAATTTCAAGTGTTTATTTCCTATGACTTTCCCTGGAACCTCTAGAGTTTTAGAATTTATTATTGGATCTATGGTCCATCGTAAGTTAGGTTTTGGGTATAATGTGTGGCAAGGGTTGAAATTTAGTTTTTAGTTTTCTCTATGATGGTGAGTTCTTTCCACTTCATCTGTTGAAGGCATTATCCATTCCCTTTTTATATGCTTTAGAAACTTGGTCAAAATCAATTGACCATGTGTCTTTGGGTTTATTTCTAAGTTTCTGTTCAATCTCGTTAGTTGATGGCTCTATACCTTTATTTCACGATATCTTCCCATTTGTTAATGTATAGTTATCTTAAATCCTGAGGCCTTAGCAAATATTGAGCAATGTTAGCAATGTTGGTAAATTTAAGAGTTCTCTGTCCATGTATAGCATCTGTATACTAAGACAACTGTTTTACCCATTGCCAATCTTCAATTCTTTTCTTGCTTTCTTGCTATGTTTAGAACTTTCACTGCGATGTCATGTTGGGAGCAGTGAGACACCCCAGATCCTGAATTTCTTGTAATCCCCTGATCTGAGTGCCTACAGCTGCTCTGAGCATGAGACCTTCAGGGGTTCCTGATGGCAAGAGAGTGGTTTCTGGTGGGTTTGGCTGGGGCGTGGCTATCTCTATATAATCTGTCCCTGAACACAATAAAGGGGGCATTCTTGGGGAATTCAAGGATGGCCCGTGTTGCTGTCTCTCTACCTGTGTGTGTCTGTGTATTTTAACCTCCAGCCCCCTTGCCCGAAGCTCGCGAACTGGGTGCCAGCGCACAGAGCGCAGACACCGGGGCGCGGTGCACGGCAATGTCAAATAGAAATGGTGACAACATTTTAACATGTTCCTTATCTTAGGAAGGAACTGCAGTCTTATAGCCCTGTGTGGAACTCGATGCTGGTTTCTCACAGGTCCTTTTTATCAGTTATAAAAGTTACCATCAAAGTTGTGGAGACATTTTTCTACTTAACGGTTCATAAGTTGTGCTTTTTTTTAGTCAACTTAGATAGTCATATAAGAATTGTTTTAAAGATTTATTTATTTTACACAGGCCACACCAGTTAGGAAACCAGGCAGGCTGCCCACAGACATTATCCTCTTTCTCTGTTCTCCTAAATCCACTCCCTCTGTCTTGTCCCCAGGGCTGCAACAGATCACCAATTAGAGCTTCCCTCCCCTTGTGCCCACATCTCCCATGGATCCCATAGACCATCCACTCCTAACTTCCCGCCCCACAGCTGTATCCCAGCTTCCAATACCAGCAGGAATTCCCTGTGAACACACCAGCTGAGAAGGCCAGTACAGGCAATACACAACTATCACACTCTCTGAAAGTCTAGAGAGTAAACAGAGACCAGGGAACAAAACACTCACCCAAACAAAGGCAAATCCAGAAATTAGCACCTAGACCTATAATCAATCCAAACCCAGATGCCTAGATGCCAGCATGAGAACACCATCAACAACAGCCAGGGCAATATGTCTCCACTAGAGTCCAGGTATTCTACCTTTTAACCCCAGATCCAGGGGATCCAATTCCCTTTATCTGACCTATGCAGGTTCCTGCGTGTACATAGTGCAAGCACACGCACGCGCGCACGCACACACGCACACACACACACACACATTTGGACACACACACACTTTTAAAATTTTTACAAAATTTAGTATACTAGGATTTTACTAACTTCAAAATGTTTTACTCATTTCCATGACGTCTTCCTCCACATAGATGTTCCTTCAAAGGCTAGAGTGCATTCTCTAAATTCTGATATGAGAGAAGTGTTTTTATTTTCTTTTAACTGCTGTGACCAGACGATGCAGCCTTAGTCCAGCTAATACAGGTTAACTCACCAAAGCTGTTACCATAATCTAACCTGACACATGTTCACCTGTACGTTAAAAGAGTACACAATTTTTGGGTTTTGTGCATATTACACAATAAGTCCAAGTTGTGCTTAGCCTTAGAAGCCTTCTCTGCCCTCACTGACTTTCCCTCTGGTCTGTCGGTTGCTGAGGGATGAGATCGACACATCCAGCTGCAATTATGCGAGTGCTGAGTTTTCCATTTACATTTGAGATGACTTTTTTCTTCATTAATTGACTCTTTTATCATCGTGAAATATCTCATTTTCTCACCCTCATCTCCTCTGTCTTTAATAGTGTACACACTGTGTTTTGCTATGATTCCATTTTGAAGACACATAAATGATGAATAGATGAGAGATAGATGCATTCTTTTGTACTTAAAGGGAAGTTTACTCGTTTTTTGTTGTTCAAGTTCTTAAGCGTGCACACATGGTATATTGAACATATATCTTCCAATATGCCCCACCCTCCAAAAGAGAAGTTTTCTAGGTATGATTTAATTAGATTTACTTGTCAAATCAAACTGTCAATTTCTGTCTTTTCCCTTGTAGTATTTAATTTACCTATCGATTCAAGCCTGCTATGTTAACATTTGTTTTCTATTTATTCTATATCTCTTTCTTCTTTTCTCCATCTGTCTCTTGAGAATTTGAATATGCTTTAGCATTTCATACTAATATCTTTGTGGGATGACTGCTATTGAAGCACACCTTATTTACACAATCTGCATGTGAATGCATATTGATTTTTAATAAATAAGATTTTCATTGCAAATTACCTCCATCTCCAAGCCCTTTGCTTTTTACTATTATTGTCATAGGTTTTATTTGTGCACACATCTTAAACCTAGTACTCATTGTTAATGTTTTGTTCTAAATAGACAATTACCTTGAAAGAAAGCTTTTTTCACATTAGAGAGTTGCTTTTTTCAAGTATAAAATTCAATACATGACAATGATATTCTGCATATTCTGAAATTCTGGAAAGAAAATATTTAAAATCTTTTCATTAGGAGGAATAGTAAATGTTTGAGGAGATATAAATATACTTAAGTTGATTTAAAGATTCCAGAACATTACATGGTGCCCCATTAATGTGTGTACCTTTTGGTATTTTATATATATAAGGCAAAAAATTAAAAGTATTAAAGGCATAGTTCCCTCAAACCAAATATAGTATTCATAAATTTGTACATTATTAATAGTCAGTTGAATGAATTTTTAATTTTTAAATTTTCAATTATTTTTTCTGTAACATAGTTAGGCCTAATTATTTTCCCAGAATTTTCCTTAATATTTTAATTTATAGTTTTTAAGAATTTCATGCAAGAGTACTGTCATTTCCACCTCTCTCTCTTGTATCCTTCATTCCCTTTCAAATTCATGATCTCTTCTTTCTTCTTTATTGTTATATAGACATATATATGCATCTATATCCATATTTCTCTATAGAACCCACTGAGCCCACTTAATATTGTCTGAACATACATGGATTTTGGACTGACCACTTGGAATTGGATAATCTGTTAATCTGGGGCTCATACTAGGGTAAAACTGATTCTCCCTCTCCTGAGCCATGATGCTCTGTGTGTCTGTATTGAAAGGTGTGGCTCATGGGGCCATTCTCATTCAAACGACCACATTTAGGGACATGGGTAACACCTTCATGAATGGGCTCTTGTCATTATCACTGGAGTGGGGTCCTTATGCAAGGATGAGTTTGGTTCCCTAGTGTCTTTTTCTGAACCTCTAATTACCCTTCATTGTGATATGTCAAGTATGCTTCACCAGACAAAGTCCCTTGATTCTGTACTTTCTAGGCTCCGGAACCAGCTACCAATACATCTGTTCCTTATAAACTACTCAGTCTGTTATGTTCTATTACAGAAGTAGAAAGGAGACTAGCAGATATATTCGCTGAGTTTTGGCTTTTTTCAAAGGTGAATTGCGATTTTTGTTGTTGTCCTTATAGCACTTTAAAGATGCTTGCGTTCCATTATTTTTATTATTAATGTTTTGTTTCTGAGGATAGAACCAGGGCCTCACATGTGCAAGGCAAATGCTTCACCACTTGGTTGCACCCCAGTCCACTGCATACATATTGGGGGAGGGGAGCAAGTTTTGAGTATACTATTTCTTTATTTGTGTTTCTTTCCTTTACCCATGGTCTTTATTTTTATGTCAGTGCTTCATAGATTTTGTTATTGAGGACCTGCAAGGTGGCTCAGGTGTATAAAGGCACTTGAAACTACACTTCATCCAGGACCAAGGAGGAAACTGAATTCAGGAGGTCTTCCTCTGGCCTCCAGATGCATGTGTTGGTTGTATGACCAACACACACACACACACACACACACACACACACGTGCAAATAAATAAAAATATTTTAAAAATAGGTTTTATTCTTATTTTTTAGTCATTTGGCATGGTTGCTCCACATGTGGTTCCTTTGTGTTTTTCTTATTTGGGATTTGATGGCTTTGACTAGAGCACCTTGGTTTCCATAAAATTTGTAGATTATCTGTTCAAACACTTTTCCCATCCCCCCTTTCTTTCTGATATACTGTTGATACAAAGGAAACTGTTCTTTCTGCTTCTGTGCCTGTCTGAACTTCTGCTTGTCCTGTTTCCAACTCCTTTTTCTGTACCTGTGACTTTTAAATACTCTCATTCAATGAGTTGTTTTATCCCAGATACTACATTGTCCGGTCCTAGAAATTCTGTCATTAACTTACCTATCTTTAATATTTCCATCTGTGTGTGCTATTCTTTCTTTCAGTCCCTCAGCATATTTATAACAGCTTTCTATCTATAACAGATCTGTTCTGATCTGTTATTTCTAGACCTGATTCTGCATTACATTTTTTTGTCTTTTTTTTTCTCTGGAATGTCTAGCCGTGTGTGTGTGTGTGTGTGTGTGTGTGTGTGTGTATGTGTGTGTGTGTGTGTTTGTATGTGCACATGCACACTTACTGTCTTCTTTCAGCGAGTGCTAGATTTATTTTGACATGCAGGAGATACACGCAGCCTCTGGATCCTTGTGAAGAAACTCCAGCAGCTTTTAGTGTCGAGATTATCACCTCCCTTATCTCTGCTGTATCTACTGTTGGACTGAGACTGCTCTGCTGTGGATGATTGTAACTTGAGTCTATCCACATCTGGTGGCTCTGGGGCTGGCCAGCTTGTTGGTCCCTTTGCATTTTTCTAAATCTCAGAGAATATGGTGACCTTTCTAGTTCAGTGCAATAGTTCAGAGGAGTTTCCGTTTAAAGCAGCTGCCGCACTGTATTTGGGGGTTCTCACTCTTTATGTCCCCTTCTTCAGAGCTCTGCCCAGCAAATGTTTTGCTTTATCTGTCATGGACTCCAGTGACAGTGGGGGCTCTCCCTGTTGGTTCCCTTCCTTCAGAAATTGTACCTCCTTTCTGCAGTTTGTCTAACGTTTGAAGAGGGTTTCTTTGTGTATTTCATTAAGTTCTCTGCATGTGTTTTGAAGCCAAACCCAGAACTAGTAACCATATCATGACTGTAAGTAAAGCTAGCTTTCCTTGGTTTTAAATCATTTACTTTTCTCATGGTATCTGAGCTGGAAGTACCATCATTTCTAAGTCTTCTCAATTTCCTTCCCTCACCCACACAACCTTCAACTGTGCTACTGTTCCCGAAAGGAAAAGCACTCTGTGTGGGGTTCATGTTGACTAATTAGTGAATATTCTGTGAAGAATAAGAAAATAGACAAAGATCAAATAACATTTGGGTGTAGGGGATAGAGGTGGTTAGCCCTCAGCCAAATGACACAGAACAGGGAGCACTGTCCCTGCAATACTGTCAACTTCTGGTCTTCTAACCACATATTTCTACAACAAGTTTAGGATGTGAGATAATCTGTTTTCACCTTCCTGACTCCAATTCTGTTATCTAGTAAGCATGAAATAAATTTCCTCTGAAATGCAAATGGTTCATAAAACTCAACCTGCTATTTCTGCTGAGAATCTTAGAAAATCCAAAGCCTTAAATTGAGAGAATGAATTACTAATTGTGGGACTCTGAACCCCAGCCAAGGGCACGGGAAGGAAATATGGCGAAGTTCTGATCCCTCCGAGCTCCTCCTACATCGTCCACAGTGGGGTCGCGCTTCTACTCTTCCTGCATCTGGCCAGGGTAGAGGAGGGTGGCAAGAGCAAGATCGTTTTAACAACAGTGTGAAGAGGAGAGAGTACTTCCTCAGTTTCCCCCTCAACAGCGGCACAGTCACCGTGGATTCTGGCTCCAGACTTCCTTGCTCCTCCTGCTGCTGCAATCTGCTGCGAGGGTATCACCCTGGACCCCAAAAGAGTTTCCAGGAGAAATGGTTTGAATATCATGAGCATACTTTACGTGGACTATGGAGAATGCTAATGGAGCAGACGCTGAACAGAGGGGTCAGCCATGAGAGGCCAAAAGCCGTTCTCTGATTTAAAGCAGAAAAATGAAAATTAAAACTTGTGCATACATCCTGAGGTGCAGATGACATCCAAGTCCTCTATTAAATCATTCTTGAACACAGCGTGGACCGGATGACTCAATAAAAGACTCTGAGATGACGTGGGGAGGTGGATCATAGAGGAGAACCCCAAAAAGTAATAGTGCACCTCCGACTGCCCCTCCTACTCTGTCACCCAAATTCTATCCCAAAGGAGAGGATTTAACCTACTTTAGAGCCAGCCCAAGAATAATCATGGCTGGAGTTTCCTAAAAACAAGAAAGAGTGTTCTCTTTGAAGGTGTAAATATTTAAAGTCCCAGAACAAAGTGGGACTGTGGTTAAACAAAGAGACTGCACAGGAAATGAAGCAGGGTTAGAATCTGAGTCCCGCTGCCGTCAAACAAGCCCAAACGCTACGGGAGAAGTAGCGAAATTGCCACACTGTTAGCTCAGATTCTGCAAATCCCCTTAGATATTTGTAGATTTTTGGCTGTTGTCAGCAGAGATAAAAGAGGGAACATGCCTTTTATTTTTAATCCATGATGATTTTGAAATATCTATCGAGAGACATGTGATTTGTCTAACAAAAATGTGATCATAGAACTAATTTTCTTTTTAAAAGACCCCAAAGATAGATCTTCAGTTATATTCAGGAAATGCTGTTGTCTATCTCTAGTCATAGTCAAGTGGCCTGGTTGTCTCAGCTGCCTCTCTGCACCCCAGCTCTGAAGAACAGCATCATCAGAATCCCTTGGGTTCCTGCTGATAGGGTTGGAGTTAGAGCTTTTTTATGAATCCATGATGTGTTACCTGTTCACACAGGTGGGAACCACTGAGATCTGACCTGATATTCTTAAAATCTTTGGTCTATTATCGGAACACCACAAGGCAATGCCCAGCACTTTAGGTCAGTCCTAACAAGTGTGAAGCATCTCGTTGCCTTGAACAAGGTCAGGAGAAGACCATGCCTGGCAGATACTGAGAGCAAAACATCTGTGGAAGACACTGTTTTTTTTTTTTTTTTTAGGATATCTGGCTTTTGTTCCCTTTCCCATCCTATCTCATTCATCACTGTAATGATGACCCTTCACTGTCTACAGCCCTGAGAAAACTGTAGTCAGAGACGCTTCTTACCCTTAATCAAGGACAAACCTCATGGCCACTCCAGGACAACTATATGCTTTCTCTTTGGTGTTTCAGACACAGCCAGAGAGTCAGCAAGGCCAGCTGTAGAGGAGGTCTATTCTCTTTGATGCAGCCTGATCAGACTAGAGATGTGGTTGCTAAATTCTATTTCTGCTTCTACCTCTGCTCAGGTCCATATCATTCCTACACCTGATTCCTCAGGATTTAATGGGTTTTTGAAAAGCCCCACTTTCTTCCCAGTAAATTAGTTTGCTTCACTTACCTCAAGCTTGTAATTTCTGCCCCAAACCACAACATTCGTAAAGAAATTCAACCTAGTTTAAGGCCTACATGATACCAAGCATTGCGTGGAGGAAGACGTTCAGAAAAGGGGAAAAAATGACACACCTAAAATGTCAGAGAAGGGAAGTAAGAAGCCAAGATGCAGTTCCAGGACAGGCTGGCCCTCGGGTGCACGCTTTTAAATCATGTCCTACTGATGCCTTTCTGTATTCCAGATTTCCTTTCCCAAACATTTGACAGTTTATGCCCTAATCCAAGAAAATTTAGAATTTTTCTTTCTAAAACTGAATAATGAAACCCATGTCAACTTAAAGGAAGCAATAACTTAATGGACAGAACATTCTCAAATTCAAATTTTCCTCCCATAAATTTTTTTCTAAAACCTTTGGTGGCTTCTTCTGCTTGTCTTCAAGGCAGACAACAAAACAAATGAGCAAGCAGCAAATGAATATTAATGGAAAAATTCAGAAACGTCGGCCCACACTTCTCCCAGAGCTTGCTTCTGAATGCACATTGTTGTGATTTTAAGTTGCGCACCTATAATAGGGTTACTCTGCTAGTAAAATTGTTCCTAGTCCAAATGGTGGAATTAAACACATCCATATTTCATAGTATTATGCAAGGAACACTAGGATTTTCAAGCTGTCTGCCACCCTACGACGTTGAAGGAAAATCACACTAAGTATGCCCGACATGACGATAGCCAGGCATTTTGGGTGGTGCTGCTTATATTGCCTCTAGGAAGTGCAATCCTTCCTATAAATCCAAAGCCATCAGATTTCGAGGATAAGGACCTTGGCACTTGCTGGATTCTACAAGAATAATGTCATTTGTCAGCCTAACTGCAAGGCCTGGAATCAGTTTAAGGGGCTTGAAATCTCATTTTAACTCTTGGGCCAGACACCAAGTAAAATGCCCTGGGCCTTGAGAAGGACCAGAGTATGGTGTATTTATTGGCTGAGACTACAAATCTGGTTACCTTGATGGGAATTTATAGAAAAGAGATAAAACAAAGCCAGATTTTGCTGTTGGCCACAGATGCATCAGGCTAATAACACACAAGGTAGTCTCCTGGTCTGCAGTCTTTAAAGTGGACAGGCAGACTACCTAATTGCTGAAGATTGATATTAGGACAATAGACTATGGACTTTGAATATTTTTCTCAACTTCCTCTCCAGCAACACCAGGAGCTACTCCCATTCCACCATCTTTGCCTCAATACCTCTTACACAGACCCATATTACTTCTGAAATTTCTTTTTTTCAAAAGAGTCAGGCCATGTACATAAACAAATATAATGAGTATATATGTGTATACACACATGGTGAAAGTAAACAAATCCAGTGCACTACCTAGTGACATGTGTAAACACACATACACATATATGCATGTATACATGCACACATGTGTACACAAAGACATCCAAACCTCCTTTGGATCAGGAGTGATAGTATCAGAAATAAAAGACTCACCATCTTTAGATGTAACTTGCTGGCTTTCTTTGGCTCATTGGATTCAGCAAGATAAATTTTCCATTCATCTGTTGATTGTCTGTACTAATTTTCATCAACTCTGCTGGTATTGCCTTTCTAAAGTCTATAGCAGCAGTCTCAGAGGGAGGCCTCCTAAACTGTAACACTGAGTTTTATCAATTTAGCCGGATAAAGTTTTCTGATACAGTATACAGGTAGCTAGACCTCAGAGAAGAGCTGGGTGTCACATTCCCTCCGTGAATCATTCCTTTAAAGGAAAAAGCTGGGTCTCAACTTTCCTTTCACGGAGGTCTGTTGATTTCTACATGGTCTGAATGGTCCTCTATTTTCCAGGCTCACACTATCCACTGGGTTTGAAATCCACTTCTTCAACATCTAGAGATGGCAAGGAGCCCTTCCATCCCTCACTGCTGGTTTTTACCACTAGGCAACATACCAGGCTCATTTTGTTTACTTCGACTAGCCATTTTTATTGAGATATAATTCTGGATCCTAAAAAGAGGAACACTTGATGTCCCGAACGAGCAATTCACACTCAACACTGTGTTGACATCTTCCGTGGGATGTAAAAATCTCTGTTCCAATGATTTTAGCACCATCAGCATAATTTTCTTCCACATGGTACAGGTAAATCATGGTTAAATATTGAATCATTTATCAACCAGTGCTTTGTAAGCCAGATCTCATAAAATCTCAGGAATAGATTGTGCTAACAAAGCAGCTAGCAAGTTATGATTATCAATTTTTTCCCTCCACAATCTGTTCCTCGTTTAGGGAGAAATTGCTAAGGAAATTAAAAATTAGTGAGCTTTACCCTTTTATTGGTGACAATCTAAAAAGAATTATATTTTTCTTTAGAATAAAAATTTATTTGTGGATTTATAATACAAGGGGCAAATTTAGAGTCTAAGGTTCTTCTAAAAATGTATTATGGTTCTCTATGAAAGCAACATATTTCAGAGAATATGCTCATGTTGAGTTCCCAAAATGTTGGTTTAAATATACAGGGGAAAAAACGCTGAATGCAAAGACTATGATTGAATGAAGAGTTCAGAAACAACGAGGGAATCCGACCATTAACTAGTCTATTAGGGGAATACTGCCGGGTAAAAATACACCAAAAGTAATCTCTCTACAGTAATATTCACTGGATTTTAAATTGGTTCCACCAATAGCTGCAGTAGGCAGTAGGATATCACTAAACAGCATCTTCTAAAACCTTAAACCTAGCTTTTACACAGACGGACTCTGTTTTCACAAAGGATCTCATACATAGAGCAGGTCAAAAACAAAGGAGATGGTAGCTTGCCCCAGATCCTGTTGTTCACCCTTGAGAATCATAGGTCTGATTATGGAAGAGAAGACCAAAAAGTTTAATACATGGCTAGCACAGAAAATGATAAGGGACAATCTGGAATAGAAATTGAAAGGAGCCAGTGTGAACAAACAGTTGAATGTGATTCCTTTCAATCAGAACACTCCTCTTCTCTGGGAAAGGGCAAATTAAATAATATTTCTGTGAGGAAACAGTTATTCTTTTTTATTTTAAGGCGTGAAGGTCATTGATGCTTCGACAGATGACTACCTAGCAGTCAAAGCTGAATAAATAACTTTCTCGTTCTGTATGAAAGAAGAATGCCATGCTTGTGCCTCCTTGACTTCAGAGATTGTTTCAGAAGAGCTAGTTACATATAGTGGAGTCACAGAAAAATGTTAGATCTCAAACTGTGGAAGGACAGCAAAGAATTCCCTGTGCTCCAGCCAAGACAACTGGAAGTAGAGGATATGCTTTCTGATAGAGGAGCTTGTAGGCATAAGAGGCAGGCAGAAGTAATCTGGGACTCTGAAAAGATCAGAGGACCAAAGTTAGGAGAGAGGCGGCATTGTGCAGCATAGGCTATTGTACTTGAGTCAAGAAAGTAAGATCCCCTTGGAGATGATGGCGTGTGGAGAAAACACTGTAGTGCTTCTCTTAGCAAAACATCAAACCCTTAGCAGGCTGGAAGTCTGCACTAGAGATAAGGAGACGCAAATACAGAAAACAGGCAGATGTTGAAGCTCAGGGCTAGGCTACACAACAGAGTCTATAGTCCCAGCCTGAGCCAAATTTTGGGAAATCAAAGACCCAAACAGCCATCTTCTTGGCACCCTGAGCTCACTTAAGTTGAACCTCATGAGAAGCTTTTGGAAGGCATCTAACATAAAGACCTAGACCAGCGTCCAAGAAAGCCAGGGAATTACAAGAAAGATGAAGGTCAGATTAGTCACCAGGGTTAAGAAGATAAGGTTTGAAAATTAAGAAGTCAATGCCACTTTGAAGGTAAAGAAAACACCAGAAAGTCCATTGGATTGGATCATGAGTTAGCCCGTGAGGGTCAGCTCTGCCCAGCTGTTGCATAGCAATATTCTCAGAGTTTAAACCTTTTATCCTGGAAGGGAACTCCACAAGACTCAGATGTTTTAAATATGGCTCAGTGGGTAACAGTGATTGCTTTGTAAGCATGGAGACCTGATATCTAATGCCTAGTCCCCGTGTAGAAAGATAGGCATAGATGTGTGTGCTTAGAACCTTAGCACTGGATATCAAAGACAGACTGTAGTGCAACTTTTAATTAGTCTTTAAAACAATAATCTGGAGTCAAATATTAGGGAGTGAAAGCCGAAAGATCAGAGAAGCAGAACAAAATCCTCTACAAAATCCTCAGACAGAATGGGGTATCCCATCTTAGTCCTCAGACTGAATGCTGTCTCTACAAAACCTCAAACTGAATCCTGAGTTCCTGTCTCATCGTGCCTTATATCCCTCTCTCCACCCAGTCATACCACTTCCCATCTCTACCTCCCCAGTAATAAAATTAAAGGTGTGAGCCACCACTGCTTGGCCTCTGTGGCTAACTAGTGGGACTAGATCTGCACTCTGATCTTCAGGCAAGCTTTATTCGTTAAAGCATAAACAAAATATCACCACACAGATCCAAAGAGCTGCTGGTCAATTAGACTAGCTGAAATAGTTTTCTGGTTCAGTGAAAGACCCTGTCTCAAGGGAACATGGTGAAGAACCACAGAGAAAGATATCAGATACACTACTTGAACCGATGCATGCATGTGTTCTCACCCCCATGCTGTCACACTCAGTGCCTGCATCACACATACAGATGCCATACATTCACAGAAATAGCATTTACATAAAACCTATACACCTCATACCGAATGCTTTTAGCTATCTCTAGATGACCTGTAACACTATGGTCATGTAAATTCTATGTAGAAGCTGTGATACTCTGTTATTTAGGGAAAATAACAAGAAAAATATCTGTACACATTCAGTGTCGACATGATTTTATTTTTTTGAATATGTTCAATCTATGTTTGGTTGACTCTGAGGACATGGAAGCTGCTAATGCCAAGGGCCAACTCTGCTTTGATGTTAAGATAAAAAGAAAGGTGAGGGGATGCTGAAAGCTGTGTGTTAAGCGAAAATACAAGCATGATTAAACAAGGAGGCAGATAAATGATAGCTGTCTGGTTAGATTTAGATGTTGGGCAAATAACAAGCAAGTTTTAGCCTCAATATTTCATATCAAATATGTAAGAAAACTATGTATTTGTTGGTTTCTTAAAGGTCTAAGAAAACAAAGTTTTTTTGTATTTTATCTGTTGAATCTGGTAACCAGCTCAGAGTTCTTATAGATTGAAGTCTATACATCATTGACCAGGCTCTGTCATGTTGAAACCACTCTCTTCAAAGAAGTCTAGGAAAGTATAGTCTGACTTAGGTCAGACATTTGACACCTAGAGAGTTAGAGTTTTCCTCTGGGACTGATGGCTTCCAACAGAGTTGAGTTCAGTTTAACCATCAGGCATAGATAATATCAGCATATGAGACCATCAACCTGTGATATTAGACTAAGAGCTGAGTTCTGTTAGCATAACCAGCACCTGGATACCTAGAATATGCACTGCCTGGCTTTAACTCATTTGCTTTTATCTTTTGCAGGCTCCCTAACCCATAGAATAATTTCTTATCCGGCTGTGAAAGCAGAACAGAGACACAGTGAGCACCGACTCAGAAGACAACGGGAGTCAGTCCAACTACCCTCTCACACCATGAACACGCTCAGGGTGCTGGTCCTTCCTGCAAGTTTGCTCTTCCTTTGCTTAATGCTCCCAAGTATCCTCATAGGTGACGAGCCAGAGATTGATGGAATGTTCTTGTGGGGATCATTTGGAATGTCTTTAAACTTAGCTTGGGGAAGCTAAAGAAGCTTCTGTGTATGCGAGACCTGCTTCACTCCCCTCCCCCCCTCAAAAGAAAACTCAGTGTTGACATTATAAAAACACATCAAAGCTCTGCAGCCTGTTGAAACATCCCAGAATTATAGACAGCCTCTTGTTTCCCACCACAGGAGCCCAGGGCTCACAGTTCTCATGTGATTTCATTCAATTTTCTTTATCTGCTTTGAGGCATTGCAAAATTATTGCCATTATTTTTTAATCTCTTTTGTATCTCCTTTCTCTTCCTCTAACGTCCATTTCCTTTCTTTATAGCTATTATCAACAAAGAGGCACCGAGACTAATATCATCAAAGAAGTCTGGAGGTCAGAGGTTACCGCTGTATCGCAGGTGCCTCGCACAGAGTTGTTTTTAGCTAAGGCAGATACCCCGTGGAACAGCAACCTAAGAGGTGCTATGCTTGTCTAGAGAAACACAGATGGAGTTTGAGATTCCATAAGGAACCAAACTATGCAACTAGAAGAAATACGTGTTCTTAAATATCTTAAAATAATGTTTGTCTTTGGAAAAATGTAGGATCAGACAGAGTATTACTGTTACATTATTCTGGACAATTTAGTCAGAACGACTCTAGGGGGAAGGGCAAACTTAGGTTGTGAAAAAACAAAAACAAACCCTGACTTCCTCACATACTTCATCAGAAGAAAGTCCATTGACTTCCTGATGATACCAGGAAAAGCTCAATAAGAAAGCCAATTCTGCAGACACCATTAACATCCAAGTAAAGACATGGCTTCAAATTAACAATAACATGGCATGTTAATAAAAGCTTCCTGGGTTCTGTTAGACAGATGAAAGAGAAATGGGCCTCAGTCACCTTCTTGGAACACTTTCTAGAAACTTCCATATCTAAGTTACCTTTAATTCTTAGGTGAAGTTTACCACTATTTAATTTTGTATGCTGTGTACGGTGGTACCTCAAAAGAAGGCGGGATTTTAGCTCAATTGTTGGAGTGACTAATTTACATGCATGAGGTACTGGGTTCTATCTCCAACATTACATAAACTAGACATGGTGGTACATTTTTTTTTATCCTACCACTTGTTAGGTAGAGTGAAGTGGATCAAAAATTCAATATCATGCTTGTCTATATTTCAAGTTGAGGCCAGTCTGGGATACATGAAATCTGTCTTAAAACAAAAGAAAAAGGCAAAAGTGAAGAGAGAAGACAATACAGGGCATGTTTTGCTTCTGGGTCATGACTCTTCCATTCTAGAGCAATAACGAGGGAAAGACTGCTCTGGGTGAGAAAGTCTCTGGCCTTCTAACCAGTCCACACCTATTCCTGTGCAATGAAACAGGAAAGAGACTAGCTGCATACACTGTGCTGCTGAGACACGGCTGAATGGAAAAAAGCACCCTGAATGCTTTCAGATCCAAAGCAAGAACACAGCCTTATAGCAGCTGTAAGGTCAACTTTGATTAAGCGGTGCCTAGGAAAAAAAGAAGACTCGTACTTTGTTATTTGAGATCAAATGTTTTTGCCTTCCTTCAGTGTCTTATTGTTCTATCTCCTCAGCAAATAAGCCAATGTTTGGAAGAGAAAGAGATTTATAAACAATCCATCTTTCTATTTGGATACATGAACATGCAAAGGAAAGGTTTTGGTCTTCCACAAAAGAAAAAAAAAAGTCCTGCACTGAAAACGCATACAAATGATTACAGCTGTCTCTATTATAACTTAGAGAAAATGCAGATGGCATAACATAATACTCACAAATGGCTAATAGAATTTCAATAGCTATAAGAAAAAAGAGGAAACAAAGGCACTACACCTTCGGGGATATGGAGAGTGAACCGGTCCCAGGAAGCATTTGAAGCAGAGTATCCATGATTTTCCTGTGCTCAGAAGCACACTCCCTGGCGCATTGATTTATGTGAGGATTAGGCAGCAATCATAGTCTCCAAAGTAGCCTGGAAGGCATATGCATAAAGTATGATATTTTCAATATGCAAATGCCATGTGTGATGAATGAAAGGCTCCCGAATGTCTCGAGGACACCCAGATGCTAACTGGCCACTGCTACCATGCTGCAAATGGAAAAGAACTTGGAGATTATAATTTTTTATAGTTAATTGATTTTTTAATAACATAGTTTTGAGTCTAAATACCACCCACTAATGCATAAGTCATTCTACCAATGTTAGCTTTGTGCAATTTTAAATGTTTCCTCAGGATAGCATCTGTCAGAGATGAGGATGCGCAGCCTACCTCTGCACACATAACACACAAAGGCAAAGCCACAGGGCACTTGAAGGTTAGACACTATTAGGCTAAAAGTTTAAACGTATGAGTCTAGGAACTATACTTCGGGGGAGACAGTGGAGGGTACACCTGTGTCTTCATCTAAAATTGCAGTTAAGTGAGACATATAGTAGGTTCTTAAGAGAAACAAGGACAATGATGCCATGTGGTTTCATAAAGAAGAGAGGTTGATGTATAGAGGGTTGGATCTGAAAACTAAGGTGTTCTGGTAGAAATCAAGTTACTGGTAAGGAAGATGGAAAGTGTTCTAAGCAAAACTCTAGGACGAGGAGTCATTCATTTCAGGGCTGTGAGGGCAATCTATAGAGAGAGGATCTTCCTCCTTTTCCTGCAGGAAGGGACCCTACAGCAGGTTTCAACTGTACACTATAACAGACACCAATGAGATATGACAACTTGTGGCTTATGGGTTTGGTGCAGTGATGCGTAAGATATGGCTTTGTGAAGCAAAAGACAATGATTGCTCTCTGCTGGACTTAAGCAGATGAGAAAACAACATTGTCTCTTGTAAAAAAAAGGAGCAAGGGATTTGGAGAAAGACCACTGATTTTCAATTTACACATATTTATATTTGAATTATTGTTTCTTTGTTTGTAGTTGTGTAACTGTTAGCCTCAGTTTACAGTCATCTGAAGTGGAGTCAAACTCAGCCACTCAAGGGCATTGTGAAATTTAAGGGCAAGAATACACGCCAAGTATCCAGCACACTGTGAATGTTCACTAAAGGCAAATGGTTGCACACAATGCATATTCAACAATACTCAAAGTTTCACGGAACAGTTCTTCACTAGTGTGTCACAGGGTCAGGGTGCTACAAAATCATGAAAGGAGCGCAGAAGGACACACTTGCAATCTAGACTCAACAGAAACTTCTTCAGCTGCATGCCAAATAGATGAAAGAGTATTTCCTGACCCATGACGTATGAAAGCTCTGAAGTTGAGAGAGTCTGAGAAGCTCCCATAAGCAGGAAGTTCTTGTTGACTTCTTTTCATTCTTCTTCCCCAAGTCATCGCATGTAAGCTAGAAGCATTTCTGATCTTTTCCAGCGGTGTGTCAAAAGCCCCTTCTACTGAGAAAGATGCTTTCATCTTCCTGGAGGAAAGAGGTATCCTTTCTCTGCACACTAGATGTCCAGAGATTAATCTGAGTGGGCCTTGATGAGTGTATGATGTCATCCTCTTCCTCCAGGCATTTTTCTCCAACACTGAGCATTTCCCAGCAAAGCCACAAGAATATTCAAGTGGAACTTGTCTCTTCCGGTTTTCATTTCCTTCTCAATGCTCTTGTATCCTGTAAGACTTATACTAACTAAATTTACATGTTCCTTGCCCGTTAATTTGCTTTTGCAAGTTTTCCTTTTGACCTGGGCTAGATCTCTAAGAGGACTGAGGAATAGAACTCATGAGCAGGCACTTGTCTTTAAGGTCAGGCTGCTACAAGCTTATCAAAGAATGGCAATAGTGTGCACTGCAACCAAAATTGTAGCTGCAGTAGAGGACATGTGCTCCCATGACAGAAATGCTCAGTGTAAAGAGTTGTTACTACAAATAAGTCTCAGCCATCCAGAAAGACTTGGCTTTGAGAATAATGGTCCCTTCTTAAGAAACTGTGGAGGCCTGTGTCCCAGTTCTAAGAGCTAATCCTGGTCCAGAGTGGACAGTTGCCAGTCCTGGCCCAAGAGCCAGCTGACTGTGTAGCATCAGCCACTGAGTGGCATAGGGAAGTAGCAGAAGTGACAGGCTCCTGGACACCAGTAGCTCTTGCTTAAACAAGAACAGAGTGAAGTCCTTGCTGTGCATATTCTTGCTTGCGGTGCTATGCAGCCAGCTGGGAAGGCCAGGGAGACCAACCCAGTCATACTAAAGATGTCTTTGAAGGGTATATTTCCATGGACCCACAGACTTATGCAAATGTATCACCAGAAATCTGGCTAGTATGTCTTCTCTGAATGTATGAGCATAAATGTGGGTACCACCAACAATGCCTAAGGCTATCCTATAATCCAGAAACATTTGTTCTTGTTTGCCATTTAATACAATGGCTGTTATTAGCTGGACTTGCAGAAATTATAAGAAGAAAAGCATATTCTCTGGCTGAGCTGTCATAAGAGAGTTAAACTAAGGAACCTGCCTTCTGCGGCGGTACTCACATTCTCCTCATGAGCTGACTCAACCCTCTTGACTGATAATGATGCCGACTGAAGACTGCTTTTTTTTTATCCTCCCAAATGGTTCATTCAATCAACCACAAATTTGATTAACTTTTGATTTTTTTTTACTGAATTAACTAAATTTGCATAACGGTGATGTAACTGTGTGCAGAGTCTTCCTGGCTGCAGTGAGTGCAGGAATGTGTATACCTCTATAAAAAAGGAGAAGAACAAACTGGGATTCTGGCAGACACTGGGATTTGTTATTACCTTTTAAGTTTTTAAATGAAAAAAAAATAAAATATATGCGTAACCACAAAACGTTTTCTGGAAAATCATATAAGAAGTAGAGTGTTCTCTTTGAAGAACCTTTGGAGACCAATATAAATATAACGTGGGCTCGTGGGACAGCTCTGTGTATGCCACACCAGGCAGACAGACTTAAGAAGCTCCAGTTAGTTGGCATAGGGCAGGTGTTAACCTCTCGTGTATTTTATTCCATTTACTTTCTTACTGCAGTGGCTCCAAAATGGGTACCTTTTTCAGATGCCATTTTTCTTATTTAAAACATGTTTTCGGTTGGTTTGCAAAATAACAGGCTTCATCTGAAATTTACATACACACTCAGCATATATGTAAATAATAATCTCCCTCCCGACTTCACTGCCCTTCTCTCCACGCTTGTGGACCCCACCCTCCAAGTAAGTCACTCTCCTCCTTCAGGCCAAGTGTGTTTGTATATATATGAGCATATGTGTATATATTTGAATGTTTACCTGCATAGATTGAGTTAAAGTACACAATGTTTTGTCTTTCTTACATCTTTACTACCCTCTTGTTGGCATTTATGTTTTTAATAAGCTCCCAAGGTGATTTATGATGCAGGAAAGTAGAGTCTCACACAAAGCCCAGTCACAATCCATAGATAAGCATCTAGCTATGTGTGTGTGTGTGTGTGTGTGTGTGTGTGTGTGTGCATTAGAAGATTACATATGACAGCAAGAACTCACAATTCTACATTCCTACACCAATCAGCCTTGCTCATTGTTTTGGGAGATTCACTACCAGACCAACTTCCCTTGTTTCATAGATTATTGCAATTTTATAAACACATTTTTAGTTCCACGATTACTATCTATGAGATTTTAGATGGAACGTTAGATGGCATTGTCTAGGTTTTTATACTATTGGTCCTCTTTCAAGCCAGAAGTATCTCTCTCCCAAATGACAGGTAGCAAGGCACCTTCCTCTGAGGTTCAGCACTAGATGCCCGTCTTTGTATTAATTCCAGCTGGTCTCTTGTCGACTGTCATACCATTATTAGGAAGGCTTGAACATCAAGCAGCAGTGTGAGTGTGGGGTGGAGACAGCAGCGTGGCAGTAGCCCTAGTTTTCACCATGTCCTGTTTATATACAGGGAAACAGCGAAGCACTGCTTAGACCCCCACGCCTCCCAAGAGCTCATGAATCTCTCCCTTTCGCTTACACCGCAGGGATATTAAACACATTATTCTGCTTTGATTGAACGCCAGTAAAATTAAATCCCATCTTTCCATCTGCAGCGCGATGCCGGGACCAGAGCCTTGTGGAACAGGGAGAGTGACAGTGGAGGGGGCGGGGTTCGCCAGAATACCCAGGCACGGTAACTTTCTCTTGGATTCTTTTTCTCTTTCCTTGGCACAGATCTCAACATCTGCTCCATCTTCACCTCCCAGAAACCCTGACAGGTGTAGTCATCTTCGAAACGCCACTAGGAAGGCAGCATATGGGCAGCTGACAGTGAGTAAAAGGGAGAGCCACGGCCAGTGGGTGCAGGGCTCTGCCTCTGATCTCTCAGCCTTGTGAGCATTTGTTGAGCAAGCTTCACTTGCCACTGGCCTCTTCTGTCGCTCGCGGTCCCATTGACATGCCTGGCACAGAATTCTGATTTCACTCTTGCCTTCCCCAGCTGTTTCGCACCGTTTAGCCTCCTCCCTGTGCCTTGTCCCCCAGGGAGAGGAAAGTTAAATGATGTTAATCTGCCAAATATTTCTGATCATTAGGAAACCATCAAAATCAACATAACCATCAGAGGAAATTAATTGCCAAGAAGAGACTGGGTTAGAGAGGATCATAAGGGTAGGGGAGGAAAAAAGCAGAGGGTGCTTCTTTCTCCTGTGTGACCGAGAGCAGGTTGCACGTGCCTGGAGGAAGCTACAACAGGAGCAGCGTAGTTCTCGCCACTCTTAATGAGGAAAATATCCCCAGAATATCAAGAGGAGGCTTGATGAAGACCAGCAAGGGACTCACTTGGTTTTGTCTCCTCTCTCTCCTTCCCCAGCCTCTGGGGAGATTTCTGGTTATTTTTTAATTCCAGTTCAAAATAGAGGTTGAGGAGGAAAGAAGCCCCCGCAGGCCTCCTGCAGGAGAAACCATTAATAATTAATACCCAATAATAATCAAATCCATGGGAGACTCGTTACAAGGGAAGTCTTGACAGACCAGCGACGGATGCCAGAGCTTTATGTCTTCTTCAGCATGCAGGGCCAGCTCAGTGGGGATTTGAGCGCACTTTCGCAGTGACAACAAAAGGATAAATAGCAGGTTCGCTCACGGAAGAGGCTGATTCATCCCTATAGGGTTTTTTTCATTTTAGGTTTATGGCTTAGTGGGGAATTTCTCTTTAATTGGGATTGTAATATAACGATGGAACCTGTCGACATTTACAAGAGAGATGGGAGGGTAATTCCTCCTAACTTGTTTGTTGTTGTTATTACAACAGTGGCTCCTTTAGGATGCTCTGTGTAAAAGAAGCGGCAATAGAGTTGATCTGAGACAAAGAAAACCGGGGTGGGAGAAAGGAGCCTACAGCCACACCAGCAACCATAGGACTGACCTGAAGCTAGTGTGAGCTTGCAGCTCAGGTTCCTGGGTGTTTGGGAAAGGCTACTCCTAGCCTCTGAAGAGCCTTAGCCTGGGCACTGTCTCACTTAACCTTCCCTTGAGGTAAGTGTTTCTGCCCCATTTCCTAAATGAGGAAACCAAGAGAAATCAGGCAGCTCTTCCCAAGATCCTTAATAAAGGACAGGATTGGAATTCCACCCCTAGGAGAGCTGCCTGGGAAGCCAGATCTGACTTGCCTTCCTTTCCTTTTTTCTTTCTCTAAAGACACCCATGTCTCCTGACTATCAGACTATGAAGACAATGGGCCCCCAAGGAACTGGAATTTCCCAGGACCTTGGAGGAGGTAGAGACTAAAGGCTGGTGCCAGCCAGTGGAGGAATTGTCTTTCAGAATGAAATTTCACAGTTTTGACAGCTTTTCAGAACACCTCGTGGAAGAGTGGAGCCCAGGCAGTGATGATGAGGGCAACCATACGTTGCCTCTTTTACTTCCTGTCAGGACCCCAAAGATTGACTTTGGGGCGATGTCACTGTACCCTTGGTTGCTCTTCTCAACATAACAAGTATGTTGACTAATTAGCCTACCAAGGTAAGGATGGGCGGTAAACCTGGCTTGTTAAGGCTGCCAGGATCTCTACACTGACCACCTAACAACCCCGGTAAAAAAAATGACCAGAACTTCTTCATCCAACAGTCCCAGGAAGAAAGCGGCCGGGGTCATGATGGGAACCATATTCTGTCCATATGTTCATCTAGAGAATGATAGGCACTGGGGGAAATCAGGATAGAGAAACTAAGCAGCTTCAAGGAGTCCAGAGCAGCCATTTCTAACCATGCCCAGTTCAACCCTCCACTCACTGCAAGATAACCTCCTCCCAGGCCAGGCCTATAATGGACACCCAAAGGGTTTCTTCTTTCAGTTCCAAATTTTGTATTTTCAGTTTAGAAAACATTTTAACTGAACAAAGGATGTTGGAAATAGCACAAGAAACTCAATAAATGTGGCACCAACATTTATCAGGTGTAACATTTAAATATTAACACATTTATTCTTTATCTCTTATTTTCAAACAAATCTGAAGTGATACCAGTATCCAATAACAAACATACATGCACACGTGCACACACACACATGTGCACACACATACACACGAGTGCGCGCACACATGCACACACACACACACACACACACACACACACACGCAAAATTTCCTTCCCCTTCCCCTTCTAAACCTGAAGTTGTGTTATTAGCCTGTTTGGGGAATTTTTGCTATATAGCCATGTTTTTATAATCAACATATGTTATTGTTTTTGTATTTACTGTCTACAGATTTTATTTGTATATGCAGCTTGTAGGTAACCTGTGTGTATTTGTAAGCAATTTACTTTCCTTCATAGACCATTTTTGGGTTAATTCGGGTCACTAGAGACACATTTATTTTATTATCTGCCAGAAAGCCTATTGTATGATGAAACTAGAGCGCAGTTATTTCATTTTATTGCTGATATTTAAGTTCATTTCAATTTTGCTGTCAAAAACAATCCTGGAGTAAGCATTAATGCACAATCTAGGGAGTATACGTGCAAGACACCCTGTGGAGGGCGGCCTGTCCTTGGTTCTATGGAGAATACCAAACTGCCTTCAATTCATTCGTACTCACCAGCACAGACTGATAATTCTCATCTTCCAGAGCTGTGGTTTTAATTTGCACTTTCTGCCTCTCATTAGATTTTTTTAATGCAAACAGCATTAAACGTCCTTTAATGCTTGTCATTCATAGTTCTGTATTTACCAAGTTCAAATATGACTTTTATTTCCTATTGAATTATGTTTTATTCTAGAAAATGTGTATCCTAGTCAATACTTTTTATATATACAGTTTTATTTTCTTTATAGTATTTTTATTTGTGTATAACGAAGTTTTAACTTTAATGAAGTCTAATTGGACTATTTATTCCTTCACAGTTTGTTTCTCTACTGCAAATTTATGATTTTTTTTGGTATTTACTTTTGAAAATGAATCTTAACATTGGTGTTTAAGTTTTAAGGGTGCATGGACTTGAGTTTTTATGAATGGTGTGACTCAGGTAGCATTTGATTTCTTTTACCACATGAGACCAGCAGTCCTGGGTCATCTATTGTTTCTGCTGGTTCCACCAGCTTAAAATGCTGCCTGTCATAGCTCCGCTGCCTGTCACAGGTGCCACCTGTGACCAGGCATTGGTCTCTTGACCGGCCAGCTGGTTTCAGAGTACTTCTGACCACCCTTGGGATATGACCTCATTGTGCTTTCCAGTCTCCGCTGATGACCTCACTGTTTTCCGGTGTATACCGATGACATCACTGTTTCCCATTGTGTACTGATGACCTAACGGTTTTCCAGTGTATACTGATGACCTCACTGTTTTCCAGTGTATACCGATGACATCACTGTTTCCCATTGTGTACTGATGACCTAACGGTTTTCCAGTGTATACAATGGCCTCACTGTTTTCCAGTGTGAACTGATGACCTCATTGAGCTTCCCAGTATGCACTGATGACCTCACTGTACTCCCCACTATGTACTGATGACCTTACTGCTTCCCAGCATGTACTGATGGTCTCACTGTTTTCCAATGTGTAGTGATGTTTCCATGTGTACTGATGACCTCACTGTTTCCATGTGTGCTGATAAACACTTGCAAAGGCTTTGCTTTGCTAAACCAGTCTCAAAATTTTACTTGATCAATTTCCAAAAGCTTCTTTTATCATCAAGTTACCTTGAAATTTTCTTTTTGTTAATCAGAAAGCTCTAATCTTCATGCAACAGCTTGTTTATTACATCTTTGCTAATTGTTAACCTCTTCTTCATATACTTTACTGAATCTTGAAAGATTAGTTTCTTTACCATACTCATTAATGAGCTTTCTACAATTTTTATTTTCTGTTAGCTGATGATACTTAAGGGCATTTTCTTCCGAATTTGAGATATGAGTTGCTTTGGTCAGAGCCTCCACCTCAAGAGTGCAACACTGAGCATACAATGTATAAAATGCTTTCCTCACCAAGCTCCTCCTCTCCTGATCCCAAGCCAAGAAACTGCCCACCTGATTCTGAAACTGTTATGCTATAACTTTTCTAGAGCTTTGTATGAATAATAACAGGCATATACAAAATCACATAAAATAAGTAGTATCTGTTTCATTTCCATCATATGGTTGATTAACATTCTCCTCTCATGGTTCTGCTTTAAGGACTAAGGCAAAGGCATGACCACTTTCAGGAACTAGAATACTTCCTAACTGCATTCAAAACACTAATAGTTACACCCATAGATACATCTGGTTCACTACCCTCACCAAAAAAGCATCTCTTTGCAACATGCAGAGACTCTTACTCAAACCACAACCAGCTAGAGAGAACAAATTTCATATGGTGCCCAGCCACTGTGGATCCATCTATGGTACAACGCCAACATCTAAGGCTGAGGAAACACCCAGAAGGAGATGGGAGAAAGATTGTGAGAGCCAGAGGACCAGGAAATCTGTTGTGAGATTGTGTCTCCTAGAAATGACAGAGAAGCTTCACACACCATACTTCAATCATATGGCTGCCTTAATAAGACCTGACCAATAACAACGCCAATAGACATGCTAACATGGAAGAGGGAAATCTCATGGGGCCTACTCATAAGTAAAGAATATAAGCAACTATGGGATACTGAGATCAAGTGGAAGAAGTAACCTTCCTCCAGGAATGAGCCCCCCAATTGGTTATCCAATATCAACTGGTCAGTCCTGAAATCATTTACATGCAAGCAACACTGAATGGACTCAAAAGGTTGAACTTACATGTCTATGCATATATGTGTATGTAACAATAATTTTTAAAAAGAGAAAGTCAAGGATTATACAAGAAATAGGAGCATGAGAAGAATTGAAGAAAGGAAGAGGAATAGAGGAAAATTATGGAATTACACTTTAATTAAAATGAGCAATATTGAAGGAAGAATGAGGAGAAAAAACAATCCTGGGGAAAGGTATGTAGCACTTTAGTGTGAAGTTAATGGAAGTTCTTGGTGAGATTTATTTATTCTTCTTAACTTGGTGAAAACTTTTATGATGATTTCATATTGAAGCTAACAAATGCAATGTATTCATCTATTTAAATAGTTATCTTACTTTTCTTTTATTTTGTTATTAAGGATAAAACAATGATTTCCTTTTGAGTTTTAAAAATCTCAACTGGGATGTCTCAGGTTGTCAGTTCAGGAGAAATTGTTAGGGGAAATAAATTAATTAGAAGAATTATTAACACAATGGGCAGACATATAGCAGCACGGTGGGGGTTTTGGAGAAGAAAGTCAGAACTCTGTTTCTTATAACTCTGAGTAAGTGAGTGCTTTTATAACAGGAATCTTCAGACAGACTCTATGAGTCCCAAGCAATAAGACAGGAAGGGTACTGGGAGCAGAATGTGTGGCCATCAATAATCCTTTAATGTGAACTCACTTCCACAGTTGAGAAACCCCGGTATCTAGCAGAGGTTCATAGACAGTGGCCCCAGTAGGGTTTCTGACAGTATCTGTAAGAGGAGAAGGGCCACTGTAGGTACCATGGCCTGAGCAGGAATTTGGCATGGATTTTAACATTACATCCAAACAACATCCATCCAATCTTATGACAAACCAAAATCCTTGGCATCAGATTTATCAGTCATGAGGCATTACCTCTTTGTATATTGTTATTAGAAATGGGTTAGATCAATATGTAAGAGCTAGTTAATAAGAGGTTAAAACTAATGGGCTAAGCAGTGTTTAAAAGAATACAGTTTCTGTGTAATTATTTTGGGGCATAACCTAGCTGTTCAGAGCTGGGCAGGAATGTAGCCTGCCGCTCCAGGAACCCTTCCAGGTGGTGGGACGCAGCCCACCACTCCTATTTCAACATAAGTGAATCCACTTAACATGTTACATTTTCCATTAACTACCATTACTTAAAATTAAACTATGAGATTAATTTTACACACACACACACACACACACACACACACACACACACGTAGTAAGATGCTGCTTGTTAGTTCCCGGCTACTTGCAATACTGTTTGGCCAATAGCTTAAGCATATTTCTGGCTAACTCATATCTTAAATTAACCCATCTCCATTAATCTGTGTATCACTATGAGACTGTGGCTTACCAGGTAAAGTTCTAGCATCTGTCTCCCCTGGGGCTGCATGGCTTCTCCCTGACCCTGCCTTCTTTTTCCCAGCATTCAGTTTAGTTTTCTCCCACCTAGTTCTATTCTGCCCTGACATAGGCTCAAAGCAGTTTTTTATTAATCAATGGTAATCACACCATATAGAGGGAAATCCCACATCACACATATGCAAGTATGTATACATACACATCACATGTATGTATATATATATATATATATATATACATACATATAAACATTGATAATTATGTAAAACATCACTACCAATGTATAATTAAACCTAGAACTTGATTTGTGTTGACTGAGGTTTTCTGTCCCCTCTGGTCTCGCAGTGGTTCAGTCCCAAAGAAACACACATAGGTTTACATTAATTATAAACTGGTTGGCCTATTAGCTCAGTCTTCTTATTTCCTAATTCTTATAACTTATATTAGCCCATAATTCTTGTCTGTGTTAGCCACATGGCTTGGTACCTTTTATCAATGAGACAGTCTCGTCTGGCTTCTTCTGTTGCTGGGTCATACCTGCAGACTAACACTTTTCTCTTCTCAGAATTCTCCTGTTCTCGTCGTCCCACCTTTACTTCCTGCCTGGCTACTGGCCAATGAGAATTTTATTAAAAATAATGCAAATGACAGGATAAAAGACCATTGTTCCACAGCACTTCTCCCCACACTTTTATTTAAAAAGGAACTCATAATCTAATATTCTTTGTTTAGCTTTTTGTCCAGACCATTATCTACAACAACCTGTAACCAACACTGTAAACAAAGATAAATATCCCTAATCCATTTTTTTGGGAATGTGGGCCTAGTTTTTCAGGCTACTTCCTGCTGATTGGGGGTGCTAATAATCTTAGGGGGCCCTAAAGAAAATTTAGAATTATAGTCAAGTCCTGGCTGGAATATCCTGTAAGGCTTGATCATCTCAGCCAGCAGTCTTGAGATTTCTCAGAGGGTCTTCCTTGATCAGACCTTATTTTTCTAAATCCAGAATGAATCCACAACCTCTCATTTCCTGTGAAAACAAAAGCAAAACTTCTTCTCTAAAGTAACATACCTTTTAATTTACATTTTGAAGTCAAGGAATTTTCAAAATACATATGTTAGATTAATCCAGCAGCATTTATAATCAACTGGTTTTCTTAGCAGCTGTTGCTCCTTCCTCAGTAGCCATATAATTCAAAGAAAACATAATAACATACAGTATCCAGACTCTCTGTGTATTTTCCATCTTTATGTGGCTTTTTATTAAACTGTTTTTTTTATTTTTAATTTTTGACTTTTTGAGACTAGGTTTCTCTGTGTATCTTCGGCTGTCTAGGCACTCACTCTGTAGACCAGGTTGTCCTTGAACTCACAGAGATCCACCTGCCTCTACCTCTCTAGTGTTGAGATTAAAGGTGTGTGCCACCACACCCAACTACTCTCTTTCTTTTCTATTTTAAGGACCATCATTTTTCCTTTATCTCCCAAGCCTATATACATTTTTAGACACACCATAAACCATTTAGAGGTTTACTTTATTTGAATTTATCTTTACTGTACATCTCTCTCTTTCTGACCACATGGTCTTTAATTTGCTAAGCAATATGGCTAGGAATATAATCATGGCTTTGATGGCTGGATCCACTTCATTCCTGAGCTTTCTGAGAGTCTAGCCTCATGGTAGAGGTACAGGCTGGAGCCATGTTTATTACCATAACTCTATGAAGTTTCAAGGTCTCTGTCACCACCAAGAAGCATTCTATCAGCTATTCATGAACATTATTTAAGTCTTTGGTGGTGGAGCTTCTTAAAACAGCTGTAAGGTTTTTGCAGCTAAAGCTAAGTCAGGAAGCCTCTCTTAAATGAGACACACTTGCCTCTGGCAAACAGAACCCACCTAAGAAAATGCTATCAAGAAGCCATGCTTAACTCTGTTCTTTTAGTGTCTAGAATTCCTTCTCAAACTCTCTCAGGTTTTAAATGGATTTATCTGTCCATGTTGGCACCATTTTGTTGACTGAGGTTTTCTGTACCCCTGGTCCCACAGTGGTTCACTCCCAAAGAAACACACATAGGTTTACATTAATTATAAACCGGTTATATTAGCTCAGGCTTCTTATTAACTATTTCTTGTAACTTATATTAACCCATGATTCTTGTCTGTGTTAGCCATGTGGCTTGGTACCTTTTATGAACGAGGCAGTATCATCTTGCTTCTTCTGTGACGGGGTCACGACTGCAAACTGACTTCTTCCTCTTCCAAGAATTCTCCCGTTCTAGCCACACTGCTTCTACTTCCTGCCTGGTTGCCCTGCCTATACTTCCTGCCAGGCTACTGATCAATCAGGGTTTTATTAAAAATAATGCTAATGACAGGATAAAAGATCATTGTCCCACAGATTTGTCCTAGTCTTGCTAGCCAGTTTGCTTCACCACCAAACACTTAAATCCCTTCTCTTTGTCTTCTAAGTTCTGGAATTAGAGGCAGACCTTCATGCCCACTTAGCATTAGCATGGTTCTAAGAGGGGGCTCTAAGCTCAGTTCTCCGCACTTAGACAGCAAGTATTTTTACTCATTCACCCACCCAGACCTTCCATTTACTGTTTGGTATTCAGTTGAGACCCACTACAAAGCACTCACTCTGGTCCCTAGTTATTCTGAATTTGAAAGCTGAGTCCAAAGTCACTTTTGGCACCTAGACATTTTTAGATATGCTTGTGAGTGAGCAATTTGCTTCTCTGTGCTTCAACTTCCTCGTCTGCTAAGTGCCATTAATAATGAGGCAGGATGGAAGTCAGGGAAAATTAAAAGGACATGGGAAGGAAAGAAGTCTCTTACACCAGGATCTAGTTTATATTTCCAACTGACTGGTGGGAGAGAGCCTTTAACATAACTAACAAAATCAAGGTTACTGACAGAAACACTCTTCCTTTTTTCAAGAGACAACTCAACAAGGTGGTAAAGAACAAATCAACTGAACTTGCTTATGACCAGAGCACCTATAACCAGATCACCCTCTCTGTATCCCTGAACAGTGCATCTCCTGATGAGGCCATATCACACTTCATTTACAAAGGGAAACTCTTGTAGCTATGAGAAATAAGTAAACCAACTTTTATTTTACTTCATTCTAACACTTCACTTAATTTTTACAATTTGCTTATTCTTTGAATGTGGTTGTAAATTAAATCTCTTACACAATGTAACTCCAAGAGCCACACTGTGACAGAGTAGCCATTATCAGGCTATGGAAGGGGTGGCCTCCCTCTTGAGAAGTCTACACCATCACAATTACATACTCCAATCTTTCACTATACAGAAGAGCTCTCTTTATCCACATGCGCTTAAAAGTAAGGCAAGTACTGTCTCCCAAATCTGTATCATGGACTCACTAATTCTGCCCCACTGACTCCTCAAGTTCTTTTTGGCTGGGTCATCAAGGACCTGGCTTTCCAGAAGGTGGGGTAGAATAATATTACCCATATTGTAAATGCATAGTTGGTGTGAATTACTGTTTCCAGGCACAGAATTGAGCACACTGAGTAGAGTGGGAATGAATAATTTTAGATACGTCTAAATAATACTTTATTTATTAACTTAATTAATTCTCTTTATCTGTGATAAAATACCATGGCCAATGCAACTTGTAAAAGAAAGCTTCAGAGGGTTATAATCCATGACAGTGGAGTAAAGGAAGAGATCTCAGAGCTTGATCTATAACGACAAGGTGGTGGGGAGGGAGGAACAGACATGGCATGAGCCTTTTGAAACCTCAAAGCCAGACCCTGGTGTCTTACCTCCTCCAACAAGGTCAGTTCCACCAATTGGGACCAAGTATTCAAACACACTAGCCTATAAGGGCCATTCTCATTCAAACCTCCACACTTATTTCTGAGTCTATTACCTTTGTATTCCAGATCTTGAATTCTGTTATTCCCCACATCTAAATTATTTAAGGCCCATCTGTAGACACAGCCTATTGTATCTGAGACAAATCCTGACCTTCAAGAAGAAAATTTTCAGGGCATCCTGGCTATGTCTAACTCTTACCTATGTAATTTAAACAAATTAACAAGGTACCTGCCTTTACTTCTGGTACTCACAGCTCCTTCATTCTTAGCCATTCCTCACCCCTCCCGGATTTTAAGGTGAGCTCTGGTGGACTTTGGAATGTGCATAACCTCCCTGGGCTCCCTTAGAATTAATGCTTGTAATTAGCAGACACACACTGCCGAGATTTGCTGCACAATAAGCCACATATGGACAGAACTTGACCAAAGCACATTCCCTCTGGTTTGGGGGCTTCCAGGATCTGGAAATCAGAAGCATACAAAGGGCTCTAAGAGTGCTAATAGGGCATGTAAGGACTGGGTGATTAATGGTTCCAATGTCATCCTGGAAACTGTTATGTAAGGGTTTCTCCTCAGTCCTGCATGTTGTAACCCAAATTTCTTGATGAGAGATGATCTTCATTACTTCATGCTTTGTTTGGGTGTCCCTCTTGGGAGACCTCTAAGGAGGGCAGAGTTTTGCTCACCATTTCCTTCTATCTGCAGCTTTAGAGATACATCTTTATCAGCAAGTTCAGCACTATATCACAGAGATACACTCCCAAAGGAGTAAGGTGCCCTGAGGTGTTGTGCTGACAGCATTCCTGCATAGTCTGTACGAGGAAGAAGGAAGTGTTCACTCCCTCTTTCCACGAGTCTCTCTGGCTTTATTTCTCTGAATCAGTCAGGAAAGCAACCATGCAGAAGGTATTAAGTAAATCATGGGAATTCATTAAATATTTGCTGGATGGATGAATCTTTTATTCAAAATACTAATTATTATTAATAGTTTTAATAGTTCTGACTCACACTGGAGTTCCTGTGGACTCCTGTTCATTGGTTTGGCTAATGAATGGGGATGAGGACAAATCCCACTCATCAGAGGGATGTTAGAAAGTTCAGATATGGAAAAGAATCATCTTTTCTGGATGCATTGCACAAAACATTTTTTTAAAAAAATACTTTACTGATGTTGCATCTTTGCTTCTTTCTAGCCTAAGTAGTTTAAAACTGATATAATAAGTTTATAATATGATAAGAAAAGAAGGAAGCCCTTAAGCCATAAGTTTGCCTGTCTATGTCTGAGTGATCAAAGTGACCAACTGTGTGATTTCACTCATCTAGTGGTTCATGGAGGAGTGTATCTTGACAACTAATTATTTGGGGTAAGGCTCCCATGCACCCTGAAGGCCATTCCTCTTCTGAAGGCTTGCAATTCCAGACTAAAACTTCCATGATTTGAAAGCTAGAGAAACCCAAACCAGGAATATAAAACAGGAAAGAACAAAAAGAAACAAGATAGCTCTCCTGGTTAATTTTCTCATTGCAACTGAATACCAGACAAGAAGCAATTTAGAGAGAAGAAAGGCTCTATTTCTGTTCAATGTCAATGGAAGCTTGCAGTGTGACTTGTTACATTATCTCATATCAGGGGACAAAGAAAGGACCTGGGCTGGAACCAGTGCCAGCAATAACCTATAAACTCACCCCTAGTGACATACTCTCTGACCAGCCATCCCTAAACTCTTAAAATGTTCCTCAACTTTCCCAAACAGTGCCACCTACTGGGAACCAAGTGTTCAAACACAGGCACCTGGGGAATAGTTCACATTCAAATTCATAACAGTTGTTCTTTTTTTTTTTTTTTTTTTTGGTTTTTTTCGAGACAGGGTTTCTCTGTGGTTTTGGAGCCTGTCCTGGAACTAGCTCTTGTAGACCAGGCTGGTCTCGAACTCACAGAGATCCGCCTGCCTCTGCCTCCCGAGTGCTGGGATTAAAGGCGTGCGCCACCACCGCCCGGCCATAACAGTTGTTCTTGAAGACAGTAATTAGCCTCACCGTTTCTGATGTCTCTTGTGACTTTGAGTAGAATTGAACTCTGCATCTTGTATTGCCCACCAGCAAGAAGGGCATGGTTGACATTTGTGACAATCTTGTGAAATGCATTTGAAGACACCCAAAAAAAAATAATGCACTGTGCCCCCAGACACACACACACACACACACACACACACACACACACACAAGGCTTCCTGCAGTGACAGGAAGAGTTTGCATGCACAAGAAAAGACTAAGAACAGCATAGCTGTGTGAAGGATCTTCCTTCTAGGAAAGTAAGTCTGGACTAAATAATCAAACCTTCCTTGGCACAGAGTGTGCAAAGATGGGCCAGTGCTGTCCAATGGTATGGTCTACAGAGGTGGAAAGTTTTTATTCTATACTTTTGGGTGTGTTTCTTTCTGTGCACTACTTGTGGCTGTTTAGGCTTTGACACATGATTCGTGGGACAGGAAAACTTACCTTTACTCAATGTACGTTAGCTTAAATAGCTTCATTCTATTGCGCTGGCTGCTTTTCTTGTTGCTGTCACCTGCAAAGTAGCCACTTATGGGAAGAAGTATTTATTTCATATCATGGTTTTAGTGTATACAGTCCATCATGGTGAGGAAGGCACGCATGGTGCGAAACTGCCTCATGGTGCTGGGAGCTTCCTCACACCTCAGAGAATGATGAATGTTGCTACTCAGCTGGGTTTCTCTGGAGCTTCCTCACACCTCAGAGAATGATGAATGTTGCTGCTCAGCTGGGTTTCTCTGGAGCTTCCTCACAGACACACTGAAAGGCTAAAAGGCATGGGTCGTGAATGCTCTTTGTTTCTTAATCCAACCAAGTTGACCATCAGCTCTAAACAAAGACTAGCGTTTACTCTACACTTCTGCCTTCTTCAGTTCCTGGTTGAGATCTTTACCCTTGGATTCTGTCCTTAGCCCCTGGCCAAGAGCTGTGCCTCAGACACATGTCTAGTTGATACTGCATCTTCTGCTGAGACAGAGTTCCTAATGCCTGTGCTGGGATGGCTGTTTCTGCCCTCCCAACCCGTTTATTCAGTTATTTGCAGGACCAGACCTCAGTGCTCTCCTTGCCTACAAGAATCCCAAATTCTATTTTGATCCTACTCAGATGTTTCTCTCTTACCTCCAAGACTGAATTTTGTCTCTTTTCCTCCATATAAAAACAGAAATTCCACTACTATCACCACCAAGATCAAGCTACAATCTTTTCAAGATTGACTCTTGCTGAATGTCCTGTGGCTCTTTCTGGGGAGACATGAACAACTGCCCATTCACCGCAGTTAGGGAACTAATAACAGACCAAGGAAACTTCTCCACCAAAGCAAGCGAGGTTTAGTGAACCAGTGAGTTTACTGGAATTAGAGGAGAATATAGGTCAGCAGTTACAGGAGCATAGATGACTCAGAGGCAAATGTGCCACCATAAAGCCAACAATAGCATGGGTGCCAACTGACAAGAACTATGTCCCTGGAGCCTCTAGCATGATTTGCAGTCACCTTGGCTGGAAAGGGTCACCTCTCTCCCGCCTTTGTTACTGTTTACATGATCCTGTTTCCAGAGCATCTTGAGACTTGAGGATTTTGTTTGCTTCTTCAATCTTGTAAGTTTCTTTCCCTTTCTGAGTTTTAAAAGCCCCCTTAAGGATGGAATGTTTCAAAGTAGATGAATTGCCTACACAATGGAGATTTGCTGGCTGCCAAAGGAATACTGACTCGTTAAAATATAGATTAAGACCACATTTCAGTGAGAGCCTAATGGAGTCCTGTGTGCAGCTCCTCTCATCCCCACATATGTCTTAACTCTAGCCCAGGTCTGAGTCCCTAATCACGCAGGGTTCCTTCTTCCTCCTGCTCTCACGAGCAGTGGCTGCCCTAATCCTAACCTTCCCTGCAATCAAGCTCCCGGGCGCATGGGAACCCTTGATGCTAAGTGTCTCTGGAATTCATGCCGCACACTTTTAAGCTGTCCTGATGCCTGACATTTGGTGGCCTGTGATATGTGATTCAGCTACAAAAAGCCCCAGTTCCTTGTCCCAAGGACTCTCCGAGGCTGACTGTTTCAGCATTTGGAATGTCTGTGACACTAAGTTAATAAAGGTCACCTGTAGAGACACAGTGAGTCATCTGGTGCCTGTGCCTGGAAGACACCGACTCGCTCATTATGATGAGATGCCTGCCGAGTATGTGTCCCCTCCATGGAGATGAGGCTCACATGTGTTCGCAGCACTAATGATCCACTTGTGCCGAATCCTTCCGCTGGATGGTTTGTCACCAAGGTTGTCCTGTCCTGTAAAGCCGCGTGACAGAAAGCTGTTGACAGAGTATTAGAAAGAGCTCAGATCTTTAAATCCAGGGATATGACAGTGAATCTTTTCAGTTTCCCAGCCTCCGAGGGCTGTGTCCTCTACTCGATTCCATTAAATCATAAAGATTAGGGCTTGTCAGGCCCTCTGCGTCCTTTTCCTCTGATTTGCAAAAATGAATGGAGGATTTGCTATTAATTTTTGTTGTTGCAGCTACAGAGCAAGCGCTGTTAAGTATAGCTAAGCCATTAACCTGATTGGTATTAATCAGAAGTGTCCCAGGAGCCACATCCATTGCAGAGGCCTGGATGTTTTTCAGTAAAGGGGCTTTGTCGAATCAAATGAGAATTGATTGATGACCTGGAGTGTGTATCCACAGGAGAAACCGGCCACACTCTGGGTGCCTCTCTTTAATGAGACTGCGGTCGGTCTCTGCATGCAAAGAAGGCAAGGGGGTGTACTGGCCATTTCCAAAGTCACTTGGCCTGGAGGACCTCTCCAGTGGGACTGAACTGTGCTGATATGTTTACTGCTTCAACCAGTTCTCCCTGAAGCCAGTGTTGTGTATTTTTGAGGTAGAGTAACAGTGTCCTGGTTTTGTGTGTGTTTTCATGTGCATGTATGTGAAAACACACACGTGCATGCACCAAACTGTCTCATAGGTAGCTACCTGTGATGATGAGTGGTAACCTGGGTATCTTTGTTCTCCAACAGGTGTTTCTTGAGGAGCTATCACATCCAAACCCTCCCATGACTCTGCAGTCTCTTTCAGAGTACACACATATCTGAGACAGATGGCCAGGAACACAAAATCTCCAGCCAAGACAAAGGAACAAAGTCAAGGGGTCCACCAGGGCCTTAAGCCCATGACCCTGGAATCTCTGGTACTGTTCTGTAATTTCCTGAGCTAACCAGACACAGATGCTGTGGACAGCAGAGTGAACTCTACAGAGAGGGCCAAACCCAAACCTGTTCCTCACTGTTTGCTAGTTCTCTTACCTCCTCCTCGACCCTCTCAAGCAGTTCTGCTGTTTGTAGTTTGTCCCCAAATCTGTCGTGCCTGTAGCACCTAATGAACCTAGGTATCTAGGACAACCTGATTATTAACCACATGTATATCCACAGCACTGCACAAGATTCCTGGGAGAGATACTTTTGAACTTGAAAAATGATATTAAGTTAGCAAAAGCTCTCCAATAACTTAATGCTTGCTAATCTGTCCTTTTCTGTTTTAATCCCTGTTAATTTTTCTTTTCCCATATTGGTCAGACACAGATAGCAGCAATCCAAAGGGAACCAAAGCAAGCCTCTCCTCACCCTGCCTCTTATTAGGTCCACAAGACAGTTTAAGGGTTTGGAGCTGGTTAAATTCTATTTCAGAAAAAATTAAAAGACTTGAGAAAACATACAGCAATAGATTACATGGTATGTGGAAACACATGCTTTCCCAACTGCCATGTCAAAACCAAGATGCATGGAAACTCAGGGGAGCCACAAAGCAGTAGGGGGAAAGATAACAGAGCAGGTAGTAGGTTTTATGTGTGCCATACAAACAGAAGGATCTTCAGAATGGTGAGAGGTATTTCAGACCTTGCATCTCAGTTAAACTGATAATCACCATATTCTCACACAACACTCACGGCAGAGGCTACACAGTCACTATGACCCCAAGGTAGAAATAAAAGCATGCCAAGGTGACTCTTAAAGAGACAGAAAGGCTAGTGACAGGAAGAACAAGTCTTCACACAGAAAATCCCAGTGGTAGGTGGGACTTTCTGAAGATGGCCATGGTCTTCAGTGTTGATGATATAGGCCATAATAATAGCTACCTCCTCACACAATAACTGTCATGTGCTGCCCGGGCTACAGGCTTAGTTTCTTGTGTTCAGGTTTCAGCCTTTAAACTTCACATTGTCTCCATGGAAGACAGCTTATTTTTTATGATGTAATTCTCATAGTGTTGGGCACATAGGGTAATAGACCATTGTACTAAATAGTTTGCAAAAAAAATATTTAAGCTGTTAACTGATGAAGAGACATAAAGTAGCTGGCACTTTGTGTATTCTGTACCTCTCCGGTTTTCTTTCAATATCTTCTACCCTTGTCCACTCTTGTGCTTAGAATGGACAGAGGCAGCCGTGCTATAACATGGAGGTTGCGTGACCTTGACCAGAGGAGAAGGTGATTCTGGTGAGAGTACCAATCTAATTTGGCAAATAGAATTTTCCACTTTGGGAATAAAAACTGAGATTATACCCATCTGGTCTGTCTTAACTCTTCAGTGGTGAGTTTTTAATATCAGGTATTTTTTTAAATATGTTGTTGAGAACATTCTTCTCTGACGAGAGGGAAGTGGGTCAGTTGTGGGAACTAGAGATGGTTGATTCACAAATTCAGGGGAAGAGAATAACTGGGAGATACAGAGGGACTCCACAGATCTACTCACTCCATTTATGTAATGAATTTCCTTGTAAAACATCTATACTTTTTATGACACATGTCCTCTTTTTGCTTAAGCTCATTTAAAGGAGGTTCTTGTAAAACAATGTTAGTTCTACAATGTACCAAATGCACTGTGGTATCTGATGGGCAAGGAATGGTCATTTGCTAATTCAATAGATACTTACTGAGTATGTGTGATGTACCGGGTACTAGTACAGGATCCAGAGATGCAGTAGAGCATAGCTGACAGAGATCTCTGGTTCTCCTACACCAAACCAGAGAAACGTGTGATATTGACAAGAAGTCCAAGTCTAGGTATGCTAGTCTGATTGTTTTTAGACACTTTGAGTCTAAAGAGACAAATGGCAAAAGGCTTGATCTAAAAAAAAGTCCCCTAGACGCTATCATTTGATAGAAAAAAAAAATCTGCACTGACTCAAGCTGTGTTGCTGAAGCTCTAGTGACTTTACATTCATCTAGAAACATTAAACCATAGCTTCTCCCAAACATGAGCTTTTCCTTCAAATAAACTGAGACAGACTTTGAGGGTAGGCATCTCCATTAGTCTCCTAGGTGACATTGTGAATCCCAGGGTGCTCTTCAGTTGTTCACAGTGTAGAAAATATGTAAGCCTGGGTCACTTAGTGAATTCTAAAATACATTTACAGGATTAAAATCTGTCCTTTACAAATACAACCTTCCCTCAAAAAAGAAGAGAGAACACTTGAATGCCCATCAATTGATAGGTATGAAAAGGTGGTATCTCAACACAATGGAATAGTATTAAGCTTTCAAAGAGAATGAAGTACAGTTCAATACTACAGCAGAGATGAACCTTGAAGATGTGGTGCTAAGTAAAAGACAACAACCACAGAAGGCACGTATGAAATGTCTAAAGAATTCAAATCCTTAGATGCAGACTGGTGTTTTTCAGGGGACACAAGGGACAAAGGGTGGGGAGTCGCTGATAATGGTTATCTGACAGAATGGTGAAAATCTGTCAAAATTGGATAGTAGTGACATCTGATTTCTTTCCCTATCCATCATTAGGTGGATGGTAGACACTCCTGCATCAGAAGACAGATTAATAAGATAAAAGTATACAGGTCTTCTTTGTTATGCCCAAATCCATGAGATCCCTGCAAGCCAACAAGGAAACCGAGTCCCATGTGTAAAAGTAAACAACCTTTATTTTAATCAAGTTTGCAAACTCGGTCTCTCCGCATGTCTAAAGTATTGGAATAACTGGAGAGCCCCGAGCTCAATTAGAATAGGGTTTTATAGTAATAAAGGTGGGGGCTAGGAGGTCTCTGAGGTTCAGGACCCCTGATTGGCTGACATTTGTCTAGGGGTGTCCTGTTGAGGTGTGCTGGCAGGTGTCTCTATCTACAGCACTTGGAATGCCAGGCATTTCCTTTAAATGGTCTGCTCTTGAGTGGGGGTCAATATTCCTCATTCAGCCAGGCATTGTCTCAGGGTAAACTATTGAGACTCCAGACTCCATTTAAATTTATAGATGGCCAGAGTCCCAGGTGATAATGGTTGGAAGTAAAGAACTTTCTTTGGGTGACTTGTTCATATTTAGTGTATCATGGCTGGCCCCCACACTTAATGAATTCCATATTATGGAAGCTTTCAGAAATGAAGACCTAAAGAAGTTGGGAGAACTGCAGCTGCACTTAGACTGGCAGAAGGCTCTCTGTCACGTGGAGGAAGGCATCATGGGAAGTTGAGACTGAAGAGAGCATTTTAATGTAAAACAGAGACCGAAGAGACAATAAGACATATAAAGGATTTGCCCAGTCACTAATGTAACTTTACATTTTTTAAATCACTGTGAAAAATCTGCTTTGCGATCTAAGAGTGTGAAACTCTGCCACAGTTAAATCCTCAAATAGGCTTATAATTTCTCAGAGGATATAGTAACTTCAATGAAGCCAAGCAGCTAGAAAAACAAGATGGAGACAAGCCTGAAGCCCAGAGAAACAGACCCTCAAGGCCTATTCCTCCCACACCCTGCCTCACAGAGACCCAATGTATATTTGCTCATGTCTCTTAAAATTGTATTTTTGGGTTGGGGAGGTGTTTTCATACCCAGCACTCATATAAAAAACTGAGCAGTGCATTGTGTGTCCACCATTCCAGTGCTGGGGAGGATTCCTGGGAATTGCTGCCCAGTCCAACTAAACTGGCAAGCTCCTCCAAACAGATGTGCACACACACATACACACGGGCAAGAACAAATACATACACAAAAATAAATAAATAAATTGTTGTTTCAGCTATCAATTCTCTAAGATGTAAAATATTTTCTTCCTGCTTTAGAAGGAAAACAAAAATGCATAGAAAAGGCAGCTAAAAATGGAAGCCTAGTGTTAGCCACTCCACCTGCCTGCCTGTCATTAGCAGCAATTAGGGCCTCGCTGTACTCCAAAGCTTTGCCCAGTCAGCCAGAGACAGTTGCTGTCCACACATTTGCTCCTCTTGACTATGTTTG
Source organism: Microtus oregoni (assembly GCF_018167655.1). Taxonomy (NCBI): domain Eukaryota; kingdom Metazoa; phylum Chordata; class Mammalia; order Rodentia; family Cricetidae; genus Microtus; species Microtus oregoni. The sequence goes on along the minus strand of NW_024543221.1, from coordinate 17,855,488 downwards.
GAGATGAGCTGGATCCTTGTCAGGGTGGAGTGATGGGCCCAGGTCACTCCTTTGCCACGCCTCAAGGATGCAAGCCCTGTCTCATCTTATCCAAAGATATTAAAGAAAGTTGTTCAGTGTTGCACGTCGAATTGATTTCATGCCAAGATTTTACTCAACCTCAAGTGATAACCATGGATGTGTCAAAGCCTTACACGAAACATAAACACCTCTGATGCAAAGAGCCCTTTGTTTTTTTAATGACATGTCGAATTACTCACCTTCCCTTAGATCTGACACCCGCTGGAGCCATTTGCTGGAAAGCAGAAATGAAACGCATAAGGTCTCAAATTGGAATGGCAGGAAAGTCAGAGGACATTAGATTCAGAGATGACCACATATTCAGAGTTAGGGGGCCTCTCTGTCTCTCTGCCCTTCTCACCTTCTTTCCTTGGCTGAGCGGATGACTCCAGCTCTCTGTCAGAAAAATGACATCATGTGTTTGCCCTCCTAGAGAGCAAGCCTGCTACGGAGGAACTTCTTTCATCTACCCGCAATCATGCTCTTTTCAGTCATGTCTTGAGGTGACATGTCTTAAAACAAGCATTCTTAGCAGACATCCTAGCTGTCTGGTGTGGCTAAAAGTGGAGGCATCCAGCAGTGGAGGCTTCCTCTCCTCCCCAGCCTGAGGGATGCATAATCATTCCTCTGATGAGTTTTCTAGCTTCTGCTTTCCCTGAAATCTTTTTGTCCAGCTGTGTTTACTCTTTTTATTTTTTTGTATTCTGTCTGAAGACAGAGAATTTGCATAATTAAGAATGACCCTAGCCATCCCTGCTAATGCCTACACTAAAGCTCCGACTGCCCCTGTTAACTAATTACATCTATCATTGTGTGAGGCAGGTAAAAGACTCCTTCAGTCTGTTGAGACAACATTATTCACCTGGGATTATCAAAGGTTTCAATTCTGGCCATTAGCTGAAATTGCTGGGGTCATTCATTATAGCAAACTGTGTATCCCTTCCAGAGACACAGAGTAAATGCAGAATCAGGAACAGATTAAAGAGCCATGCATCAGGAGCTGGAGCCCAGGCTGCAGCCCTTCTGTTCCCCAGAGCTCAAGGATGAAAAATGAAGAAGAGAATCCTTCCTCTCTTTCCCCATGGTTGGCTTCCTTCCTGTTAAACTTATTTCATCCAGTGAAAGTGAACAAAGAAGTCAGGCAGTGGTGGCACACGCGTTTAATCCCAGCACTTGGAGGCAGAGTCAGCCAGATATTTGTGAGTTTGTGGCCAGCCTGGTCTACAAGAGCTAGTTCCAGGACAGGCTCCAAAGCTACAGAGAAACACTGTCTCGAAAAACCAAAATAAAAAAAAAAGAAAGAAAAAGAAGAAAGAAAGTGAACAAAGAGAGGTAGGGTGAACAATTATATTTAGACAAAAATATTACGAAGGAGGATAAAAACTCATTGAAGGACATGAAATAGAGGCACAATTGCTCCTGGATTGTGTTAGGGAACAAGGTCAGGCAACAGAGCCATTTTCTTCTAATTCTCTGGCATATAGTTTCATCTTCCCCATTCTCCGCAGAATACAGCATCTTAATCATAAGCCAACAAAGATATCTTTATATTGATCACAACCCAGTATACAGAAAAACTATAATCAACTTGGTAAAAAGATAACAAATAATAAAATAGAATAGAATGTTCAAATTAAAGGACAATTTGTATGAAATAAAGATAATTAGCAAGCCAGGTGTGGTGGCATCTCACTAGGGAGGAAGACAAGAGGGCCATCCATAAGTCTGAGGCCAACCTGGGTTACATAAGAAGTTCAGACCAGCCAGTACTACTCACCTGTCAAAAGTAAAATAATAAGCATAACTAGCAATTAAATAACATTTGTTCACTAACACTATATTAGTATGAGTTTTGAGGGGGGAAAAAAATCTCAGTCTCTAACCATAATGCCCAATTTACCTTCTTAGACACACTTCTGTGGCAACGCACATGGGTGCAATGCTCATTAAATGTGTGCTTGTCTTACAGAAAGAGCAAGCTGAAAGATCACAGACCAAGCCATTAGAGGAACAACATGTCAGTTTTGTCCATATAAGTGGTAGAATCTATTTTTTCCCGTTCAGTTTTTAGAAGTCTGAGATAAAGACTATTTTGTTTCCTGACAGTCTGGAGAAGAAAAGACGAATAAAATCTGAGATGAGTAGGTTGCTTCCTCACTACGGCGCGTGTTTCAGTTGTGAGTTAGGTGGTAAACATCACCTGGGGTGAGCAGGGAATAAAAGACAGCAGATCCACCGCTGCTGGGCCTACCTATACGGTGTGACAGACAGCAGTCTCTCAGTGCAGTTAAGGAATAAAATGATTCCGTATGTTGGAAGGTGACTGACAAATATCATGGAAGGGACAGAAGTGGGTGTGGAGGCTCAGTGGAACCTAAGGATGTACATAAAGACAGCTGTGTAGCGTCTCATTAAAAGGATCCAGCACTCAAAAACAATAGTGCATGTGGACTTCTGAGGAAGAGGGGCAGAGAATAGCACATGTTCTCAGCTGGAAAATGTGTGGGACCTGTTGAAGAGACAGATATAAGCAGGTGACATTCCATACAGAGGTGGGTGAGAGTGGACTGGGGTGGGGGATGCTTCTGGCAGGACAGGAGGAAGAAGTGACAAGGAAAAGAGAATCCATAGCTCCTTCTGCGCAATAGTAGAAAGTGAAGTGAGAAGACACGAATTTCTGCTCTTAAGAGGCTTATTCTGGCCACTCTCCTGAGAGCAGCCCCTGCGCAGGGCATGGGCAGAAAAGAACGGATGTCAAACACCTGATGTGGGTGGGAGGGAGGTGGCAGTAGCAGATGAGAAACAGGTGCCTGGTCAGCATTTCCTGAGGTCAGCACCAGCAAGACTTGCTTCTAGACCAGATGAGGAAAGAGAGGGCAAAATGAAATCCTTCACGGTGCTGAGGTTTTCCTCAGTAACTAGAAGCATGAAGACTTAGTGAGCAGGGAATGGAAGAAACACCTTTGACAGGTTCCTAGGAGAATAAGAATTTTGTTCGGTGATCTCTTAAATGAAATTCTATTAGCCACCCAGGCATGGCTTTTGAGCATGCCAACATTTGGATATTCTAGTATAATGGCCTACCTGAAGATACTTACAGGAACTGTCAGTATACAGGTGTCATTTAAAGCCACTGAACTGTGTAAGATCACCAAAGGAATAGCATCAAGGTAAAGGTGCCAAGAAATGAGGCCATGTGAGTTCCAAGTTGATAAGGAAACGATTCCAGAGGTGAATTCCAGAGAGACATTAACAAAATTATCAGGTGGAAGTCATTAGTGGGGGAAGCCGCTCACATGGAAAGGACTGAGCCACTGTGCCAAGAGCTGGGGTGGGTGACAGGAGGCTGAGACAGGAGCACCGGTTTAGCAATTGCAAGATGTTGATTGACAGACTGGTCCAGTGACTGGGCAGGCTGGTGATGTGAAAGCCTGGTTGGATTTAGTTTGACAGAGAACAGAAGTCATGGTAGTAGAGACTGTTTAGAATAAAAGGAAACTATAAGAGCCCTACAAAAACACACAGCTTAGTGAGTTCTTATAAGGTGAATGAATGCCATGTTATCCAACCCACAGCCTCTCTGTCTCATCCCGTTTCACACACACTGTCTTGATACTTTAATTAATCACCCCAATGTTTATTATTGTATCCATCAGGTATATATTTCCAGCCACTGTATTTCAGCTTTGTCTACTTAAAAATATTGTGCCTTTTAAATTCCTTCTAATCTATGGGTTTCCTTCCGTCTTTCCCTAAAGAATCCATGTGTCTGACTTTGAAGATCAGTAGTTTTCAGTGTTACCAAAAATGATACAAATAGATAACACATGCTGCCTAGTGGAAAAAAAAAAAACTTCCACCTCATCTAGTCTCAGTGAGGGATCAGACACCAGCTAGATCAAGCTGTCAATTTTTAGAAAAATCAAAGAACAAAAGAATGTTGAATTTCACCAGGAGTATGCTGTCAATCAATTCCACAGTTAGAAAGGCTGTAAAGTTGAATGAATGTCCTTAGTATCAATCACAGGTAGAGTCCACAGCAAAGAAAATTTCATTCTGCTCAGGAAACATAGTAACAGCCTGTTTGTAAGCTTGTGACAAAGATCAACTAGCAAGGGGAAAACTAATGAAGCAGAGGAAATAAGGAAACCTGCTGGGACCTTTATATGCAAAGGGAGAGAGCCAGGCGACTGTGGGCAGGCTTAGCAGTGGGTAGCATAGACTGACCAAGGGCAGGCACTTACAAAGCATGGGAGCAAGGACAATGGACAAGCTGATAGGAGGCAGGGATGATCAAGCACCTCCAGGTCCTCCATGAAGCTGTCCTCTGGATGGAAGAAGATGTGCAGGGAATAAATAAAATGGACTTGGAAGAGAAAATTGATGGAGGTGGGTCTTGTATCTATCTGTTGCTTTCATTGGTTAATTAATAAAAAAAACTGCTTGGCCTTTAATAGGACAGAAAATTAGGTAGGCGGAGTAGACTGAACGGAATGCTGGGAGAAAGAAGCCAAGTCAGGCAGTTGCCATGATTCTCCCACTCCAGACAGATGCAGGTTAAGATCTTCCCTTGTAAGCCACCTCGTGGGCTACACAGATTATTAGAAATGGGTTAGATCAATATGTAAGAGCTAGCCAATAAGAGGCTGAAACTAATGGGCCAGGCAGTGTTTAAAAGAATACAGTTTCTGTGTAATTATTTCGGGTATAAAGCTAGCCGTACGGGCTGCCGGGTGCCAGGAATGTAGCCCGCCGCACCTATTGCAACAGAAAATACTGATGGATGGCCTTGTGACTCTTGATGTTGCTGATGTTTTTTGTTGTTTTGGGTTAAAGTTTTCTGGTCCTGGACCTCATAAGCTTGACTGACCGAAGATTTTAAGCCTAAATTCTCCCAAGGACTACATCCTCATGAACCCCCTTCTCATGAGTCCTCTCCCTATATACCACGGGGCAACATAGGTACCATCCCATTCTGTCTGATGTTTTACCCAGGACTGACTGTGTGTTGTGCCAAGGAAGCTATTCTGGGAAACTTCCGGAATCCACTTCCCTGCAAGTGTGATCCTCAGGAATCCCAAGACTTGGAAGGCAGAAGGAAGGCAGCAGCTATTTTCATTATCCTCAGTCCAATCAGGGCACCAGAGCCATGGTGGCCCCTTACTGGAGTGGCTACCCAGTATGGTGATTCCTTACTGGGGTGGCTACCCAGTATGGTGGTTCCTTACTGGGGTGGCTACCCAGCATGGTGGCCCCTTATTGGGGTGGCTACTCACCATGGTGGCCCCTTACTGGGGTGGTTACCCAGCATGGTGGCTCCTTACTGGGGTGGCTACCCAGCATGATGGCCCCTTCATAGTGCTGGTCCATCACCTTGGTGACCCCTTCACTGTAGTAACCCCTCACAGTGGTAATCTCTCCAAATTGCTCTGATCTACTGGCCCACCTCGCTGCAGTCTTCAGTTCTCTGAGACACCACAAATTTCCTTCATCAGCTTTCATCTGGAGCATAAAGATATACCTCTGTGGCAAGGGGAGACAGCCATTCCTCTGTGGTTGAGTGTGACACTAAGGTTAGCAGTAGTAAGAAATAGAAGCTCTTCTCATGGGTTCACACTTGTTCTGATTGTCCCAGCTTCCCTCTTCTCTCATCCACAGCCAGCTTTGTTTCCTGTCTGCTCATCTGGTTGGCCTGAAACAGCTTCATAGCTGACATCAAAAGCCAGGCAGCAAGCAGCTCTGCCAGCTTGAACGGTGGCATAAGAGCTCATCTCTATAAAGATGTCCTTGTTTCGCATCATGCTGTTTTGTCTTCTCTGATCTAGAAGTAAGTGGTACTTTGGCTGATGCCTGCTCCATCATCTTTGCCATGTATTGGCTCTGCTGTCTTCTCTCCACTCACGTGGCCACAGTACAACTGCAGAGAGTCCCTTCCCACAGTCAGCAAAACTCCAGCAACAGCTGCTCTCCTGCGACTTTTCCTCTTGTGGCAGAGAGGCCACTGCATTCGACCCAGAGGATGTTTCTTCCCTCAAGTGAATCAAACCACAATTCCTAACGTGGAACAATGTAGCTGCCACGCCTGGACCCGAGATGAAATGCTTTTTATAAGAGCTAATCAGATTCTACATTAATGAGAGAAATATGAAGCTAATCAACACCACAGAAGGTCTCTAGGCTCAGGCCTATTAAACTTCATAAAAAATTAATGACTGCAAGAGCAGGCTCTTTTGTAAGGGGTCTCCTGTGGCTGGATAAGGGCCTGAAGTCCCATTCACCTCTCATTACATTGAATTAGCCTCACTTTCCAACCCAAAATATCATCCATCAAGTGGCGTTTTCCACTGGGTGTTGGACAGCCAGTGTTTGAAAACACTTGTGAAATATTTATTTCTTCTCTTCGTTCCCTGGCCCCTCCCCTCTCAGCCAACTTCCTCTCACTTCATTCATGATGGCTTTTCCCATTTTAATTAAAGAGATTTGTACTCCTAAAGCCTTCTGGGAGACATCTCCAGTGATTGTGGTTTGCAGAGGCCTCTGGAGCCGCTTGGCAGCAAAACCCTCATCCTACTCTTAGAGTGTGTTCCACAGCTGCTCCAAATAGTCAAAAGGGAACCTGGCGAGGATAGAGACCAACTGAGCTGAAAAATAATCTCAGAACCTCCCAATGGTCAGCTTTCTCTGTGTGAGTGTTGGCTACTATCATTACACATATTCAGAAACAAACAACAAAAACTAAACTTGCCAAAGAATGCAATGAGCAGCGTCGTTGCAAGCAAATGCAAATGTCCGTCTCCCTCATTTGCCTTTGATCCAGATCGTCACTCGTTTCATCACTGCGGCTTTAGGTTACAGGCCCTCAGCTCCATTCTTCACCCAGCAGGGTGGCACTGGACTCACAGAGTGACCTGGAGGACTGGCTGAGATGGAACCCCAGACAGTCATAGGGAGAAATAGGGACAAATGAAATGAAATCTTCTCAGGAGAGCCGTTCTCACTCCACCACTTCCAAAAGTCCGCTCTACCTATCTACCTTGCTCGTGGACCTCTAGGACTGACGCACCAAGGCCACCTGGATCCGCACACACGTAAACCTTGTTTCTTCTTCCGAAGAGTCTAAACTCGGACACGGCCCCGGGGACTCTGTAATACAAGCTATTAAGAGTCCTTGAAGCAAGCACAGGGAAAAGTGAGGAAAGGAAAGTCAGCCCGACAGCGTCGGCTCCTGTTCCCACCTCCTTGCTGACATGGGCAAGAGGTCACGCGATTCACACTGGGTGGCAAGAAAGGCGGGCATGCACTGAAGTGTAGCAGGGCTCCGGAATCAGTGCTCACACATGGTCTGACTGTCCCCAACACATGCTTAGCCATTGTGTTTGTACAGTGAATATCTGAATAGCATGGCTTATTCAGGATGTACAAAACTATTCTATTACTCAGAGGACAGTCTTCCAAGGACAAAGTTCCCAGATCTGACTCCCTCCAAGATCCTTACTTCTGATAATCTCTAATCAACAGCAAATATGGAGTAGTTGAAAGGGCCTTAGAGTCAGCTCAGAACACACCCAGTCCACCAATTTCTCAACATAAAGGAAAGTTATTACCCTGGAGGGACAAGTGGAGTGTGGAATCTCTAGATTAGACAAAGGTAACAACAGGTGTCTGCAAGAGTGGTTTTTTTTAAGGAGCAAAGGATGTGCTAGGATGAGTTGGTAATGTCCTCTTACTCATAGTGTAGCTGAATAATGAATTTTGATTGCTGGACCTTGATGTTTTGATAGCTGTACCTTGGAGTTTTGGTCAGGCATAAGCAAGTGGCCTGATGGAATAGACCTTGGGGGCTAGCTGTAGGAACGTAAATTACTTTCCTAAATGGTTTAGCAAGAGAGAGGGAAGGGGGATGGGCGAGACCTGCCAGTGCCATGTTTGGACTCCTAAAAGAGACCTTCAGTAGTGTAGTACACAGGGTGGGAACCCCTAGAAGATAGTGAATCATGAGAAAAAAAACACATGAACAGAACACATGCAAGGGTAAGGAAAGATTTAACTGTGCCGTTTGTGACTCACAGTATTGTCAGAGATTGCAGTACGAAGGCATAGTTCCTTACTGCTGCATACTCATAACTCTCTTCAAGAAAAGCTGTAAACTGTTTCTGTCTGCTGCCTTTGCTTAGGACAGAAAAGGGTTGAATTAGAACTGTCTGAATATTATGTGTGCCTGTGCATAAACATATATACACACTTATACACCTGTGCATACTTACACACATATACATACATACACATATACACATGTATACTTGTGTATATAAATATGCATTCATATACACACATATGCATACATATATGTTCATATACATGGGCTATGCATACCTATACCTATATGGCACACAAACACAAACACACACATATATATATATGCTTGTATGTGTGTGTGTAGGTGTGCGTTATATGTGTGTATTATATATGTGTGTATACACATATATACACATACACACACATACACACGTACCTCCCCCTATATACACATTAACACTTTGAAATCATAGCCATGTACATATATACCATGGAACCCTTGGTCCAGGTTACTCTTTTCAGTTTTTTCTATTTGGTATTCTCTGGCATAGTCTTCCCTGACTTCATTCTCCAGTGTATTAGCCTGAGGACTCAGCTATGCACACATGCTTTGTGTCTGCTTCACCACTGTATCCTTACTGTACATGCCTGAGTTCTTCAGCATCATGTGAGCAGTATGTTTCACTTCTCCATTTCTGAGGATGAGGTCAACAGATTACATCTCAGTTTCTAAGCAGCCTGTGATGACTAACTACACATTTACTATTCTTTGGGGTCATCTTTACTCTCTCTCTCTCTCTCTCTCTCTCTCTCTCTCTCTCTCTCTCTCTCTGTGTGTGTGTGTGTGTGTGTGTGTGTGTGTGTGTCTCTCTCTTTGTCTGAGATAACCATGCAGTGGTGAGCCCTCTTTATCGCTATGTCAAAGTCTATATGTGCTTCTGCCAGGGTCGGCTGGGCAAGGGCTCTAATTCTGATTAAGTCAAGGCTGATGTGATGATGAGGGTGGCAGACTTGCCACAGACATTTCTCTGCACAACAAAGCAGAGACCAAACTTCACCTTTACTGAGAGTCCTAAAGGCCTGGGAAGTGGTAGAAGGAAAAGCATTGCACAGCATATTATGTGGCTTTCTCACTGACTACTGGCTAGAAGATGGACGGCAGGGGTCTATGTTAGCCCTGCTCAGGCCACATTGCCCATACCACTCTCCAAGCTCCTGGAAGCTGACATTTGATAGAGGGTCTTCTCCTTCCTCTAATAATAAAACCATCCTTGTCCTAGTAGAATGTAGAACCAAGTTCCGTGGAGCCAGACTTAACTCTTGTCCATGGATTGCCTATCTGGCTCTGCTTTTGGTCAGCGTACATATTGCATTTATCCTATCCTTTTCTGGTGTGGGCTGGGTGGGGCTGGAATCAGGAGTGCAGAACTGGTTAGCTTCACTTTTCAGATGAGGAGAGACTGACCGAAAAAGCGGCAAGTTCACAGCACCTAGCCCTATTTGCCTGGTGACATTCTGGGCCTCTACTTCCTTGGGAGGATGCTACAACATCCTGAGACAGTGGAGAAAGTAGAAAGTAGAAAGAGTGGGGGTGTTTAGAGGAGTACAAATATTTGAAGGGCTCTTGTCTCTAGAGAGGATCTATGTACTACCAGGGCTCTTCTACAAGAGGATAACCCCCAATTCTAATCTCCTTGGCACAGTGTCTTCTGATTTTCAGGAGGTGGTGAAGATTTGGCAGAAAAGATTTGCATAACTTTAAAATTTGAGGAGGAACCCGAGAACCCTCAAATCTCCAATCTGGCTATGGCAGCTTCAAATAATGATTTAAAATGATAGGCCCATGGTCTCAAGCAGTGGGTTCATTGCTGGGACTATATTTGCTACTTCTCATGTCTGGATTTTGCAGACACCCTAAGGGAGAAGCGTCAGGTCATTAGGTCATGTATCTGTTGTTCTCTCTGTCTCTCCCTGTCTCTCTGTCTCTGTCTGTTCCTGCCTCTTTATCTCTGTTTCTCCTTTCTCTTTCTCTCTTTGTCCCTCTGTCTGTCTGTCTGTCTTTCTGTCTCTGGACATTTAGCCATACTTAGCCATGACTCTATTATTTCCATGGTGTCCTGACACAATGGTTTTTGTGTCGTGGAAGTAGTATGTTGGTTAACTGAACATTATACTGTCCTATCAGACCCGAAAGTTTCTTGACCACATAGCCTAAGAGTGCTGGCTCTCTCATGACTCTCCGTGACCTACTTTTCTCTTGCAGCTTGGAACTGGCTTCTGTGAGTGTTGCCAGGCATCTTTTCCCCGCTTCCCCTACAAACCATAGGTCTTTCTGTTTTAAAAGATGTAATCTTATCTTTTTTTGCTAACGTCTGAATATTCAGGCAGAAAAGCAGCCTGGCACATAGTCAGTTCTTAATAAGACTGTATTGAATAATGAATGCTGAATACGAACCGAGCAAGTATGTATTGGCAGGAGGCACAGACCGACTCACATTAGCAGCTCTGTGCTTCCATTGGTTTAGCCTAAAACTAAAAGAAAGTTTTGCCCTCATGCAGGCATAGAATCCATTCCAAATAATTTGTGACCTAAGGAATTATAAACTCAGGTAATTGCATCTGACAAGAATAAATGTTATTCAAGGGATAACCAGCTTACCCAGCAATTCATTTCAGAGTCCGATGGCAGGCTCTGTATCTTGTTCCTTAGCCTTTCTTATTGTTGCTGTTGTGTAATCTCGTTGCCCTTAAAGAGAATCCATTACCAGAAAGTAGTCTTATCTGTGTCTAGCTCTGAAGAGTTCTAACTTAGTCTTACTTTCTCATGAAAGGAACTGAAATCTAATAACTGTGGAACTACCCTGCCATTTAGCATCTCATTTCTATGTCACCTGTGCGATGACTACCTTCATCCAGCCAGCCCTTTTTATCTCCATTCATCATGGGTAATACCACCATCTTTATCCTCAATAATATTATAAAGAGAAGTGGAATCACCACTGTGATGGATGAAACCATCTCTGTGATCTGAAGCCACTATTAATCAGACCTCTGTCATTTTTTTTCTGGTTACCAGAGAAGCTGAAATGGTTGGAGGCTATTTTGTAAGACTCCTTGAGCCCTAGTGGTCATGTTTTTGTCTCTTCACTTAAAGATCAATAACTAACTTGCATTGAACATGGTCCTTCAGTTTCTCAATTTCAGACTGCGTTTAAGTTCAGTGACTATAATTTGCTCTATAGAAATCAGGGGGCTTGTTGTGGACTTTTGGTGGCATGTTCCCAGGGTATAACACAACAATAAACAACACCAAGCATTTGTTAGGCTTTCTGTTGAGAGACCATAATCTCTGCACCATCTACTCTCCATTATGAAAGAATAATCTCTTAGGGAAATTTTGCGACCGATGGCTGCCTCATTCATATCCCAGCAAACCAGGAAACTGCAGAGTGAGTTCAGTACTTCATTTCTAAATCTTCTTTAAAAATTAATTTTATTAGTTGCTAAACAGTAGAGGTCAATAAACCGCCTTTGTCTCCAGCCAGGCCTATATGATTTGAATTGAAAAACAGCCCCTTCTTCACATGACTCTCTGTAATTGCCCACCAAGAGCCATCCCCAGGGTCAACTGTGCCAAGACAAGGGGCAAGGAATTCCTGAGAAGAGACCATTGCAGATGTGGATCAGCCATTCTCATCACTCCCTTCTCAGAAGTGGGCTCTGTTACCACAGATACCTTTAAGTTCTGTACCCTCAGGGACCTCAAACCTGGTCACAGCAGTCATTGGTAAACAATTCCACTCCTGGTGAAATGCTCATCTTGGCAGAGATGCCAGGATGAATTTGGAGTTATCAACGGGAGAGGCTTAGCTTCCTGAATCCAGGTCACCTCTGAAATGAGAACTGTCAGGATTTCAAAAAAATCACCATGTGTCTCACTGGTGAATAGTTCACATTTCATATTTCAGAAAAGCTGGGCTTTGACTGAAGAGAGTGGAATGGGCTCCCTGTTCACTGTTTGCAACAGCCTCTTTCAACAGCCTCACTGCCTTGAAGAGAAAAGTGGATCAAGGAGCCTGAATCCACAATGTTTACATTTAATTATCATGTCCTTGAGGAATGCCGTGGGATGCCATTGTGAACCCACAATGTACCAAATGCATCAACATTGGAAGCTGTTGATAGAGGCTGCGGTGGGGGGAGAGAACAAATCTGAACAATGGGGTGTGAGCAGGACTCTAGCAACTCACTCTGTCTTCTGTAGTCATTTTATAAGATGCTTCAAAGATTAAAAATGACTACATGAGGTAAAGAGAGAGTCCAGATAGAAACCAACACAGCTATAACCACCAAGTTATGACAGTGTCAAAAATACATCTAAGAAGCACCCCCTTCAGAAAATGGTGCCAGGAAAACTAGACTTCCCTCTATAGAAAAATGAAACTAGGTCCATATCTCATACTGCACAAAAATTGACTCTAAATGTCTCAACAACTTTACTATAAACTAAAACTCTGAAGCTGCTTCAGGAAAACAAAGCTAAAACATAGCAAGATGTAGGCATAGGTGAGGACTTTTAAGAAAAGAACACAAAGAGTTCAGGGAATAATTAACAACTGGAATTTCATGAAATCAGAAGGTCTCCACACAAGGAAGCAGCCAGCAAAGTGAAGAAGGAGTATGGAGAAAAATTTTTGCTATCTATAAGTCATATGGGAAGCAAATACCTGGAATATATAAAGAACTGGAAACACTAAGTGTCAGAAAGCAAACCATCCAATCAGTAAATGGGCTCATCAACTGAATAGATAGCTCTCAATGAAGGACAAATAAATAAATGCTTTAAGAAGTGTTCAGCATCTCTAGAGTCCATCACACTGCAGCCAGAATGAGTTTTATTAAGATAACAAATGGCAAAAACTCCTGGTGAGGGTGTGGGGCAAGAAGAACCTTCACTGCAGCTGCTGAAGGCCCTGTAAATAAACTAGAAACATAACAACAGATGGAACTGTACCACTCCTGGGTGTAAACCTGAAGGACTCTAAGTCAACACACCACTGAGATACTCGCACATCCATGCTTATAGTTGAACTACTCAACAAGGGTCAGAAAATGAAAGCTGCCTAGACCCCCATCGAAAATAAACGAATAAAGAAATGTGGTAAATACAATGGAATTGTAGTCAGCCATGAAAATGAAGTGTTGACAAAGTCAAGGAAATGGATGCAAGTAAATCATTATGTTGATTAAATAGACCAGACCAGAAAGACAAGTCGCCATGTTTTCATGTATGTGCAGGCTCCAGATTTAAGTGTGTGTGTATGTGAGTGCGTGCATGAATGTGTGTGTGTGTGTGTGTGTGTGTGTATGTGAGTGCGTGCATGTGCGCGTGCATGTGTGTGTGTGTGGTGTGGTGTGTGCGAATATGTGTGGTGAAAGCAGAAAGGAGATTGTGAGGTCAGATGCATGGGGCATGAGAGCAGAATGAAAACTGCATGCAGAAAGAAGGCAAGCAGCCAGAGAAGGTGTGGTGGAGGAGGCTGCCTAATAATAGTGTGGTGACATGTACGCATGAAAACGCCATATTGAAACTCTTTGATATGCTAACTCACACCATAAAATTAAAAAGAAATTAATGGTTAAAGTTACAGTGTGGCATGATACTTACAGGTGATTTGCAAATGGTGGATACAGAGACTCTACAGAAAGCCAAGAATTTTGGTGCTACGCTGGGTTGTATTAAAAAAAAAAAAGTGAGGGGCTAAAATAAGCTTGGGAAGCCCTGGGCTAAGCAAGTCTGATATCCTCTTTATTCAAAGACATGCCATTTATTTAATGTACTGTGTTATAATGTGAACTTTTATCTTATACAGAAAGTGACTGCGGATGTGTGTGACAGCTGTGTAATTTGGTCTCTTTGGAGGGCTCCTAGCAGTGAGATCAGGACTTATCCCTGATGCTTAGCTGGCTTTTGGGAACCTGTTACACACGCTGCTCAGCCTTGACACAAGAAGAGGAGCTTGGTCCTGCCTCAACTTCATGTGTCATGTTTATTCAATCCCGTGAGAGGCCTGCCCGTTTCTGAGTGGAGACGGAGGAGGAGCAGAAGAGAAGGGGGTAGATAGATGGGAGGGTGGGCTAGGATGAGAGGAGGGAGGAGAAACTGTGGGGAGTATGGAAAACAAATAAAAAAAAACGTTATTTAAATAAAACAAAATAAATAAAAAGAAAGTGACTGCAAATTAAAATGGATTATTGTATGTGTATATCGGTATATATAGAATATATAGACATGTATTCTATGCCTGTGTAAATTTTAGAGAACTGTAAAAACATCATTTATTGTAGAAGAGCAACACAATCCTTTTATAAGTTTAAAATCCAAAGGAAAAACCATGTTAGAGCTTTTAAATGTTAAAAGTTCTAAAATTCTTTTCCATATTTATGTGTGTGTGTGTGAGTTTGTGTGTGTGTGTGTGTGTGTGTGTGTATAAACGTTTGAAGTTTGTCTCAGTACCTCCAGCTACTTGTAGCACAGGTAGGACTCATATTTTTCTATTTCCTATTGATTCTTAAATTGTATTCAAAATCAATTTGGTGGAATCAATATTTATTAAGTACCTAATAAGATTCTGACGTGGGAAGTATGTGCTTTGGCCATTACAGTAAAGGTTCTTGGAATCTCATTTTGAAGAGACTTACCACCCAAAAGTAATGAAACTTGGAGGGGTCAAGAAAATTGCTTGTGTATCTGTAAAAATCAACCAAGAAATTTTAAGGCCACAATTCAGCAACTTTGGTTCCAAAGCCCACACTTATTTCATCATCCCACACAGGCTGAGGCTTCAGTCCTAACTCACTTTGTGTTCAGAAACTCCAGCCTCATTCCTCATTGGGGCTCAGTTTATGTTTTACTGAATGAAAGTGAAGACTGTTTGGGTTTCAGGACCTTGATCACCAAGAAGGCAGAGGAGCAAAGAGACACCGGAAAGAGAAAGGAGCCCAAAATCTGACTCCAGAAAAACTTGCCAGGTCTGTTTTCCCAGAGCTAATGAGACTCCACGGCAGTCTTATTCCCCAGAGGCTCCATGGAGGCCCAGCCCCATTAGCTTCTTGTAAATGAAGAAGCGATACAGCAGGATGCATCTGCCTTCACTTCATGCTACATCTAGGTCGTTCTTGGAGTAAGTATTCCAATTGTGAGTGGGGTAGAGGAGGGCTGATGAATAGGAAGGGGCAGGTGGTGATGCCTAGGGAAAGCTCATGTAACTTTATCAGCTTGACTTTTCACCTTACTCATAATTTGCTCTAGAAGAACATAGCACACATATCTATGGCAAAGATAATAATTTTCAGGGAAATAAAAATGAGGGGAGGGAAACTGCAAAGAGGTGAAGCTTGTACCTTATCTTAATATTGTCTAGTATATTGTAGAATGCTTGGGTTTATGTATACAACAGAGGGGCATAGAGGGAGAGGGAGGGAAGGAGGGAAGGAGAGAGAGAGAAAAAGAGAGAGGAAGGGATGGAGAGAGAGAGAGAGAGAGAGAGAGAGAGAGAGAGAGAGAGAGAGAAACAACACTGGCTTTGCGCCTTTGAGCCTGAAAAAAAATCAGGGATCGAACCTAAGAGAAGCTGAATTTTATTCCCATTGCATTCATCGTGTGTTTGGTTTCTATGGTATTCTACAACTGCCAGGTGGAAGAAACTGAAGCTCTCCCCATATCCAGTTGAACTGACTGAAAAAGTTTATATTCAAAAATATGTTTAGTAAAATTATTGCGATGAAGCCACAAATTTCCAACTCAGGTTGCTGAGTCTGGGGCAGCCTGAGACTCTGCATTTATAACACATCCCTGAGTTAGCTGAGACCATTGCTAGTTCATGGACTATGTCTTGTTTCCTTTAGGCAAACCTGTGTCATGAGATCTGAAGGGAAGGAGACAGAAAGCCACAGCTGCCAAACCTCTCCTCATATCCTAAAAAGATGGTTGAATAAGAATCTAACAGGCTCGGACATGCTGACTATTTAGGCATTTTTGCCTCTCCTGTGTGTGCTACAGGAGCTAAGTCTGTGGGGACTCCTCCTCCCCACCTTCCTCTGATGTGGACAATCTAACAGAAGCTTGTGCTCCACTGCCCAATACTGACAAGGCTGTGAGCTTGTCATGCCCAGAGTGACAACTGACCCATCCCTCCATTCAATTCTGCTGTGAACAACCAGATTAAATTTATATACTCCTTCCCTCAGTGGAGGGGTATGCTGACATCCAGGGAAAATTGAGGGTAAGGAGGTCATTGCTGCTTTATTTGAGGAGTGGAGCCCATTCTCCATGCTGTTTGACATTATCCCAGATACATTTTGAAATCTGTAACAGGAATGAAGAGCTGTAATTGGTTTGAGGTACCCAGAGACTTCTGGGCAGGCTGGAGCTCAGTCTTTGCTCCCGAAAATGACCAGTGGCTGGATATAGAGCATAAAAAATGAACTACTTGTACTGGCCAGAGAACCCAACTTCTACAGTTGAGAGACATGGACCCCCAACTCTAGGGACTCCTCGTGACACAATCTTACTTTCTGGGCAGAGCAACAAGTGAGGAGCCTGTAAGTAGCTGATTCTTTTCCTCTTCTGATTACTGTGCACAGGAAAAAGACATGATATAAGGTGGTGAGGGTCATGTGAGCTTGCCATCAGGAGCATGGAGACATGTTAGCATGAACTCAGGAAGTTAGGTGCCACTTAATCAATAAAGTTCACCAACTAATTTGCATCTAGAACTCATATTCCTCTGAGACAATCTTCATTCCTTATCTCAGTCAGTGTGGGCCCAGCTGCTGTATTTCATCAAAGAGTTCTGAGTAGGCAGAGAGAATTTGTTCTAAAGTTATAATCATGAGCTTTGGGGGCTCTATCCCCTGCCCTTTCCCTAGGCTCCAGTCTCCTATAGTTCACCCAGGGCTCACGAGAGACAGACTCCTAAAAGTATCTGCAGTCATTTATCGGATACATGTGTAGATCACTTCTGGCCATTCCCAGGATGCACACTGGGGTCATCGGAAGGCACAGCATTGCCTTCCAGCTACAGTTGGCCACCTCAGCCTCACTCACCTCACCCACTCCTCCTGTGTTGTTCTCAGAACAGAGACCCAGTTCTAAATTCTACATACAACTTGACTTCACCTTCTCTTCATTTGTAATTCTCCATAACCTAGGCTAAACAGGAGTTGGAGATGGCTTTTAGTCCCTAGTCTCCAGCCTACAGGGCCAGTCAGTGACTTTTCCAGAAGTTCCCCATCACGGTGCTCATCTTGACATTAAAGGAAGTCAAGTACGCGGTATTTGCTGGACTGTTGCTAAAAATATGCTTCTTTATCTTTACCAATTCAGACAACTTTTATATTCAGTATTGTTTGGTTATGTTGTTTATCTCCTTGTAGGGATGCACTACCAGTATCCAGGAATATCATTACACTGAATTCTGTAAACAGAACATTTTAATACCTCTTACGCAGGCTGGTCTTCCAAGAGGAATCAGGATAAGGGTCCAAGGGAGATTTTTGTAAATAACAATGTGTGTAGAAGAGGAGAGAGAGAGAGATAGAGAGACAGACAAGCAGAGACAGAGGTTGAGAGAAACAGAGAGTTGGAAAGGAGAGGGGAGGAGAGGGAGAGAAAGGAAAGAAAAATCAAGAATAGAAAGGAAAGGGAGAGGATAGAGAGATGAGGGGAGAAAGAAAAAAGATAAAATAGAAAAGTGGAGATGAGAGAAAAGGAAAGCGAGGAAGAGAAGAGGAGACAATAAAGAAGGGCAGGGAGGAAAGGGGAGAAGGGAGGGGAAAGGGGAGATGGGAGGGGCCACTGCCTTTTAGCTGATGGACTCCTTGTTCATTTAATTTTGAATTTCCATTAAGATGCCATTGTGACTTGGGCTTGCCTTGAACTCATCAATTGATAAGAAACATTAAACAAATTACAAACACACTCATACCTGCCACCATTAGCAGAAAGTTTTATTTCCTTCTGTCTGCTACACTGCTTCATAGGAAGAGAAGAAATGACTTGACGGGTGAAGAACTAACACAGCACAGCCCTCAGCTCAAGGAGTTTTACAGTTGAAATCTGACCCTCTGTTTGAGTAAAATGCAACGCTTTTTATGAGGGCAGATCTCAAGCCTCATGCTTACTGAGAGTGAGTGCATCACGTGAATGGTACCATCTAAGGGTCATGTCTTCACTCTAGCGAAGGGACTGGGTGGTCTAGTTATCAGGTCAGGAGTTGGCAGAATCCCAAGATGGTAAGAAAATATTGAGAAGAGGAATAGCCTCCTAGGCCATCTGTTTTAGTCAGGGTGACTATTGCTGTTATAAACATCATGACCAAAAAACAGCTTGGGGAGGAAAGGGTTTATTCAGCTTACACTTCCACATCACTGTTCATCACTGAAGGAAGTCAGGACAAGAACTCAAACAGGGCAGAAACCTTAAGGCAGGAAGAGATGCAGAGGCCATGGAGGGGTGCTTCTTGTTGACTTGCTCCTCATAGCTTGCTCAGCCTGCTTTCTTACAGAAACCAGAACCACCTGCCCATTGGTGGAACCACCCATAATGGACTTGGCCCTCCCTCATCAATCAATAATTTAAAAATGCCCTACAGGCTTGCCTATGACTTGATCTTATGGTGGTATCATCTCAATTGAGGCACCCCTCAGATGATTTTAGCTTGAATAAAATTGGCATAAAACTAGTCAGAACATCATCATTCAGAAACAGTGGGTCTCCAGGGAATTTTGATAAAGGAACTCAGAGGGCTAAGGCTTCACAGGATTTTGGGGTGAGGGTGGATGACTACCAAACTCCAGAAAGAAAAACAAAAATGAAAACAAAGCATGGTTTGACCAGTAAGGGAGATAGCAAATACTGGTTAGTCTTTTATAACAATGTCAAGCATACTTTGAAGTAATAAGGGCAGCGGCGGGGCTGCGACCCCAACACCCCAGCCGCATGCCCGGCTAGCTTATGCCCCGAAATAATTACACAGACACTGTATTCTTTTAAGCACTGCTTGGCCCTTTAGCTCTAGCACTTACAGGCTAATTCTCACGTCCAGATCAACCCATCTCTAATAATCTGTGAGAACCGGTCTTACCGGGAAGATTCTAGCCTAGTCCATCCTGGGTCGGAGCTTCATGGCGTGTGTCTGCCTGGGAGCGGGGCATGGCATCTCTCTCAGGCGTCTGCTCCCGAGAGAGGAGAGCTCACTTCCTCTTCCTCCCAGCATTTTGTTCTGTTTACTCCTACCACCTGTCCTCTAACCAATAAAATGGGCCAGGACAGTTCCTTTATTAGCCAATGACCTTCCTCCATCAATACTTTTCATACTGAAGATTCTTTTTTTTCTGAAGATTCTTGCACTGAACACTAGATGGATTACACTAATTCACATATCTGATTTCATTTAATCTTACAAGGTTAGTCTTGTCATTTATTAGCCCCACTTTGCAGAGAAGAAAGCAGAGGTAAAGTTGGTTTGCCATGTGGTTGACCTCACAATAAAAACAGATACTAGCTCTAGATACTCAGGTTTATGGCTATACCATCCTGAATACACCCATCTCAGCAGAGCCCATGCTCTGTCAGTCTGTGCTCAGGTCCATGACTATACCATCCTGAACACACCCACCTCAGCAGAGTCTATGGTCCATCAGAGTCCACACTCTGTCAGTCTGTGCTCAGGTCCATAGCTATACCACCCTGAGCACACCCATCTCAGCAGAGCCCAAGCTCCCAAGCCCACACAATTCTGTAACCAAACAGAAAGAGCATCTTCCTCTGTTTTTCTTCTTA
This sequence comes from Microtus oregoni, assembly GCF_018167655.1. Taxonomy (NCBI): domain Eukaryota; kingdom Metazoa; phylum Chordata; class Mammalia; order Rodentia; family Cricetidae; genus Microtus; species Microtus oregoni. The sequence goes on along the minus strand of NW_024543221.1, from coordinate 17,835,507 downwards.
AATTCAAGTCTTTCTCAGGTTATTACAAGCTGGTATAATATCTCAACAATTTTTACATACTATAGAAATTCAGTCTTTTATTGGGCAGCTCAAAATACCCTGGAACTGGAAGACAGAAGGCAGTACTACCAGGACTGACTTTGCAGCCTTTGTAGCTGGGGAGGAAAGTTAAAGGCTAAATATAAATCTTACAAAAGAGAATTAGAGCATCCAAATTCCGCTGCCTTTGACACAGATGGAAAGATGCCAGTTAGTCGGAGACCGACATGTTCTAAGCAAAAGGCTGTAGAAATGCCATTAGTGCAGGCAGGCAGGGGGCAGGGAGCTGGGGAGGAAGCTTATTGCTGGAATCCCATAATTAATCGTGTGCCATTTGGAGTGGGGTGACGCAAGATTTCCACCCAGCTCCAGCTCTCCAGGGAGATGTCATTGCTTGGATTTCGTAGGATGAAAGGAATGAGGACTACAGAGATCATCTAGTTCAGACACCCCAATTAATGGGCAAGGAAATGGAGACCCCGAGAAGGACCAATACAAGCCAAAGGCTACAGAGCTAGTTAGTGCCAGAGAGAGTCAGGACCCTGATTGCCTGACTTTCATTCCAGGGCTTTTCCCACCCCACATTTATAATGGGTCATGGAGAGAAATGCCCAATGCCTAGCTACCAACAAGCAGTGTAGTTTCATAATAGGAATAGAGAGACAAGAGGTCAAAAGAATAAAAGCAACGTCTTAATTATTTTCATGATTAAAAAACCTTCTAACTACAAATTCACCTGACCAGTTATTATCAGACAGCAGCCATGAAGTGATTACTTAATTTGGTATTTCAGAAGCCAAGAGAACGCCAACCTTTCAGAAGTTGCTGGAGTTGGAATGGTTCTAGACATCGTGGGAGCTCACCTCCTGCACAGAGACCTGGAGATGAAGGAACCTGTCCAGGTAACTCAGAGGTCAATGGCACTGTGAGCAGAGATATTCAGACCTTAGTTCATCATCCAAGGGTTCTTTGGCCTGCATGACAGCTTCTCTTCAAGAACTGAGGATGCTGGCTGGGTGCATAAGGTCCAGGAGAAGCCACCCAGACTATCCCCAGTTCTTTTATTAAGAATTACTTGAATCATCCCTTATCCATCAAGTAGTTTTGGAAGAGTGATGTATGATGTGCAAACTGCAAATATGAATCTCATGAAAGTATTTCCCTGAGCCCCAAGACAGCCTAGATGCATTGTAAAATGTACTTGGCAGTACCTCCTTCTCAGAGGGCAATCTAGAAGCATCTTGTTCTGGCCAGTTTTTAGATCAACTTGACCCAGGGTTGAGTCATCTAAGAAGAGGGAACCTCAACTGAGAAGATGCCTCCATAAGATCCATAAGATCTGTCTGTAGACAAACCTATGGGGCATTTCTTTTCCTTTTTGTTATGCTATGTGAGGACCCAACTCACTGTGGGCAATTCCACATATAGGCAGGTGATCCTGAATAGTATAAGAAAACAGGCTGAGCAAGTCAGTAAGCATCTCTCCTCCATGACCTCTGCATCAGTTCTTGCCTCCCTGATTCCTCTCTTGAATTACTGTTGTGACTCCACTGAATGATGAAGTTGTAAGATGAAAGAAACCCTTTCTTCCCCAAGTCGCTTTGGGCCATAGGTTTGTTGTTGTTGTTATTGTTGTTGTTTTTCCCACAGCAATAGAAACACCAAGTACGATACATCCCTAAGAGCCTAAGGAATGTACTAAAGTAACTTCAGAGCCTGGTCCACAAGTCTCTGCTCTCTGCATTCCTAATGAATGTGACCTAGCTCTGGAAATCAGCTATGCAAAGGAAATAAAATCTGCAGTTCCAAGCTATGTAGCAAATCTCCCACCTAAGGCTAACTTATCCTTTTTCCTCTAGCCCAGCATGGGGCAGATGGATATCTCTATGGTCATTTGGCCACACTGAGCACACTCAGAATCAAGACTGTGCGGTGTCACTTACGTGAGTGTTTCATTTTATTTGCTTTATGCTACACAACTACCAACATAAGAGAGACCTGAAAGGAAATTTTCATCCTACAGAAAAAAATATGGACAAACAGAGGAGAAATTGTGTGAGTGATGTCACCACTGGAGACTTCTTTTCATGGTGAGAACAAGGGAGCAAGTCAGACAAGGTCCTGAACAAAATCCTTCCAAAAAGATGGTGGGACAGCCATACTTCTCTTTCTCTTGCCTGTACCAGATCCCCACTTCTTACAAACCCACTAGGACTCACAAGAAGGGTCATTATTATCTCATTTCTCAGTGTGGGGTGGTTTCTGGTGTTGTATACAGAAGAGCAAAACAGAGTCTGGAGGCAGAAAAGGCCTGAAAAAGGAATGGGAGAGTTGGCATATATCCAGTAGCATAATTCTGGTCCCAGTCTTGAGACTTGAGCCAAGCATCTTTTTTTCCTTCTGGTTATGCAGACCAAACAGGTTTCCGCATTATCCTTTATATCCCCAGGGTATTTCTGAGGCTAAAGAAAGATCTGAGAGAAAGCTATATCAATGCCAGCTGAAGTCTCAAGTTTTGTTTCAAATGGACAGCCTGGGGGGACAAGAATAAGTTGGAACCCAACACATCTGATACCAACTTTGGAAAAAGCAGAAGCATGTACAGGGTCAATTTCACGGGTCACGCTCTCTGATCCAATGAGTAAAACATTTGAGAGGAGACTGAAAAGCTGCCAGCCATCAGAAGCAATGAGTTGTTCCGAAGAGCGCATCTCCTGGGAATGAAGATGGACACGGACCAGAAAATTTCAGGCTGTATGTGGGTATCTTCTGAATGGTTGGATGATGGTTCTTAGAGCCATGGGAAATGTGGGGCTAGAGAGGTGACTTAGTAGTTAAAAGTACCTGCTAATTTGAGGACTCAAGTTCAGTTCCCAGAACCCATGTTGGATAGTTCACAATCTCTTATAACTCTAGCTCCAGGGGACCCACAGCTCTCTTCTGGCCTCCCAGAGAACCTGCAGACACATAGCAAACACACAGAGAGATTTACACACATACACTTAAATAAAAAATAAAAATAAACCTTAACAAAATTCATGGGAAATGGAGCCAGTCTAAGTGGTGTCCATCTTTTCCTAAGGATTCTAGAGACGGAAAGTAGAAAACTTGGCTCAATATCTGACTTCTATAAAGGTCATAAAAATGAGAAGGAGCCCCACTTAACCTCTTAAAACATTCCCTAGATGTTATTGATCTGCTTCTGATGGAAAGCGGTTTGTGGGATAAAGATTATTGGAAGTAGAATAAAATTCAGAGAGAAATAAGTGCACGAGATGCCTTAGCCCTCCCTGCGAAAGATGCCCAAGTGCCCGCTTCTTTTTCTCCACCTCCATCGTACACATTATCTATTTCTCTCATTAAATATATTCACCAAGTGGTATTGAGACACAAGCTATAATTAGCACAAACACATCCCTACCCACAGAACACAACACCCACACTAACTAATATAGAGGAAACCACATTTTACTTCTATAGCTCATCCTGATCGATGTATAGTTCTACATGCCTAAAGAAAAACAGTCCTGACAATGACATTGAACACATCTTCATGTTCTAAAGTTTGTACCACTGAACAAGCAATCCACAGAACCTAACCAATCCCAGCCAAGACCACCAAAGGTTGAACTTTAGTTCACCCTAAATACTCTAGAATTCCTCCCTGCAGTTTTCAAGAGATGCCTAGGTCCTCGGTAGTGTGTGTTTGTCCTTACTGAAGCAAGTAGATGCACAGGACTCTGTCTACAGGTGAGCTGCTAGTGCTCTTGGGTGGTCGCCACGAATTTACTGAAAGGCTGCTCTTCAGGGAAATGAGAGGTCCTCATCTAATCCTGCTCACTGTCCTCTGGAACTGGCTCTGCAGCTGGACTCCTACGCTCAGTTTCCTCTAGGCTGACCAAGTTCTGCTGTCAATTATTCCTTGGCTGATGTTGAGGAGACACCACCTGCAGTTTCTGGCACAAGGGTCCATTACTCCTGGAGACAGTGCATATGGAGCTGACTGTGTTCCCCCATTTAGAACACCTCTCTCCACTCTCCATTGGTCTCCTCCTGATGCTGGCAGGTCCTTTTGTGCCTGTTCCTCTGCTTGGAGACTTCTCCCCTTCTCCAGTATTGTGCAAATCCTTAACCAAAGTCACAGCCTCCCTGGCCTTCTCATGCAACACCTCACCACTGAGAGTCCACTGCTTAGAGTCCACAAGTGATTTCCGCCCCCCACCCCTCCTGGCTTTCTTGTTTTTCTCCTTGGTGTTTACCATCACTTTATAATTCCTGAATGCTATTCATCTCTTAATCTTGTTTGTTGCTGGTCAAAATCCACCTGCATAAATCTCGGTGAAGATGGTGATGTCATTTCCAGCCCCTAGGAAAGCGATGAGTTACCAGCGACCAAAATCAATTAGTTATTCTGAAACCTGACTGACGTTAAAATCATCTGGAAACTGTGGAGACATTTTGACTGCACATCCCAGAAACATTCATTTAAATGGTTTGAAGTGAAGCCCAGACATGGACAAAAAATGTTTTTAAAAAGTGAATTGGATGTGTAGCGGAGTTGGAAACTATCAATTTAAACTGAGTATTTCGACTCACCCACCCCAGTGTTTTCAGTAAGTACACACCATTATCTCTGACTACAATAGTCTGAACTGGAACTGGACCCTTTATCGTCAGGCTCTTCAATACACGCCTGGCCTGACAAAGAATGCAGAACAACATTTGGGGGAGAGAGAGAAGGAAAATATTTTTGTTTCAAGAGCAACAAACTCATATGGTATGGTACAGTAAAATAATGGAAAATTTCCCGAAGTCTTGGAAACCAGCAATGAGGAGAAAGGACTGCTGATTCCCAGGGCATTTCAGAGAGACAGAAGAAGAGTCCCAAAGCAGGAAATGGCTCATGTTTCTATAGCTCTATGTGGGGATAACCAGATTCATAAGAAAAATAATAAAGCTATATTTGTAGGTTGTGTAAACTAGTGGAATTTCAAAGCCTCTCATATCTGGATGTGGGCCTCCCACATCTCCCTCTAGGGTACCCCCCTAGTCATCCTAATTGATGCAAAACCTATTAAGCCGTAATTGCCGTGTAGCCTGGTACTCAAGATGGTGCTTGCTCATGCACCCAGAAGCAATTCTGGTCCTCACCAGTGCTCCCATCTGCATGGAGAAAATAATTTCTTGGCCACCCCATGCTGAGCAGAATCTAGGAGCTGAAATTAGGGTTAACGTCACCAGCATGGAGCTCCGTGATTTCATTCATCAGCTACCTGCTCTCAGAGATCTGACAATGTTATCGGGGCAATTTTGTTCTTGGCACATTTAAACAGCACAAGGGGGCATGGGGGGACTCTACCAAGGCAGTAATTTCCTAGGTAATCATTCTAATGTCTTCATCCTGAGAGCATTTGTACTGCTGAGTTAATTAGGGGAGTTAATTTTCACAAATGGCACAAAAATGCCCATTTACCGGTAGCACTGCCTTGTGCCAAAGCCTGGCTGAAGGTAACCAGGAAAGATAAGTTGATGCTCAGCATTCATCACGCCTGCGAGCTTGGACCAGGAAGAACCACAGCTGCTGGCTTGGCAGATGTGACCAGGTCTGGAGTTTCCTAAAGGTGGTACAAAATGTATTTTAAGCTGTCAGTAGCAGCTAAACAACATGGTGGATGCTGTCTCCCTATCTGCTTAGCCAGCCCAACACAGAAGCTGCCACAGGTGGCGTGGCCCCCAACAGAGAAAGTCCATACACTTCTAAAACAAGTCTGTCATGGTCTCTAGATACCTCAGTGTCTGCTGGGCCAAGATGCTCTGTGGAGAGCTCTAAAGCGGTGGTGGTAGGGATGGCATGTTACAGTAAATGAAATCCTGGGGAGCTTGGGTCTTTCATGCTGCATCTGATGACTCTGGAATGGGACCAGATGGTGGCAAAGCTGTCTGTTCTCTAGGAGACAAAACATTCTTCTCATGGGGAGGTAGAGGAAAAGACGAAGGGGAAAACAGCACTGCTAGTCAGTCAGCTGAAGATGCACTTGACTGTGAGGACAAAGGAGAGGTGGAGAGGCTGGTGAGGAATCACTCCAGGGCGGAGGGAGGCCAGCCGACCGCAGGAAGGGCAGAAAGATGGTGATCAGTCATAACTCTAAATGTTTGTTTTGTGAATTCTGTGGTGTCTTCAGGCCCATCTCGTTCTGGAATTCCTTAACAAAGAAAGGGTTACCTGAGTTTCTAACTTGAGCCCTTCATTAGTTGCTCTTCCCGTTGCTGGGATGAAACACCCGAGAAGAAGCCATTTAAGGGAAGAGAGAGTGATTCTGGCCCAGGAGTGGTGGTAAGTGCAGCGGAGAAGAAACATGAGGTAGCTGCAAGCTCACATTGCTGGGGATCAGAACACAGAGAATGTTAGCACTCATCTGGCTTTCCCATTTTTCCCTTTACTTTTTTCTTTTGTTATAGTGTGTGTGTGTGTGTGTGTGTGTGTGTGTGTGTGTGTGTGTGTGTGCTGATGGATCCTCGAGGGAAAGCATGCCATGGTGCACCAGTGCAGCTCAGAAGACAACTTTGTGGGGTTCTTCCTCTCCCTTCACCTTTTTTGTGGGTTGCAGAGATGGAGCTCAGATCATCAGGCTTGCAGGGCAATTGCACTTACCCACTGAGCTGCCCCTCTTCTCTTTTTCCTTTTTATGCACTCTCGGACCCCTGTCCACGAATGGTACACCCCACGTATAGGGTGGGGATTCCCCCTCGGTTCATCAATCCTCTCTAGAAATACCCTCAGAGACACACTCAAAAGTGTGTTTGGATAATACCTTAAGCACCTCTTAGTCCAATGAAGCTGACAATGAAAATGAGTCCTCAAAAATCCTTACTGAGATCTTCCACTGTATTTAAATGTCTATCTTGTCGAGTTTATTTATTTTGGAATTATGAATCCAAATATCTTCCTCAAAGGACCAAGTATTTTATAGGCAACACCTTGTAGGTAACAGACATTGATAAATGCCACTTCCTCTCTGTTGCATCTGGAGTCTCCCACAGGGAATGCTGCGTGTTTTCACACTGATGTTATAAGAAGGTTCTCAGACCTAACTTTTAGATCCTGGTGGGCTTTGCAGCTGTAAAGTAGCATTCCATTCCTGCCATATGAAGAAGTTGAAGGTGGGCGTGGCTATCGGGATTTGGCATTAGCTGGTAGAGATACAGCATGACAGTTTCCACTTCACTTTCATGCAGGGGAAAAGCATGCTCTTCCTAACATAGTCCTGGCAATTGTCTGCACACATGCTGGAGGACAGGAGGACGATTGCCTGGCAGAGCCAATCAGAAGCCAGATGTATCTTGTCAATCACGAGTCCCTCCAAGCATGCCAGCACTCTGAGAAGTGCTCAGAATAGCAGGTCCTTACAACTTCAGCAGCCACCCTCCAGTCTCCCTTCTTGAACAAAATTGCCCTTCCCTCTGCTGTGACTTGAGAACTTACCAACCTTAAAGGGACAAACAGCTCAAAGCTGTGCTTAGAATAGGTGCTCAGAAAACATCATCCTTTTCCACTGCGTAAGAATAAGCCTTGGAAAAGATAAAATAAAATATTAGATACGATTCTGTCTCCATGACAAAATCCATGACAGAAATAATATCAGTGGAGGGAGGGTTTCATCCAACTCTGTGTTATAGGATTCGGTTCAGCTGTGAGTATGTTGATTCTGGGCGGAATGTCATGGAGTACGCTCCTGTGGCAGAGTCTGCTCACATCAGTACAGAGGAAGCAGAGCAAGCAGACTACTAGGATTAGAAGTAATCTTTAAAGGCATAGTCCCAGTGACCTGTTCCCTCGAGCTAGGCTCCAACTCCCAGTGTTTCCATCATATCTCAAACAGTTCCATCAGCTGAGGACCAAGCATTCAGCACATAGGTGGTGGGGGGTGGGGTGGGGATGACAGTTCACACTCAAACCATTACAACAAGAGAAGACGCTAAGGAAGGAAGCCAAAGAGCACCTGTTCCTACTAAGTACTCACAAGCAAATACTGAACAAACAGAGCTGTCTTGTTTGCTTGCTCCTTTTATTTTACTTCCTGTTTGCCTTGCTTCCATTCAGAGAAGCAGTTCCTAATGTTTTCTCCTGTAAGATCTGGAACTATGAATGCCAATTCCATACAACATATAGACCTCAGAAATCCTTGACATGACAGTCATGAAGTGTCACCAAAGGACATTCTTTCTGAATTCACCCCCATTCCTCTCTCCTTTCCTCCCTCCCTCCATAGAAAAATGCAAGGACTATCTTAAGAGAGAAAGCCAATATAAAGGGAATTTACCCATGTCTTTTCTAATGATTTACTACTTGTTATCCAACTTTCCGACAGCCTTGTGGAAACGAATGCTTTCTCTATTTTCCATAGGAGAATGTTTACTTGGAGACAGGTTTTCTGAAATCCATATCACCATTCCCATAAAGTGATGGAGGCAAAATTCAAACCTAGCTCTTTTCAATTTAAGAGATTATATTTATTATTCACTGGGAGCTCTAAAGGGAATTCTTCGTTCTTGATCCCTGGGAAAAAGCAGAAGAGGAGCTTATGCAGGAAGGCAATGAAGGGAAGGTCTGTCTGCAGGTGTGTGCCGCAGAAGAAGCTGCTCTACTTCTGGAGAGAACTTCCAAGGAGAGGCACACCTGTCATACAGCAAAAGAGCTTACACTCAAGTCACACCGGCTTCCAGTTAAGGAATGTCCTTGCTGCAGTTTCTGTTAATGTTAGGAATTAGCAGCAAGTTAGAGAAGCGGTCTTAAAACACGTCTTCTATTTCCCCAATATCAAGCACCGCCATGGCTTCCACACATTCACACATTTGCTCACGTTTATTGGATGCATTTGCTCTTCCAGGCACTACACTAGGAGCTAGTCCAAGGTGAGAAAGATACGAATCCAATCGTCAAAGATCAAAGGGATGATAAATTAATGAGAAAACCTCCTGCTGGAGATTCGCACACATAGTGACAACGCACAGCACACGGTGAGTAGCTACCACGAGAAAATGATGGATCACGTACCGTGTGGTTCAGAGACCTGGGAGGCTACTGTCAGCTTCATTCATCAGAGGTGGCTTCACGGAGGAGATGGCATTTTATCAAGGATTTGAAGCACAAATAAAAGTCGTATGCCTACTGGTGGGGTACAAAGCACAAACAGAGGTCAAAAACTTCCTTGTCCAAGCACTTTTTTTTCTTGCCTAAGTTTCTTTTTGAGCCATTCCATCCTCAGCCTGTATTCTTCCCATTGTTTGTAACAGGGACTCAAAGATGCTCTCTTGAGTGGCTTCTCTACCCACCCCAGCCCCTTTAAACTAGGAAATTTGGGACACATCTTAGATTCAAGTAGATAAAGCTGTTAAGTGTCAACATGCAGAAAAACGAGCAACAGGAACCCACACAAATTCTTTGTTTAATGAGTGAAGGCTCCTGTAACTCAGACAGAATCCACAAAGATGTGAAAGTGGTAACAAGCTTAATAGTCAAGTGCACAGATCTGGTGTTGCCAAAGAGAATGAGCCACCTCACCACCAGCAACCGGAAAGGCTCAGAATGCTAGGAGCTGGGAGAAGACAGATTTGTTAGAATTGTTGGATCCCAGGCTCCAGCCTGTCCAATCAGTCAGCTGCTTGTCCTCTGTTCATGGTAGAATAATAGCCCTACAGGCTCAGAGGACCTCTGACATCTGCATTTGACCCTGTTTAGCACAGGTCACCCTGTAGTGGAACCCGTCACCTCTATACGCCTAGTTCCTTGACAACGATTGAAAGCCATTTGGTGTTTCAGCTATAACTAGGAAGACAGGCAAGAATCGTCCAATACAAAAGATTTGAACAAACATAAATGACAGTGATTCAGAAAAACAAAAGGAAAACCTAAATTATGGCTGTTATTCCCCAAATGGTAATATAGAATATGTCTTCCATTAAATTGGTGCAGATGTTGTCATGAAGAATAAGGAAGACTAAGCTGGGGGTAGTGGTGGTGCAAGCCTTTAATCCTCGCACTCAAAAGGCAGAGGTAGGCAGATGTCTGTGAATTCAAGACTACCCTGGTCTATATATATAGTGAGTTCCAGATCATCCAGTGCTACACAGTAAGATGACTCTGTCTCAAAAAATAAAAAAGAATGAATGAATGAATGAATGAATGAATGAAAAGAAAGGAAGGAAGGAACAAACAAAGGAAAAGAAAAGAATAAAAAAGAGGGAAGAAAGTGGAGAAGAAAGGGGAAAGGGAAAGGAAGGAAAATGAAAACTCCAAAACAATGACCCATGATCCAATCAATCAATCACTTCTCCAACACCTCACCTCTGAGCACTGAGCTGGGGACTAGACCTTCAACACATGAATTCTTGGAGCATTTCAGGTCAAATGACAGCAGCTTACAAAGCAGGCCAACTCCAGGTTGTTCTGAAAATTCTATTCTATCTCCCTCTGCTAAAGAAAAAATGGCTAAAAGGGGGTTTTAAACCACCTAATAAAATACTCCAGATCATGGGGAGAAACAATTTCTGGCTTATAACAACTGAATAGAGGCTTTCTAATTTCTAAAATATAGGACATATATTTAAGTTATTGTGTCTTTTATTCTTATTCACTTGTGAGTACTTACGGTTGAAAAGTACCTATTAGCTTTGAGGGAAAACTTAGAGTTTGATTGAATGAGAAACAAATACATATAATTGGGCCTTATATGTAGCCAGGCACTTACCTAGTGGATAAAACTAACAGTTACAGGGCACACCTACACCTCTGTATGCTTTTCTTCTTCGGTTGCTAACACAAAATACATGGAAATGTTTTCCCAAAAAAGATAAGCTCAAATACAGGACTCATCTCAGCTTTGCCTATAATAATTAAAAGAGTAAAACTAACACCCGTTTGAGGCCTCTGACACCACACACCACAGTGTGTTTATAGATTTTTGTTTGTTTGTTTTGTTTTGTTTCTCGAAACAGGGTTTCTCTGTAGCTTTGGAGCCTGTCCTGGAACTAGCTCTTGTAGACTAGGCTAGCCTCGAACTCACAGAGATCCACCTGCCTCTGCCTCCCGAGTGCTGGGATTAAAGGTGTGTGCCACCACCACCCAGCTGCATAGATGGTATTTGTTTAAAGAAGTAGAAAAAAGCAGCCTCCCAAATCTTGTATGTGTTTTCATATGTGACATCATTTGTTTTACTCAAACACTGTAACAATAATTTTATGTCTAAAAGTAACTTAAACTCTTAAATCTTCTATTAGGAACACTAATGCCATTTTACTCCTGCAGTCCGTGAAGGAAACTATCACCCATACACTGAACATTTCCTGGCCTGTGACTCCCAATAGTAGATTAAAGACTATCTATTGTGTGATCGCTGGCGGTTGGGCTTCTGGAAACGCAGGATTCTCTGCTTACCTTATCTATGACCTTTAGATTTTCTCTGATCTGTGTTTTGATTTCTTGGAAGACAAAAGATTCTATGAACAAATTTAAAAGAATATGTCTGGTAATAGAAAAAATAATCTGTAACCATAGTGTCTCATAGGAAGGGTAAAAGTAGTCTCTTCCCTTTCCTTTATACAACTCTTCTATCAGTGTGTTGTGTGTTGACAATGTTACCCAGGAAGGATCTGCAAACAGATTCTTCTTCTTCTTCTTCTTCTTCTTCTTCTTCTTCTTCTTCTTCTTCTTCTTCCTCTTCCTCTTCCTCTTCTTCTTCCTTTTCCTCCTCCTCCTCCTCCTCCTCCTCCTCCTCCTCCTCCCCTTCTACTTCTCCTTCCCCTTCTTCTTCTTTTTTGACGCAGGACTCACATGACCAGGCTCGCTATGTTGTTTAGGGTAATCTTGAACTTCTCATCCTTCTGTCTTCAGCTCCCGAGTTCTGGGACTATAGGTGTCCCCTACCAGATATGTTTTATAGAGTGCTGGGGATTGATCCTAGAGCTTTCTGGTCACAAGCAAGTACTTGACAAACTGACTGATATCCCCAGTCTTGCAGAAAGATTTTTCTTTTTAAATTTAAATTTATTTTCTGCGTGTGTATATGTGGTGCACATGTTCTCATGTATGTGGGGACATGTATGTATATGCAGGTGAGCCTGTGTGTGTGTGTGTGTATGAATGAGTGTGGAGGCTCAAAGCTGATGTCAGTGTCTTCCTCAGATACTCTCTGTTTTACTGAGGCAGGCTCTGTCTGTCTATAAACCCAAACATCAGCCATCAGCTAGTCTGGCTTGCCAGCTTATTTAAATGACCTCCTCCCCATGTCTGCCTTCTAGAAGCTGGAATTACCGCTGGCAGCCATGCCTGTCCAGCGTTTATGTGGGTTCTGGGGATCTGAACTCTGGTCTCCACAGTGGTGAAGCGAGTATTCTATTTACTAAGTCATTTCAGTAGTCATGCAGATAGATGCTCTTCATAAATTATTTCAATTTATATTTATAACTCCAGTGATGATTCTAAGAAGTCGCACAAAGTGTATCTCAATATTCTGGGAGCTTACACACTGCCAGTCTATTTCAGCACAAGGCAGTGTAAGTCTGGAGAAGGGCACAACCTTAATACCGGTGATGTTCTTTTGTTTCAAGAAGTCCCATTGACCTGACACCACACTGTGGGAGTAAAGGTTTGCATATGGTCTGTACTGAACAGAAGAAAGTGCTGAGACATTCTCACACACAGCCCAAAGCTACAAAGAACTGGGTCATTCAGTTTCTTACATGAGACATAGCTTGGATTCAGCAAACATCATATATCACAATAAACTTATATTGTTAATTTAAATTTTACAGTATCGTGGTATTATTTATATTTAATTTTTACAAATTCACTTGGTATTTATAGCACTTTAAAAACCTTAAGCTTTTATTGGGAGTTTATACTTAGTTTTATGTTTATATGCTTAAGTGATAATAAAAATCAACATTGGATGTTTATGAGAATTTTTTCTCTAAAGAGAATTCATGCATTCAAACTTGATAAATAATGTGCTGTGTAAACTTTGATTAGAACAGAATTTTAATTTAATATAATTTAAATATTTAAAAATCTTTATTTCATTCTTAGCACTGGGCTACCACCCTTGGTACTACAGACAACACTTACTCTGTGAGCTTAGTACTGAAAAGTGTCACGATTTTTAAGATGTTATCTGTAAACTATTAAATAAGATGGCATGTGGTTGAGGTCCCAGAGTTGTTCACAGACAACTTCCCAAAAGTTTCATTCGGAAGACTGTGAGAGAACCATGGTGGGCAAATGGGAGCCTGATTTTTGGTATTGAAGGAGAAGTTCCATGGGGAAGGAGGAGGATTCTTGTGGAAGAAGAGGAGGAATTTCATGTAGAAAGATGAGGAGGAGCCACATATAGGGGGATGGGGAACCCCACGGAGAAGGAGGAACTCCTCATGAAGGAGCTGCATCTTGCTTGGGTTTGTCCAAAGGGCTCAGTGGAGGGAGGAGACAGGGTCTAAACTATCCTGGTACAAAGATGTTACCTCAATCCACACCAGACCTAGATACAGAGACCCCAGCTGTGTCAAAGACTCACCATCAGGAATGTAGACCTGATGTAGACTGATGTCTGCTTTGGCTGTTCCAAACAAAGAAAAAGATAAAGAAATGTGTAATACTCCAAGTGATAGCTGCACTCTGGACTCTTCTTGGTGGGACCCTTTTCACCATAGTGCTGTATGGTGTCCTATACATGCTAAAGGGAACAGACCCATAAGGACAAGGAATATGCCAATGTGAGTCTGAGTGATTGGGTAATTTCCTTAGTAAGAGCATATAGACAGAGTGAGCATGCCTCTCTCCTCTCTCTCTCTCTCTCTCTCTCTCTCTCTCTCTCTCTCTCTCTCTGTGTGTGTGTGTGTGTGTGTGTGTGTGTGTGTGTATGTGTATGCGTGCACATGCATGGGTGCATACCTGTCAATAGGGATCAGACATTAGTGTCTTCATCAATTGCTCTTCATCTTAATTTTTGAGAGATAGATTCTCTTTTTGGCTCATGCTTATTGTTTAAGTTGGTCTGGCTGGCGAGTGGGCCCTGGGCATCCACTTATCTCTGCTCCCTCCTCAGTACTGGGCATTAAACACATTACAAAACCCAGTGTTTTATGTGGAAGCTCAGGATTCAAATGCAGGTTTTATGCTTGCACAATGTGAAGGTTAGTTTCAGGTGTCAATCTAGAAATCAATTGGAAAGAGACTCCATGAGGTTGTCTTGTGGGCATGTGTGTGAAGGATTTTCTTTAGTTTGCTGACTGATGAGGGCAGCACCATTTCATGGACTGAACTCTGGGCTAAATGAAAAGGAAAGAGGGAACCAAGCACTTGGAAGCTTGCTTGCACACTTTCTTTTGACGGTGCATGTGACTAGCTGCTTCACGTTCTTGCCTTGACTTCTCTACAATCTTGGACTGTAACCTGGAATTTTGAGCTAAAACAAATGCTCTCTTATAAGGTGCTTTTGTCAGGTGTTTTATATCAGCAACAGGCCATGCTGTGGATATATAGTGGCTGTGCAATCTCCCAAACCCTGGTGTTGATATTCACATTGTACTAGTAATATAGGCCACACACTAGGCTGTTAAAGTTCTGTAGTGAGAACTTGACTTGTCATCGAGGTTTAAACTCTGGCTCTATCCTAAATTCTGAGACCTATACAAGTCACTTAACCTTTTGCTATTTCAGATTCTCGTTCCAGACTATAAAATTCAAATCATAATATCTTACAGAATTGGTAAGAGAAGATACCAGCAGTAATTTGCATATGTACTATTCAAATATTTTTTGCCTTTTTTTTTGTTTTGTTACTTTTCTTCATGTTGCTTCTTGGGTTTGGCGGGAATAACAATGGGGATGGGGCAGGGATGGGGACAGAGGAAGACAGGACACAAATCCTAGTCTTCCTAGAGGCTCTAAAGCAAGGTCAGACAGCTGCCTGAGCACTCCCTCACTCACTGTACTCATGTACTGTGCCCTACCTTGTCAGTGAGAGCCTGGGTATGAACAAAGCCCACCAACTGACACTGGGGGCACCCCCAGAGTCACAGCCCTGAGGTAAAGGCATCTGAAAAGGCTCAGAGTGACTTAGGAAATGACCAGAGATCAAAGCAGGGAATGAGCAGGAAAGCAGACTTGGCAAGCCACACACTGCAACTGCTCAGAGCTCAGATACTCTGCCATTCCATGCCCTTTCTTACAAATATGGAGTCATAGAGAAGACAGTGTGAGATCTGAGGGAGGTATCACTGTGTGATACTTGCCCACAAGAGACTTCTGAAGCCTGAGCTTCCAGGTGGTCCATAGACTGGCTTCCAATGTTGGCACTGGGCCCAGATGGTCCTCTCTGTTGGTGAACACCAAGCCCTGTAATGGGAGAAATCCCTTTCCTGTGTCCACCCTGGATTTCCTCTCTGACAAACACCAAGGTGGATATGTGGAGAAGGCATATAAGTCTTCCACCCAGTTCATAGCTGCTCCCCTCCTGACTTTCTCTATAATAGGTCAGCTGATTTACATGCCACTGTCCTTCATCTGGCCCTTGAATTAGCTTAATAAAAAGACTAATTTTCCAGTAGCAAAGATAGAGCTTAGAAGATGTTCTCCTATTTAAAGATAAATGGACTTTCATATACATGTCATTGCAATCAGAATATAATTAAAACATAAGAGAGCTTCAGTGAGCCCACCCACCAGTTCTGTAAACCCAGTGGAAAAGTGGAGAGACAGATCACCCATGGAAGCGACTCTTGGTTTCTTAGCAACCCATTTGGCCAGATTTGAGTTTTAGCTTTTTTCCCCCTATTGGTTTTTCCACTTCTCTGTTCTTATCAACCACAGCTTGAATAATCAAGTCATCTCTGAGTGTGATTAGGCCTGAGAGCCCGGGTCCATCGGGGATAGCCAGATGGTCAAAACAAGACCTGTCCAGTGCAAATAAGTCACAGCCTATTGCCATGACAGGGAATACATCACACACTGAGGCATACCTCTGGCACTTGAATTCCAGGTATTGAATTGGGGACATTTTCACCGGATAGTTTTGCAAGGAGCCTTCAGTATTAACTGTCAGGGCCATACTGTTAACCAGGTGGAAACCAATCTTACAAAATGAGTTTAGTCATAGACCTGAAAGGAGATTTTTATGTGTCGTCTTTAGTTCAACCAGCATTAACTGGTCATCTTCTGGTGTCTAATATCACTAAACCACATGTGATTCTGGCTACTGAGTTCAGCTGTAGGAGTCAAGTTAGCCTGCATCATCTTCTCTGCATGAGTTTAACCAGTCTACATAATGCCCTATAGCTCAGTATTCTTCCTGAGCACTGGATCCACTGAACTAGATCTTGGCTACATAGTATATATGCATCTGTCCTTTTTTCCTACCTAAAAATGATTAAATGATCCCCTCCAAGTCTTATGTTGTCCTATTTCCAGAACAACAGATATGAAGTTTTCCTTTATAAAAAGGTATGAGAGGCTGTATCTGTGTCCCACGACCCATAGGATTCTTTTCTCTGTACTCCACACTATTAGGTCACAGAGGGGAGATATGCTTTCTTCCCTTCAGTTCTGTTGGGCTAAACAGGCTCAGAAGATGGCTAGAGACAACCCCTGAAGACAGACAATGAATCCGATCTCCTCTGCTTCATTCAGAGAGAGATGTCTGATGACACAAACGCTTACTTTTGCTGGATGAACTGCTGAGGGGTTCTGCTTACACGGGAGCATTGGGAAAGCCCAAAGTCCCTGGATTCGTGAAATTTGCAGTGCAGGCTCCCAGCGTCAGTGCTGACCAAAACCTCTTAGCTTAGCTGTCTGCTGCCCATGTATCTTAGGCAAATGGCCCTGGGGTGGAAGGGAGGAACAAACACTGAAGAAGTGAAACAAAGCTGCTTAGTACTGTGACTTGGGTGTAGTAAGCCACTTTATCTTACACAGGCAAATTCTGAGGCTCCTAAGTGAATGGAGGAGGTGGGGTGCTACGGGGAAAGCCACACAGGCCAGGCACTGTGAGAGAGCTGAGCTCTAATTTAGCTAGAACAGTTAATGATTTTAATGATTTGTTGTGATCTCAAAACAACAGTTAAGTGATAAATCCATGCCATTAAGGCTTTTATGACGCTTGGCTTAATTTAGCAAATAGTGGTGGGTCAGGGGCTCAGGTTGAACATCTGAGATTGTTCTGCTGTGAAGAGACTCACATTTAAATAAACAAAACAAAACAACAACAACAAGAAAACACCAACTCCAGGGCCCCAGGAGCAACTGGCTCCCAAATACCGAGCAGGCGAAATGGAAAGATGTCCTTGAAAACTTAACCCAAAGGTTTGCTCAACTGCCTCTGCTGTGTGTTCTGGATAGAAAGCAAACAAGCACAGAAAATTGAAAGTTGATTGTTTTCCATCTCGGTTTGAAGCTCCGGTCCAGAGGGAGAGCGCAGTTCCTGGTGCTTTGACACTCTAGGGGAAAGTCTGGTCGCGCTTCCAGATTGAAACGCCAAAGGAGGCCCCGCTGCTGTGTACAGAGGGGAGTATCTTGTTCAGAGTTTTCTTCACACAATAAGGGCCCAGAAATGTCAAAATGATGAACCAGGAAATTTGACAATTTGCAGTCCTCTATTATTACAGGCTTATGTATAATCTGTGGGATGTTGAACAATACGATTTAAATAAAGATTCTAGGGTTCTTGATATAATCTGAAATGCCCCTACCTATATCAATAAAGGACTCTATTTACCCAAACTTTTCTTTGAAACATTTTGCTTTGATTGGCAACAGCTCTTCCTGGAAAGACTGCCCACCCTGCAGGAGATTAACCAGAAAATTCTAGAAAACATGAGAGCCCCATAACACAGGCTACACTGTCTATAGGTAGTGCTTCTTATTGTCTCTTCCACACCTTTGGCCTTTACACTGCTTTTTGACTTTGTCCTCTTCCTCCTGAACTTTGACATTCATGCCTCTAAATAATATCCTCCCATACTGTCCTCTACAGAGACCAGAATGATGAATTAAGCCTCTTTGCTGCTTGAGCCTTTGAGCCTCTATTAAAACTTCTGTTCCTTCGTGTGTGTGTGTGTGTGTGAGAGAGAGAGAGAGAGAGAGAGAGAGAGAGAGAGAGAGAGAGAGAGAGAGAGATTGCCTGCAGAGATTAGAGGACAATACCAAGTGTCTTCTTCGGTTAGATGCCACCATATTTCTGAAACAACATCTCTCACTGAACCTGAAGCTAACTAATTTGGCTACACTGCCTGGCCAGTGAGCTCTGAGGGTTCTCTTGTCTCTACTTCCTCAGTGTGGGGACTGGAGGTATATGCCACGATACCCAGCTCCTTACATAGTTGCGAGGGATCAAACTTAGATTCCCATGCATTCTCTCCAATACAACCTTTCACAATTCTTCCTGATTTCAGCATTTGGGGAACAGTATTTTCCATATCCTCTTAATCCCATGAGTTGCTCTTCTCAGTGTGTCAATCATCCCAGCCAAAGATCCTTTTCTGTACTTCATCATCATTGATAGCTCTATCTCTTCTTCAATGTAAATTTAACAAATTTTTATACTCCAACAACCATCTTGTCTTTCCAAGTCATTGTAAATTCCCACAGCTTCAACAATTATTCCTTCCAAACTTGTCAAACTACACAAAAGTCTGCAGAGCCTGTGAACTTCAGTATCTTTTACTACTTCATGAAATTATTTTCTTAGCATGGACTTAAATTCCATGATGAACAATTGTCATCAGCCCCCTGCACACATCCTCTGTGCCCTTGACTCCCTTCCTCTTTTCTCTCCAACATAATCACCCAGCAGAAGTCCCATGCATTTAAATGAGTCTACAGAAAAGCACCAAATTTTGCTAAATATATTCATGATCTTAACTAAGCTCTTCGTTTTCAACACAATTTCCTGCCACTGTGTTTCTTCCTCCTTCCTTCCTGGGTAGCCTTGGGTTCTTTGTTCTCTTTTCTAATTTCCATTTTCTCCTCCCCTGCTATCTTTGACAGATGACCTTTGTTTCTTCTCAAGGAAGATAGCGGAATTTATCGGAAAAGCCTTCCCAACCACTCACCTGCCCCATTGCTGCACACATGGCCTAGTGAACTGTTCCTGAGCTTGCTGATCTGTCCCTTTCCACTCCTCCAGCCCCTCTCAGCTCCCACTTAGATCATCAGATGTTCTCTCATAATTGATAGTTCCTGAGATTACACAGTTAAATGATAATCACCCATCATTTCTAACCAATGCAGAAGTGGGTGCATCACTTCTAACACTGCTCTTTCTATCAGCACACATATTCAAAAATCATCCTCATCACCTCTATTGTTATCACCTTGGTAGAAGCTGCACTGTTCCTTCTCGAGATTGTTAAAATTGTTTATTAACTGATTAAGTGACTTCCTACCTCTTCCTTCCTTGTCTTCTGGTCTTCTGTTTATTCTCAAAAAGACATTAAAAAGTATTCCAGTAAAATGTCCATTCACTTATCTTTTCGAGGCCCAATGGTTGGCCTCTTACCAAGTTCCCTTGACAGCTTTCAAGGTCATTTCATCCATGACCTCCATGATCCTATGTATAACCATTTCTATCTTATTTCATCCCATGCTAGACATAGCATCTTTCTGGATTTTCCATGAATAAAATCATCAACCCAGCCCTAGTTAAACATGCCCATGCTATTCTCTCCATCTGCCTGGGTTTTCCCAGATAGCCCCACTGCTTCATCAAGCACCTCCAAAGGTCCATTTTCCAGTTCATAGTGAGCTTTTTTAATACTCAAGGTAGCATAATGTCTCTTCCTTTCCCAACAGCCTGACCTCCGTGACTCACTTCAGTTTTTTCCCCATTACTGATCTCCACTTTATCTATTGCATCTTCATTTTTCTGTTTGCTCACAGTCAGCTGCTACCACTGGAACACAAAGTCTACAAGAGGAGGAACTGAAACCTATGTTGAGTGCCGATTCTTGTTATACACAAAATGGCTTGTTACATCATGAGTACACAGGTGCCTACTGAATGAGTGAGGACCTAACCCAACAGGTACAGGAGGTGCACAAGTATTTTAAGAACTGATGATGTACCCAGATTTTACGTAGACAGACATGTATATTTATGTATTCAGCCTGCAATCTAGGCAGTAACATGATTATTGTTAAACTGTATATCATTATTTTTATCCCACAGCACAAGGAGTCAAGTTTAGTCCAAAGCAATGGTCTGCAGTTTCAGCCAACAGGGAAACATTTGCTACACAGGAAAATAATGTCTCAGCTTAAACCGTAGCAAGCAGATGCTTCTTTGCACTTAAAGGAGCAAAATAAAACCTTGCTTCTTCCAGAATGCCAGAGAAAACACAGAGAATTCAACAGGGGAAGATACTTTGAAAGCTTGGCAGAAATAGTGAGCATATAAAAATGTATGGCAGGGAGAGAAAAAGTGAAAGAGGGGAAGGATTCCAGAAGAAAGAGACAAAACAGAAAGTTTGCACTTTCAGAGCTCTGTAGAGAAATACAAAGCTTCCTAGAGCATGTGTGCAAATTGATTCTGTCAGACAACAGTTGGGTATGCACAAAAGAAGTTAACCCATCACCATTAGGGTCCCAGACACACCAGGACAGTTCTCACTGGAACTCACAGGAACAAAGATAAAGACATAAGTGCACGTGCTCAGAACCAGCAAGGCAAGGAATCTGGTGAGTGTGTCTAAGTGTTGGCTCTCCCCTTGGCCACACCAGGGAAGGAATCTCAAAAAAAAAAATTTACTAATTGAAGAGAGCCTGAGTAGTGTGGTGGCATATACCTGTAATCTCAGCTACTCTGAAGGCTGAAGCAGGAGGATCACAAGTTTGAAGCCTGCCAGGGTTACAGAGTAAATGTAAGGCTAGCCTGGTCAGTTGTTAAGACTTTGCTTCAAAACATAGTTTTGAAAATATGAAGCATAGCTCAGCAATGGAGTGCCTAGTATGCATGAGGTCCCCTGAAACAAACAATAAACCCCATAACAAAAAACAAATATAGCTTTGACAAGCCTTGAAAATTTTGTATCAAAGTTAGCTTCTTAGAAAACTAAACTCTGTATAACTTTTAGCTAAAGTAAAAAAGAACACAGGTCTGGTCATTAGCAACCATATTTGGTCCAGTAAGAATTTTATTGCAAGTACTTGCATCCCAGGCCCTCTTCTACTCTGAGCCTACACAAAGGTCATATTCTAATGGGTGGAGACAGGCAAAAAAACAAGCAATTTATTTATATTTCTATTTTATGTCAGATGGTAATCAGAGCTGGAGAGAAACGTAGAGAAAGAGGGTGTGCAGTGAAAATCAAATGGTTGTCTGGCTAGGTAGCCTATTTGACTAGCTGATACTAACAAGAACAAAATCCAGAGGTGAGAGAAGTGGTGACCTAAGCTTTCTAAACAAAGGGACAAGCAAAGACACACCTTGGGGTGGCAGAAGGCTTCTAGCTTAGCCATAACAGAGATATAGGCATGACCAGAATGCTGAGGAGGAAATAGAGGTCACATTGAGAAGGTGATCAACCACCAAGTCTATCTTTAAGGCCTTAGCTGCTTACAAACATCAGCTCTGAAAGGCACAGGGAAGCAACAGAGATTTCTGAAGAGCAGAGTTCTATGGCCTGACTCACGGTGTATGCCATTCTAGGAACCAGTTGTGAGCATGCTGTGGCTGGGATGGAGGGCAAGGGTTGCACTCAGCAGGCTGGACCAAAGACTGATGCTGCAACCTGCAGGAAGGAAGAGGTGCTGAGTCCCTGGGAAGGGTTTCATGTTGTGTAGTTGAAAGCTAAACTATAGTTTTTACAAGTGGGTCTCATAGACTTGAGAAAGAGAAGCCCACCCTGGGGAATTTTGTAAGGATAAAGTTGCTATTTCCAGAGCTGAAAGACTAGAAGGAACAGGCCTAGGGCAGTCAGGGTAGATGGGAAGGAACGGTTCATTTTTGGATTCACTGTGTTAAGATGTTTTTTAGACCACATGGAGGCATACACATTTGGATTTTGATATGAAGGAAAAACCAGGCTTATGCTGCTTACACTAATGATTTTTCTATCTATAAAAACAAGAAACTAAATTCTGGTTTGGAAAATGCACCTCCTTCAATATTACCAAAGTTTTTCGTGTTTATGTGTAATGCATAGTGTAATGATTAAGTGCCAAATTATAAGGAATCAACCAAAGGCCAAAGCAGTGTGGAAGGAAGAAAATCAACAGGAATTAGTGTCACTGAGAAGCTACAAAGAGTGTGACACCAGGCCATCCCTGTGACAGGCAAGGATTTGAGAAGCATCAGAAATTGGATGCATCACTGGTCAGAGTTTCCAGCAAGGAGACCAACAGAGAAAACCAGGAATGAGGATTAGCACAGTTCTGGGTAGATATGAAGACACACAGCAACCTGGTAGGTTTCTCATTGGCATTCCTCAACCTCTTAGCTCTGAGACAGGAAATACCTGTGTTACAGAATTCTTCAGGTGGTTCCCACAGGAAGATGAAAGATGCTTCAAGGAGGAATAAAGTATACATAATATTCATAGAATACACATTTAATGAATTCAGGTGTGTATGTGTGTGTGTTCGAAAGCTCATTTGTGTATGAGAGATGGTGTATATTTGTGTGTGTATGAGGGAGAGATGGTGCAAGTGTGTATGACTATGTTTGTATGCGATAGAGAGATGGTGTGAGTGTGTATGGTTGTGTGTGTGTGTGTAAGAAAGAGAGATGGTGTGAGTGTGTATGAGTGTGTATGCATGTATTAGAAGAGAGAGATGGTGTGAATGGGTGAGTGGGGTTTGTGTGTGTGTGTGTATATGAAAATGATTCAATTTAGTTATATTTTTAAAATATTTTCCCCATGCACTGCCTATCTTCCTAACAACTCTGCAGCTATGACTATGTAGCAGGAGACAAGAATCTGACTCTACACAAGACTTGACACACTGGTACTGTTGGGGAAGGGGACAACAGGACCTTGGCCCAGTTCCTATTCCCTTCAGGGAGCCACCAACTATGTGGACTGCCCTGGCCAGTCAAGACCACAGACACACGAACGAGTGAGACATTTGTCAAAGAGTGGTAAGCAGGGGCCTTCTGTTTTCTCCCCACCCCAGAGTTAATACAATTAATTTTTATTTCTAGTCTCTGGGTAGAGAGGATTACTGAATAAAGAGTAATTTCTCTGAGTTGTCATGAGTGTTGATTGCACAATTCTAGTTGTATGAATGAGAAACAGAGTCTTCACTGGTCACTTTTGGAAGTCATAATGGAGAAGGAATTGCTGGGCAGACACACCTGCAAACTTTAGCCACTGAACCATTTCCCCAGACCCATAAACAGGATTTGGAGGAGACATTAAAACACAAAATGACAGTGACACATAGAACTTCATCCATTTGCACCACATCACAGATGGGGGTGGTCTGTGGCAGAGAAAGAAGCCCAGAGTTCCCCAGTCTTTCATTATGCCTTTTCATGATTGCTTGTCAATAAACAAAACCCCTTCCATTTACATAGAATGGAGGCCTGAGGATGTGCAAAGAACTCTCCTGGTCCATCTCTCTATGGATGAAGCACTTCAGACCAGTTATTGCTAGAGAAAGCAGTCCCAGGATGAGACTAAACAAGGTCAATGACGCATGTGCCCAACTGTCTGGATATGTTAATTGTACATTTTGGCCCATAAATGTTGCTGTGGCCTCATTTGCAGGGTCCATGGTTCTCTCCATGAACTACCCACTGGCTGAAAGGACAGAGCATCTGAACTCTTCCATCACAGACCCTATGTTTATCTATCCCTGATGCACATACCATATCTCTTTAAAGAGGCTCCATATCATCTGCAGGCCTCTGGTTGTCATGAATCCTTAAATGGGGATCTGAAGTTTGCTATGGATACAAACAACCTTTGGGAAGAGGCCAGGGTCTGTAAGCCCTGCTCCATTGGTGCACCTTTCAGTGAGTCTCAAATACAGTAAGCACTTGAGAGTATGTGTTGACTTGCAGAAGAATCTGTGCAATAGGTAGATAGTTAGAGGCATATATGCACATGCATTCTTTCATAAAGGCCACATCTGGAAGCCAGGAGTGTTGCTGCACACCTGCAACCCCAACAGAACATGAGGAGTGCAGGCCAGGCTCAGATATACGAGACAATCAGCTAACATTCTTATAAGATAGATATTAATCTCCAAATTCTTCAGATGAAGGGAGGGGACCTAGAAGGGATTTTCTAGCTTGGTTACAGTGATGCTCCAGTAGACCTTAGATCTTTCCACTATCCTTAGTTCTCTCCTGACTCTTGGTCAGATTGCCCTACCTGTAACACATTTCCAATATCCTTAGTTCTCTCCTGACTCTTGGTCAGATTGCCCTACCTGTAACACATTTCGTGTCCATAATGTGTTTCTGATGTGTTCTTTCCTTGAGTGAAGGTTTTCAAGATCTTCATACTTTTTTGAGAAAATAATAATTGATTGACCCGTGCTAGGAGCTTATCTACAGTTGGCCCTGTAATAACTGCATGTGTGACTTTGCAGAACCTTGCATTTAGACAAACCGTTGCTCCACAGTGGGGAGGTAAACTCAAAAACTGGAGTTAGCCAGCTAGAAGACTAAAATTAAAACAAAATAATGAAAACTCCAGATGCCTAATCTTTCTGATTCAATCTTTAGGTTCCCATGTAGAAGGAACATGGAACTCAGCAACTATTAGCCAAGATTATCTGAAATAAACCATCCTGAGAGGCCTTGTGATTTGGCCCCCTGTACCTTCCTAAGTCACCATCATTCTTTTAAAAATTACATTAAAGTATGAAAAAGACTTAACACAAAAGAAGCCAAGAACTGAACAAAGTCTAACTATTCCAATAAATATAGCAATTTTCATTTATTCCTATTCAGAACTTACCCAAAGACGTAATTTTATATAATTTAAACCACAGTAAAGGTGCATTTTATTGTTTAACCAAAGATTATATAATAAATATTTCTATGGAGTAAAGTAAGCCTCAAATCTCTCATTTTAATGGTTGCATAATATAGTATTTTATTATAGTATAGTGTCACTTATTTAACCATTCCTATACTGCTAGAATCATTTCCTATTCTCAAGTTTATAAACAATGCTGCAATAGATCATATTTGCATATATAACCATTCCTAAAACCATTTGCTGTGGTTATATTTCCAGAAGTAGAATTACAGAATCATTTTAATATAAATATCTTGGATTATTTATTCATTTTGAAGAATTTATTTCTTGAAAACATCCTGCCTGCCTCCTACCATCGTTTGATTGTACCAGAAAGCTTTGCCAAGATGTGACCACTGCCATGTCTGCATTCTGGACTAAATGTTGTCAATATCCAGAGTCCCGCTGAAGCCCTGATCTTTAGCTTCAGTGTTATGGCATTTTGAAAGGGCATCTTCGAGCACTAATCAGATTAGATAAGGACAGGAAGATGAGGTCCCCCCCCTGTTAGAATTGATGTCTTATAGGAAGACCCTCTCGGAGGTGGCTGCTGCTTCTTCCCACCCACTGAGCCAATGAAGAAGGTTCTCAAGAGGAACCACCTATGGCATTTGAACAGTCAGTCTCTAGAATTTCCATGATGAATGTCTACTGTCCAAGCCACTCAGTCTAGAGGATTTTATTATGGCAACCAATCTAATACACACTTGGATTGTTGTTTTGATTTGTTTTTACTATGCTAAGTTCCTAATAACAAGCTTAAACTTAAGGGAAGTAGAGTTGACTTGGGCTCACTATTTGAGAGGATACATCCATTTTGTCCCAGAAGGAAGCAGAAGTACGAAAGTGTGTGTGTGTGTGTGTGTGTGTGTGTGTGTGTGTGCGCGCGCGCGCGCACGCGCGCACATGCACATGCATGTGTTTGGGGGAAGGGTTGTCACATCGCTCTGTAGTCAGGAAGTAGCAAAATCATAACTTTAAAATAAAGCATTGACCCATCCATTGGAGTTTTGACTATTATCATCAATTCCTCTATAATCTCTAGCTTATTCTTTCTTAATACCTATGATTTTGTTTGAGCCTCTGCAATGGAATAGACATCATTCCACATGCATAGAAATAGAACTGCATGGGAAAAAATGCTCTGTTCTCAAGTACTTAATCATCTAGTTGAAGAGTCAGATGTGTAAGAAAAGAAAGCTTAAATGGCATATAAGATGACACCAGAAATAAGTCCAAAGATTGAGGATGCACAGGAGGAGAAGACATCCACTAAGAAGGAACATCCTGGCCAGTTAAATGGCCCAGACAGGTTGTTAAAGTACTTGTCATTATGCCTGAGCCCTAAGTTAGATCCTAACCTAGGTTAGATACCCAGAATTCACGTTTTAAGAAGAGAACTGACTTCTGCAAGTTGTCCTCGTATGCTTCCACAAGAGCATGGTAGCCAGAGGCTTTTCTCTGTCTTGCCTATGTCCACTAAAGAGAGATGTCAGCGAGCCACCCATAGAACAGGATGCCAGAACAACGAAGGTAATGCCACGGTCATGTGGGGATATACAGACTATTCGAATTGGGTTAATTTACAAGTGTGAGCTAGCCAGTAATATCCTAAGCCATCAGCCAAGCAATTATATTAAAATTAGACTCTGAGTGATTGATTATTCTATAAGCGGTTGGGCTGCAGGGGCCAGTAAGTGGGAGAGAAATCAGTTCAGTAGACACCAGGGAGACAGAGGAAAGCCTCTGGATACAGACCGTCGTGGTATATAAAACCCCACCACATAAACAAATGTAATAAAAAAATAAGTAGCATTAAATGGAACCTTGAATACAGAGTTTGCCTTAGAAAGACCAAAAGGGGTAAGGTGGATGGGCAATAGGGGTAGAGAACTAGAGAGTAAGTTCTAAGGAAGTGATAAATGAGAAGCCAAAGACAGTTAGACTAACTCCAGACATAAAATACTAGGTGTGGCCAGTCATGCCCTTCAGACATGATTGCTTTGATTCCCACACCTTCTTACGCTTCCATTTTCCTCCTCCAGCCTTCACCAATGTTCACTGTGTTCCCACACAGCAGTCATTGTACTTGGAAATGGAGAAACCAAAAACCTGGGCTGATATGTTGTGATAAGCTAGGGAGCGTCTGGCTGGACATGCTTCTTCTCTTTTTTTTTGAACAGAAAGGAATATGTGTAGATAAACAGCACACGGAAAATTGCCATTCCAGCATTGCCAGGAAGACATGGTCTGCCTCCCCTCTCGGTTCCAGGCAAGCCCCTCACTCATTTCTTCAGACATCTCTTCACAGCAGATAGGGAGAAGAGACAGAGGGGGCAGCAGATGTTAGGCTCACACAGGTGGATTTTATTTCTAGTAAGTTAAAAGGCCAGGCTCAGCGAGGACCCAATCATGATGTTCCTCAGTAACACAAAGTGAGCGTGCAGATGACGTTCCATTAGAAGGCCAGGCTCAGCGAAGATCGAATCATGATGTTCCTCAGAAACACAAAGTGAGCATGCAGAAGACATTCCATTATGCTGTGGAGACATTCATGCCCAGGTGCTCAGCTTTCTCCTGGAAGCACCAGGTCTTCTGGCAGCCTCTGTGACCCACAGAGCTACAAGGATTCACCTTACTCTTAAATAAGGTCATTAAGTGGTCCAGTCCTTTATGATTCAACCCCTGAAGATGGCAATCATACATTGTCACCAAGTCCTATGACCTCAGATGGCGAACAGTACATCAAGTTGAACACTAGGAATGGGGGACACCTGGGGAGACACCTACTCTGTGAGAAAGAAGTGTGCTCCTGGGAGGACTAAGTCATGTCTAGCCAGCTTTCTCCTGTTGGCCCCGAAAGGTAGCAGGAGCTTCTAAGCAGTAATTCTGGATGCTTGTCTTGGCACCCTATAACTTTTTATTCTGCCCTCTTCCCACTGCAGTCCTGGGGCAGACCCCTTCTTACAGGGTCTGACTGCTCCTTATATTTAGCTCTGCAACTCACAGATAGATTGAGAGTCATTGTCGATTGTGGGGCTTTCTGAGGTTTTCTTTGTGTATTTTAACATAACTCATGTGTTAAGTGTAAATGTTCTGGCAAGAGAGTGCCTCGTGCATCCTGCCTAAACCCCCAAATGTCAAGGATTTCCAGTAAAATGAACTTATTTGGTAGCAGTTACTTTCCTGTTACTGTGTGTGATTAAACGCCACGCCTGAAGTGACTTTAGGAAGAAAAGGCTTATTTTTGTCTTACAATTTTCTAGGGTTAAGATTCCATAATGGTGGGGAAGCCACGGTGTGGTGGCATGAAAAGTATATTTTATCCACAAAGGGAACAGAGGGCGAGAACAGGAAGTAAGTCAACTTGATAAATCCTCAAAGCCCACCTCCAGTGACATACTTTCTCCAGCAAAACATTACCTTATACGAATCCATAATGTTCCCTAGTGTCACCAGCTAAGGACCATATATTCAAATATATAAGCCTATTGGGCATATTTCTCATTCAAATCACCACACACTCTAATTTACACATCTGAAGATGGGTATCTACCACCTTCTAGGCCTGGTGACATACACCTATAATCCCAGTTACATGGGAAGCTGAGGCAAACACAAGATCAAGCACTTCTGGATCAATTATCATGAACTTAGCTCAAAACTGAAGAAATTAAGAATAAAGATAAAAGTTAAAAGCTAGGGGTGTAATTCAAGTAGAACAATTGCATAGAACATAGTCACACTGGGAGACCCAGATTCCACCCTGATCACTGTAGGAAAAAGAGGAAGATGAGTGATCACTCCTCCAGACTTGACCTTCACCTTACAACTCTTTCTGGAATTGGGGTGTTTGCCAGTCTAGCTCTCCTGCTGTGTCACTGCATGTGGCATGTTGCATTTTCTGAGGGATTGTCATAAAACTCTCCCATCATTTGTGTTCCAAGACAAGGTCACCTTGAAGTCATTTTAATGAAAAGAAGCATCCACGTCTTCACCCAAGGACTAACTTGGCTTGTGACCTGCAGTGATGAAGTCCATTGGCAAAGTTCCCCAGAGACAGGACTTTGACCCTTAGAATCACAGCTCAAGGCACCAACATACAAGGCAATGTGAAGACTGACTTTCAAGCCAACTGATGTCCTAGATGCAGACAGAAAAAAAAAAAAAACCATTTTAGATGTTGTTGTCCCCAGGTCTTCTTGAATTTTGTCAGCTCCCAAATATGTAAGACTTAGGGTACCCTTAACATACACTCTGACTCTGTAACCAAATTTAAATGCATGCAGCTTCTAGATAGCTCATCATGGAGCAATGACTACTTTCAGCAGAATGAGGACAGGACATTTATTATTCTTTTCTGTTGTCTCGAAGCAAGTGTTCACCACATAGTCTGTATAAATTCATGCATAGAAAGAACATGGAAAATGTCCAATCACAAGCCAAACTACTTAGTGAAAACCTCCAACAAAGAACATCTCTGAAGATGCCAAGCATAGAGAAACTAGAAATCAAAGCTGTGACAATTCTTGGATTTATCCACCAAAGCTGCCTTCTGCTAATAGCAGGGGCTATGCTGTAAAGGGTACATATCTGCAAGCTGGATAAGAATGTTATTGTCAATATTTAATAATTTATACATTCCTTCCTTTGTAGCTTGCTTTATGGTTTCTTTAATTTGAGTTGGGATTGCGAGGGAGCAGAGTGAAGCTCGGGTGGGATGCATTCCTCATCTCCCTTGGATAGCTTCCCAGAGGTTGGGGCTGAGAAGGCTCAAGGACTTTTCCTGTGTAACAATTTTGAAACAGATGGCTAAATGCTTGGCATTCAGTGTTTAAGCAATAAATATATAGTTTTTTAAAAGGTAGAGGGAAGATAGGGTGGGTAGGGAAGGACTTCCAGTTAATCATGTTGCTTTCTGAGCTAGTCCCTGAGGCATGGTGAAGACTGGAAACAACAAACGGAGGAAGAAAGTGGAGAGGACTCAGAACCACGAACATGCTCCATTCTTGTTTTTCTCCTTATCTTATCCCAGGCTCATTAGACACTGAATGCACCTGCTGGGAGTAGGACACAAGTCACAGTTGGACGTGGAGGTCTGAACTGGATCTCTATTCCAATATAACCCTCTGGAACAGGGCCTGTCCATCTTGTGGGACTGTGAACAGCTCCCTCTGGGTAGAGCAAATATTGTTTAATTTGCTGCATGGCGGTTTCTGTAAATAAATCACACATTGGTAGAGGCAAAGGAAATAAATAAGAAACTTTGCCTGGGAGGTTAGACACATTGTGTGGGACTTCAAATAAGCTCGGTGCACACTGCAATTCAGAAGATGTATGTAGTTGCATAGCACAAAGGCAAGGGCTTTACTAATCCATGCATACGGTGCTGTGTACAGCATGTATGTATGAATATAAACTTAATCTTACTGTGTTTGCATTGTTCCCTTCTCTACAATAAAGAGCCAGAGAAACAATATTCCCATGAAGGCTTGCAGCAGCACGCCCTGTCCCTCTGAATCCTCTTTATTCATTCAGCAAACATCTGGGTGATGCTGGAAGTTGTTCATGTTATTAGAAACCCAAGGAAAAGAGGCATAATTCCTGCTTAAAGAATAGGAAAACCTAGCTGCTCTTCATACAACTTCAGCCTGTGCAAAATACCCAGTGATCTCAGGGGCACCTTAAATCATCAACTCATCAGTGTTCTCTAAGTACCTGTTAAGTCAAGTCCCAGGGCTAATTGTTGTATCTAAAAAAATAGAATTAGACACAGTCAGTTCATTCTGAGAGGTTATGAAATAGAAGGAAAAGACAAATTTACAAACAAGCTCGGAAGACTGGGTGGAGAGGCAGAGTGAAGGAGGGCATGATTACATTAGATGGGTGTGGCATGATTTCTAATTGGTCTTAATAATAAAAACATGAGATGAAGCCAACTTGATCATGGTGGATGATTTTTTTTTATGTTTTCTTGGATTCGGTATTTTTGAGTCTATGTTCATGAGTGAGACTGGTCTGTTATTCTCTTTCTTTGTTTAGTCTTTATGTGCTTTTGGTATCAGGGTAACTGTAGCCTCATAAAAAGAGTTTGACAATGTTCCTTCTGTGAAGAAGGATGCTGAAAAAAACATCCCACAATAGCTCAGAATTGAATATAAAAAAAGGTTATTTATTTAGAGGTAGACTCACAGATCACAGTCCTCTGCACCGATAGGAACCCAATCATGTTGCCAGAAGATAGAGCCCAGATACGTGTGCTTTACATCAGCATTTATAGTATAAGAGGCCATGCCTAAGTGGGCAGATAACTTAAAGGCTACTGGATGTAGGAATTTCCACAGCACCTCCCACTTTTGTTTAAATATGAAAGTTCTAAGCCTAAAACAAAATTATATACAATAAGAATAAATATTGGGCATAAAAATTAGAATTACAACCAGCATAAACAATATCAAGCAAGAAACATGTGATAAATGTTTCAATAAGTATCCTATCCTAAGGAGTTTAAATCTTTTATTATAAATAACTTGGCCAAGTCATGAGAAGAAAGTAACTACAACTATTGACTTAAAATTCTTTATACCTATATAACTTAAAGACAAAGACTTTATATTAGAATATTAAACAATCTTTAAGCAACTGTACAACAAATGAAGACAATGACCTCAAAATGTAAACAATGTATAAGTATCTTGATCAGAAGTAGAAATGTATATTGAAATATAATAAATATATCCTAAAATAGTGTCAATATACAAAATGTCTTAAGCAGAGGTAGAAATATGCATGCATACAATATGACAAAATAACATTGTGTAGGTATACAAATATTGTAGACAAAATAGGAAGATATTCAGTATAATTTAAGTTTGTATCAATATACAAGAATCTATATCAATGTAAATTGCTTACAAATAATAGCTCATAAGTATTCACTCCATTACTCACTATTTTTATTAGTGTGAGTAAGCTCACATTAATCTATTATCCAATTCAATTTCCTTTTTTCCAAAGAGATCCCTGTTCCTACATAATTTTCCCCTAACCCCCAACCCTATACTAATTTTTTCAATCCCTAAATGATTTCCTTAACTATGAGGACAAACTTTGTTGGAAGAGGGGACATCGTCTTCTAGAATTACTACCAGCTGTCATGGGGGCAATGTTCTTTCTATGGGAACCCACTGTCTTTGGATGGATACCTTTCTCAGCCTATATATAGCAGACAGGGCCTTAGACCTTCCCCAAAGCAATGTGTTTAACCCTCTCTGAGAAGTGGATAGGAGAGAAGTAAGTGGAGGGAATGGGAGGAGGGGAGGGAATGAGAACTTGGATTGGTATGTAAAATGAAAAAAAAAATATGAAGGCAAAGGTGTAAGTCACAACAATCCCACACCAGTTTGGAATTATGATTAATAGAATGGTTATTTATTTAAAGGGGAAAAAACTTACAGATCACCGTCCCAGACAACAGCCCTCTGCGCAATCAGGAAGGGAGTCTAGTCGCCGGAAGTGGAACAGGAAGTAAGAGAGAGAGGAGAGGGAAGTAGCCTCTTTATTAAAGGGAGAGAGACCATGCCCCAATGGGCTGGTATCTCAGTGGCTATTGGCTGAAGGAGCGGGAGGAGCTCCTGCAACAAAAATAGTTTGTTTTCTTTTAAAAAAATAAAATAAGTTATAAAAAATATAAATAAAAAATAAAATAATAACCCAGAGTCAGCTAGTAGGGGGTGAAAGCTGAAAGATTAGAGAAGCAGAGCAGCCAGTCACTAGTTCTTACCTCTACAAAATCCTCAAACTAAACAGGGTCTCCTGTCTTTACAAGTCCTCAGACTGAATACCTTGAACTCTGGCCTCCTCCTGTCTTTTATTCCTCTCTCCATTCATCCATATCCCTTTCTGTCTCCACCTTCCAAGTGTTGGGA
This sequence comes from Microtus oregoni, assembly GCF_018167655.1. Taxonomy (NCBI): domain Eukaryota; kingdom Metazoa; phylum Chordata; class Mammalia; order Rodentia; family Cricetidae; genus Microtus; species Microtus oregoni. The sequence continues at coordinate 17,802,521 of NW_024543221.1, read as the reverse complement.
TTAAAGGATTGTGACTCTCAAGTACTGGGATTATAGGTGTGAGAGCCACCACTGCCTGACTCTGTTTCTCTTTTAGACTAGATCAATCTAGTATAAAAGTTCAAGGCCCAGGGTGGCCTTGAACTCATAGAGATTCGTCTGCCTCTGCCTCTGCCTCTTGAGTACTGGAATTAAAGGTATGTGGTACCACTGCCTGGCCTCTATGACTAACTAGTAGGTCGCTCCTCACTCTGATCCTCAAGCAAGCTTTATTTGTTATAGCACAAACAAAATATCACCACAGAATGGTGTGAAGGAGGAAGAGGGGATTGTTGGAGGCCCAGGAAACCTCTACACAGAATATCAAAACTGGGTTTTGAGGAATAAATAGGAATTTCCGAGGGAAGATATATAGAGGAAGCAGGAGTAGCACAGAGGACCCCATTTTACATGTTGTATGTTGTTTAGGGAAATTTACATGAGTATATTGCCCCTAATCTAAACACTGTATCAATACGACAGAGGGTAAAGGAGGGGAAGAAAGAGGAGAAATATGGAAGGCAAGGCCTTTTCCAGGCTGTGGGTAGCTGGATGGTTCAGTGGTGGACAGATAGTGCCGGGATGATAACCATGACCAGTGTCTCTCCATTGTCCTCCTGTAGAAAAGAACTTTATCACACCCAGAAAGGAACCAAGAAAGTCTAGAAGACAAAGGGGTCTGAAGGGCTTACTTTGAAGAAGCATTAGTGCTGTCTTCAGATGTTTGCAAATCAGCAGCTCCACTGGCCACACAGGCCACTAACAGGCTTTAGTGGGAAGAAGTCTGCAGCATAGTTTGACTCCATACAAAGCAGAACTTCCTGATAGTCAGGGCTACTAAAATGAGCGGTGCAGAGAGCAGGTACAGGTTCTGTGGAAGATGTGTCCAAGCAGAGGTAAATGCCACTTTGTAGGACTGGCAGGAGCAGTGGTTAGGGCTGAAGGGAACATAAGACAGGCTTTTCTGAGGTCACTTTAAGTCAAGTATCCTAAGGTGAGACTCACAAGCACAGACACAAGAGGGCCAGGTTGAACATTGAGCAATGCTCACAGAAGAAAACAGGGAGTCATTAGGGTTGCAACTAACTCCATAAACAATAAGTAGAAATGTCACATTTCTTTAAAATAATGACACCATGCATAGGTCAAACCAATGGGCTTAATTTGGTCTATGGACTGGGAATCAGGGTTCTGGCAATATGATTCCCTATCTATAAGTGGTTCTTCTATCAAAGCCAGCCTTCTCCATCCCATGAGACGCTTGAATGGTCTCTGTACCTTGCCTCTGCTCTGATTGACATGCCACCCAGAGGAAAACTCAATAGCATAAGAGGGCAGACTGGAAGCTACATGGGCAGGAAACACCATTCTTCTTGGGTCTCTACTGTTTTCGAGGAGTTACGCTGAGTTTCAAAGCTTCTGCTAGAATGACTAGACATGAGTCCTCTGTGGTTAAGGAGCCTGCCCTAATCATCTTGCCAGCTTATTTTGTCCCTCCTATATATTAAAAATTACTGAGATATACAGAGCGGAATCAGTCTATGCACCTGACAGCAGAGCTAAAATTATCTCTTGAGCACCATATGTCTTTGTTTATTAGAAATATTAAGAATGTGAATTCCATGTCTCTGTGCACCTCTGAAGCCCCTGAACATACTCCATCCTCTCCAAAAGCAGTATTTTTCATGAAAGTAGTTCATACCCTGTACATTGAAATTACATTTGAAATGCTTCTGTATGGACTATGACAATTCCTATATCCAAGTGTCCTTCAAATGGTGTCATATTCTGTGTATGTATAGGATCTACAAGCTGGTATGTCCAGCCTTTATACTGCAATGTGGTATCGTCATCTACAAATTCTATACTTGAGAACTATGCAACCCATTCACAATGAAAAGGTTGTAAAAACAAAGATCTGATAATGTTGCATGTTTACAATTTTATGTTAAGCTGCATTCTTGGCTATCCTGGGGAGCATGTAGCTTGTAGATCACAAATTAGACACCTTGCTTCTGTTCAACATTCAAATCTTAGAAAAACACCCACGTTGCAAAATATTTAGGTCATGAATTATTATTACAGAGTATTATAGCTTAGCAATAAATTATAATTTATTTTCACATTCTCTTAACTCTCCCCAAACTTTTGTCTGTATATTTTGAAACCCATGATGCCCTTACACATGTCACCGTTTCCTTGGAAGTGAAGTTTCTGGTTCACCAGTCAACATTGTTCAGACTTTTTCAGCTCTTGGCAGCTCATTCTTTAAAGTCTGGATATGAATTTATGCTTCCTGTTGCAAGGGTTTCAGTTCCAATTTTTCATCAAACACTGGTCAAACTTTGGCAAACTAGGAACTCTGAAACTTTTGTCAATCCAATGGGTGAGAAACCAGAGGTTTAAACTGCATCCCTGATGGATGAGGCTGGGTGTATTTTCATCTGCACTGGCAATTCTGGCTTTCTCTCCTTTAACCTGTTTCATTCTTTTGTCTTTGATTGGAATATATGTGTCACTCTGGATCTGGTTGACGGGAATTCCGGAATTCCAAATATAAATTTGTCACTTATATGTTGTGTGTACTTAGATATGACATGACCTCTCTGTGGTTCAGTCCCTTCAAGAGGAAAATGGAGATTAAAGTAGTACTCTGTAGCTTTATCATAGTGGTTCAGAGAGCAAATACACATTGACCAATCTAACCAGTTAGAACAGATAGCAGCATACAGGAAGTGATTAATACACCCACCAGTATCTGGCATGGGGAGAAATGTTCTGTATGTAATTTGGATAGTTTTCTCATCTACAAAGAATTTTGCAAAATCAATTCCCACCTTGTTACTTTGTCAGGCAAGTATTTTAAACCTTAATGTAAACTCATTGTGTTTTGTTTTTATGTTTCTATTGCATATAATTAACAGTTTTAGTTGTGAAATCATAAAATTGTCACCCTACATTGTATTTCTAAAATATTTTGACGAGATTTAAGCCTTTCCTTTACCTGAAATTTATTTTCATAGAGATGAATCTCTAATTATCTTTGTTTCCATACAGATGACTAATTATTTCAAAAGGTTCTGATATGTGAGGCCACCTATCTCATAAATACAGGTCCCAGAGACCCTAGCATCTATTTCTAAGCTCTCAAGTCTATCTAATTAACATACTTTAACCCTGTAAAATACCACACTTCTAATTATGCCTGCCTCAAAATAATTTATTCATCTATTTAAAATAATATCCAGGAAAGTAACTTTTCCAAATCTTGTCATACCTTGTCTTGAATATTTATTCATAGTCAAGAATTTAAATTTTTTTTACTAAAGTACCTTAAAATATTTGTTGAAGTTTTTATTGGAATTACATTGAATTTATTGATCAACTTTGAGGTATATTTATGTATATGCTCATGAGTTGAATTTTCTTAGTCATAAATTAGACTTTTTTTGCATGGATATTTTTATAACTTTGCTGTATAAAACTATTGAGTCATTTCTCCTACACATCATGGAAGTTTAAATGCAATAGTGAATGGGTGTTTTTAATTTTATTTTAAAGCATTTACTTATTATTCAATGTGTATCTGTGTGTGCCTGAGTGTAGCTCTGCACACATACACATGCAATGCTCGAGACAGACTGTGTTTCATCATAACAAATTACAACTGCAACCCTGGGCTTGCTAATCTGGACCACAGTGAGATTGGAGAGACAGTTTCATTTCTTGTATTCTGTCTAATTTTGATATCCTGTGATAGGCACTTACTGTCTTTTGTCTATTCATTTGAATACATTTTATAAGACAGGTATTTTAATTTTTTTCTGATTTTCTCCAGAATCTTGTCTTCTATAAGGAGAAATGTTTTAATCATTGATTCGATGTTTTATAGATCATGAATTTGGGAAGACCCAGTTACACTAACTTTATTGTGCTGCAGGAAGGTACCACATTTTGTACATCAGGAAAATTTTGAGACGTTTTGTAAACTAATATGTGATAGACTTTAAAGTGCTACCAAAAAAAAAAAAACTTAACTGTTCCCTACACCTTGAGTATGGAGATATAGCTATTTTGACAACAGTGTGTCATGCTCGACTAACTGAACCACAACTACACTGTTGAAGCCTTATCTAGCCTACCTATATCAACATCTTGATCTATGAAAGTATGAAATGTGTTTTGTTTTTAAAAAATCCTTTGCATTCATATAGTTTTAGCTTTCTGATGTTAATCAGAATTCAACTTACAAATTTGAATATATATATATATATATATATATATATAATTTCCATCATAGCTATGGGTTTAGTTGCATCTTCAGTATATAAGGCTTACTGTAACTTGAGCTCTGGGAGGCAGACTCAGAGTCAGTGATGAGCAGGTGAGAGTGTACAGTGGTTCCCTCTGAACAGAAACATTATTTCCTGGAGAAAAGGTGGAGGTCTAAAACCTCAGAAAGGTCTGGAGACACACAAGATTCATGTGTCCCTCCTGGAGGTCACAGAAGCAGTAAGCGAGTGATGAGGGAGAGGAGACTCTCGGGGGAGACTCAAGTGATGGAGTTCTGTGAGTATGCATCGAGGCTCCATGATGCAGTAGCCTAGTGTCACCCAAGCCTCTGTAAGTAATCCATCAACTCGTGTTCCTGGAGTTAATGCCAATAAACTCATTGATTCAACAATCTAGGTGTGGGCAGAGTCATTTCTTTGGTGTATTGCCAGTATGAATAGATGTTTGTTTACAACTCTACAGAAAAAAGTCAAATATTCTACAAACGACACTAGAGCTGGTGTGGTCCTTCGTTATTGCTCCCAGTTAAGATAAGGGTGCCAAAACTTTATAGTCCAATGTCAAGTATTTATTCAAATGTGAGCTGAACTGGAGAACGTGTGGTTTGGGGCCAAGCAGGTTTGAGAAGTCAATGCAATCCCTGTAGAAGCTTCTGGATGATAGTGCTTTCCCACCAGAGTCCCCAGAATCTGGGATCCAAGTCCTTCATTAATGAAGAAGGATCTGTTGGTAAATCCACATTTTCACCACAGACCACATTTGGAGCTGTATGGGTTCACCTGGATTCACCAGCTGTTCTTGCAATCCAGCAGAGGATGGAAGCTTTTGTGTTAATTTCCATTACCACTTTTTTGTTATCTAAAGTGCGGAGCAGATCCTCTTGTCTACTTTTCTACATCTGTGATCTTCGAGACTTGCTTGGGATGTGAGTCAGGAGTTCATTCTTACTTTCAAATTTTGATCTAGGAGTCCAAAAAGACACTCAGTGTACCACCTTGGTAATAAAAACACTTCTCTACTTTGACTGAGTAACAGTACCCCAAGATGTTGACCAGGAGATAAACCTCATTGGAATGTGGACCCCTTTAAATCTGATATCCCTTCCTGTCATGTAGTGTGTAGGCCAGGCAAGCAATACTCTGCTCTACAATCCTATGAACTCTACCCGGCACTTGGTTTCCCTTTTCATGCTGGGAATTGAGGCTTCAGTAATCTGATCTTTGTTTGAGAATGGCATAAAATTCTCATCAGGCTACAAACAGGAGACACTTTAGGTTCACTTGGCAGCATTTATTAAAATGTAGGCTGGGATTTGGCTACATCTATAGATTAAATCGGGAGGGGGGACTGATCTCTTAGCAATATTGAGTCTTCAGATCTATTAACAGTCTCTAATTGTCTGGGGCACAGCTTAACAGAGCCTCCAGCCAGCATCTGCTTCCTGTTCATCTGGTTCTGTGAACACAGCACTATCAATATAGTGAACAAATGAGGGTTTCTGCCCAGACTTCCAGATGGTCTCTGTCTCTTCATACTATATTTTAACAAAGGGCAGAGGAGCTAACACAGCCCTGGAGCAAACTCATGATGTATCTTGTTGACTGTTTTAAATAAATGGAAACCTATATATTTCCTCTCTTTCTAAAGATAGGAACATGTATTTTCTAGATCAGCAGTTATCTGGTGCCATGAGCTGTGGTTTGAATGTAAAATGCCCTCCAGGCTCATGCATTTGAACACTGTTTCCCATCTGGCAGTGATGTTTTAGGGGTTGTGGATCCTTTGGGACATGAAGTCTTGTCAGAGGAAGTGGCTTAGTGGGAGGAGGCCTTGAGATTCTAGACACACCCCACTTTCTGCATACTGTTTCCTGACTATGGACACAATGTGACCAGGTGCTTCATGCTTCTGCAGCCATGCCTGCATCACTACAATGGATTATAGCCCTTTTCAAACTGTGAACTGAAATATACCCTTCTTTAGTTTTTTTTCTTGCCAGGGATGTGGTTATAACAATGAGAAAAAGTCACTAACACATCATGTTAATCTTCTTCAGCAAGGACATCATGTCCGCTTTGGTCTACACTCAGGCTGTGTTTGCACCTGTTCATCCTAATGAATTTTGTGGGTTTTGCAGGGCTCATACTGGCAAGTTAATGGGGACTGATGGAGTCCATTATTCTTGTATTCTTTAACAGAGTTAAATGTGGGACTCACTTCAATTGCTCCAATTTGACAATGGTTTATTTTTAAATGTATTGGTGTGAATAGTGAGGGGGGTTTCCGTTTGTCCTGTCCTACTAGAAAGCTCTGACACTACAGGTTGAAGACCCAGTGTGAAGGCCGTGATAACTGCTAGGCATGTGTGTTATGGTCATTAATGATGAACTGTGTGCGCTCACAGGCATGTTAGAATGCCTATGAGCTGGCCTTGGAGATTTCAGGTCTCCAGTGTGGCAGAGGGACAGCAATAACACTTGGCATCCATATCAATTTGGACTACGTAATCATCCTTGAAATTGATGTGGGATTCCCCTCTGTGTGTTGTGAATATGTTTTATTAGCATTGGTTAATAAAGAAGCTGTTTCACCTATGGCAGGGCAGAGTAGAGCCAGGTGGAAAATTAACAACAAAAGAGAGAGAGAGAGTGTGTGTGTGGGGGGGGGGGGGTGAAGTCAGGGAGATGCCATAATAGCTGTGGAAGGTGGAGGTGATGGAGGAAGGTCATTGGCTAATAAAGGAACTGCCCTGGACCATTTTATTGGTTAGAGGATAGGTGTGAGGAGTAAACAGAACAGAACGCTGGGAGGAAGAGGAAGTGAGGTCAGACGCCACAGCTCTCCTCTCTGGAGCAGACGCCTGAGAGAGATGCCATACTCCCAGCTCCCAGGCAGACACACGCCATGAAGCTCCGACCCAGGATGGACTAAGCTAGAATCTTCCCGGTAAGACCAGTTCTCACAGATTATTAGAGATGGGTTGATCGGGATATCAGAATTAGCCAGTAAGGGCTAGAGCTAAAGGGCCAAGCAGTGATTAAATGAATACAGTTTGTGTGTTGTTATTTCGGGCATAAGCTAACCGAGCAGGCAGCCGGGGTGCTGGGGACGCAGCCCCGCCGCTGCCCTTACTACTTCATGGAGGATACACTGGAACCTTAGGAAACTTACTGGTAGGTCACAGCCTTGTGGCGATACACAGATTGATAGAAATGAGTTAATTTGAGCTGTAAGAGTTAGCTAGGAATATGCTAGAGTCATTGATCAAACCGTGTTGTAATTAATATAGTTTCTGTGTAATTATTCAGATCTGGGTAGCTGGGAAACAAACAAGTAGTCTACTATAACAAAATGGCACCCACCATCTGGGCATGGGTCCACATAAGACCTAAAACAGAAACAAAGAGCTTAATAAAAAAAAAAAAAGAGGACTTATAGACCCACAAAAAATGGGAGACAGGCACAGCTTCTTGGTAACGACATTTTTTTTTCCAGAAAGGCTCTGTGTGCTGGCCACAAGCAGAGGCACAACTCCTTTAAGAAGGCTTCCTGGTTCATACTGGCATTACTAACAGCTCTGTCTCTTTCAGGAGGTCCGGCTACCGAACACTTAATTGGGGTTGTGAGCAGAGTGTTACAAGTTGCTTAATGGCAGCATAGACCCCACTGGGTCCCTGGAGCTGGGGCAGTGAGAATGACTTGCAGAATCCTGTGAATGTATCTCTGCCTTATTAAAAGGCCAAGAGAGGCAGAGCCAGCATCCAGGGCTGCTGTGACCACACTGCTTACCATTTTAAAATGCTACTTGTCAGAAAAGGATTTCAGATATACAATAGGAGAGATTCAAACATAAAAGACCTCTAAACGAGACACAGTGTGTTTAAAAATGTATGTAGGCTTGGGAGAGAGGTGAAAAAGAGTATAGAGTACTATAAAAAGAAGTAAAATCTTTAAAGAGACAGCAAAAGTAATATAAAAGAATACAGACTGCCATACATTAAATGAGTAAAGAAAAATAAGCCACATAAAGATGGAATATACACAGATAGTCTGAATTATGTATATTATTGTGTTTTATTTGAATTTTTTGACTACAGAGAGACATTTGATGCTGGGGACTGGTAAGTTAAACAACATAAAGATATTTTGACTTCAAATTTTGAGTCTAACGATATGTTGCTTTGGAAAAGAGGTTCTGCTTTTGTTTCCACAGAAGATGAGAACCTGTGAATTCCTTCCAGGCTAATGTGGTTTGATGAAACAAGATCCCCTGAAAGTTCTCCATGAACCCTAAAAGTACTTTGCCCAACAAAACAGGAAGCAGTTTGGAGAAACAATGCCTAGATTCCCAAAATGATTGTTTATAAATGTTTGTTTTCATTTAAAAGGGGTTTGGTATAAATTATTAATGGTCACAGTTAATCTCTTTTTTAAAAAAATAAAGAAGATATGATATAGAGATGAATACTTTGCATTGGTATGTATTTATTCTATTGATACAAATTTAAGGTCAAATTTGTTATATGTATTTCTGTTCTTGTTTAAGGTATTATGTTTAGACAGCTCATTTAAAAATGAAATGTATAATTAAAAATTACAGATTAATAGACAGTCATTTATAATCATCAAACTTACTGTCATGTTAGATTTTCTAGATATACAGAGATATATTTTAGTTAGGTAGATTATCTTCAACACTTCAAGATTTAAATTTAAATATATTTTAAGAACATAGTGTTTTCTAAACTGTGAGACATCTTTGCTTCTGGCAGCACCAGTTCAGATAGGTTTATCGGCAATGAAGAAACTTGTTATAGAATTTACCTTCAGTGTGACAAGGTTAGGCATTTGAACAAGAAACTGTTCTTGCCTGAACTGCCTGATGGTATGCTGTATGAACTAGACATGCAGGACCCACAGAAAAGTGTTGCTGAACTTTCCAAAAGATGGGATGGTCCTTCAGAGTCCTTGCTTCATACAAGAAACTTTCAGACATTCTGTAGACACAGAAGAAAACAACTGATAAACTTTGCCTTTACAAGGTAAAACAGATCTTCAAATTTTCTGCTTCATGGAAAATTCTACTGGACACTATGATCCTATAGGCTGAAGATTGATGCCCCAATATTACAGAAGAATTTTGGGTGACTGTTCAGGCAGTCAGAGATCTCTGTCAATTCTAGAATTTTGGAAGTTGCTTACAATGAGCTTCCTGTTTACTTAGAAAATATTATATCCTTCTGGGGTCTTTGAAGAATTGAAGACAGATAGTTATAGTTATGGTTTTTCACAATTATGATAAAAGATAAATTAGATAGAAAACTTTAGACTCACAAAGATAGGCTAGATGATAGAGTATTTTTCTTAATTTGTCAAATGTAAATTCACTAAATATTCTAACTATAATTCTTGCTTGATAACTGTTTTTTGTATATGTAATTTTACTAAGTTAAAGTTAAAACCTTACTTTTCATTTAGACAGAAAAGGGGAGATGATGTGGGATTCCCCTCTGTGTGCTGTGAATATGTTTTATTACCATTGGTTAATAAAAAAGCTGCTTTGGCTTATGGGAGTGCGGAATAAAGCCAGGCTGGAAATCCAAACAGAGATATATAGAAAGAGTAGGCAGAGTCATGGAGGAGCCATGTAACTGCAGAAAAAAGAAGGACACACGGGAACCTTAGGAAACTTACCAGCCTTGTGGCAATACACAGATTGGTAGAAATGAGTTAACTTAAGATGAAAGAGCTAATTAGGGATACACTAGAGTCATTGGCCAGTGTTGTAATAAATACAGTTTCTGTGTGATTATTCAGATCTGGGTGGCCAGGAAACGAATAAGCAATCTCCAACTACATGAAATGTTTGCATATTTCTTTTGTGTATGTGGAGTGCAAATGTCCAAATGCATGTGTGCAGAAGCCAGAAGCCAACCTTAAGAGTCTTCAGGACATTCCTTGTTACAGGCCAAATGGGCAAGGGTGGCTGGCCAGTGAGCTCTAGGTGTCTACCAACCTCCATCTCCCTAGGAGTGGCACCACACTCACTTTTTAAAATATGGGTTTTGTGGCTCAAACTCAGGTATGAATGTCAGGTAACTGACCAACAGATCTATCTCCCCAGTCTATATTGCTTTCTTTACAGCACAATTATTTGGTGAATGGTGGTAGATCTCTCCAAGGACATCTGAGAGAAGTACTGCCATTCAGATTACCATGGTATTACAGGCTCCTTTAAAATAGTGCTGTACTAGATAATTTTATGCCAACTTGACACAAGCTAAAGTAATATGAGAGGTGGGACCCTCATTTAAGAAAATGTCTCCATAATAACATTGGGCTGTACACAAGTTTGCAGGGCATTTTTTTAATTAGTGCTAGGACAGGGCCCAACCCATTGTGGGTGGTGCCATCCCTGGGCTGGTGATACTGGGTACTAAAAGAAAGCAGTCTGATCAAGCCATGGAGAGCAAAGCAGTGAGCAGTACCCATCCATGGCCTCTACACCAGCTCTTGCCTCCAAGTTTCTGCTCTGCTTGAATTCCTGACCTGACTTCCTTTGATGATAAACAATGATGTGGAAATGTAAGCCAAATAAATCCTTTCATTCCCAACTTGTGTCTTGCTCATGCTGTTTCTATAGCAACATAAACCCTAACTTAGACACTACTTCCAGCTGGTACATGCTGGTGCACCCTGCCATTTCACTACCCTCTTCCTAGTCAACCTAGGTATATGGGAAATCAGTGTGGCCAGGCTATGTTCTGAATGGTCACAGCAACTCCTTCCAGATTTTAATAAGATACTATAATTAATGCTGAGGGTATAATAACAAAGAGATAACAACAGCTAAATATTGACCATGTACATCATGTACTTGCTAAAGAAACATCTTGTTTGTTAAGTTTACCTCCTCTTACTTTACAGACATAGAGGGAGAAAGTGACAGACCTTGGGTGGAGACCTGTTTTTTCAACATCTCTAAACAAGGCAAGAGTACCACTGAGCGGGACAAAATGGGTGACTTAATGCTTACAAGCTTCAGTGGTACCTGGGAAATCACAGCTCGTGTCATTAATCCCAGCTAGGTGCTGATCACAGCATGTAGATTTTAGGAGGAGGAGTGTAACCTTATTGGTGCTTATCTCCCTTATCATCATATGTGGGCCTGGTCCTCATGAGTGGGACAAATGAGGCCCTCCACTTGATTTTTTATAATTTTAATTATTTATCAAAAATTCTTAAGAATATTTATTTTTCCTTCCTTTAAGCAATAGCTAAAAAGTTTGATATTTGCTGCGACACACAGGGGTAAGTGAACATAGCAACTGAGGTTTGTGGACAAATTTGAAAAGCTTAGTAATCTGTGAACGGAAATGTGGTAGAGAATAAAGACCAAACTTGTCTAGTGAATATTCTGGAAAATATTGAATCTTCATAAAAACTTGTTAATGTAAACTTGAAATGAAGAAGAATATCCATCGCTAGTATACAAGAATCGTGACAATCCTCAGTGAAGCACCCAGTTTACTGTGACTGGATTTACTTTCCACATGTTCTTTTGGCTTCTTAAACCTAACCACCTTTTCATACTCAGTCCTTTATTTGTGCAATTATAACATATTATTCCTTTGATCTGACCTTTCTCTGATTATTCATTTAACACCACACTTGACTTTTAATACCCAATTGATAATTCTGTTTCTGTTATCTTTCCCCAAAACAGTCAAACCAGCACAATAATAACCTCCAAATTCTTCCTTTTAGTTAAAATGCATACAGATCTTTAAAAGTAGTTTATTTAATTTTTTAAAAATTAACCTTTTCTCATTTCACACACCAGTTCTAGTTCCCACCCCCTTCCCTCCTCCCACTCCCTCCACCTACCCCTCTTTTTACCTTTTATCCACTTCTCAGAAAGGGTGGGGCTTTCCATGAGGAGTCAGCAAAGTCTAGCACATTGCTTTGAGACAGGACCAAGACCTTCCCCACTATATCTATGCTGAGCAAGGTATTCCTCCAGAGAAAATGGGTTCTAAAAAGCCAGTTCAAGCAGTAGGGATAAATCCTAGTCCCACTGCCAGTGGCCCCACAGTCTGCCGCAGCCATATACCTGTCAACCATATTCAGAGGGTCTAGTTTGGTCCTATGCTGGTTCCCCCACTGTCAGACCAGAGTCAGTGAGCTCCCATTAGCTCAGGTAAGTTGTTTCAGTGGGTATCTCCATCGTGGTCTTGATCCCTTTGCTTATATTATCCCTCCTCCCGCTCTTTGACTGGGCTTTGGGAGCTCAGTCCTGATGTGGGAGTGATTTCTTTCTAATCTGTTGCTTTCATTGGTTAATTAATAAACTGCCTTGGCCCATTTGATAGGCCAACCCTTAGGTAGGTGGAGTAAACAGAACAGAATGCTGGGAGAAAGAAGCTGAGTCAGGCAGTTGCCATGATTCTCCCACTCCAGATGCAGGTTAAGATCTTTCCTGGTAAGCCAGCTCATGGTGCTACACAGAATATTAGAAATGGGTTAGATCAATATGTAAGAACTAGCTAATAAGAGATTATAACTAATGGGCCAGGCAGTGTTTAAAAGAATACAGTTTCTGTGTAATTATTTCGGGGCATAAGTTAGCTGGTGGCCAGGAGCTGGGTGGCAGGAATTCGGCCTGTAGCTCCTTCAACACAGTCCATTGCTTCACTGTGGAGGTTCCATGATGATTTTTAAAACCTGGCACATGCTACCAGCTTAGGCACTGGGCATTATTTGTCTTGATTAACATTTCCCTGGGCTTGTAAATACATTTCTCTTGATTTTCAAAGGTTGTTGTATTTTTTTAAAAGACTTTTATTTTTATGTATGTGTGTTTAGGTACAGAGAAAAGAAGAGGGCATCAGATCCCCTGGAACTGGAGTTACAGACAGTGATAAGCCACCATGTGGATGCTCAGAGTCAAACATGGTTGAAGCTGCAAAACAATCCCACACCAGTTAAGAATTATGGATAATAAAAAGGGTTATTTATTTGAGGGGAAAAACTTATAGATCACCGTCCCAAACAACAGCCCTCCCGTCGCAAACAGGAAATAGAGAGTCTAGTCATCAGAAAGGGAGCCGGAGGCAAGAGAGGGGGCATCGGGTTCTACTGCTTTTTAAAGTATAAGAGACCATGCCCCAGTGGACTGGTGTCTTAAAGACTATTGGCTGAAGGAGCAGAAGGATCTCACAGAGCACACGATCCTCTACAAAAGCAATAAATATCTCTTAATCATTGATTCATCGCTACAGCCTTGGCTGCTGCACTTTTCTTCCATGCCATATTTTCAGAGCTCATGCATATAGCAGATTTTTTTCTATTTAGTCTGCCTTTTGGTAGGTAAATATATTCTCTCAAACTCATGATGACTACCCTGTTATTTGTTCTCATCGCCACCATCTTATTTGATGGGCTCCATCTACCTTGCTTCTTCATTTTTATCAGATAGGCCACATTTACTTTGCCCCTTTCTTCTTGCTAGCTGAGAAGTTAATTTCCATTTCTGTTTTCCTTTCCCTTCAAGTAGTATTTACATTTGTAATTTTAATGCACACAATTAACTAAGCTAAGACCAGCCAGCTTCTTTTCCGTATTATTGAACAAAAAGGAGTTTACAGGGATTTATCCCTGAGCCTCCCTCATCTGACGTCTTGTTTCATGGCTTGCTCTGTTTTGACACACTGACCTATGTACCCCACATGTTTGCCCATCCACCGTAATGTCAAAGACTTGTTCTTCCCATTTTGTCTCCGAGTTCAGTGACTTCACGTTCTTTTCCATTTAAATCAGCACCAGACACCAACAGAGCTGCTTCCCCTTTCTGCTTGGTTCTTCACAGTGACTCGAAGAATCCTCTGACTTATTTCTCCCCTTCATCCTTGAACCCGCATAGCATTAGAAAATTCATGTCCTTCATTCACTCACACCATCCTTCACTTAAGCCATTCGCCTATTTATTAGTCGTTCCTTGGACATTATTACCTGAGGCCGATGGTAACGCTGGAGTTAGGAAAATTCACTTCTGTGTATCTTGAGAATATTTATTATGTCATATAAAAGGTAGGAAGCGGGCGCACTTTACCTGGGGCTCTTGTAGTTATCCATTTTGGCAAAACGTTCCTGGGAATAAATGCTCTCCCGAAATAGGGCAGACTGGTGGAGGCACTGCAGCTACTCTGTCAGAGATGATAGCAGAGTTCCGATTCTCGCAGCAGGCCTTAGGGAAAGAAAGTCCATACAGTGAAATTCAAAACGAAATTGAAAACTTACTGCAGGCCATGTCCTTCGCCTTCCTTTTAACCTGGCCTACCCTCACTCTTGGTGGAACACACTGGACCTTTACATAGAGCTTACCCTCTATCATCTCTCCATTCCCTGTCTTTCCCAGGGCTCTGCTGGTCCCCCAAAGCCCTGGGCTCCACTAGGGTCACTGGCAGCGCCCACAACTCCTCAGGAATCTGTCTTGATATCTCGTAAAATGGGCTGAAATGCTGTAAATTCTGATTTTCTTTTTTTATTCTGGTTTTCTTTTTTTTTCTTTCTTTTGTTGTTTGTTTGCTGTTGAGACAGGGCTTTTCTGTGTAACCCGGGCTCTCCTGGGACTTATTTTGTAGACTAGGCTGGGCTCTAACTCTGCCTCCTGACTGCTGGGATTAAAGGCACGTGCTGCCACTGCCCAGCTTATTCTGACTTTCTTACTCATTCTCTCTTCCTGGCGCTCTCATCCATTGGGTAAGCATGTAGGAAATCACTGCATCTTCAGTAATAATCTAGGTTTCTCTAGGTGATGAGAGCAGCAACCGAAATACAAAGCAAACTCCCCGGGGCCTCCTCTTTACACACCTTACTCCAGAAGCAATTGACCATTCCCCAGCTCTGAAACTGTCTCCTCGGCTCCCTGAAGCTTCCTGTCACGACTCAGTGGACTGGCTTCCATTTTCAAGTTCTGCTTCAGCTGAGTAGCTCCTAGGCACTTCCCCCCACCAAGGGGTTGCTTCCCTGGCCCTCTGACACCTCTGTCCCCTTGGCAAAGTGCAGTAATTGTGGAACTTCTTGGGTACCAATTTCCATACTCATCAGCCCTTTATTCTACAAAGAATTCCTTTGTTCCTTACTACACAGGTCTGTAACTAAACTCTCACTTGACCATGACCAGGACAGAATGAAAGGCTCATTCAATTTCCTTCTGGCCTCTGACAGACAAGGAGTTCTTTTTAAGTAGTCCTGACCCAGGTGCCATAAGAAGTTTATCAAATAGATGACAGCCATTGGTCAAGTTGTTTGAAGAATTGTACATTTACAACTGTGAAATGGAAAGTCACCATAACTCTTCTTCTATATTTTAATTTGATACTGTGACTAATGATAAACATTTATGGTCCACGTGTCAGGTACTTGCTAAATGCTTACATTGCATTATCTAAGTCTACCCTCAGAAAAGACTTGGGATTTAATTGTTATTAAGCTCATCTGAAGAAAAATAATGTCTTTTTAACTGGAGAGAAAAGACTTGAATAAGTAAATTATCCACCAAAACTCCCCATCCTTTCCCAGTGAATGAAGACGTTGGAGTCTGAGCACTATGGCCTGGATTTGCAACCACCTTCAGAAAAAATAAGTAATGTTTTTTCAGGTCAGGTCTCATGTAGTACCAGAGTCAACACAGTGTGTGACACACTGTCATTTCTGTCAACAAGCACGCACCAAAGACCAGTGTGAGCTTCAAAGTTTTCAAAGTGTCTGACATCACAGTCTGAATGAGCAAAGACAAAGGTTGTTCTCCAGTGGGAATCCTGTGGGATCTACAGGATGCTCCTGTCCCAGGATGAGAGAGTCAGTTGCAGGGATGGGGGCAGCAAAGGGAAGAGCTAGAGAAAGAAGATCTTTTCTGGGTATATAACACAGATGCAGAACATTCTGACATGTGTCCCATAGAGGACAGAGCTTCCTACAACTTGAAGATAATGCAGTTAACTCCTGGTTTACCTACATTGTTCTTAGGAAGCTCTGGCTTCCATGGTAGAGAAGTCCTATTCTATGTTAAAGCTGTGGATCCAGGAAGATTTCTGAGGCTCCTTATGTTTTATGGGAGATTGATTGACCTTAGATGGGATTTGAAACAAAAATGAAAATAGAAAGATCTGTCACTCAAAAAAACGTATATTATAAAGACAGTTGCTAAGAATATCCAGTCAAGAGGACAGAGGCTACCATTCATGCAGTTTAAAGATTAATAGGTGTGGATATGTAATATAGTAGCCACAATGTGACATGTTCATAGTTAGGAGTAAGAATAAAATAGCATAGGCGTGCAGAAGAAGACAACAGCCCTCTGGGAGAGCCGCAGAATGGGTTCAACATCCAAATGTCACTTTCAAGCAAGGTTTAATTTCTTAGGGCCTTATTTTCCCTATCATTAAAGTGAGAGCTTTGGATTCTAACCAAGTACTCAGTTTTGAAATAAAGTGACAGAAAATTCAATCATTTATGATACCACTACTTTAATAATAGGACTTGATTTATAAAGTTCAGCACAGAAATGTAGGATAACTTCTCTGCAAACACCCACTTTTTTCTTAATATTAGAATTTTTATCTGAAATAATGAAGTATGAAATAAAATTTTTAAATGGTGTGAATATAATTTTAAAGAAAAATGAAATCATGAAACCAACTATGTCATGTGCTGAAAATGATGCAACTGGAGTCATCATGCTAAACAAAAGAATCTAGGCTAAGGAAGATGAATGTCACATGGTCCCTCTTATACAATTAACCTAGATTCAAAATTATATACATATATATATATATATATATATATAATTTATGTATTTTGATAATGTAGCCACCTCCACTGCTTCAAGTTTATCAACATAATTTCTTTCCATTAAATTATATATGTGTATATATAATACACATACACATATATATTTCCCCAAAGATTGACTATGCTCCAAGATAGGCCTCGCATCCAAGAGTATTTGGTCAACACATATTGGACTCTATAGCATTAAAAAGAAAGAGTCAACATAAAGCTCAATGGTGTGTGTGTGTGTGTGTATGTGTGTGTGTGTGTGTGTGTGTGTGTGTGTGTGTGTATAAATCTGGGTAGAGTTGGGGGAAGGTGAAGTATATAATCAAAATATATTGTACAAACTTTTCATAGAATAAAAATTATTAGTTGCAAAAGGAAAATACCACGATGAATCTCATTACTTGGTTTGCTGTCCTAAAAAGTTAATAAAAATCTTTTAAAAAAAAAAGAACTAAAATTTCCACGTTCAGAAAAGTCATTAGTAAGGGGCATTTAGGAGTTTCCTATGCCCTTTCTTCTTATGGCAGAGATACATCATAACAGTAGTGTGTGGTCTTTGTAGGTATCATTCCTAGAGAAATCAAGGTTCCAAGAGGTGAAGTAGGAAGGAAGGGTTTTCAGGAAGAGGGCACTAAGAGCATTAGCAGGGGTGTGTGAAATCTCTCTAGGATCTCCACCATGTCTGCTGTTTACTCTAGTTAAATGTCCCCAGGAGCCCAGGAGGCAAGACCTTAGGAAGCTAACTGGTACCAAATTATACTTATTGAGTCTAGTGATTTCCTTTAGAATTTTTCCTGATTTGATAATATGTTGAATTGATAATATATTAAATTGAGATAGAAAAATAGTTTGATGAAGAAGGAAAAGGGTTTGGAAAAACAGCACCATGGTGCTGCTTTAAGGGAAGAAAAAAATGTCAACAGTTCACTTAGAAAAGTATCAAAAAGTAAAGTGAAATGACACAAAGAAATTATGATCCAGGTCACAAGGCTTTCTGCTGAGTCATCGTTAGTGAGTCATGAGGTCACTGACTCTGAGTCATCACTTTTCTGCTATGTTATCATTTGATGGCTTTCTGAGTCATTTGACAGTTTGCCAAGTCACCTTTCAGAGTTTTGCTGAATCATCACTGAATCATTTTCAGTTTGCTGGGTCATCACTGAACTTTTTAAGTAGTCATTTTGCCTTCCTATGCGATAGCAATGATGTTGCCCTGGGTCACTGATAGGTATTGTGGTATGGCACTGCTGGGCATTTTGCTGAATCAGTACTTCTTTGGCCTTGACTACATCCCTTAAAATTCTCCTCACATGGCTTGGGATGTATTAGAATGATCTTTATCATTTACATGAGAGAAAAAATGTCATAAGACCATCTTGAGGGAAACATCTCACTTCATCCTTGATATAATGTGGTCATGCTGGAGCAAGCTATCTGATTTGTGCTCCCTCCAGCCTACAATTCTATAACCTTGCTGTGAAGATTCCAAGAAAACAGGGTTGCTTAACATCTACACTCAAATGTGATGGAACCCAAGTCCAGGAAATGCATGAGAAGTCGCAGGAACATTTGAGCATCATCAGGACCATACATTTGGCTGACTTCTCTATTCATGTTTTTTTTTAATGTCACCGTGGGTGGGCTCAGGCTCTGAAGGGTATGGACCTCTGACTGACTGTACACATGCTACCCCACTCACATTCTTGCATTCCTATCTTCCTTCTTTATTTGGACACACGCTCTCAAAGGATGTGTGGTAGACTGAGAGTTGGCTCTCAGAATTCCAAGTGGCAGTTTCCCAACTCACCCCAAGTAACATAATTGCTGCTTCTGAGCAAAGTTTTAAGGTGGAACTAGACTTCTGGTCCTTGACAATGATCGCAAAAAATGGCTTTCTTGCTTCAATTTCTTCATTTGTCTAATGGGGATAACAATCGGATCTACTTTTTTGATGTTGCTAACAGCAATGAGTGAGTTCATACATAGCAAAGTGTTTGAAGATCTGGCATATGAAATTAATAAGAGACTTACAATGAGCCCACAGGTCTCCTGTCTGTACTTTATTCAGGTATAGCTATCTATTACAAACCATAGAGTAACCACTAAAAGCATTTCAGTGGCTTAAATAATAAACTAACTGGGGAAGTAAAATGGAATTATGAAAATGCTTAATGTGAAGCTGGAAAAGAGGTTTTAAAAATAAAAAAAAACATAGAAGCAACAACAACAACAAGACTCAAGCAAGATGGCTGGTATACCAGTAATCACCAACTGCCAGGCACGGTGACAGACACCTTTAATCCCAGCACTTGGAAGGCAGAGGCAGGTGGATTCCTATGTGTATGAGACCAGCCTGGTATGCAGAGTGAGTCTCAGAACAGCTACATAATAGATAGAGCTTGTCTCAAAAAATAATAAAATAAAAAACCACAAACCATCAACCATATCAATAACTACATTAAATATGAATACCTGAATGCATCAATGAAACAGCAAGACTGGCAGTTTGAATTAAAAAAGCAATTGTCAATTATATACTCCCAACAAGAAATCAATTTTAAATGAATTTTAAAGATAAATTCTATATTAAACATTAACAAAAAGAAAAACCATGTGATTTTGACACAATATGCCTAAAAGCCAATACGTAGACATCAAGCAAATCAAGGACTTCATAAGAAGAAAGAGTGGGGATAACGAGATACATTATGTATGGATTAAGAAAACATAATCCTAAATGCACATGATCTTAATATTAGTAGGTAAATCCATATGGACCAAAGGGGCAGACTCACTACTACAGCTGACTGGAGACCTTCATCCATCTCTGTCCTTGACAGGGTATTCAGAGAGAGAACTAGCAAAAACAAGCATTGATGTTATTGATCAATTAAGCCTTCTTGAAGCTGATGAAACATTTATCACCAAATAGCAAAATACACTTTCATTTTTATATGTATAATATTCACCAAACAAGATCACATTCAAGCATCAAATATATCTCCACAAATTCAAGAGACTAAAACTTGTAGCAAGGACTACAATTCTTAGACCCTAGCAGAATTAAATTAGAAGTGACCAATAGGAGAGGAAAAGGCAGAATCATAGCTGCAGTCAGAGACACTCTCAACTCTATCTGTCATTTAGCAGTCTGCAAACGCTTGCGAATGGACTTCACAATAACCTGTGGCCACAGAGGAAGTCTCTAAAGAAGAGATGATTTCAAGGTGAGGGAAAGTGAGCATATAGCTCCTACAAGTGTGGGGAATCTTCCCAGAGGAGCATGTGATGTGGGACGCACATGCTGTGAATATGTTTCACTACTATTGATTAATAAAGAAGTTGATTTGGCCAATAGTCAGGCAGAATAGAGCCAGGTGGGAAATCCAGCAAAGATAAAGGGAAAAAAGGAGGCAGAGACTAAGAGACACCAGCAGTCTTCAGAGAAGCAAGATGTGAGACAGCAAGACACAAGCCTTGTGGTGAAATATAGAATAATAGAAATGGGTTAATTTAAGTTGTAAAAGATAGCTAATAATAAGCTTAAGCTAATAGACCAAACAGTTTATAATTAATATTAAGCCTTAGAATGTTTATTGGGAACTGGTAGGGGGAGAGAAACCTTCAGTTAGAGACATATGTGGTAGTAGCACAAAGTGTCTTCCACAAGAAAGAGAAGATTAACAAGATGGCTTGTGGGAGAAAGGCACCATCTGCCAACCCTGGCAGCCTGAGTTTGATAATAGGGCCTGAGTGGTAGAAGAAACTTCACTCTCGTAAATTTCTCACAGACCTACACACATGTTATGTCATGACCAAGACTCATTCCCAGCTCCAAATCAGTCAATGCCATGAAAACATTTTAAAAGAAAAGAAAGTTCAGATCACTAGCCATCAACTTTTCCCTTAAAAAAAAAAAAAACTGGGGGAGGGAAGCAAACCTAGCCTAAGGCAAGCTGGCAAAAATATATAATAAGAATAGACCAGGAAATGCTAAAATAAAGAATGAAAACCAATAATCATTAATGAATATAAAAGAGAATTTAACAAAATCCAACCTCCATTTATGGAAAAACTCTCAAAAACAAGGAATAAAAGAAAAATTTCCTACCTAACAAGTGCTTATGGAGTATCACACTGAATAAGGAAAAACTCACCACCTACCTAGGAAAAGCCTGGTCTCTCTCCCAGCTGTTTTCCACAAGGCCTGAACAGTACAATCAAACAAGAAAAACTATATATAAAAAAAAAAGTCCACACCAGAAAGAGAAAGGAGACCATATGTACTGGGCCAGCAAAATGCTCGGCAGCTGTCTGATGGCCTGAGCTTGGTACCTGGCACACTCAGGAGAGAACCAACCCCCACAAATTGGTCTCTGCCCTCCACACATGGCATGAGAACAGACACATGAGAACAGACACATACACACACGCGGGCAAATAAAAATCAATGAAATATAAATTCTCAATCAAGTTTACAGCAAGTGTCACATTAAAAATTGAAGCCATTCTTTTGCACTGCAAAGAACTAAAACCACATGGGATGACTGAGAGGTGGGTGGGGAACCTGCATACGCTGCTGGCCATCTGGATATGCTTGGAGATACAGGATCCTACTTAAAACAGGATATAATAAAAAGCCAAACCGTGCGCATTTACAAGTATGCTATTGACTAGGCAAAAATTTCCCCCAAAGAATTCCACAGAAATATTCTTAGACTAATAAAGGAGCTTGGCAAACTCACAGACTGAAGTTAGCAATTTGAATTCAAAAACAGGTAAGAGTGTGACTCTATCATAATGCCAAAGAATATCTTAGTCTTAAAACCATATACAGGATCTATATGTAGATTTACAAACTAAAAAACACTGATGGAGGGTTAGAAATGCTAAATACTGTTGAGGTGTGATCAACAGTAATGGCTTTAAAGGCTTGGTGGAGAAGTTCTGCCCAGTTCAAGTCTAGCAGTCAGGGTTCCCTGCCCTGTGGTAAATCCAAAGACCTCCCCGCTCCATCCAAGTCTAGGAAGGTGAGGGTCCCTTTTTAAACATTGCTGTAGTGATTCTAACACAAAGAAAGCAAAGGGACCAGGGAAGCCAAAATGATTCAGAAAGAAAATGTGAAGGAAGAGGACACATTTTCCCTTGACTAGACTTTTCGTAAAGCTACATCGTGGTACAGAAAAATGATAGACACATAAATCAGTGGGTAGACAGAGAAAGGAAACAAGATGGCAAAAATAAAACACAGTGGGCTGACTAGGAAGGTACGCATTCAGCTGACGAAACACTTACAGTGTCTTCACCAAGTACAGAATACGTGCAAATAAGCAAAAATAATGTCACCCTTCACCTCACATCATATGTGCCATCAACTCTAAATAGCTTCTAGACATAAATATAAAACATGAAACTAAAGACTCAGGAAACATCAGGAAAAAGCTGTAAAAACTTGTATTGGGGGAAAAACAGCTAGACCAGTAAAAAATAGTGAGAAAGTTTACAGTTCACCAAAATTAGAAATGTACAAGACCCACCTGGTTTACATAGTGAAAGCTTATATATATCCACAATATATATGTATATATCGTTTGTATGTATGTATGTATGTATATATACGTACACATATAATGTTTGATTTTATTAAAGGGCAGTAACTCAGAGAAATATTTGTAAATTACAGTTTGGTGAATTTTTTTTCTCACTAGGATGAATGAAGATCTCTCAAATCTCAAGAATTAAGAAATCAAAATTCCAGCCTTACAACACACGAGAGATATGAACTGACATTCAACCAAAGGAAATTCATGAATGGCAAATAAACCAAGAACAGCTATCCTATGTCATTAGTCATGGGGAAATTCAAATTAAAGCTGCATGAGATGTTATAATGTAACCAAATAAGACAGTGAACATTTTTGTCAGCAGTGATGGCACACACCTTTAATCACAGCACTCAAGAGGCAAAAGCAAGTAGATCTCTATGAGTTCAAAGACAACCTGGTCTGTACAGCAATTTCCAAGGACAGCCAAGGCTACACAGGAAAACCCTGACTCTAAAAAAATCAAAACAACAACAACAACAAAAGACAGTGAATATTTATAAAAGATTTATTTTATTTTTAGTTATATGTATGCATGTGTGTCTGTGTATGTTTATAAAGGTGCAGATAACCAAGCATCCCGGAGGTGCTGGGTCTTCTAGAGATGGAGTTATAGGCCGTCATTGATGTGGAAGGTGATGTGTGCTATGAATATGTTTTATTGCCATTGGTTAATAAAGGAGTTGCTTTCAGCCAATGGCTTAGCAGAGTAAAACCAGGCTGAAAGAGATAGAGAGAGAGAGTAGGCAGAGTCAGGGAGAAGTCATGAGCAGCCAGAGGAAAAAGATGCAAGCCATCAGTCAGAACATTTCAAGTAGGCCATGAACCTCATGGTAAAATATAAAATAAAAGAAATGGGTTAATTAAAGATATAAGAGTTAACCAAAAATGCCCTTAAGCTATTGGCCAAACAATATTGCAATTAATACAAATTTCTGTGTGATGATTTTGGGAGTCTGGAAGCCGGGAAACAAATGAGTAGCCTTGGACAACACATCATGAGCTGCCTAATGTGGCTGCTAGGAACCGAACTGTATGCTCTACAATACCAACGCAGGCTCTTCCTGCTGAGCCATCTCTCCAGTCCCACTGCTCACTTTGTTTTAAAACATGACTACACCAAGTTGTAGAAACCAACTGTAATACTAGCACATAGCCACTGAGAATGAAAACAATTGCGGCCTCTTTGGAAAAGGGTTTTGGAGTTCCTACAAAATTAAATGTGTACCTACCATATAATTCAACAACATTACTTCTAGTTATCAACCCCAAAGAAATGAAAATGGTGGAATGCTAAACATGGCCACACATGGGAACAAAATTAGAAATGTACAAGACCCATCTGGTTTACATAGTGAAAGCTTATATATATCCACAATATATATGTATATATCGTTTGTATGTATGTATGTATATATACGCACACATACAATGTTTGATTTTATTAAAGGGCAGTAACTCAAACTTTGGTTTGATTAACAAACCAAAGGATCAACTTTAAATTTATTTTGCAAAGTTTGAGAACTTTGATTCAAAATGTATCCTGTGAAATAATTCCATGTACAAAATACTCTAAGGAAGGTAAACAAAGCATTGGATTCCAGAAGTTTTGTAATAAGAGAAGCAATTATCTATAAAGAGAACAAGAATATTCTGAAGCTGATGGAACTAGTTTGTAGAAAACTGATGACAGATACATAGATATCTTCACCCAAACCATCTACATATTCCTCAAAACCCATAAAGCTGTTACCAGAAAGAATAAATTTAATCACATTTGAAAACTGTTCCTTTTCAGGAAGTCCATCAGTATCAAATTATTATGCAGAAACAATGATTACATTACCAAAGGAACCAGAAACCATACTTTCCAAGTGGAGAATCCTGGAGACCAAGTCATCAATCAGTGATCAACATTAATATTAGTGTAATAAGACCTATTATAAGAAAATAACAAGACAGGCACATGATCTCTCAGATACCCCTCTCAGCATTAGAGTCATAAGACACAGTGAATCAAACACTCTGACATAAGGAATCAGTAATATGGCTGTAGTACCTCTCTGAGTAAGTGCCTTCCACTTACTCAGGGGAAAACTCAAGCAAATCCAAGTAGACATCTTTCCTAGAAACAACTCATGGATGTTCTTCTTAAATGTCAAGGTCGTGAAAGACAGGAAGGAAAATCAGAGAGACTCAGACAACTTGAAAGACACTAAAATCAGCATGTGATGTGGTACCTGAGATTATATCCTTCGATAGAGACAAGAGACCAATGGGAAAGGTGGCTACTCAGACATTCTTCTGGTTCTGCTTTTGTGGAGGAACCCTTACTGACGGGAAACGCAGCTGCTTTTGAGACACCCATTTATTGAGTGAGTCTCTACTTCCTGTTCCTGATCCTCACTTGGTCCCATCACTCACCAGGATGCTAAGAGCTGTGACTCCCATGCTATGGCCCCTGTCAAAAATATGATTCTGCTCTATCTGGGTTTCAGCAGAAAGGTGGGCCTGGGACAGGTCACATGTTTTATTTTCTCTTGAATTCCTCAGTATTCCATAGATAAAAAAAATATAGCATTATATAGAGTTCAGAAATAACTTGAGATGGCTAAAGTGAATTGTAGTATAAGAGAAAGAAGAAGAAAAATCTATTTCCACAGTGCAAGTGAAAAACACAAACATTTAAAGAGCAGCCCCATATGTATTCATGTATTCTTCCCACAGGCTCCCTTTCCTTACCTTTCAATCTATTCTTTTCTCAAAAATGCCTTCTTCTTCTTCATATACCACCAGAGCAAATCATGCCATTCTTTATGATGGGACCCACAAGATTTTACCTGACAGGGAAGATTTCTTACCATCTCTTCAGTTCAAGACAACTCATGATAATATGAAGTACAATTAATAAAAACTCAGAAAGAGAAATTGGGGTTCAACCTGAAGATATGAAAAGCAAAACAGCCAGCCACTGACTTTTACAGCGACTTTAGTCTGAATTGGCAATCCTGCTTCCAAGAATCTCAGAATGGGATTGTGTCTGAGAGCTGTTTCCTTCCATTTATAATCCCCTCTAGTTCTGGGATTAAAGGCTTGGACCACTGGGATTAAAGGCATGCAACGTCCAGTTTCTATGGCAACTAGTGTGGCTACTAGAATTAAAGGTGTGTGTTATTATGGCCTGGTCTGTAAGGCCGGTCAGTGTGGCTGCTTTATTCTCTGAACATCAGGCAACCTTTATTTATTAAAATCCAAATGAAATGCCACTACATTAATATACAATACAACCCTTAAATCTAGGTTATCTGTAAGAAAGTATACAATATACTACTACTGTCTGGATATTATTTCCACAAATACAATATAATTTGGAGAGACCACCCCCAAACCTGTAGAAATATACATGAATTTTTACTGTGCCTTTTCTCAAGCCACACAGCAATCCTAAAAACTACCCGGTCATGTTGGAGGAGGGCTCATTTGTTCATCCCGGTGGCCCAGCTATCTTAGCCCCAAAATAAGCCACATAGAAACTGTATTCATTAAAACACCGCTTGGCCCATTAGCTCTAACTTCTTATTGGCTAACTCTTAGATTAATTTAATTCATTTCTATTAATCTGTATCTCACCATGTGGCAGTGACTTACTGGCAAAGATTCTAACTGGTGTCTGTCTCAGGCAGAGGATCCATGGCATCTCTCTTTGATTCTGCTTACTTCTTCCCAGAATTCAGTTCCATTTTCCCTGCCTACCTAAGTTCTGCCCTATCAACAGGCCAAGGCAGTTCCTTTATTAACCAATGAAAACAACACATAGATAGAAGAACCTCCTATACCATAGTCATATTGAAAAACATCTATTCTATACCTGATCTGTGTGCACTCTTCATGGAAGGAATGCTTGCCACACTTTAATAAGGTAGGAGCCATTCTTTGTACTTCTTGGTACAATTATTTTGAGGTCCTTGATAGGGTTTCCTCAGAAATATGAGGAGTGATAGTGGATTAGAGTCCCATATTTTATATAATTTCCAACTGAGATAAAGCTTTCTTAATATCAAGTTAAGGCAATTGATCGTGTGACATACTTTATGTATGGTATAGAACCACCAAACAAACATTCATCTTGACTGCTCAGAAACTCTTACTTCCATCGTGTGATATGTAATTCCTTAAAGTCAGCAGTCATTCAGCGAGGTGTCTCTCTGGGAGTGCAACAAAAGAGACAGGTGCTGACAGATAACCTATCCTGTACCAGGGATTCCTTTATGTTCATGAAATGAAATGCTGCTGGGAGAAAAGGTTGAATATAGGTCAGGGTAGCCTGGGACAGGAACGGAGAGCTTGCAGAGTTCTAAGAAGATGTCAGGAATGCAGCCAAGGCTGAGTTCCAGTGGTATAAAAACCGGACTTTTCTGGGGACAAAGCGGTGAACCTGGAAAGAAAGGTGTCAACATATTGCCCAGAGACAATGCTAAAGCTGTTTGGCATTTCCAAAGTTGTGACTGGAGTTTCTCTGAGCTCTAAAAGACCTGGACTGAATATTGACTTTATTTGTCAGGCCAGCCTATTTCCTACCTAGCCTCAGAGAGCAATATTGGTAACAAAAGCCATACATTCACTAACTGTAAGAGCAGAGCCTGGCATCTGGCATCTAATGCCCCATGGCTGCAGCAAGAAATGCTCTACCCATTCCCCATTTGCTTACAAAGAAATAAAGGAGAGAAAAAGAGAGGATGGGTGATAAATAGTTGATAGGAAGGTAGATGATAGATAGATAGATAGATAGATAGATAGATAGATAGATAGATAGATGATAGATAGATAGATGATAGATAGATAGATAGATAGATAGATAGATAGATAGATAGATGATAGATAGATGATAGATAGATAGATAGATAGATAGATAGATAGATGATAGATTGATAGATAGATAGATAGATAGATAGATAGATGATAGATAGATGATAGATAGATAGATAGATAGATAGATAGATAGATAGATAGATGATAGATAGATAGATAGATAGATAGATAGATAGATAGATAGATAGGTGATGCACAATGACACGAAGAGAAAGGATTACTTCTTATTAGTGGTTACTTGTGTCTTCTGCCGGGTTGGGGGGGGGGGGACCTGAATGAAGTTGTCCCTCCTCTGTGTGTGTGCAAGGGACTAGTCATCTTTCAAATTCATTTTATTTTAAAGTGTGTGTGTGTGTGTGTGTGTGTGTGTGTGTGTGTGTGTGTGTGTGTGTATGCTTGAGCATAGTTGCTTAAGGAGACCAAAAGAGGAAGTCAGATCCATAGACCTAAAGTTTCCAGTAGTTTTTAAGGCATGTATTGTGGGTGCTGGGAAATAAACTTGGGTCCTCTGCAAGAACAGCATACAGATACAGACTTTGCTCACACTGTCCCTGGAGGGCTTCCCTGTCGCTTTCTCTGAGGGAAGCCAGCTGCCGTGTGATGGTATACCTGGTGGAGAGCTACATGGCTAGGGTTGGAGGTAGCCTCTGGCCAAAAGTTATCAATGAACTGAGGTCCCTAGTATAAGAACTGCTGAGGAACTGAGTCTTATCAGTGACCATATGAGAATGCTTGAGTTGACCATATGATCATGTCACTGAGTTGAGTCTGTAGATGAACTGAGAATGACATCTTGACTTAACTAGCAAGACCCTTGGTTGCCATTGCCAAATTCCAGGGCCACAGGAACTCTGGGGTTGTAAGCATGTGTTGATGTCAGTAGGTCTATTAAACACCAATAGATAAGAAAATATCTTAAGCATATGACTATTATGGACACAGATATTTAAACAATGCTAATCATATTTTTTAAAAAACCTGTTACAGCTTGGCCTGGAATTCCAAAATCCATCCATAAGGTCCTTCTCTGTGACGGTGCAATCTTCATTTTATACCTGTCCCTGAGTAACCAGTGAAACACTGAGACAATAAACTAGAAATTCGAAGCTAAATCAGTTATATTTGTACCAGTCTTCATAGTCTCGAAGTTGAAGAGTTATATGTGATCTTAGATCTCTCTCTCTCTCTCTCTCTCTCCCTCTCTCTCTCTCCCTCTTTCTCTCCTTTCTCTCTCTCCATTTCCAAAATTTTTCACAAGAAAATATGCCAGTAAAAATTTTAATTACTCAAGGAGTAACCCACATTCTGGTTCACCTGGTCTCTTGCTTGATCAAGACTGGGCTTGGGTAGCTTTCTCCATTCACCTTGGTCTTTCTTTCCTTGCACTGACCCACTAAGCCTTGTCCACCTGTCTGATGGTCCATGTGTACATCACAGTCTGTGTATGCTGCCAACCTAGCAGAACAAATACCCCATGTTTCTATGCACTGTAGTCCCCCAGGGCACATGCTCCTAAGCACAGTAGGTAATGGCCCTTCTGTTTGAAACAAAGGAGCTCTGAGTGCTAGCAAACTCCTTCCAGGAATTGGAGCCCCTCTAGTCCAAGATTAAGAAAGATTTTAAGGCACTCCCATCTGAACCCTCTCCCTCCTCCCCACTGCCCCCAGATGTATGTTTTATGTTCTCTTAACTATGGAATCAGCATGGATTCCAGGGTCTAACCACCTCTACAAGTATCCCAGCTCTGCCTAACAGGCTGGTGAAGCTTGGCTAAGTGGTCCAGGTGCTGTGCATGTCTGGCAAATGAGATGCTGACTCAGTCTGTGGTTGGAAGTATTACATTAAATTAATACAGAACAGGTATAACATAGCAGCCGCCCAACCATTCCCCGTGAGTTTGCTGCAGCTATCAGCACAGGACACAGACTCAGTGTCTATGCCCCTCCCATCCCATAAACCCACTTGTTTAGTTTATGACATCCATCTACGTCTTCCCTATGTCTATATCCAGTGGTATCTTTATGAAACATCACATCATTAAGGGCATACGTCCTCCATGGGCACCAGGATGACCAAGAAAGAACAGATGAGCATTTAAGAGCAGACATTATCTTCACTCCAAATCTTTGAATTCATGTGCAGTTTGATCCATGGGATCAACAAAGAACAAAGAAAATCCCTCATCTCACCACTGTTTGGTTTTGTTTTAAAAATAGCTTTGCAGTTTAGAAGTACAATGATTTCTACAAATTTAGTGTTGAGCACTGCTGCCCAGATGCCTGCATCCTTAAATTTGTACCTGGGCCAGCCCAGAAGGGCACCTGGATCAATCTTCTTCCACCCGTCATCTTTCAGTTTTCTGATGCAGCAACCCATCCTGGCTATAGCAACCGAGAGGTGTGCAGCTTATTCCTGTGTATACAGTGCCCCATAGCCCCTGACTGATGTGTATAAAGGGCCCTGCAGGCCCTGACCAAAAGAAGCCATACAAATGCAAAGAATTCAGTGTGATCTTATCTGTGGAGTTAAGTTCAGGTCAGAACATCAGGCGGGATTTAAGCCATATCTCCCGCTCCCTTTGCTATTGTGGATTAAAGTCAGTCCATTTTAATGTTCCTAAATGTAATTTTTCTGGGGATAGAGAGACGTGCAGCGCTGAGGATTTAATGCATTGTGTTGTCATGGGGCTGATGATGTGGGCTCAGTGCTGGATGTCCACAGAAAGCTGTAGGATGCTAAGTTCCTTCTATTGCTGTTCTAGCAATGTGATATAATTAAGGGAAGCAAGAGGGCACCTAAGCAAAACGTTAAGAAGCTGGACAGCTTGAGAAAAAGGTCAAAGAAGGCTGAATTCACAGAATGACTTCCCAGTGTAGAGCGTTATCAGCCAGGATGGATGAGGAAGGGAGGCGGACTCAATCAGCAAGAGGATTGCTGAGTGTGGCTAACTGCTGGAGGGCGATTCGGAGCAAACCACAAAGTATTAAAAATTTTAAAAAAGCACCAAGGGATTAATTGTCATTCCGTTGGTCTGTGAGGAAACTGATACCAAATATAATTGAATTACTTCTCAATTATTTCTTCAGAGTGTTTAGCTTCAGCTAGTCTTTGGAGAAAGACTTCTCTCTCTCTTTTTTTTTTTTGCTTTGCACTGTAAATGGATTTCATAATATGGGTATTGTTCCTGCTTACTGTATTATCTTGTGCAAACTATTCTAGTTTGTTTCCCCTTCTTCTTTGCCAATGGGGTTGTTTACTTATCGGAATTGAAGTCAGAAGTGAGCATCTTCTGCCAGCAGGACAGAATTTCTAATAAATATGTAAATAATGCCTCTCTCTCAGCCACAGCCCCGGGTGTCCCTCTCACATAGACCACCCAGGCCACTGTCTGAGGCTCGGCAGGCTTGGCGATGAGGAGAACATTTTTATCAATCTAAAGATTCAAGAAGAAATGAAATTAAATTCCACTGAGAGAGCAGATGAGCAAAGACGAGGTGTGAAAAGGGGGTATGTCCTTGTGGTGGAAGAGATGGGTCATTTCCTTGGGTCCAAAGGTGAAGGTGTCTGAAGATTGAAAAAGCCTGTCCTAAGAAAGTGGACTTAGATAATTCAGGTTGGCTCCAGGTGGGAAAAAAAAATTAAACACTTCTTTGGTAGTAGGCCACAGCCATTATTTCAATAGCAATATAGTCCTCACATTAGTTACTAATCACAAGCCAGCTATACCCATCTCTTTCCACAGGACTTTCTGTCAATGGTAATTAACACCGGGGACCTGCACTACGCCATGAATGCAAAATCTTTCTTCATTTGTCATCCCATCTTTATGTGGGTTCTAGTGATGGTTTACCGTGAGTTCTTTTACCCACTGAGTCATCTCTCTGGCCCATGGACATACTCATGAGAGGTTTAAGAATAGGTGTTATGAAACCAGAATGGAAGAATATTTGTATTTTACTATGGTACATATTTCTCTTTGAAATGGGAATTCATGCTCTCAACACTGTTACACTGTGTGTGCCCTAGGTTGTGGGATACAGTGGGAAACAAGGCAAGGTCCTGCCCTCAGAACATCTACTCTGGTAGCCATAGTGGCAGTTACCATAGTGAGCTGTTTCGTAGGAAATCAATCAGTCCCTAGTATTTAGTAAGTTCTAATCACTCACATAGAGGGGTGGATTTCACACAGAGAGCTCCTCAACTGATGGACTAATCACTGGCCCATCGGACTCCAGCACCATGGTAGAAAGACCCTCTGTGAAGTTCTAGAAAAATGAATCCACCAGGATGCAGCCAGTAGGTTCAGAGCTAGAGCACAGTCGTACTTGAGGTCGAAGCCAGCGCACTGAGGTTGCTCACAGGCGCATACACAGGTAGAGGTTTACTGGAAGGCCAGCTCAGCTCCTGTCACATGGTATCTGAAACCACAGAAGTCTAGAACAGATTTCCCCCTGACTGGACCCTACTGTGATGACACCCCAAATGTCTTTCTAGAAGGAGGTTTGGCCTCTATTAAAGGGCATAGCGGGAACTGCTTACACTTAGTCTATTTCTTTGTGGAATAAAACAGAACAAGTGGGAGGAAGAGGCCTCCCTCCCTAGTGCTTTGGATCTTCTGACAGCTTTAATGGGTTTTACAAAATGAGTTCCCAGCAAGGAGATCCAGGACTGAGAGAAACAGGCTATCAGGGCTTTGTTGGGTGGCATGCTTGAGCGAGTCTCTCTTCATGATGAAAATAATTAATTAGAGTCATAAATTATGGATTACTAATCACTGCACATTGCATAGCAGAGACAGGCAGCTGTCTGGGACTCCTTCTCTTCTCTGAGGGTGCCTGACCTTAGTGACATCCTAACGGCATTACCGGCTCCATAGCTGGGAAACCAAGTGTTCATCAGTGTTAGAAGCTGCGAGGAAGAAGGGATGCCAGAAAGGGCTAGAATCATCCAGCAGAATTCCTGTTCCATTTTGGATGGAGGCCATAGCTTGAGAGAAAGACAATTTTGTTACATATTAAACAGAACTTCAGAGTGTCACCAAGCCATGGTGACAGGCAGCTAGCCCTCCTCAAAAGCAAAATTATTCATTTTGATATTAGGCACAAAGTCAAATTTAAAAATGAAATTTCTAATATCATTGAATGTTGAACAGCTATTAAAATGATATTTACATAGAGTTTTTAATGATATGGAAAAATCATAACCTTAAGCAAAAAAGTGGAATAAAAATTACATTAATATACAGAATGATCTTAATAAGGTTTTTAAAAGCATGGGGGAAATGTGTGATGGAAATAAGCCCAAATTTTAGCACGTTGGAATTAAAGATATTTTTTTTGCTTGTATTAAAATGTATGCATTTTCTAAATTGTTAAAATATTACCATGTATTACACTTCAGAGTAATGTAAGGGATGTGAAAAAAAATTAAAACTGGTAATAATAACCACGTTGATCTGAGGTAAAAGCTACTCTCAGCCCTACACTGAGATTCCTTTTATTGATGTGAAAGACAGCAAATACTGAAACTCCTGGTTGCCAGTCCCTGTTGGCTTTCTCTTGCTGTGATAAACAGCATGATCAAAAGCAACCCAGGAAGCAAAGGGTTTGACTTACAGTTTTATGTCACAATCTACCATTGAGGGGACTCAGAGCAGAAACTCAGGCAGGAACTGATGCAAAATCACAGGGCAATGCTGCTTTCTGGCTTGCTTGCTCAGCTGGCTCTCTTACATAGCCTAGAACTGCCTGCCTAGGCATGGTGCTGCCCACAGTGGACTGGCCCCTTCCTACATGGATTAGCAATCAAGAAAATGCCCATGTATATACCCACTTGATGTAGGTGGGTCTGCCGCTCCTATTTCTACACCCACTAGCTAATCTAATCTAACCTGGACAATTCCTCAAAATGAAGGGTTCTTCTTCCCAGGTGATTGCAGTTTGTGACAGGTAGAACACAATAAAATGAACAAGGACAGTGCCCAAGATGCTGTGATGAGCAGAATATGTCAGTATAAGCCAAAATGAAGGTACATATTTTTGATATTAAAAATTTCCCACAGAAGAAACGGCAAGTCTTTCCCCAATGGCCAGTCGCAGAACAGGACAGTTTGCAACACTCCAGACAGCTGAGAAGCAACACCCTGCGCTCGTTTTTGTTTGTTGTTTTGTTTTTGTAATGTTATGCACTATGAGGCAACCCGAGTTTTTATTCATCATCATCATCATTATTATATCAAGTTTTCAGTTCTATTTTCAAGTTTAAAAGTTGGATATTTTGTTAGGAAATAATTAGTTTTCAGCCCACGGTGTGCATATATTCTTAATACTTACATCTATGAGTTTATTTTTTATTACATTTTTGTGAGGCAAATATTTTTAATGTTTATGAAGTTAAATTTACAAACCTTCCTTTTTGCTACTTTAGGACAAAAGGAGATTAGAGTTTTAGTCACTTGTAATACATTTATTGACTTAAATTGTGCTCCATGCCCCAATCCGTGTTGAATTGTCATGTTCACCATTTACAATCACCCAAGGCACAAACTGACTATATTTATCTCTTGCAGACCAACTCCAGAAACAAGTTAGAAATATCCTAGTCTACGAGCAGAGGGTTTACCCAGCAACTAATGTTGACCAATCTCGTCTGTTTGCTGCCCACCCTCAGATCTGTGTTCTGTGGATTTCTTGGCTCTATTTAGTATGTTATTTCACTGTGACTCAAAGGCATTCTGTCTCCTTGAAGAATAGCTATCTCTCTGCAGTCAACTGCGATCTCCTACCTACCTAAAAGTTGGCAAAATAAATCTTTAACACAAAATATAGCCATTAAGCCCATGTATGCATACAACCATATGTGTGCAGAAGACCACAGTGTTTGCAGCAATCCATCTGGGCTGATTCCTTGCTTGAAAGAAGCCTATGCCAGGTGCTGAGTGTCCTGCAGACAAATATTACACATAGCACCTTTCCTGACGGAGCTAAGCCTCATCAAGAAATTAAACACACGAGGGAAGTAGACCAAACAAAAATACTGTCTGTGATCATGTGCCATCTATATCCTGTACACACTGACTGTAGGCACAGAAGCCATTAATGCAGAGAAGGGAAAAGGAGGATCCTGCAGGGAGTACAGATGGGTAAGGAAAGGAGGGGTAAGCAGGATGGGATCACTCACACTTTTTTATGAACCATATTGAGCTGAGCACCTCTTGTGTACAAAACAATAAGCAGCTGCTTCATTAAAGGGCAAAAATGTAACCACTGACCCTGTTCAACAAGTTATGACATTGTATCATGTGCAGGTTATCATATTAAACAAATTAAGCAGGTCTCCGGAAAACAAATGTCATTTTCTCACTTGTGGGTCCTATGTTTTACATAGATACATAATCATGCATGTGTATATGACAGGAAAGCAGAAGTAAGACCCCTCTGTCTAGGGGGCAAAGAGGAGAAAGAGGATAGGAGGAAGGAAAGATACATGGTGTTTAGCTTCATTTCTGTTGCTACATAACACGCCCTAACAAAAAGCAACCTAGGGGATAAAGGTTACAGTTCCAGACTACAGTCCATTACTGTGGAGAAGTCAAGGCAGGAGCTTCTAACAGCTGGAGAGTGGAAGGGAATGAATGAATGCATGCTCACCTGTTTGTGTATGCTCAGCTTAATTTCTCTTCTATAGTTCATCACCTCCTACCAGTGATCTGGGTCTTCCCACATTCAATTAGCTTCATGAATTTAACCCCCATACACATACCAACATACAGGTCCAACTGACAATAAAGCTAACCAAGGAGGCCATTATCACTGGATGGACAATGGACTTGTGTGAAAGTGCCCACATGTAGCACATTACTGTGTGCCATGAGTATACATGGTGGAAACAAGCTCATTTTTTTTTATTGAAAAAAAAATTTCTGCCTCCTCCCAGCCTCCCATTTCCCTCCCCCTCCTCCCGCCCCTCTCCCCCTCCCCCCACTCCTCTCCCCCTCCCTCTCCAGTCCGAAGAGCAGTCAGGGTTCCCTGCCCTGTGGAAAGTCCAAGGTCCTCCCCCCTATATCCAGGTCTAGGAAGGTGAACATCCAAACTGGCTAGGCTCCCACAAAGCCAGTACGTGCAGTGGGATCAAAACCCAGTGCCATTGTCCTTGGCTTCTCATCAGCCCTCATTGTCCATCATGTTCAGAGAGTCCGGTTTTATCCCATGCTTTTTCAGTCACAGTCCAGCTGGCCTTGGTGAGCTCCCAATAGTTCAGCCCCACTGTCTCAGTGGGTGGGTGCACCCCTCGTGGTCCTGACTTCCATGCTCATGTTCTCCCTCCTTCTGCTCCTCATTGGGACTTTGGGAGCTTAGTCCGATGCTCCAGTGTGGGTTGAGACTTGAACCTAGAGTGGCTCCCAGGTGCCCAGGGCAATGTCCCCAGTTAGTTCTTTGGGCAGCTGAGGATAGGGAACCTGAAATGACCCTATCCTATAGCCATACTGATGAATATCTTGCATATCACCATAGAACCTTCATCTAGCAATGGATGGAGATAGAAACAAACTGATTTTTATACCTGGAACCCTCCTTAACAATATCACTGAATAGTGAATAATAAGATCCATGAAGCAAATTCTGCAACCAAAGAGGTGAAGAACACAGGATCAAGAATAGCAAACTAGCTCATATGAATTCATCTTCTCTTGATGTGGGAAGGCACCTGCAATTTGAGTCTAAGATGATCCAATTTGGAGAGCCGTTCCAGTACCTTCTCTACTTTCTGCTTCCAGGCAGTTCCTGATGCTTTTTACTGGCTTAGACGCTGTTCAGAGAGGCAAATCCAGGGATGGAT
The DNA here is from genome assembly GCF_018167655.1 of Microtus oregoni. Classification (NCBI taxonomy): domain Eukaryota; kingdom Metazoa; phylum Chordata; class Mammalia; order Rodentia; family Cricetidae; genus Microtus; species Microtus oregoni. The sequence continues at coordinate 17,766,057 of NW_024543221.1, read as the reverse complement.
GACCTCTAGAAGCCCTCTACCTCTAGGCTGGGACAGTTAGCCTCTTCACCAAACAGCTGCCTTCACATCACTTCAAGCCTTTGACACAGTCACAGAGGGCACCAAGCTTCAGAGAGAGAAAGAATTTCCCCGAAGAAAGACTTTGCCTCTGATGTGGTTGAGGGTTAGTGCTAAGTAGCAAAGGTGGTTCTGAAAGGGTCACTGGGGGAAGGTGAATCTCCTAACCCTGCATGGCACAGTGTGGTGGGAACTGAAGATCAGAACTCACGGATCATGCAGGGAAGCTGAAACTCAGGGCAGCACATTAAGCACAAAAGATTGGAAGCGAACATGAGGTGTTATTGGTTTGGGGAGATGGGCTGTTTCCCCAAGGTCTGTAATTAGAACTGGGAACCTTTTGCATGTAATTAAGTAGGAGATTGGTTTAACAACCACAGCTGAGCGAGTCTGAAATATTTTTTTTTCCCCATCTAGCATTTGGGATTAGGATTTTCTTCCTCTCTCTCTTCCACTTGTGAAATGTGAGTTTCCGAGTTTCCTGGCTATTTAGGAAATGGAGGCTAATTCCACTGCCACAGCATTTTAGCGGCTAATAATAACGAGACATATTTTGCATACTCGATGTGAGATCAACAAGGCGCCCTACCGAAACATGATGGCCTTTGCGATGCTTTTTCCCCCTCAAGGAAGCTGTCATGGCGCAGCTGATTAATTACTGTAATAATCATAATTTTTAAAAATTAAAAAAATCCTCTTTCCACTCGCTAAGTACACTGCAGATAGGTGCCAGAGGTAATTATTGTCTAGAAGTACTTCCAAATTATCTTTTCTAATCCAGCCATGCTGACATTTTTGAGAGGAAAAAAAGTGTTTTGTCTCTTCTCTTGTGATCAGGGTGACATTTGCATATGCAAACAGTGGAACCGTCTGTGTGGATGCTCACTGTAGGTATGATTTATGAGGCCAGCCCATTGTGTTTGCTATCGCTCTGTGGGAAAGGTCATTCAACAAAGAAGCTCCACCTACTTGGTCTATTGCTCATCTTGAGATGTTTTAATTGTTAGTCTTGTACTGACTTCTGGGCAGCCTTTGTGGCTTGAGCTGTGGACTCTGCTTCGTCCAGGTTTTGCATCTCGTCCTCAGCACTTGTTAGGTGATCAGGTTAAGGAAGACCCGCAGAAAATCTAAGTTTCGTACTGGGTCAATGAGTTCAACTTTCTCCATAGGACAGATTGCCATTTCAGAATATTAGCAGCTCTGTACTTGAACTTAACATGATGGAGCTGAGCTGCCTCCTGTCGGACGTTTCCCTTCATGGGGGCTGATAGGCAAGAGTATTTCTCTCAGGCTTTGCGGTGAGTAGGAGCATGAAATCGTGCAACCTCACAGAAAGTCCTCAGATACTCTCTTTAACCCCTTTCTCCACGACTCTCCTCTCAAACAGCCCTGAGCTGGCTTTTTAGTCCAGTGCCAAGAATTCATCTCCTAGTTTATAAGAAATCCTACCCATTTGTTTTAAACTGAGACTCAGTGGACATTGAGAAAGAGGGATGGAAAGACTGTAAAAACCAGAGGGCCCAGAAGTCTTCTGCAAGATTGTATCTCCTGGAAATTATAAAAAAGCTTCACCCATGGTACTTCAACATATGACTGCTTAACCAAGACCTGAACAAGGACAGTACGAACAGACATGCTGATGTGGAAAGATGAAACCTCGCTGGACACCAACCCTTGATGAAGAGATACAGACAATTAATGACCACTAAGAGGGGCAAGGATGAGCCCCCCAATAGGTTATCCAATACCAAGTGATCGGCCCTGAACTCATATACACAAGGAACATCAAAGAGACTCAGACAGTCGACTTTTATTTTTTTTACATTTATATACCAACATAACAATAATAAAGAAAAAGAGATCTTGAATTTTAGGGTAGGTGATGGGGGGGTATGTTGTGGGGAAAAAGGAAGGATGGAATGATGTGATTATTTTTTAGTTTAACTTTTTTTTGCAAATAGAAAGAAAATATTTCTCTCATATGGCAAAGGAGACTCAAATCCATTCAGTTCAGCAGATAAATAGTTCCCCAAATGAATATCATTGTGAGGTAGTCACTAAATAAGACTATTTGGACATGGAATTAAACCAATAGTTTATTGGTCAGCCTTTGACTGCCCAGAAACTCAGTGCAATCTCAAGCCTTTCTCAGGGTAAACTTTTCAGCACAAAACTCATATTGTGGGCTAATACATCTCAGTTAGAAAGAACATTTAGCTCAAAGTGGAACTACAGGAGCCCAAAAGCAAGCTTAGTACATGGAGGGACTTTCCCAGAACTATGGGCTTTGATGGATTAGGTCTTTGTTCTCATTTTTGGCAGGTGTTGCTGCCTACATGCTGGGCTCCACAGCCTGAATGGTACTTCCATTACGGCACCAGTTGTGTTATGATCTGGGACCTACTGAGGTCTGGGGGCTTGTTATAATGTGATCTTTCATTGTCTCTAAATTTGTTAGAATAGTACTTACCTCTTACTTGTTTTGATGGTGTTATTATAAACATGATGGTGGACACAATAGGCCATGACCACATGGACCTGTCTAGAGTTCTATACCCTTTCTAATGTATTAGAGGCAACTCTACTGCATTATCTCCCATTAGAGACATTTATGGAGGAAAAAGAAATCAGTAGCACTATTATAATGATAGGCTTGAATATGTTTATCTATTATGATAATTTCAGCCTCAAGTAAAAAGTCCACATCTAATCAGTTTAAAACTAAGAAAATGTATCTGTTTATATCATAAAATTGAAGGGAGATGGACTTTGGGATTTATTAATTTGATGACCCAGGGTTTTCATTAAGGACACTGGTTATTTCCAGACTCTTTTGCCAGGCACACTACAAATTTCAGTTCAGATTCCATGCATCTAGAGCAGCTGCCAGCAGCAAGGATGGCTGCTTGTGGTTTTGAGCAGGGATGATGAAAGGGAAAAGTATGATTTCCCATCACCCCCTCAGGGGGGAGAAACTTCCCCCGGCTGAGCATGCAGCACCATCACCAGAGTTCACTTTTCTTCAGCCTGCCCCTTGGTGACCAGACCCCAGAGGTAGGCTGAGCCTGGCAGACCCACCTTGGAGCTGAGTGTGAGATACTGCTAGCCCCACGCGGGTGGGGGCCTTAGTCCATTCCTACTGCTGTATCAAAACAATGACTCACAAACAGCATTTTCCCAGTGTTGAAGTTCTGCAAATCCAACATCAAGAAGCCTGCAAATGTGGTGTCCATTGGGGGTTCAGTCTCATTTCTGTGGTTGCAACTTAGTGTTAATCTGCTGGATGAGGAAGGCTGTGTCCACACACTGGCTGAAGAGAGGGTCTCAGGCAGCTCTCAATCCTCTTTAATAGAACATAAAAATCTGCAGCCTCTTTATAAAGGCCCTTGCTCTTATGACCACCATAATGAGTATTAAATTTCAATACATGGATTTTTGGAGAAACACACATTCATGGAATGAGTGACTACATCACAATAGAGAGGAGAGAGCCAGACTCCTGTTCCATAGGCAATGGTGAGTTTCCTGATTCCAACAATCATGACCCATAAAAAAATCAAACAAAACAGAACAAAAGCAATATCAGGTAGGTCTGGGCTCAAATATGTATATTTAAAAACAATTCTAAGACTGGGGTGTAGTTTGCAAATAGTTGCCAATCATGTAAGAGTTTGATTCTCAGCACTACAGAGTAATGAGAATAATAATTATCATTATTATCTTACATTTTATGGGAATACAACATTCAATACTCATCCCACTGATGCCTGTGTCCTAGCTTAAGAAGCAGAGACACATGATAAATGAGATGCTTGCAGGATGAGATAAGGGTCTGTGTTCCATCGGCATTTTTCAAATGAGGCATGTCAAGATAGAAGATATGCATGATGCCCCTACAACCTCTTACAGGAAGCTTTGCAGAAAAACTATCAAATTTATTCTGTTATTTATTTTAAAAGGTTTTAAAGGACCAAAAGATAGCTCCATCCATAGAACTGTCCTGCCTCAAGACAGCTGACCCTGCAACACTCCTTGTCAGGTACTTACTGTGCCTGTTTATCTCCAGAAGACTCTTTCTCTGGGCATTTCATTCATGTCCATCTCCATGCAGCAAATTATTGCTCTTCACTCCTTAACCCTTTGCATTATCTCTCCCTGTGTCTACATGAACTCCTGCATGGCCTCAGTGTTTTCTTCTTTCTTCCTTTCACATGTGACTCTACTCCAGCTGCCAGCTGGTTTGTGATACAAAATTTCGGTGGATTCCTGAGATGCCCAAGCATGTGGAGAGCAGGGTGGTCCAGACACAATGAAAATGCCACTCCTAAGCCAATGACCCAATGAGCCCGAGAGCTACGCTTTCAGCTGGACGCTTCACTTTGTTTGTTCAGGGGATCCGTGATTTGTTCATCTTTCCTGCCTCTCTTTAGAATTTCACTTACACAAATAAATATTTCAAAATACAAGCGAAGGTCACTAGACTGTCTTTTAACTCTGTTACTCTTGCTCTCTTACTCAAGGCTCCCTTTTCTTTTTAAAAACTCTTCTTTTTACCTTGCTCAGAATAAAGGATCATGTTCTGTTTTCAATATTATTCTATGACCTTAACTGATATTTTTCTCTTCTCAACAATCATTATCTCTTTCCTTACAAATTGACATGATTCATTTATTATTTCTTTAATTATTTCTCTCTTCTTTTGTTTTTAATCTGTAGGGAACATGTGGCGTGTTTTGACACTCAGAAACTCATCTTCTAGTTATTTGATTGAGATCAATTTCCACCTGAGAGACAGAGCTTGCCTCATCCCCAATGCTGTATTTGTCGATGGGAATGAGATCTGCAACCCGCTAAGCACAAAACATCAGCACCACAGGGACCAATACCATGGGCCCTCAGAGAGATTCCCAAAGTGCCCTCAGTCCTAGAGGCCCAGGTTGCTTACATTCTCTGCAGACCCCAGACATCACTCCCATTATCCCAACACAACAGTTTGTTAACTGAGGGAAGCATGCTGCACTGGAAAGACACTCATGCAAACAGCGATGCATTCCATCAGATAGGAGCTATGCAACTCAGGATGGCTGGCCGGAATAAAACAGAACATTAACTGGGGAGGAGAAGGCTTGGATCAAGAACCTCATCAACTGTGTAAGGACTGGGCAGTTGTACAGTCAAAGTAAAGCTGGGGCAGGGGCACTGGCAAACTGGGTTTAGTAAGCCCACTAGGAGGCCTCTTGGCCTTTAGTACTTAGTAGTGGATTTGTGTATGGAGAGTTCCTGTTCATTTATTTCTTCATAATTAAAAAACTGTCCATAAAGCCCCTACTGTGGGATAGATGGTGTTCCAGTCCCTACAGACAAAGCAATGAGCATGATAGAGACAACACTTTTCCTCCTAGAAGTCCCCACAAGATTATAGTCTGCTAAAAAAAAAAAAAATAACAAATGTAAAGTGTCAAAATGTCACCTGAGCTCTAGGAAATGGAGAAAAGCAGCATGAATTAAACAGATGTGACAAGGTGGGGATGTTACCTGATAAAGGTGGGTAGAGGGAACAGGCTCCCATGTAGAGAAAGAACATTCTGGAAATAGTGTCAGAAAAGGACATAGACAGAGTCAAAAATAAGACAAACCAGCAAAGAAGTTGGGAGCAGATATGCAAAGCCCTCAGACCTTGGCATCTAGTTTAGCTTGGTACTGGTCAAATTAAGATTACTATAACAATGCCCCCCTATATCAACATACAGAGAGGAGCAGCGATTTTTGATCCATGGGTTTGGAGGTTCTAGCTTGGGACTGATTCGCCTCACACCTCTTGATCTCTTGAGAGACCACACTTCACGCACAGGCATATGACAAAATGTCTTACCTCATAAGCTGGGAACAAGAGGAATAAATGAGGTCTCACAATCCCCCTCAAAGGCACATCTTCAATAACTTCATGACCTCCCACAAAGCACAACCTACCAAAGGTCATATCCTCTGCCACTACCACCACCTAAGGAAGCAAGTCTTTAACACAGGGACCTTTGGGGAACTTCAATATCCAAACATTTTATTTGATGGAGCAGAAAAATCATACAATGTTAGTAAAGAGGCAACAAGATGGTAGTGAACTATGATGAGGAGGGTGTCAAAGGGGACGCAATACTTGGTAGAGCTGGGTTTTGTTCCATCTCCATAAAATGGGGACACTTGACAATTTGTACCCTGGGTTTTTGTCATGCCTGAATGGCACTGCATGTGAAGAACTTGAAGTTGTTCTCAGTAACCAAGTGGGATCAGATGTTGTGCTCATCTCCACTCTCTGTTGACCTTCAACTGCATTTTAAGTACAAATATTTTAAGTAAAATTATGCTAACATCAATATATTTTTGTGGGAAAAGTATGTTTCCTGTGCACTCCATTAAACCAATTTAGTTTCTTGATCAATGTTCCATGCTGCTCAATTTAATCATTTGTAGCATTTCCCATTTTCATTAGCATTATGTCTTTTCCATTTCAATTTTACAGCAAGATTGAAACATCTCTGAAATTTCAAGGATGGAGTCAAATCACAAGTTCAGTATGGTGTGGCTAACATGCTCTTATATGGAAGGTTCCTTCAATTCACCAGGTTAACTCACTTACTTAAATATGCACAGCTACTAAGTGCCCCAGCTGAGAGTCCACCAGAAGTCTAGTTCCTTATGTTGCCAGGAGTTTTCACCATGGTGCTTTTCTGTAGATCACACAGAGAAGAAATGAAAAAATACAATTGATTACCGACATACCAGAGTTAGCAGAAAGCTTAATGCTGTAATGTATGGGTAAGCGGTTTTGTAAATTGTGCAGTCCTGGGTTAGTGCTAGTAATAGCATGAAAATAAGACCCGCCTCTGGGATTAGGACAGTACAAGGAATGCATTGCATGGAAGTCTTAATTTGCCATATGCATCACCCCTCTTTCTCAGTACAGCCCGAGAGCCTCCACAAAGGAGGACGGAACTTGGATTTGGCCCAAGGAAGGTCTAAGAACCATAATTGACTACAGCGACAGAAGCTGCCATTGAGAGGATCCCACAACTGGTGTATGAAATACAGTTGAGGCTTGCTGTCTATAAATGAGAATCTAAATCAAATAATTTAGCATCTGGGCATTGGGGAGATGATGGTTCTTGGTATAAGGGTCATTCTGTAGTCCTTTTCTGAGTGCTTAATATCTTGAGGCTATGTACTAGAGGGCAGCAATCTTAAAAGACACTAACTCAGTTTCATAAAGCACAGGGCTTCCTTCAGGAATAGGCACTTAAAAAACTCAAGCTTCATACAGTATAGCAGCCACAGAGGAGGCATAGGTTACAAGAGGAAGACTTCCTAGATGAGGGGCACTTTGATGGTAATTCTCAAGAGCAAGTTGGAGCAATTCGATAGACTAGATGGAGGGCTCATTCCAGGAAAAGAAAATTAAATGTGCAAAAGAATGGCAAAGAAAGGGGCCATGGGCAAGCTGCCATGTTCAAGGACTACATAGCACTGAGAGACTTTCAGAGGAGCTCTAAGGTCTAACCTCTGCCTCTCTCAGTTATTAGCCATTGGATCTGGAGGCCATGGAAGTTTGGGAACCCAAGTTTCTTAATTCTGTTATTGGGCTACAACTTCTCTTTCGGGATTGCTGTGAGAAAAAACAAAATAGTAACTGCAAATGTTGTAAGTCATCGCCAACCACATTCCAAGCATGTACCGATCCTCACGTCAACTCTATGAGGAAGAGCGTTCCCAACCAGACTATACACTGTTGGAAAACAGTTTCCTCTAAACCCAAACATTCCCTCCATAAGACAGGGGAAGGCTTGAGAGACCTGAGAAATAAACTTCACACACCAACATTCAAAGGGCCCTTTCCCCAGGGCTATAGGAAGAGCAGACTCAAGGCTCTGACTAGCCAAACTGCTTAGAGAAGATTCTTGGATCTGTAGATCTTCCTCCAAGTGGTACAGAGAGCTCCAGGGATGTAGCTTTTGTGACCTGCCACCTGTGTTAGGATAACCTTTTCAATGATGCATCTGCTTTTAAGTCATTCCTGCTCCTATAAGTAACCCCTCACATACATTCCTGTTAGTGTTCCTAATAAAAAACTTAGCAATGTGTGTGTGTGTGTGTGTGTGTGTATTACATCTCCCCAGGAAAAGTCTGTCATATAACACCAACAGGTTAGATAATTTGATCAAGTTCATCAATAAATTGCAGAGCTGAAATATAAAGTCAGCCACCTAGAATACGGAGTCTGTTTCCTACTGCCTTATATGAGACGAGATGACCAGCATATTGTAGTAATAGGAGTGGCGGGGCTGCGTCCCCAGCACCCTGGCTGTCTGGCTAGCTTATGCCCGAAATAACAACACACAAACTGTATTCATTTAATCACTGCTTGGCCCATTTCTTTCTAGCCTCTTCTAGGCTAATTCTCACATATTAATTTAGCCCATTTCTAATCATCTGTGTAGCGCCCCTAGGTGCGCTTACCGGGAACATTCTAGCCTATGTCCATTCTGGGTCGGAGCTTCATCATGTGTGTCTGCCTGGGAGCTGGGAGCATGGCGTCTCTCTGAGGCATCTGCTCCCGAGAGGAGAGCTGTGGAGTCTGAGCTCACTTCCTCTTCCTCCCAGCGTTCTGTTCTGTTTACTCCTCCCACCTATCTTCTAACCAATGAGGGCCAAGCAGTTTCTTTTTATTTAACCAATGACCTTCCTCCATCAGCATATAATGATTATTTGTGTGCTACTTTTGTTCCTGTTGTAAATATCAAATTATTACTTGAGGAGAGTGGGAAGCTAACATCTTCACTGTAAGGGAGAGTATATTAAAATTTTTCCCACTCAGAGGAGAGTCTGAGCACTCTACCGGGGACTGTTGAGAAAACAGAGGAAGAGCATTTCTCTACCTCTCCTGCACTGTCCAGCATAGCTTAGCCAGCTCTGGGTTCCGCTTCCCATAAGCCACAAAGCAAAAGAAGAGGACGGTGATGCAGAGACTTCAGCTCCCTAGAGGCTGTGCCGATTGTTGCTGCTCACACGCAATCCTAAGCCTCCTGGTCTCTTCCTTCCAACCGTGATGGCTGCTTCCAGAAAGACAGCCTGTCAATGACCAGGTCCACTGGCATTTCCAGGAGTGTGACCTTTCTGCTCAGGTGGCTGCCCAGCCGCCTGCTCCTCGGTACACCTCATTAGTTGATCCCCAGCATAGAAAAGAGCATTCTGATCCTGCCCATGCTGAATACCGGGCACACCTTAGACGGGAAAAGCTGTGTTCAATGAAAACAAATTAATTTCTCATAGTTCATAAAAACAGGCTGAAGGTAGGAGAGGGAGAGAGTAGCAGAACTGGGCTGAGAAGTTCTAGACGCTGACCACTTTAAAAAATCTGGTTACTTTATTCAGCACATTAAAGGCCAGTGTTTTCTGTCCCTCTTCTCAGCACCTTCATCCACCCTTCCCACTTGTCTGAAAGAAAGGAATGTTAGAAACTGCCAGCGACTCCCGCTCCTGTCTCTCCTAAGGTCTGAACAATAGTACAGGCACTAGCCAAGCCCCTAGAGGCCACTTAACACAGACCAAGTAGCACTCTCATGATGGTCACGTGATAGTCACGCTGTATGATTGGATTGACCGAGAGGGCTCAAAAATCATATCGTTCCCAGGATAAAATGGATTGTCACCTAAAATCAAAAACTTCTATGCATTGAACAGGCCACAAATCAAAGTTTTCTTTTATTTCTAAGCAATAAGAAATAAATGCTCATGTGCCAAGCATTTTTGTGTTTATGCTATATTACAAAAGAACCTATTTTTTACCAACTTAACTAAGTTGGTTTATTAATATTAAGTTTCTATTAATGATCATTAAGCTGGGGATGTATAGGAATGCCTTTAGTCCTCAGTGCTGAGGGGTGGTACATGGTGCATGTCCATTACCTCTTCAAAGGATAAAAGGAAGAATGATTTTCTCTTGTCTTACATGTGTTATATATCCAACTGATTAAAATGTAATCTTTATAAAGTATTGATGTTTAAATTTTCCATGAAGTCATATTTTGTTCTAACAAATACCCCCGTTCTTTCAATATTCCCAAATAGTAAAAATCATTTCATAGAATTTATACAATTGCTTCAAGACTTCACAGGTAAAAACTCTATTTACTTTCATGGTGATGAGAAGGTGGACTAAAAGACGTCATGCCAGCCTGCCCAGCTGGCCTAATCTCAACGTTTGCTGGCATACCTGGTTCTTTAGCTACACCTTCCCAGGTAACTGAGCAGCCGGTGATCCCGACACACTGTGCTCCCTAGCACAGGGTTAAGGCCACGTAGGTTCTGAGAGCATTTTGTTTTCTTGAAGATTTCTGTTACCGCTATAAATTTTTCATTGTGGCCTTTATGCAAATGCAGCAAGAAAGCCAAGACAGAAGAATTTATCTGTAAGCTTTAGGGGGGAAAATGAGGAATCCGAAACTGTTTATTGAAAATAAATGAATATGGAATGCAGAAGGGAGGCCAAGAAAGAAATGAATATTTTTTCCTCAGGTAGTACATGCACAGAATCCCAGATATTAAGTGGTGGCTGGTAGGGGCTGTGTCAGGGGCATCCAAGTGTGCTTTGTCTCCTGTTCTGCAGACAGACCAAGGCAAAACCCAAAGTGATGGGGCCCACAGAAAGCCCAGCCCTGGGCTGTCCATCAAAAAACTGTATTTGAGTCTTGGTTTCTCTATCTATTAAAGCAGTGGGTTTCTATTCTCCTTCCTGATGCTGCAACCCTTTAATGTAGTTCCTCATGTTGTGTGATCCCTCAACCATAAAATTATTTTGTTGCTACTTCATAACTGTAATTTTGCTACCATTATAAATTGTAGTGTAAATATCTGATATGTGACCCCCCCCCCAAAACCGGTCACAACTCACAGGTTGAGAACTACTGATTTAAAGTCTTCCTCCGGTCACAGAAAAAAAAAATTCCATGGTTCCCCTCATTCTGTAATAAGTTGTGTGATTATGTTTTATGAAAGAGGGAAATAGATATTACATATATATATATATATATATATATATATATATATATATGGACTTCACACACAGTAGATATATGAAGAGCACTGGGGCCTTTACATACGAGGTGTTCTGTGAAACATTCTATGATTTGGGGTATAGATCATATTATTTTCCATGCCATGTATGGAAATATATATTTGAAATGTATATTTTAAGAGAAATATGCCATTGGAATTATACTTGTTTCTCACGGACTTCCGGAGAGAGGGGCACAGGGCCCATGGACACAAGGAAGGCACCAAGACTGGTTTGGAAGTGGAGGAATGGGAAGATATAAGCAAAAGCCTTTACTTCAACTTCTTGGACAGAATGGGTGCAGAGGCATGAAAGGCTTAGGGTTGGCTAGTATTAACAATTTCTGTGGGTTATAGATAGAAGGACACTGGCCCTATTGGTCTAGAACTTGAGGGTGGGATCGTGGGATCAGAGAAATAGCAGCCAGGAAAGTGGGAGCCTAACAGGAAAGGGGAAGGGCTTTGACTGGAGCTGCACTGAGACAGTAAGAGCCGTTCCTCAAGAGTCAGAAAGGCTAAGATATCAAAGCATATGAAAGAGTCATCTGTGGTAATGAATACTAGGAAGCAAATACTGAAGGGGCAAGGCAGGCTTGTGAGTTTAAGGCAACCCTGGGCTATACCTTTAAATTAAGCTGTGGAGCCGGGCAGTGGTAGCGCACGCCTTTAATCCCAGCACTCGGGAGGCAGAGGCAGAGGCAGGCAGATCTCTGTGAGTTCGAGACCAGCCTGGTCTACAAGAGCTAGTTCCAGGACAGGCTCCAAAACCACAGAGAAACCCTGTCTCGAAAGAAAAAACAAACAAACAAACAAACAAAAACAAATAAATTAAGCTGTGGCTAGACCTCAGTGGAAAAGTACTTATCTGAATCACACAAGGCCCCAAGCTGGATCACTACCATCACACACACACACTGAATAGAATAAACTATGTGTGAATCTGCCTACATTCTTTTAAAGTCGAGCATTAAGCATATTTATTGTACAATTTTATATAATGAAGCAAAGCTGAAAAAGACGGTGAAGTTGAGCCCAGGTTGTAGAGTAAGTGGAAGAACTGGAAATACAAGTCTGTATAACCCTGAGCAAATGTCAGCACCTGGCTTACTGTCTCCAGTTCAGATGTAGTGTGTCTCCCCTCACTACATTCCACTCTCTCCCTCCCTCTCTCCCTCCCTCTCTCCCTCCTTATCATCTGCACAGCAAACCAGTTATGACAACATGCACCGTTTAGAGCAGTGACAGGAAGTTCTGTTAAGAAAGTGAAGGCAGACTCCGTGACCCTTATTTATGGCTAGAAACCAATTATGAGTGAGTACATCCCATGTTCATCTTTTTGGGTCTGGGATACCTCACTCAGGATAGTGTTTTCTATTTCCATCCATTTGCATGCAAAATTCGAGAAGTCATTGTTTTTTACCGCTGAGTAGTACTCTAATGTGTAGATATTCCATACTTTCTTCATCCATTCTTCCATTGAAGGGCATCTAGGTTGTTTCCATGTTCTGGCTATTACAAATAATACTGCTATGAACATAGTTGAACAAATGCTTTTGTCATATGATAGGGCATTTCTTGGGTATATTCCCAAGAGTGGTATTGCTGGGTCCAGGGGTAGGTTGATCCCGAATTTCCTAAGAAACCGAAACACTGACTTCCATAGTGGTTGCACAAGATTGCATTCCCACCAGCAATGGATGAGGGTACCCCTTCCTCCACAACCTCTCCAGCAAAGGTTATCGTTGGTGTTTTTGACTTTAGCCATTCTCACAGGTGTAAGATGATATCTCAAAGTTGTTTTGATTTGCATTTCCCTGATTGCTAAGGAAGTTGAGCATGACCTTAAGTGTCTTTTGGCCATTTGAACTTCTTCTGTTGAGAATTCTCTGTTCAGATCAGTGCCCCATTTTTTAATTGGGTTAATTAGCATTTTAAAGTCTAGTTTCTTGAGTTCTCTATATATTTTGGAGATCAGACCTTTGTCTGTAATAGGTGTATCTAAAGAAGCTAAGTAAGAAGGGGAACCCAAGGAAAAACATATAGTTATCCTCTTGGCTAAGGGAAGTAGACAAAATTGCCGGGGAGAAAATTGGGATCTTGGGGTGGGGTGGGTTGTGGGTAAGGGGAGATGGGGAGAGAAAAGTTAGAAGGGAAGGAGGTCGGGCCTTGGGAAAGCAGGAGGATTGGGATAAAGGAAGGTTGGACAGGGGAGCACGGAACCACAATTCTTAGTTAAGGGAACCACTTTAGGGTTGGCAAGAGACCTGACCCTAGAGGGGCTCCCAGGTGCCCAAGCTGAGGTCCCCAGTTAGTTCCTTGGGCAGCTGAGGATAGGGAACCTGAAATGACCCTATCCTTGAGCAATACTGACGAATATCTTGCATATCATCATAGAACCTTCATCTGGTGATGGATGGAGATAGAGACAGAGACCCACACTGGAGCACTGGACTGAGCTCCCAAAGTCCCAATGAGGAGCAGAAGGAGGGAGAACATGAGCAAAGAAGTCGGGACCACGAGGGATGCACCCACCCACTGAGACAGTGGAGCTGATCTATTGAGAGCTCACCAAGACCAGCTGGACTGTGACTGAAAAAGCATGGGATAAAACTGGACTCTCTGAACATGGCGAACTATGAGGGCTGATGAGACGCAAAGGACAATGGCACGGGGGTTTGATCCTACATAATGTGATGGCTTTGTGGGAGCCCAGACAGTTTGGATGTTCACCTTCCTAGATATGGACGGAGGTGGGAGGTCCTAGGTCTTACCACAGGGCAGAAAACCCTGACTGCTCTTTGGACTGGAGAGGGAGGGGGAAAGGAGTGGGGGGAGGGGGAGAAGGGTGGGAGGAGGGGGCGTAGGGGGGGAGGAGGGGGAGGGAAATGGGAGGCTGGGAGGAGGTGGAAACCTGTTTTTTTTCTCCTTTTCTTAATAAAAAAAAAAGAAAAAAAAAGAAAAAAAAAAGAAAGTGAAGGCAGTAAGCATCTGATGTTGCTAGTAAGTCGAGAGCCTTTGAAAAAGTCATTTGGCCACATCAGCTGACCACAATCCTTTACACACTGCAGGAAAGTCAATAAATCCTTACTGAATTGATTTGAGTCTCAGCTTTCTTATCTATGATGAGAACGGATTAAAACAGCTACATTTCAATGTTATTTACATTCTCAAATATGATGATCTTCTGATGTGTTACACTGCCCCAACCCTAATACTCATATCACCTAAAAGATGATTTAATCAAAAAAATTGCATCACCCTTGCTAACTTAACACCAGCCCCCCAACATACACACATGCACACACACACGTATGCATGCACACATACACATAATCACACATATACACGCGCATACACACACCCTATGTGTGGATCAGTATCACTTATGAGCCTAGCTCGGGCTCACTAAGCCGAGGGTATCCTTGAGCTGTGTTAGGAGTGGGCTATGCAGCAGAGGAGCATTTTGGGTAGTACTTTCACTGCACGCTTGCAAGCCTGCTGCTGTAAGAAACACTGTTAAAGATGTGATTGCTGGAAGTCATTTGGCACAGAATAGGCCTGTTGAATACATTACTCTTGTTCTTAGACAAGGCTGATGTTTTTTCCTTCTTTTCTAAATAAAAAAAAAATACCCTGACATCATAAATAATACCATCAGGGAGGGAAAGCAAAAAGGAAGTAGTACAGAGAATCCTCAGCCAGCACAGCTAGCCTCTTTAAAACTTCTGCCGTGGTCTCCTGATCAGTATGCTCACACAGCAGTGCTGCTGGGAGGACTCTCCTTACCTCCATGGGAAGAAGGGGGAAGCAATACAAAAGGAGGGAACCATCTCTTACATGTTACTAATGGAAACTGCCAGAGTGTAAGACTGCCGACAGCTTGATTTGGAATGTGACTATCTGTGTGCCTCATCATTAGTCAGAGAGTTGAAAACAAGATGAAGCGAGATGCTGCATGTAGACATTGCTATCCTTGCTTGACTCAACAGGGCATATTCAAGCTTTCAGTTCCTGCAGTTTTCGCCCAACTTGCTGCTAATTTATCACACGCCATTAAGCCAAAGTCTTCACCACTCTGAACTTCCTTTCTTATACCATTCCAAGTTCTTCCACTTGATCAGCTGCTGATCTGAAGAGTGTCTTCTACAGTGGGACAGTCTAGTCTGAGGTGCTATGCATGTTCCTGATAATTTTGTACCTAAGCCAAAGCTGCTCTCTCCAAAGAAGCTGTGGGTGTCTGAGTTCCTTCCAGATCTCTAAGTATGAGATCTGTTAGGGAGGTTCCTTAGTCAACTCTTTTGGACTCCATGCAAGACTTTGTAATTTCACCTCATTAGAACATCTTATCTTGGAAAGAAATTAAACCTTTCCAGAACAATGTCACATGTAGAATTCTGATGTATGTGCATTTATTTTTATTCTTCTACATGTTGATATCCAGTTATGCTGGATCCATTTGTTGAATACACTTTTATTGTGTGTATATATTTTGATAAAGAAGCTATATATAATATATGTATATATATAATGCTATATATAATATATAGCTTCTTTATCAAAAATCAGGTGTTTGTAGGTGTGTGGATTGATATCTGAAACTTTGATTCTATTCCATTGGTCCTCCCATCCCGTCTGTTTTATACCAATACCAGGTTGTTTTTAGCTCTGTAGAAGAGTTTGAAGTCAGGTTTTGTGATGTCCCCAGAAGTTCCTGTATGGTACAGGATTGTTTTGGCTGTCCTGGGTTTTTTGCGTTCCCATATGAAGTTTGGTATTGCTCTTTCGAGATCTGTGAAAGATTTTTCTAGGCATTGAATTGAATCTATAGATTGCTTTTGGTAAGATTGCCATTTTGACTTTGTTAATTCAACCTACCTAAGAGTATGGGAGATCTTTCCATTTTCTGGTGTCATTTTCAATTTCTTTCTTCAAAGATTTAAAGTTCGGCTTTCATTGTGTCCCATAAATTTGGATATGTTCTGTAGTCATTTTCATTGACTTTGAGGAAGTCTTTAATTTCTTCCCTTATTTCTTCCTTGATTAAGATGAGAACTGTTTAATTTCCATTTATTTTTGAGATTTCTGAAATTAGTGTTGTTGTTGAATTCTAGTTTTAAGCCTAGTATCTTATAAGATACATGGAGTTATTCCAATTTTTTGTATCTGTTGAGGTTTGCTTTGTTACCTAGTAGGTGGTCAACTTTTGAGAAGGGTCCATGAGGTACTGAAAAGAAGATACATTCTTTTATGGTTGGATGGAATGTTCAATAGAAGTCTGTTAAGTCCATTTGAGTCATAACATCGTTGGTTCCCTTATTTCTCTGTTAGGTTTTTGTCTGGTAGACCTGTCCAGTGGTGAGAGTGAAGTATTGAAGTCTCCCACTATTAGTGTGTGGGGTTTAATGTGTGATTTAAGCTTTAGTAGTGTTTCTTTACATATGAGGGTGCTGTTGTATTTGGGGCATAGATGTTCAGTATTGAGATTTCTTCTTGATGGATTTTTCCTGTGACAAGTATAAAATGTCCTTCTTTGTCTCTTGATTTATTTTAGTTTGAAGTTTATTTTGTTAGATATTAAGATAGCTACGCCATCTTGTTCATTAGATTCGTTTCACTGGAAAAATTTTTCCCAACCTTTACCCTGAGGTGATGTCTGTCTTTGAGGTTGAAGTGTGTTTCTTGTATGCAGCACAAGGATATATTGTATTTTAAGAAATAAAGACTACCTGAAGATCTGAGACTAAAACGGTCCCACTGGTCAGCTTTACAGACAAGATTATGGCAATATGCAACTTTAATCTCAGTAACCATAATAACATGCACCCTTAATCCCAGTAGCCATGCTAGTTGCTATAGAAACTGGGCAGTACATGTCTTTAATGACTGTGGTGTATGCCTTTCATCCCAGCCCTAGAGAAGATTACAAAATGGGAAGAAAGAGCTCTTAATACAGTTTCATTCTGAGTTTCCAGAAGGCAGTCTCGCCATTTTAGACTGAGGTTGAGGTAAGAGCCAGTGGCTGGCTGTTTTGTTTTTTAGATTTTCAGGTTGAACCTTAGTTTCTGACCCTGAGTTTTTATTAATCGTGCTTCAGTATACTGCAGCATCGCCAGAGGGAGAACCATGCTTAAGAAATCCATGCCTTCAGAAATCAACCTTACCGATCCATACAAACATGGTGGACTCAAACCCTTTGAAAACATAAGATCCAGCTCGTCGAAGTTATCATTTTTGAAGGAACTTCTTTCCCACCAGGATTTTAGTTCCTGTCTGTGGGCTGCTTATTTATCAGTATCCTCCCATGGGTACCTGTCTCCTTCATCATCTTTATGGGCAAGCACACATGAACACACACACACACACACACACACACACACACTTCACAGGTCTCTAAACTACAAATACTAGGTCTTCCCTGCTCTTCCTTCCTCTTTCTCTTCCTTCTTTTTTTCTGGCTTTCCTAGTGACTGGTGTATTTCTAGTACCACCAGCAATTAGATCTAGCCTTTATCCAACTTGGCTCAGCAACTTGATTCTTGGGATGTTTCTGAAATAATAAATTAGAACTTAGTAAAATAGGATTAAGAGTTACAATTATTTCTACTTCCAAAAAGCCTTCAACTAAATTATACACTAAGTCATACTTTTTTCTTTCTAAAATATTGCTGAATTAGAGATCCTTTTCTTTTTCTTCAAAGCCAGGGAACTGGCATAGATCCAAGAGCAAAAGAATTGAAATAAATGGGAATTTTGTGATAAAAATTTTAATAGTAGGATCACCAAGACTTTAATATCTTGATCGCTCTCATTTAAGATTTTAGCCAATTAAGTAGAAGAGAAAATATCTAGTTAGAGCCCCACGTCTACAGATAATCAGAAATTTCTACACATCAAAAAGACTCCTCCTTCTGAAAAGTATAAGAAGAAACCATGGGGAGGTTGGAAGATGGTGAAATATTTCCACACAATTGAGAATATAAGGCAGTGACTTCAGGGAAAACATCTATTTTCAAAGGGCCATGGGCCCTGAGAAATCATTAGAATGTAGAAAGGGGATTTGGGCTACACCAATACCACTTCCCAACGAAAGCTTATGGCCTTTAGGGGCAAGAAGGCATTGTAATAAGCTAGTAGCAATGTTGTGTCATGAGACCAACCATGAATCTTCCACTAGGATTCCTGCATTCAGTTCAGGCTGCCTAACCCACCTCCCTATTTTATAAAATGATGAAGTAACGCTCCAAAGCTCTAGAGAAAATAACTAAAATTATCAAAAGGATGCAATCTATGAAAACAAATTAAAAAGATTAGAACCATAGGCAAAAAAAGAGTTAGGAGGGGAAGTGCTTAGAATCCTTTCTAAGACTGCGGAGTGACGTCAGTGGTGAATCATACAAGGTTCCTGCCAACTGAGGATGCACAGGTGAAGCACAGCCTTAAAAAAGAAAACTGAAGCTAGCAAGAGTCAAAGTTTGCCAATTTCAAGTCTCATTCTCTCTTTCCTAAAGAATTACTGGAACTTGCTATATGTCAAGCATTTAGTTTACTTCTTAGGGTACCCAGGCAGCTATAAGATGTCTCTGTCTGTGACAGGAAATTTCACAGAAGAGAATGAGAGTTACAGAAAAGTAGGCATGAGGTAGTATGACAGTGGGGTCACTGGACTTCACACTGAGGTGACATTTGATCCAGACATGGAAGGATCACTGTGGTTATATCATCAGACAATGAACAAAAGAACATTTTAGACAGAGAAGAGCTTGAGAAAACAAACAAGGTGACTGAAACAGTTGACTATAAAGGGACTCAGGAACAAGATAGATCCAAGGGGTTGTGCTTGCCCGGAAATAGAGTCCTGGAAGGAAGACTTGGGAATATATAAGTGAGAGAGCCATTAACATCTTTGGCACTGAGAGAACATGATCAGACTGCCATCTTAGAAACATAGCTTAATGTTGGTTACTCTGAAGGACTCATGTGACCTAGAAAATTCAAAATTGATCTCATGAATTAGCGAATCAAATTGGAAGAACTGATGAAGGTCCCAGCCCTTTGGAGGTCAATGACCTTAGAACACTTGACAGAGTAACACCTGTGCTAGGTTTTTGTTTGTTTATTTGCTGGGCTCTAAGCAAGGCCTGTGGATTGTGGGTAGAGTTTGCTGCATCACTTGATCAACTGTGGAATAAAACCTCCACAGGCTGGGAAGTCTGTGAGTATATTAAACACAAAATCAGAAAACAGAAGCCTTTATCCGGAAGGGAAGCATTCTCTTTTGCCTGCATTGAACTTTTGTAAACTGCATGACCTTTGCCCAGGCTGACGTTATTACCTGTGGGAGCACGCAGCTGCTATTTGGAATCTGTCAAAGCTGTAGCAAATAAAGAGGGCAGCACAGCAAGGTCAGTGAGGAAGAATCTACCATTCGACAGAGCCCGACTCCACAGAGGACACAAAGCAAAACCATTTGGCTACTAGTGCAGGATCTTTTTTTAAAAAAAAAAATATTTATAACAAATGCATGTCTTGGGGGTAAAATAAAATGGTCATAGGCTCTCTTCTGTTCATGTTTGCAGAAACAGGTATCACACCTGCTCAGTAAAGTGTAAGCTGAAAAGCTGGTGAAGAGATTGTCAGCACTTGAGAGTTTTCACACTCAGATTGGAGTTGGAGGAGGAGGAGCAGTAACAGGGCTTAGGGAGAAATGTAGAATAAGAGTAAACCGAGACCGAGGATGCACTGTGAACACAAAGAAGCCACACAGGACTAGTGGGAAACTCTTCTCAGTGATATTTTTGGATATGAACTTGTGACTAGCCTGTCTTTTTAAGAGAGTTTCCTGTTCTTGGCTCCTACCATTTTATTAGAATATTCATTTTACAGGCACAAAAAATGTGTAATTCCTTGATATTTAAATTAGTCTTTTTCTGATATTATAAAAAAAAATTCTCAAATCTTGGGATTTACCTGTTTTAGGTCTCAGTTTTGAAGGCTCAGGAACCATGCCAGAATTAATTTAGCATGACCTCAGAACATGGAGAAAAGCAGAAAATGAAAGAAATTTTTATCCCGAGGACAGCCTTCACAATGACCTAAAGGCTTCCCACTAGGTCCTGCTTCTTAAAGCTATCGCCATTCTGCCAGCACTGCCTTGCTGAGAGACAACTTCCCAACACATAAAACCTTAGGAAGAAAGAAGCCTGACCCAAACTACAGAGAAGTCACTGTCTTAGCCGAGTTCACTCAGCTAGTTCACAGCTGATCTCCTCAGCTCTGGTTTTATACTCTTGGCTGTGTGTTATCTCACTGTGGTAAGAAATATGTCTGACTCCTCTTCACACCACTGGGCACTCGGGAGTTCAGGCCTCCATGTGTGTCTCTGATTAGATGTGTCATTAGAAATAAAGGAACAGGAATAGCCAAGATCTAATAAAAGGTCTTTGTTGGTTCTCAGATAGCAGCAACAAAGCCAGAGCCAATTGCTTCAAAGCCCCTTAGAGTTCCTGAAGGGCTAAAGTATCCTGCCCCAAAGACTGTGGGCTAAGATGAGTGGCTGCCTCACTTGGAAGATGTGCACTACTCATGTCAGGAAACACTCGTCTTCCTTCCTGCTGTTGGTCTGGAGCCAAGGGAAATACCAAGCAGGTGAAACAGGTCGTCCAGCACACTCTAAAGGTCTTCTGCACTGACAACAGCACAGTCTGAGTTGTCTAGAGCAGCAAAGTGGACTAGTGGGAGATAAGGGGGTAAAGGATGGTACTGGTGTATGTCAGGGTATGTTCAACGTCCCTTGTATTCTTGTATGCAACCCGGTATGATAAATAATAACAAAACAACAGCAGAACAATGAAAGGATGCATCGTTTAACCTTCTGCAAAACTCAGATCGCTGACTGCGGCTTCTTATTCTTGTTACTCTGTGCTTTGTGTAACTCTGACACTCATGACTCTGTGCATGTCAGAGGGGACAGTGCTGACAGTGTCTGATGTCTGTCCCTTTAGGAAACAGGAAATAGCCCTGCAATGTTAGTTGATTAATTTTTTTAAATCACTTTTTATCAGCAGGCTAATCATAGCAGGTCTATATAATGCTACCACTTTAGGCAAAGGCAGCACTAATTCCCCATTATTTTGCTATAATTGATCTAGTGATAACATTTACCCTACCAAGGAGCACCCTTCCTGCAGCCTGGCTCTGCACGTGGAGAAATGGACATTCCAAAGCCATTCTGAACTGCCTCTGCTCTGTCCATCCATACTCAGAGCCTTTGGTGCATTTAAATTGCTTTTTGCAGCAGTCGAAGGGATCAATAGCTCTTAGACTCTTTAAGGGATGAATAATATACAAGATGGACATTTTAAGCTCTTTAGAAAATATATTCATGAGGTCATCCTGTTTCCTCTGGTACCCAACTTTGCTAGTGACATTTATTAATGTTTTTGCAGCAAACAGGAGGTGGAGTCTTCCAAAGGCTCTCATCTCTGTTCTTCCAGAGAATATTGATTTTTTTTTACAAGAATTGAGGGTAGGGTAGTGTTTTAAAAAAAGATGCTCAAAGCTAAAAGAGAAATCTGACAAAGGATAACTTAGCACAAAGCTGGCTTGACAAAGTAACATTATCTAAATAGCTTTGTACCACTTGATAGAGACAATCTCTCCTGATTTTCCCTTTGAACAATTTCATACCCTTTATGAGAGCTTGCTTTAAGAATGTTATGTTCTTAATGGTAATACAGACTTCCCACTGAATCTTTGTACTGGTGAGAGAGGACAGCTTCACACTGCCACAGACTTGGAAAGCATTTGAAATTCCAATTAATTAGGGTTAATTAACTGCATGTTTGGTAAAACCGCTCTGAGACGCCAGACTGGGGGGAAAAAATAACTGCTTCTTCATCGCTGCTTTAAAGAAAAAGCTGGAACCCACTAGAAAGCTCAGCCTGACTCACAGAAAGTCTGGGGGTATTGGGGTGTGTGATTAAGTTGGAAAGAAATCAAATACTGGAATGGCTTTCCTCGGAAAGGGAGGAGTAGTTCTGTGGACTCTCTTTTATTAAGCTGATATCCTATAGGAATTCAGACAATGGAAGTGTGGCTCAGTAGGCAGGGCCCAAATGGTTAGAGGAGGGGTGCTCGGGCACCCATACATATTGGAGATACTGGTCCCAGTGCTTCGGGGCAGGAGAGACCACGGCAGCAAAGGCAAGACCTGTCCCTTTGTCTGTTCCACTTGCAGACCTGGGCTGATATTGTAACACATGGCTCACATCCCACAAAGGGTATTGTTCAGTCCTCGAAGTACATTTGTCAATGGAAAGAAATATTTGGAAATGAATCAATTTTTTTGTAAAGACCCAGTTGTTTTGATTGTTGAAAAACTTGTATATATTAGGTAACCCTTTGGAACTTGTAGGGGCCCTCAAGTCATACCCTTGAATTTGACCAGCCCTCTCTAGGTCTGCTACTTCTTCTGTAGACGTTGATCTCACTGCTTTCACAGAATCACACTCAGAAGGAGAGCGTACCTGTGTTCAGTGAGTGAAAGGTGTGTCTGAACATGGAAACCCCTTGTCACACTGTATGGACTGGCCTTTGCTTCCACCATCTTCTTCTAGCTCTTTTCCTGACATCGTGTGTCAAGACTATGGAGGAATTCTTGCTGTTCAAGGCTCCCCAGTGCCCCTAAAATGCTTTGAAACCCCAAACCATTACGGATGATAAAACATTCTCTAAAACCTCTTTTGCTGAATCAGAAGTCAGCAGTCCCCATCCACATATACACACTTGTGTCTGCCAATGGGCAGGAGAGGGAGGGTAACACAGTGTTGCTTATAAACCCCATGCACCTGCTAGTCTTGGTGCAACTACACACTCCTAGCCTCTCTCCTTCAGTCTAAAAGCCAGCTTCCAAGTCATCCACAGTGCCAAACCTGCTCCAGGTCCCTTCCCTGGTGCCTACTGCAACTCTTATTTCACCTTCCAGTTTCATTACTCTTCAAACAGGTGAGAGTCAGGCTTTATTAACTATACTCAGGATTTTCTCACTAGCCAGATTGTGGGTTCAGCAATGGTAGAGAACTCTGTCTGCTTCTTATGACATATTCTGTATGAGGAGATGCCTAGTGTATGAAGGTCATTGAATAATACATGGTGGACCAACAAAGCCCAACATATTGAAATATGAAAGACTCTTCTGACAATTTCAAAGGAACTTCAAAGAATGCCTGTGACCTAGAGCTCAGACTTTGGGGACTCAACCAAACCAGAGTGTGAGCCTCTCATTCCTCTGGAAAAGGAGCCCCAAACCTAAGTCAGGTCATACTTGGTGAAAACATCTTCCCACTTATCATTGAGGCTATATTTCTTTTCTAGAAAAATTTCATGGCTGTTTAGAAAACACCAACAATCTTATATCACTGAAATGGTTATTCCTACCCTGCCTCCACTGTTTTTCCTGCGGTGCCAGTTTTATGACTGGTATACCTTTAAATCTAATGAATGACTGAAGGATTAATGTCAGTAGAGGAGAAGAGGAAGAAGGCAAGGAGGAAGGGGAGGATAATGAGGGAGGAGGGGTGGAGGAAAAGAAAGAATCATGAGCTTGTTGCTTCTGTTTGCTGTTAGGAAAGATTCCTTTAAGTTCATTTAGACCATGTGACCACATGCTCTATTCCACCCCTCTCCCTTTCTTTTTCTTTCTGTACCACTGAGGATTGAACCTAGGGCCTCATACATGTGAGCTATAATCCCAGGCCTCATGGTCTCTTAAAAGAAGGAGGAACTCTAATATTATGCTCCCTTCATTGACAAAGACTATCTCAGTAATTTTTTCCTGCAGATTTGAGATTCTATACAGGAATATGCTATATTTCTATTAATTCACTGTGCATTTTGGATGCTGTTGTTAGTCTGAAGCTAGATACCCATATAGATGGAATTGTCAGAGCTGCTAATACCCAAAAGGAAACAATATCCCACTATATTGAGGGCCACAGAGCTCCTGTGGAGGTCTAAAGTGTCTGGGTGGAGGTGAAAAGGACCTGGGGCATCAGAGACCCTGCTTTCATCTAAAGCCTTGGGATTTCCTGGAGAGGCAAAGGAGATGGGAAACTCTCCCAGGAGGGAACCAGCCCAAGGCTCCACAGAGTGAAGTTTATGAGAACTGAAGATTCTGTGAAAGGTTCCTGCTGGGCAAAGAAAACTCCTGGGTAAGAGGCTAGGATTCAGACAGGCTGCTAAGGAAGTTTTCAACAGAGAAGCCAGGCCTGCTGTGTGCTGAGACCAGCTGTGTTCTGTATCATCACTGCCTTCCTGCCTCAAGAGCCCTGTCTCTTTAATGCCACCCTACTGACCCAAGGCAAGTTGTAACAAAAAGACCTCATAGAAAAGACAATTTCTACAACAATTAAATGTTATTCAGTCTCCCCAGTTTTTAACTAATTTCCTTCTGTTTACTCTGATTTTTACTGTCATTTTTGGACCGAGATAGACTATTCATATTTCTTAATATGAGTAATTCTTGCCCTTGAACTTGCTTTGAGAATACAATGCATCTATTTCCCCAATGCCCCATTACACTCACATGTTAAAAGAAATGATTCTTTTAGAGTATTGTTCCAGGAAGTGTTGGCACAACACATGTACCTAGAACTCAGAGTTCAATATGCCCCAGCTTCAAGTTATCTATAATCTAAACTAATACAGTAGCATATTCCCATGATCTGGGGAATTGGAAAGATGAAGCAAGAGAGTAGTGAGTTCAAGATCAGCCTGACCTAAGTACATACTGAGTACCACACTAGTGTGGCCTACATATAGTGAGATGCTATCTCTAAGTGGGGAAAAAAGGGGAGGAGATGGGAAAGGGGAGAGGGAAAAAAGAAAGGAGATGGGAGAGGGGGAGAAAACAGATTTCAAAAACCGAGGATATTTTTTAAAAGGGCCTAGGATCATCAAAAATAAATAAAGGCAAGTATGGATGCATAGTTTCTGTAATCCAACACTCGGGAGGCAGAATCAAGAGGATCGTGAGTTCAAGGCCATCCTGGAATAGATTATCACATTACAAAATGGTAAAAGTAAACAAACACTAATGAATTTCACCTGTCTATAAGGCAGTAGAGAAATTACTATCATAGCACATAAATTACTTCAGAGATTTGAAGGAGAGAGAGATCATATTTGGAGGTGTGAAAGAGCTGGCTATTAGGATACAGGAGGATTTATACAAAGCTTATATACGGAGCAGGCAGGAAGGCCTTGTAGGTGAGGGGTTCAGGGGCACAAAAGCCAAGTAAACAACCCACCTCAGCTGGAGTTTGCATGCCTTTGTCCTGTTTCCCAAGAGGCCTTGGTCTCACTGGCTTATTATCATCCCCCAAATACTCCATTATTTTATTAGTTCCCCATATAAATTATTTATCTGAGCAATTGGTGATGCTGACCAGCTCTGATAAGTAATGTCATCTTTGGGAAAAGCTGCTGGAGAGACCACAGTCTCTGGTGGCTGCCAATAACCTGAAAATCAATTCTAATTCCTTTTGTGCGTGTTGTGCGTGAGGGGAGGGGAGGTCTTGCAGAATAGGGCTGTTCAGATGGCAGCTGCCCTTTCTAGGGGCTGCCCATCAGATCCACAAATGAGATGTCTGGGAGCAACATTGCCAAGGGATGCAGTTTCTGGTGCTGTTTGGTTCAAAGCAAGACATAATAACTCAGCTGGGGGCAGGATATTAAAAGGTCGCTTGATTTTTATCTCCAACGTGCTTCCTTTGAAAAAAGTCACCTTGCTGCCACATTTGGAGAAAGATTTGTTAGTATATTTGCCTTCCCTCCATCACTAGGATTGAGTTTGCAGGCACAGAGCATGCCAATGGGTCTGGAAGCTCCAAAGGGTTTTAGCTTCCTTCACTATCTTTGCTGTCATATTCTACCCTTACCTGCTCTGTTGCTGATGTTTTCTTTGGTGCTCCATGGGAATACTCTGTTGCTGAAAGCAAGAATTAATTGCCTGTAACATGCCCACTGAGGAAGACCTGAGCTATAATGATGAAAAGCAAAACACATTGAGCATACACAACTTGATGGGGGATGAGGTGGGGATAAGACATCAAGTTAAGAAAGGGAGACCTTTGAATCATGTGTAAAACATTATTCCTGGAATGTGGAAGTTCCCTTTGTGCTCTTTCAAGTAAGGCCTGACTTGTCAGATTTAACAGGAGTCAATTCCTCTGGTGCGAAGGTCAGACACCAGAAACACTTCCCCAGAATGAGCAAAGCAAGCAGGCATAGTGATGTCTTCCACAGTCGGTTATCCTCAAGCCTTGTCCTGGTCTCCTTTCTAGACAACCATGGTATGACAATTTGTCTGGACAGCTACATAGCCTTTCTGTCTTCTGAATTGCATCCCGTCTACCATGCTGATCATGAAAACACCTAGCAAGATGTAAGAATGTACTCAGAAGAGTATGAGTAACTGCCTGGAATTTTGTCCTCAGAGGCTGAGTAAGGATTCTAGCCCAAGCTTTTGGGGTTGCTGCAACTTTGATTCCAGGAGAGACCAGCGTAGCCACTCATCCCGATGTGACTGCCTCAGGCAGAGAGGGTCTACATACTTCTACCCATCCACCCTCAGGTAAGGCCACAGAGAAGATGCAGTATTCAATATTTATTTATATTCTCTCCATTCAAACCTTGACATACAAAATCGCCATGGTCTCAGAATAGTTCTAGGCTTCAAGAAACAAACTCACAAAGACTATAAGGGGTTAGCTTTTCCCCAGGGCTACAAAGGAGCCTCTGACTGTCCTGCTCCAGTTCCTGAAAGGCTGGAGAACGAACATGCAGAAATAAGCGGGAGCCAGCTAATCTGTACCCCTTCTAAGAACGCATCCCAGAAGTTCCAATTAGTAATTTCCACTGGTGCTTCATTGACCTGTGTGCAAAGGAGAGCTGGGAAATAATTGGACTTGTGGTCAACCTGAGCAAGCCAGGGTTGCCTGACCACTATGGCAAACGGAAGCAGCATGGGGCAGACATAAGCACTAGCATTAAAGAGCAAGAATCTTTTTCTCTCTTTAGTGTTAACCTACCGCACAAAAATTAATATCGGCTGCACCAGCTACAAATGAGAAGCAGTTCACTTCTTACAAAGCGATGCAGCCTCTCCTCTGCTGGCCTCACACTCTTATGCAGTTTGTATTTACTGTGGCCAAGCCTAATTCATTCATTTATGAAGCCATCTCAACACCAGCAGCAATCATAAAGTATTCATCTCCTGGTAGTTTACACTGGAGAAGGTCACAGTATTGAGTGTGTGTACACCCCAAGGCCCCTCTCTCTGTCTGGGCCCCCTGTGGCTTAAGCCTGCTATTTTCCTTTTAAACAGTGAAATAAGGTGTACACAGCTTAAAAATACATATTGGTGTTTTCTCACAAACTCTGGAGACCTCGCCATGAGGGGCTGGGACCCTTTCTGATGTCCCTCTTCCGTTTCTTTACAGTGCTCCTTCCTTTCTTTTGCCTCATGGCAGCATTTGGTCCCTAGAAGAGAATTTCTTCCTTATTACTGTTTATCACACTGAGGGATTTTTTTTAGCTCTTCACTTCAAAATTCCAAAGAGAACATACTTCACTCTTCTCTCATTCCAAATTTCCCAATAGGAAGGAGGAAAGAAGAAAGTGGCTCTTTGCAAAAGGCTAAGCATAGCTAAGCACCTCCTCTCCCAGCCCCTTGATCTCACTTCTGGTGACAGGCAAGAAGGGTGCAGAGCTCAGAAGGAAGGGTACATCGCACTTATGCAGTGCCTGGCCCTGAGCTAGGAGTGCCCATGAGGCAGAAGTGCAGGGAGCTAACGGATTGCTTGCTCTTTCCATGGTACTTTCAAATAGGATACCACACAGTCAGAACCTTGATGAACATAAATGAGCCTCTCTTATTATGATGACTGTGTCATTAAATGAAGTTAAACCCAGAATCCAGCTCTGGGCAGATCTGACCTTCGTCTAATCTCTCATTTCCTAGAGTGGGATACTATTTCCCCCACTTTCCATTCATGATCCTGGTCTGGTCAGTGTCCCCAGACCTTGCCTTATAGCCAGTCTGCCCTTCCTGGGTCCCATGCTGCCAGTTCAGGTTATGTTCCCTACTTTCTCTGCGTCATCCCCCTGCTGGTCAGAAACCTAGGGTATAATTTCCCCTTTCTGGCTATTTCCACCTGCACATCTTGAAGGAAAATGCCAAGAAAGTCGTCCTCCTCTTCTCTGAGAGGCTGTGCGTTCCTCCCTCAGCACAGTTAATGTGATGCAGTGTTGTGAAACTAACCTTTCCTTAAAAGGTCACTGAGAAAAAATATAAGGACAGCATCAGATACTCTGCCCAGAAAAGGTCTTCAGCCTCCTGGATGGTATGGTTCTACATGTCAGCAAAGTTGTAGGATGGGGTCCTGGGACCCTTGCTCAAGAAGGCAGGACAGAGAAGGGAATGGTGAAAAGCAGCAGGAGGAGATAGATTCATTGTGCACACTGGGCAGAGGAGCACCCAAGTCTACCTTTAGGGTCCTGATGTGAGGTAGGTTTAAACAGAGAGCAAGAGATATGCATACTCAACAGAGCCTGTCCAGGTACGGGCTTGGTCTCCCACCTCTCCTGCAGAGCAGCTGGACAAGTCAGGCTGTGAGATGCCTTCCAGGAGTCAAGCTGGTCCTATGGCTGGCACCAGGCTTCCGCCTTTTCCTTCTCCCAGAGTAAGACTACTGGGAAATCATAATTCCTTAGGGTCCATTGTTTTAAAAGCCTGATAGCTGAATGAAGAGGCACAACTGTTATTTTTTTAAGACTCTCTTTATTCTTGTCAGGGAGATTTCACACTGCTCTCTTCCTGATAGGGGTCTGCATTCAGCGCTCATTCGTCCGACCTAGCATGGCCTCCCTCCAGCCACAGCGAGCTAAGCGGAGCCCATCTCTGGAGAAAATCCATCAGCCCACTCTCTTCAGTCAGATGAATCACAGCAACCTCTCTGGCCCCGGAGGGAGTGTGCTTCTACTTGATGTAGTTTTACAGAAAACTGAATGTCCCCATTTTAGATGGGACCCAAGGCTGTGCCTTTTATGACCAAAAAGAAAATAATAATAATAATAATAAAGTGTGTTCCTAAACAAAATAGATTTTCCCCTGAGGTAAATGCTGTGACTCCCCTAAAATGGAAAAAGGGGAAAGAGCATCTATATTTAGCTCCTGATTTATTTAATGCTCAGCTCCCTCCACGGCATCTGCCTGGGAGCGGTTCCTGCACGTGGAGAGTCCCAGATTCCAGGTCAAGGATGGCACGAGGGTGATTTGGGAGGGATATTTCTTTCTCTGGGTCTTAGTTTGTATGCTTGTGGGGGGTAACTGATTCCTATGGCTCCGGCATTGAAATCCTAAATTGTATTCAAGAGCAACCATCTCAAAGACTACTGGTTTAGGAAGAAGCATAAATTTGTTTGTGACTTATTCAGGAGAAAGGCAGGGTTAGAAGGCTAGCCCTCCACTGAACACAATGTCATTTCAGCCACCGCAGGAGTCCAGCTGGGCCCAGCACAGTTAGCATTGAGCTCCCCCCCCCAACACACACACACACACACACACACAGAGAGAGAGAGAGGTGGGGGGGGGGGAGAGCGCCAGCCTGCTGTACTTCCTGGGGCTGGTGAGGAAGAGTTGAGTGCCTTTGGGCAGCCCAAGCAGGAATTTTATTATTATTGGCTTGGCAATTTGTTCGCATTTTGCTGTCATCTGCCTTAGTGGCCAAGGAGCTGTACATTAAGACTTCGATTTTGTCCCCTGGGGCATCCATGTTTTATGAAGATCGCTAGTGTTTGCCGTCTTTATTGCAGTTTTTGTACGGCCCCTGGCTGCTGTGTTGAGCATAATCAAATGTCATTTATGAAGTCCTCCTGCCAACAAAGGATTGAGGGAGAGCCTCGTGGCCTATGCCTACACAACCATAAGAGACAAAAAGCTGCAAGAGCATGCACAGGTACTAATGAACTACAGGCTGAGGCTTGGTGGTTCCCAGCCAATATTCCCCTGTTGTGAACAACAGATTGCTGACATTTCTGGGTGAGACTCAGGTGCAGCCCAGCAACCAAACCTCACTCCTCTTCCTGTGTCTGTGCAGGAGCAGGTAGAATCCATGGGAGGACCGTGGGGAGGGAACGTATTGGTGATGTGGTGGTTCTAACCCAGCATCAGGTCTGGCTCTCTGGCTTCTTTGCTTTTTAACCCTCTGCCCTTTTCTAGGCCTCTGCTTGCTCTTCTACAGAGTGGGATTACGAGTAACTCCTTTGGGTCTTTCTACTCTTAATTGTCCTTCACTCTCTTCCATCTTTAACCCTCAAAAGATAACCCCAAACCCACAGTCACAAAGAGCAAAGAATGAAGCTTCTGCATCTTGGCTCACCTATCTGGCCACGCTTGCAGGATCCATGTCCTCTCTCTGTGCTCCCATCACACCCAAAGCTCCTTTAACCTTTTTTCTGGTCTCCCGTCTCAGAATGTGCCACCTTGGAGGTGTCCTTAATCTTAGACTGCCTCGCCCAAGGAATACAAGCTTCAGGTATCTCACCAAGATACAGATTTTGAGAGGAAATAAAGAACCAAAGTCCTGACTTTTGGGGACTTCCTCCCCTTCCTCGTTAAAGACAAGTAAGACTCAGGTAACAGGAAGAGAGATCTATGCTGAGACCTCAACATTGGCTATCCTCTCTAACTTTGAAACTAACAGGGAAAGACTCAGAGGGGTGATAGGTGACCCCGTGTTTG
Organism: Microtus oregoni; assembly: GCF_018167655.1. Lineage (NCBI taxonomy): Eukaryota > Metazoa > Chordata > Mammalia > Rodentia > Cricetidae > Microtus > Microtus oregoni. Next base: position 17,735,096 of record NW_024543221.1, on the reverse strand, counting down.
GATGGGGCTGCAGGTCTCCACAGTGAATCTATAGCTTACCCCCATGCTGTAGAGACCAAAAGGTGAACTGGCTAACTGCTTTGTGGTAGAATGGAAAAGCAGTTCTGCTTTGTTGGCTTCTCAAAGTTTGACAGATCAAAAGGTTCTAGAAAAAAAGGGTCGAGGTTGGAGTTTGTTCAGATGCTTTCCAAGATCGTTCCCCTGAAAAGATGCTGTTAGGTCCTTAACAGAGAGAACTGGGGAAGGACGTAGATTTCTAGGAATGAGGATAGATGCGTGCATATACAAATGAAGGCCGTTCAGGTTGAGAGCTATCAATGATGGCAACTCTCAAGAGAGTGCATGAGAGTGCAGGGAAGAACATATGAGTTAGATATGAAAGAAGGTCACTGAGGCCAGCAGTACCTGTAAGAAAATAAATGTAATTAATATCTCCCAGGCCAACCATGCCTGTAAGGCAAAGATATCCTTCCTAGTCCCTAGGCCCCTACCTCTACCCAGAGTATACAACCCACTTTAACGTACTAGGGACAGATAAAATACAATACAGCCACAGCTTCATACTTCCGCAAGGCAGGAGGACTTACTGTCCATATCCCCAGTAGAGGAATTGAAAGTCAACTCTAGCATGCTGATGGTGTTGGGGTTGAGGGTGCTTTGTACGCAAGAGTCCATACTTAGAGTTGCCAAATTGAGTTTGTAGCATGGAAATCAAAGGACTGCCCCACTCAGCAGACGTGAGACAATAGCAGAGAGGAACATAAAGTGCTCTCTGGGACTGATTTAATCCACTCGTGAAAGCACTTGCTGTACAAACAGAGGACCCGAATTTGATCCCCAGAATCTACACAAAAAACTAGGCACCACAGTGAGTGCTTGTAACCCCAATACTAGGGATGTACAGACAGGAGGATATCTGGCATTGGCTGATCAGACAGTCAAGCCTACTTGGCAAGTTCTAAGACAATGACAGAGATGCTATCTTAAATTATGGTGGGCAGCATCTGAGGAACAAAACCCAACATTGTCCTCTGATACACACACACACACACACACACACACACACACACACACACACACGTGCACCTGCACACAAACACCCCCACCCCACACACATTCCCATACCCACACACCTTTCTGATCAAGCCCCATGAGTCTCATCTATTTATAGCAACAGCTTCATAATGGAGTTGTGAGTAAATAACCCTTTTGACAAAATGAGAAAGAAATATTTTATGCTGTAAAGAGGCTCACAATGTTTGAAACACACTAGCTAAATGCTACAGCAAAAAAAAAAAATCCTCTAGACTCCACAAGACAAATATTCAAAAATGCACTTCTTGCCAGGTGGGTGGGCTCTGCAGTGTTTAAGGCACTGTGCTGGGTGCTGGTCTTCATAGTGTACATGAGATAGCCCCCTCGGGTGCTCTCAGAGGCCCAGTCTGCCGGGAGCACACATTGTTTCCATCCCTTTCTCCTGGTGCCACAGTCACCTGCACAAAAGGGGAAGGCTTTTGATTTGGTGGGAGGCTGGCAGTTTCTGTTGCACACTGTGTTATGAAACTGTAATTACAGGCTACACTTATTCACAGCCTCGTCAGCCTGTGGGCATGAATGAGGTCACATTAATATTTATGTATAAATTTGCAAAGATGCATGAATTGACTGATTGGCTACAGGTTCTTGACACCCTCTATAAGGATTTAGGCAGGTTGTTTGAGGGAGCTTCAGCAATATCTGCAATTAACTAAAAAATAATTCCATTAAAACTATTGTATTCTCATTTCCCTTGGAGTAGCACTAAAATTAACCACTAATAGCAAACACTCACTGGAGCTCTCCACATGCTAGCCACTGCTCTATGTGCTTTATATTTTAAACCTCATGCTATTATTCCCTCCTCCTTTTTTTGTCAGCTGAGGCAAGGCACAGAGAGAGGTAACTTGCCCAGTCTTGCTGCACAGGTGAATGGCAGGGCAGGTTGAAAACCCACTCTTTCTGGCTACAGAGTGCTGTTCCTTTGCTGTTCATCCATCTTTCAAGTTCTCAGCATCTTCTTTAAGAGCATTGACATCTGTGGAAGGTTTCATCTTAGCCTGTGGCATCTGTCACAGCACAATGCTATCAGCTGGTGCCTTCTGTCACAGGGATTGATTTTCTCAGAGTTTGGGAGATTGGGAAGTCCAAAATCAAGGTTCTGGGCTGACCTAGCTTCTGGTGAGGTCTCTTCCTGGCTTACAGACAATCACCTTTCACCATGACCTCACAAAGTAGAAAGGGCAGCATCCCCAGGGTCTTCCTGTCTTACAAAGGCAGCAGTTCAGTAAGATTGGGTAGGGGTGCACCTTATGACTCACCTAACCACAATTGCCCTTGCAGGTGCTCTCTCTGATATCTGGGGTCATGAATCTATAGGGCTTAGCTCTGTCCCTTGAAGATGTTCTTTTCTGATGCCTCCCAAGCCATCAATAATAGGGAACCTGAGCTCTAGATCCTTTTCTGTGGTCTGCCATTCTTGGCTACTTGGATCCAAAGAAAGGAATTTATGGCCAGAACCTCCCCCCCCCTCCCCGAAGCCCAGCAAGAACATAAGCCCTGTAACTTTCCCCAAACCAGAACTAACCCTTTCTCATTTCAGTGCTGCCTGGGAAAGCAAGCACAGCCCACCTTTACTCTCCTCTTTCTTTCCTCAGAAAACCTTTCTTCAGAAACCTGTCCACAAACTCCTTTCTTTTCATAATCTCTTGAGGGTTGTTTCCAGCATGATCTTAGGCACCAACCCCAGACTTCCATAATACTAGCTCTGGGATGGCTTGGCTGTTTCCCTTCAGGACCAGAGGATCTAGAAAAGCTGCCTTTCCATGCAGTCAAGCTGGCCTCTAGAAGTGGGCAGAGCTAAGTAAGAAGCAGCTTGTCACAGTCACCCCGTGCTACAAGTCAAGTGAACACCGGCTTCATCCCTCTGAGAGGAGATTGGGGGATTTACCGAATGAGCGACCCAAAACAGAAAGAGACAGGCTATCTCGGACATCAAAGAAAGATGTCCGGAGGCAGACGTGATGCGGGAACAACAGTGCTATCTAGGACACAGAAGCATTATGTATGACAGCTGCATGTACTGGATTTTCTAGGTCAGTCCCGATTTCAGCTCTTCCCTCACCTTGTCAGACCACATATCCCAATATTCTGACTGGAAAAGGTGACCACCAAATCTTTGGTACACTTGTTCAGCACATTAACTAAGAGGGTAGAACTATCCCTAACAGTGCTGATAACTGTGTGTTTCTGGAAACTATATTAAACTACTTCAGCCTCTAGGAAAAGGAAGCTAATGACTGGACATCAGTGTGGGAGCTTCAGCTGCCCTTTGTAGTTTGAAACCAGACATGACAGAGTGTGGTGCTGTCCCTTCTCAAGGGCTACAGAGGGAAAAGGTAGCATCAGGGCTGCTGTGTGGGCAACTGTCCTTCTAAAGAGCCACCTCTGCAAAGACAGGGCAACTTGAGGATCAAGAAAGACACCTGGCCCTGGGCAGGAGGTTTGAAAGACACACCAAGGACCTCATTGCCCCTCGATGTTAAACTGTGTGAAATGTAAGTATGGTGAAAACTGAACATGTTGATTCATGTTCAAATGTTCATGTTGGTTCACAGGTCGCCATGCCTGGTCAGAGCAGGTGACTGGAAGGAAAGGCAGTGACTAGCTAAGGTTGATGGCATTGCCAAGGAAGCCTTCTTGGCCTCTCCTTGTACAGAGAGGGAGTTGGGAGAAAGGAGACAGAGGGATTTTTAGGGCACTTTGATTACAGCACTATTAGTCTGATGGAGGAAGGTCATTGGCTAATAAAGGCACTGCCCTGGCCCATTTTATTGGTTAGAGGATAGGTGGGAGGAGAAAACAGGACAGAACACTGGGAGGAAGAGGAAGTGAGGTCAGAGACTCCACAGCTCTTTCGGGAGCAGACGCCTCAGAGAGAGACGCCATGCCCCGCTCCCGGGATGAAGCTCCGACCCAGGATGGACTAGGCTAGAATCTCCCTGGTAAGCGCACCTTGGGGTGCTACACACAGATGATTATAAATGGGCTAAATTAATATGTGAGAATTAGCCTAGAAGAGAATGGGCCAGGCAGTGTTTAAATGAATACAGTTTGTGTGTTGTTATTTCGGGGCATAAGCTAGCCGGGCGAGCGGCTGGGGGGCTGGGGACGCAGCCCCGCCGCCCTTATTACTTCATTAGTCTCAGACTAAATTTTAAAAATAGTGCTCAAATGACTATGTTTTGCAAAATATCTTGAAGTTTTTTGTATAGTCTGCCCTCTGTTTCATTTTTCTCATAAAAGTCTCTTGTTAAAACACCAAACTACTTTTCTCCTGCAAACAAGGAGATACTGTTTTCCTCCGCCAATCTGAAAGGGCTTCTGGGGGAAAAAAAAAACTGCTGTGTGGTGGTGTGTTTGAGAGGAGAACTTGGGGACACCGCAGAACTTACACTGAGTTAGTCTATGCTTGTGTGATTCCTGTATGTCCGACTTGAGAAGAGAGACCGTGCATGGGACTACACATGGAACAAGGGTCAAGGACTGGGGACACTGACCCTTCTGCACTTCCGGATGAGACCAGCTTGATTCAGCAGCCCCAACCTCTCTCCTTAGATCCTGAGAGCGAGGAAACTTAAAGTGCTTTGACACTTCAGTGATTTATGAGAATCAACACATATTCTCACGCCTGTCACTGTTGTGCTTAGGTAAATAAAACATTCTCAGAAGACATGATCATTTTGTTGTAGTTAAAATTTCTGTAGAAGGAAAATCATAGCTGCTGGCACTCGTCTTCCTTCGGAGTAACAAAGTGCTTCATGCCGCCTAAAGGACTCATCCTCAGGGCCTCTGCACAGCTGTGGAGAGTGGCTATGCAGATTAGAAGGTGCACAGTGGCAAGCCAGTGCAGCCCCACCCCCCCCCCCCCCGCTCCTGTATGGCACCCATGGCTGCAGCCCTGCCCAGTTCTTTCCACATGGGTGGCATGATACTATACTCATTAGCTGGTCCTCATCAGTGCCTTGGGCATTTGAGCAACACTCATCAAGCCCAAAGTGATTGGAAGACAAAATCATCTTCACAGAAACGTATGTTCCAACTCATGGGTTGAACACCAGTCAGTTCTTTAAAAGACCTCAGAGATTTTAAGGTCAATGGAGATGCTAGACTCGTCACTGTGGGCACTGCATTTAACACAGATGCTATGAGACACGCTGGGTAAGGGGGTACATTTTTTGCCTTCCAGATTTGGAATAGTTCCACATGGGTGGTAGAGGACTCATGCTTTAAAAGCCAATAAAAATGTGCGGCTGTGGAAGCCTGGGTATTAAGTGAGTGAAACTGGAAGACACAAAAGTTCAGATGAGGAAGAGACCTCACAAAGGGTTCCTGCAGGTTTTAAATATGTAAAATGAGAAAGGAAAGGGAAAAGTAACATGTTTGTGACAATGGAGCAAAAGATTGGTCCCCATTGTCAGGCAGATGAGGACAAAGAGGATGCTGGTCCCCAGTGTCAGGCAGCTGAGGACAAAGAAGATGCTGGTAGTTTAAAGTAAAGACCTAGTGTCTTAGCAGGGTGCCCAGAGAAAAGGGTGATAAATATTTCATAGATAAGCTGCAGAAGTAAATATTTAAAGGGGAAGGCTTATTTAGAGAGCCAACTTGATGAACTAAAAAGGTAAGATGCTTAGTAGCAGAAGAAGCAAGAGCCTGGAGTCCATCCCTGGTGCATTGTGTAGTCATGGGCACATTCTACACCTCAGATGTCGTAGCCTCGTTTGTAAAGGCAAATATACCTTTCCCACTCCCGTAAAGATTTCAGAGATTGGATGTAATTAGGGAATAGTGCATCAGTTACATAGTAGGTAACCAAGCACCAGGAGATCTTGGTAATTACAACTTCAGAATCCTTTGGCCTGGATGACATGAATAAAAACTACAGCACTTTGGTTTGACTTCAAGGACTTTTATACAAATCAACACATTGTTTATATACCCAAAATTGTCAATTATTAATAGCAATGAGGGTTGCGTTCTCATGTGTACTCCTGGACATTTAAAAAAAAAAAAAAAGAAAAACTCTTGTGATTTTAGGCCGAAATCAAGCACACCTGAAAGGTGTTGGCTCCATAAATTGATTGGCAGGAGAGACCCTGATAGAACTAAGGCAGGCAATGCTAAGACAGGTCATGCCCAGGTGGGTCACAAAGCATAGTACCATGAGCATTCTGGGAACTCTCTGCTCTGCTTCTAGACTTCCCCCTTCCTCCGCCTTCTGTGTGGCCCCCTGAATGAGACATTGGCTTTCAAGCAGCTGTTATATCAAAAACTCTCTCATTACCCCCATGCCAAATCTGTTCAGATTTAAAGTCCCTACTAGTGACATTGCAATGACCAAGCTTAAGTTATACGCCCATTCCCTAGCTATCATGAGTGTGGAGAAATAAACACCTCCTGCTTTATCTTCTGTAGTAAGGGGTAGGTAGGAGTCATATCTTGAAACTCTCCTCAAACGGCAATGGGATATGTGAGACAAAATGACAGAATTAGCCCTGCTTGATATGCAGCAGCAATAAAAATCTATTAAATGCTCATGTCCAAGTCTAGCAAGAAATATGCAAGACCTGTAGAAGAAAGCCATAAACCTTTGCTCAAGGAAGCCGCAATCTAACATAAATGATGAGGCCTGTCGTGCTTCTGAAGGTGCAGCATCAATACTGTGACCCTGTCAGTCCTTTTCTGATCCACACAGCCAACTCTTGTTCTGATCAGAAGCCCATGAGCTTTTGTGTGTTCACTGGTTCAGCATCTGACAAGGAGAGTCTAAAGCTGAGCCTGCAATTCCTGTGTCAATGTTGCGTTGGCCTGAGGATTCCCGGTAGATGCCAATGTTTATGGGCACTCAAGTTCCTTATATAAAATGGCTCAGTGTTTATTTCAAATGCCCTAGACTTCAAGTCATTTCCAGATTGCTATGTAAAGAGCTGACCATAGACTTTTACTTAGAAAATAAAAACAAGAAATCAGACCTTTACATGTTTGACACAGATGCAACTTTAAAACATTTTGTGTGTGTGTGTGTGTGTGTGTGTGTGTGTCCATAATTGATTGAGTCCAGATACAGAGTCCAGAGGGCTTGCTGTAAATAAAACAGTATGTGAAGAAGAGCAAAGAAATTGTTTGAAAAAGGAATATAAGAGGCATTTGCCACATCAGCTACCACTACAGATTCTGAACCGATCATCGTATGGGATGTCATTGACCCAAGAATAGATTTGCAGTTCAGTGGAGCAAAATAGAACTCAAGAAGAATCATTACCCAGATGGCTCTCCCTGTACATAAGGAAGTATTGGGGGCAGTGAGAGGGGAGGGCTCCAAGATCTCCTATTCCAGGACAAGATTGCAAATTGTCCAGGCTTTGTTGGCCCCGTGGTCTCAATTATAACTACTCAGCTCGGCATGGTAGTGGGAGAGCAGCTAAAGACAACACAGAACAAGAAGCTATGTTTCAGTAAGACAGGGCTGAGCCGAGGCTGCCCTGAGGTCTGCACCTTGCCATTACTTTGTATTGACTACTCAATAATGACTTGAAATCATCCATTCCTTGGAAGAGTAAATCCACACTGCTGTATCATGTCCAAGAACAAAAAAAAACAAGAGAAAAAATGGAAAACCACAAAAATATCAGGAAATATAGAAACACATAGATGAGACTCAACGCTCACATTTCCATATCCAAAGGGCTGGAATAATGATAACCACTGGGAAAAGTTCCAAGAAAATGATTGCAATGACCACAGAAAAAAATGCATGTATCATGACTGCAAATTAAGAAAAAGATAAGCAGACCAACAAAAACGTTCAAAGGGCTGAACAGGTGGCTCACAGACGAAATCAGAGCTGACAAAAGCAACTGTTTAGCCTTAGGAGTCATCAGATGTAGAAAAGACTTAGCTCTGCAGCAAATCAACAAATCCCCAAAGCATCCCAGTGTACACAAAGGTGGGTGTTCGTATACACCACTTATGGGGAAGGAGTTGGGGAGCCCGTTCCTCTGAGGCTGCAGCTACTGGTGATATTCTGCATGGCCACTGCTTGACAAAGTGACTCCGCTTGTCAGAGTCAATTCTGAAGACACACGATGGATCTTTTCTCGGGCATGCATTTGTTAGCAAGTGTTTTCTTATACAGTGAGGGGGAAAAATAAAAACACTAGCTACCTGTCAGAAAATGAATGAAAACCTAAAGTGGATCTCTGTTTGCTAATGCAGACGGACGATACAAAGCAATACAAGTAAGTATGGGTAAAGCCATGAGCCCATGCTCTTTTATCTATGTGTTTTAAATGTTTTCTACACATAAAAAAAAGAAATTAACTTTTTAAAAGACATCAAAGAATACCCTGTGGTGTTGAGTCCCTGGGGGAAGGTGCAGAGGGCGGAGATGACAGTGGTATCCATCATCTACCAGGAAGGGTCACATGGCCCCTCTAGCAGCTGACCTGCTGCAAGCCCCTGTACAACCGTCGTCCTATACACTTCCTGTATGTTTTCTCCTTTGCAGCTGCACTCATATGTACTTTAAGGGTATTTTATCATGCTCTAATTTTCCTCACCAGTGTTGAGTTAGATGATATGACTCAAATGACCTGTTCAAGTCCTAATTCCATACTCGTAAGCCTGCCGTTATGTGGAGCTAAGGATTTTGCTCCCCACTCAATTAAGAAGGGGCTCTACTGAATTATACTAGACTCTATAAGAAAAAGAGGGAGCAATATAGGCACACAAAGAGGAAGCACACAGGCAGAATGAGGGTGAAATGGGGGAGGTGGATTGATATAAGGATTCCGTGATTTGCAGGCACCGTCAGGAACTAGGTCTTCCTGAGGACTCCAGGCAGAATAGTATCGACCCCTTTACTTTGGACTTTCCAGCTCTTAAGCTGTTGATGTTCATGGTTTTAAACTACTTTGTGTAAATTTGGTTCATCAGAGACAGGAAACTAGTACAATTATGTATTACCAACAGCTTTGGTCTTGTTCACCATCTATCCTATGTGCCTATGTGTGCACGCGTGAGTACATGCATGCATGCGTGTGTCTGGTGTGTGTTTCTAAGGAGAGAAAGGCAACATAAAAGGTGAATAACTGACAAAACTGAACGGCAATAATTTCTGTAGCAGGAACAGAATTCGCACAGAGGAAGACCAGTTAGGACCCCACACAGGAGATTCCTGCACACAGGATACACAGGAAAGGCTTGGAGTCTTTTACAGGTTAGTATTTTGCATAAAGCATGGATTTGGAATGAGAAGAACCTAGATTGCAATCCTAGTCCCTACACTGGACTTGAACAACTTTTTACATTGCTAACATCCGAAACTATTACCTCTACTCCCTTGAATCGGCATCCTTATATGGAAGCAGCAGGCACTTGACGGGCATTTAAAGAGAAAAGACGTTTGCTAACGGGGGTTGAGTAGACTTCAAGGTGCCAACAATTCAAGGCAGGCAGTGATGTCTTTAGAACCTGATGAGAGTGGCTGCTGCTGCTGCTGTGGCAACCCCTGGGTACTAACCTAGAAGGACTTTTATTTGGTAGCTCTGACTTTTTCTTGTTACTATGTGATTGTGGTGCAAAAGCTAGCTCTCTGTGGGTAGTAAGAAGAAAGTCCTGTGGTAAAAACTGCAAACTGCTCACAGAGGTTGTGGTGAGAACAGAGGTTTCCATTCAAAGGAACATTAAGAGTCAACATGGCAAAATGTAATGAATAAGAAAACCTACAGTTAGGTAGGAGACGACCAACCTAGACAACTGAGAGGAGGGACAGGACTCTGGGCCAGTGAAGGGACAGATGTGAAACACTACTATCCTTTCATAATTTATGCTTCAAATGCAGTCAATTGTGACAGACTAAACTGTTAGCCTGCCTCCTAACAAGAAGCCTGTATCTATTTCAAGAAAGAGACTCCAGACCATCCTGCAGACAGGGGTGGCCATAAAAAGCTACAGTTAGATTTCAGTGGTTGTTAGAGTTACCTCTCTCCCAGGGTAAACCTACCAAATGATCAAATGGATGTGAGAGCAAAAAAAGAACTTGGTGAAGCTAACGGCACTCCAGACACCTGCAGCGCTGGTGCTGGGAACACTGGCCAAGCGACGTAGGCTGACAAGTAGTCAGTCAGAAACCAACAAAGCTAGAGTCAGAGAAGGACAGGAGTGGGTGGGCTTCTACCATCCTCCTGGCTCAACACGTGGAATCTAGAGAACTAGCCGGTCTCAGCGACTGGCCAGCCTTTGTTCATTTTCCCATGCAAGTCCCAGACAAAGGAGTGTGATAGCTGTTTCCTCTCCTGGAAATGCCTCCCTCGAGAGGGCTTTTTCTTAATTTCTCCCTTTCCTTCAGGTCTTCACTGTTCTGTAATCATTCTTACTGTGATGAGCTTCAGCTTTGCATACTCCCACAAGATTCAGTCTTTTATCTCCATTGCTGTGAGACAATGGACTGGAACTCGCCACCCTAGGTCCATCTTTGGTAAACAGTGAGTGTCTGGCCTCTTCGGCCCTTAAGAATGCACACTTCAAAGGTCTTGTCACTTTCCAAAGCCTGTGTCAGTGGAAGTGTGTCTGTCCAGTGAGTTCTGGGTCATGAGCCCAGGCCCTACATACTGGTAGTTCTGGAAAGTTAAATAATGGTGTGAGATATCATGTACTGAGAGTTTACTTCACACCAAGGACTTCTCTGTTGCTTCTACATATTAACTTCTTTAATGCTCACAAGGCCTCTCTGGGGCAGGCCTGTCATTCCCATTTTTACCAATGAGGAAACTGAGGCCCAGAAAAGCCAGGGATTAAACCTTAGCTCATCCAGCTCCAGATCCAGAGATCTGTGAGAATAGTATAGCATCTACTTGTCATCTTACGTTTCCAGTGTCTGTGGAGACGGTCTCTGTTCCCAAAGAAAACAATGGGTTTCACAAATAAGATTACTCAGACTCTTGAATGGCTGGCTGTCTTTTACAGATAAAAGAGTAGAAAGACAAGTGCACACGGGTGCCTACAACTTACCTCAGGGAGCTGTGACAGGCAATAAATGGGATGCACGCTTGATGCTACTGTGAGCAGTGCAGGTGACTGTCCCTCCAGTGAGGCTGGGTGCACAATCACAAGAGCTCCTGCTTTTGTAACACCATCCCTAGCTTTGACACCTATTATTGGGCTGCTGCCGCCAGGCTGCCACTGCCATGATTTCTTGACTCTCATACAGATATACTACCAACATCCGGGCACCCCAAATAAGTCATTTCAACTTTGAGAGCCTCTGTGTCCTGGACTGCAAAATGGAGTGCAGTTTGGAAAGAGGAAGTACTTTTAAACTCTGATTTTGATATTTTTTCCAATTGCAATTTTCTAACCCTCCTCTGGGGTCTTCTCTAAGTCCTACAACCTGTGACTCATTGCTTCCATTTGGGTTACATGTTACCTTCTGTTGTTCTATAATTGTTTCTTAGGTTTTCTTTCTTTTTTTTTCTTTTCAAAATGTGTTGTGCAAAATGGCATTTCAGAATAGTGGTTTTGATAAGTTGGACTGACTTTAAATGTAAGAAATTAGATGTGACAGCCCCATGCGCGCGCGCACACACACACACACACACACACACACACACACACAGAGAGAGAGGGGGGGGGGAATAGGGTCTCTTTCAGTTGCTTAAGAAGAAATATTAGTGCGGGCAAGAAGTCTTAACTAGCCACAGCATCACTTGGAAAAGTCTGATGACCTGAATTTAATCACTCAAACTCATATACGAATTGCAAATCATCCTCTGACATTCACATACATGTCATGGCATGGGCACCCATGTACCCACTACCCATCCCCACAAACACAAACAATAAATATAAGAAAAGTCATCTCAGAGATTCCTCAAGACAACTTCCCTTTTCTTTCATACCACATGGGACCAGAGAGCTCCCCTGGAGGTGCGTCCTCCAGAAGGTTCAAGGAGTTATCTTAGTATTGTCATCTATCTTCCTCTCCTAACTTCTATACTTGTCTCCAAGTCACCCAACCAGCCTGAATCTATTCATCCGCCATTCCCAGAACTAGACATGTCTCTGTTCAGTGTTGAAGATAGAGCCCAGGCTCTCATATACGCTGGGCAAATGTTCAGTAGCTGGGCTACATCAGGAGTCCCCAGACATAAAATTGATGCAGGTACCTTTTGCTCATTCACAATTCCAACTTGTTTTTCGCTCGAAAAATAAATAAAGGAAGAATGAACACTCCTCTGCTCAGGCTTTGTCTCTGAGTTTCTTTCTGCTCACTCGTGTTTCACTGTTTGCCCCTGAAGCTGCCTTTGCCCCCTATCAGACACAGACCCATCCATACTCAGAGAAGAACATTCATCGTTGGACAGGCCATTAGATTATTAACAGGACAGCTTCTCATCCATAGTAACTACCTCTGAGAGGCTCACAGACTAGAATTACTAGTCCTATCTCACAGCCAGAGTGTTATCCCTTCAGACAAGACTCTGGATTCTCAGTCTTGCTGTTCACTGGGCCACCTTCCACTCACAGCTGCTCTTTGACATTTAAGTACAATTGTCAGTTATACTCAAATTAAAATTTGAGAACATTGTGTACAAAATAGGATTACATTCTGGTCCCACAGTGACCCTATGATACACAGAAGGTCCTGTAATAGCCTATACCCAGCATCGGGTCCAATAGTCCCCTTGGGATACCTTCCCAGTCCCTCTCAAATGTAAAATTGCTGTCATTGTGGGGAAAATAGAAGCCACCAGATGATTGCCCCTGGCTTTCTCAGTCATGACCTCAGTTGTTTCCTCCATGTATGGATTCTTCCTTCCTCTGCTGTGTTTTGAGCAAGATTTCTGTTTGGGTTTTAGGTCTCATCTTCTTCTTTTTTTTGCCACTTAGATGGCAACCTACAGAATCTTTCTCTTGTTAAACTGTTCGATATATAAGTGGGTTTTCATTTTGGGGGCATAAACATCCCCAGTTTTCTCCCACCAAGACTAAATCACATTAACTAAACACAGTTCAAAGTATTTTACCTAGTGTTCCTACAATTATACAAACCAGACAGAGTTCACAACACCCTTTTTTGCCTGGTGTTACTACAATGACACTAACTCAGCACACATCCCAAAATGGTCTCTTACCTTCTGTTTTATACAACACTAAATCAAGACACTTCAAACTATCCTCTCATCCCTAGTGTGACTACAACCCCACTAATTCAAAACGGTTCACAGCATCCTCTATTGCCTAGGTTTTCTACAACCAAACTAACCCATGCAAATCACATTGTCCTCCTCTCTTTCCTAGTGTTCCTGCAACTAAACTTAACCCAACACATTTCACAATGTCCTCCTCTCTTGCCCTCTTCTTACAACCGCTTTATCCCAACACATTCATAGTGCCCTCCTCTCTCACCTGCTGTTCCTGCGCACTAACACAGTGCAGAACACAGTATTCTTTTTTGTCTAATGTTCCTGCAATCAAGGCAGATCACAGTGTCCATATCCTTTAATTTATAGTGTTCCTGAAAGCACATTGCCACAATTCACGGAATCCTTTCTTGCCTAGTGTTCCGACATCTACACAAGATCCACACAGTTCACATCATTCTCTCTTGGCAATTATTCCAACAGCAACAGTAACTCAACATAGTCCACAACATGAACTCTTGCACAGTGCTCTCTACAACCACGTTAATCCAGAACAGGTCACAGTACCCTCCTTGCTAGTGTTCCTAACCCTCACTTCCCCAGCACAGTTCACAGCATCCTCTTTTGCTTGTTGTGCCTAGCGCATATAACCAACACAGCTTACAGCATACATTCTTACTTAGTATTCCTGCACTGAACCAACACAGGGCACAGTGACACAAACCCACACTAACACAGTGTTGTACACCGTGTCCTCCCTTGATTAATGTCCCATAAAACACACTAATGCAAAGCCATTAATAGCATCCTCTGTGGCCTAATGTCATTAAAATAATACCATCCTCATTAAAAAATAAAACTGGGGAAAATGTTGGAAGACATTGCTAGCTGGTCAGAGGTTGCAGCTTCTCCATGGCCCAGCAGCTTATCTCAATAAGATCAGCAAAATGGAGCTCCCCCCAACCAGCAGAATTTCCTGCCTCTCTCTGTTTTTATCTGGAAAATGTCCCCACAGAACACACTTTAAACAGTTTACAACATCAGTAAAAAAAAAAAAAAAAAAAAAACTAACCAAAGAGAGTTCACAACATCACCGCCTACCAAGTGTCCCCACAATCTCATCAACACAACACTGTTTACAACATCCTGTGTTTCATAGTGTTCCTAAACTCACACTAATCTAACACAGCTCACAACCTCCTCTCAAGCCTATGAGTCCTATAAGTCCTATAGCCATACAAACTCAACACCCTTCACAAGGTACTCTCTTGACTAGTGTTCCTACAACAATAACACAGAGGAGCTAACAGCATCTTCTCTTACCATTACCACAAACACACTAACACAAAACAGTTCCCAGTATTCGTTTCTGTCTAATTTCCTGCAACCCTACTCTCTCAGCACAGTTCAGAGCACCCTCTCTTGCCTAATGCTCTATAACCACGGCAATCCAAAACAGCTAACAACCTCTTCTCTTGCTTATGGATCCTATAAGCAAATTAATTTGACACACTTTACAAGAGTCTCTCTTGCCTAATGTTCCTGCAACCATACTAACTCAATACAGTTCACAGCAATCTTGCTTGCCTAGTGTTCCTACAACCACCCTAAGTCAATACAGTTCACACAGTACTCTCTCAGTGTTCCTACAATGACAAGAACTTAATTCAGTTCACAGCAATCTCTCTTGCCTAGTGTTCCTACAACTACCCTAAACCAACATAGTTTACAACCACCATTATTACCTAGCACAACTACAACTACACTAACCTAACACAGTTGATAGAGCCCTCTCTTTGTGTTTCTATAACCAGACTACCTCAAATAGTTCACAGTATAATACACAGTGTCAGTTCAGATGACCCTAGTGTTACTACACCAACAGTTACCTAACACAGTTCAAAGTAACATCTTTTATCTGAATACACTTAATTATCTGTAGCACACTTAATATCATGGTACACAGCATTGTCCCTTGAGTAGTATTTCTACAACTGCATTAACTCAATGATTTCACAAATGCTTCTCTTACAAAGTGTTGGTATTCCTTCCTGTCTAGTGTTACTACAAACACACTAAATGAGACAGTACATAGTGTCCTTTCCCACATGGTGCTCTATCTACACCCACACTAATTCAACACAATTCACAGAGTCCTTTCTTACCTGGTGTTCCTACACCCATACTAACTCAACATAGTTTATACCATACTCTCTTAAACAGTGTTTCTACAATGACAGTGAATTAACCCAGTTCTCAGCAATATTCCCTGCCAACTGTCCCTAAAAGACACTAAATAAATACAATTGATAACATCCTTTCCTGCTTAGTTTTCCTAAACCACATTGACACAAACAGTTCACAGAACCCTCCCTTGCCTAGTATTCCAAGGACCACACTAATTCAAAAGACAACCACACCTTCTCTTGCCTAGAGTTCTTACCACCACACTTGGTCAATATAGTTGATAGTGTCCTCTCTTCCCTGACATTCATAGAACCACTAATTAATAATAGCTAATAAATTACCTAATAACAGTTCAGGGCATTCTCTCTTATCTAGTGTTCCTAGACCCACAGTAACTCAGCAGAGTTCACCAAATCCTATCTTTCCTATTATTCTACAGCCACAATCTTCTCTTGCCTGTAGTTCCTAAAACTACATTAATTCAACATACTTCACAGGGACTTCTCTTGCCTAGTTTCCCAAAACCACACTAACTCAACACAGTTCCCACCGTACTCTCTTAAAATAATGTTCCTACAGTGACAATTATTCAGCTCACAGAAATCTCTCTTGCCTAGTGTGCCTACAATGACACTAACCAGCACTGTTCAGTATCCTATCTTGCCTAGTGTTCCTACATATACACTAAAGTAATACACATAAAAGTGTTCTCTCTTGCCAATTGTTCCCACACCCAGACTACCTCAACACAATTTATAGTATTTTCTCTTGTTTAGTGTTTCTAAAGCCACACTAACCCAATACATCCACACCATTCTTTCTTCTCTACAATCTCACTAACTCATTGGCATTTACTGTATCTTCCCTTGTGTGGTGTTGCTACAACCACACTAACTCAGCACAGTTTAGACTGTCTTCTTTTGCTTACTGCTCCTACAACACTAGCCCAGCACAATTACCAGAACCCTCTCTTTTCTAATGTTCCTAAAATTGCACTAACCCATAATAATTTACAGCATCCCCTCTTGCCGAGTATTCCTACAATAACACTAATACAATATAGCACAGGGTTCTCTCTATTTAGCAACTAAAGATGGTTCAGTGTAGTTTCTTGCCTAGTCTTCATAAGAACACACTACTCAAAGAGTTCACATACCCTCCCTTCCTAGTGTTCATACATCCACACTAACTCCTCACAACTAAGAGCAGCCTTTCTTGCCAAGTGCTTCTAACAACCATAATAAATCAACACAGTTCATTGTCTCCTTTCTTTCCTTGTGTCTAACAACCACACTAACCCAAAAAAGATTGCAGAGTCCTGTCTTGCCTAATATCCCTACAGTGACAGTCATTCAATGTACAGCATCCTCTCATGCATAGTGTTCCTACAACCATACTAACACAAGGCAGTACACAGTTTTCTCTTTTGCTTATTGTTCCTACATCCACACTATGTCAACAAGGTTCACAGCTGCCTCTCTTTCCTAGTGTCCCTTCAACCACTCTACCTCAACATGGCTCAGAGCATCCTTTCTTGCCAAATGTTCTTACAACCACATCAACACAACACATTTTATAGCCTCTTTTCTTGCCTAACACTCCTAAAATCACACTAACACAAGTCAATGTATAGCATCCTCTCCTACCTAGAGTTCCTACAACCACACTAACAACACAGTCAACAGAGAACTCTCTTGTCAAGTGTCCGTACAATAACGCTAGCTCAACATAACTTCCAGCTTCCTCTCTTGCCTATTGTCCCTACACCCATGCTAGCCCAACAGTTTAAGCCATCCTCTTTCCTATTATGTCTACCATTCCTTATGTTCCTTACCTTCTAGAAAGTATTATAACCAGGTACTTTAAAGCTCTTGTTCATCATTTCTCCCATTTCCCATTCTTCTCCTCATAATTCCTTTTTTCAAGCATGCATGTAGCTACACCAAGCCTTTTGTATTTTGCATATCCTTTTAATATATATACCTCCTGTTTCATGTCATCATTACTGCTTTATTTTGAGTTAATTTGGATTACAAAAAAAAAGCCTTCTAACTTATCTCCCATCATGAAACCTGGCCTCTGTTCAACATATCCTCTTCCCTGCAGATGCCATTGTCCATTAATAATGGAAATGTGCCCCCACAAAAATACATATCCTCTTCCCTGCAGATGCCATTGTCCATTAATAATGGAAATGTGCCCCCACAAAAATTTTCAACTGCTCCCTGTGGTTTTCAAGATAAAGTTCAAACTTCATAGCACATAAAGTTGCTGGTGATCTGGCCACTGAGGAACTCTGCAGTCTTCATCCTTACACCAGCAATAGTGGAATACATATGATTGCCATAATCCATGGTCTTAGTCCATGCAGGCTGCTATCCTAGAACTTCAGAGTCTGGGTAATTTATAAAGCACAAAACTTCATTTCTCTCTTGTCTGCAGGCTGGGATTCCCAGGATCAAGGTAGTTTGGGCCATGCTATCAGCTACCAACATGATAACTTTAAGATATACCCTCAAGAAAGAATGAGTGCTGGGGGCCTACAGGGCTGAAGGCATCTTGGTTAGCAAAACTGAGAGTTATAGGAAGCTTTCTCTGACAGAATAGCTTCACCAGCCTTACCCCTTAATCCCATCACACTCTACACATGTTCCATGTAGGACTGAGCACTCAACAATCAATCTCTGCACTTTAATCAATTGTGTGTCTCTACATTAACTAATACCCACTGCAAAAAGAAGTTTGTTTGAGCAGGTCTAAAATCTTCACTAGTCTCTGACTATAAACAAATATTTAGAAGGCATATGATAACATGTTTATTCTGCCAAATACCAGCAGTAGGTTCTTTCCGACACCTAGGATGTCCTAATCCGTGGGCTTCTGATTAACTTTCCAGTACCAGGCATGAATTACCTCTAGAAAGCATGCTTCAAGCCCAAGCACAAAGCAAAACAGTTATTCCCATAGAAGACATGCTCTTATTGCACCAATTGGCACTTAATGCCTAGCAGGTCAATATTATACAATCAAGGTTCACCATTATATATGGCCATGAATGATGCCCCTACCACCAGTAGCGGCCTGTATATCACCTTTCAGTACCATTAATGCTATCCAGCAGGGAGAAAGCTTCCATTTCAGCTCCAGCTTTGTTTCTCTGTGTTTCATATGATGTCTTCAGCAATAGGGTTTTACAATCTGGTTCTGGAGAGCACCAAACACAATGATGCTGTGGGATGTC
This sequence comes from Microtus oregoni, assembly GCF_018167655.1. Classification (NCBI taxonomy): domain Eukaryota; kingdom Metazoa; phylum Chordata; class Mammalia; order Rodentia; family Cricetidae; genus Microtus; species Microtus oregoni. Next base: position 17,716,430 of record NW_024543221.1, on the reverse strand, counting down.
CTTCTGGATATATGCTGCTTTTATTGATTGATGAATAAAGCTATTTTGGCCAATGGCTTAACAGAGTAAATCCAGGTGGAAAGTCTGAAGAGAGAGAGAGAGAGAGAGAGAGAGAGAGACAGAGAGACAGAGAGACAGAGACAGAGACAGAGAGAGAAGGTAGAGTGGAAGAGATGCCATGTTGTAATGGAGGAGCGATGGGCTACATTCCTAGCACCCGGCCGCCCCGGCTCCCGCATGGCTAGCTTATGACTAGAAATAATTACACGGAAACTGTATTCTTTTAAACACTGCCTGGCCCATTAGTTCCAGCGCCTTATTGGCTAGCTCTTACATATTGATCTAACCCATTTTTAATCATCTGTGTAGCCCACGAGGTGGCTTACCAGGGAAGATCTTAACCTGCGTCTGTCTGGAGTGGGAGAATCATGGCGGCTCCCTGATTCAACTTCTTTCTCCCAGCATTCTGTTCTGTTTTCTCCACCTACCTAAGAGTTGGCCTATCAAATGGGCCTAGGCAGTTTCTTTATTAGTAAGAAATCACTCCCACATCAATGCCATGTAGCCACTGAAGAAGTAACATGCTGCACTGGTAAGCCACAACATTATGACAGTACACAGATTAATAGAAATGGGTTAATTTAATAGTTAGAGCTAGGCAGTAAGAAGCCTAAGACATTGGCCAAATAACTGTAAGTGATAATAATCCTCAGAATGGTCATTTCATAAGCGGCTTTGGGAACAGGCAGGTGGAGAAAAACTGATCCAGGAGGACTAGCAGTACGGAGACTACTTCTAGCTACAGTCTAAGCTGTTTGGGGACCTTCTGGACCATAAACTCATAAGAAGGGTACCCCACACCTGACAACAATGTTTTCATTTCATAACTTGTGGCTTCTGGCAGTAAACATTATCCATCCATTTAGGCTGCTTCCTCTTTCAATAATTGTATTTTTTTATTGGCTTACATAATGGGAGGTTTCCATATGGACTTTTTATACATCCTTATATTTGGTTAACCCTTTTCTGACCATGTAACCATCCTTCTACTCCTTACCCCACATCAACATTCATACCCCAGTATGCCTCTATTTTCATACTGCCCGTGTTTCCTAGGTCCCTCCATCTAACAACTCCATTAATTTAGTAGCCCATCCTTAACTTCCTGGCCTCTACATGCACTTCCTAATTAAATACATAAATCTAAAATCTGAGGCAACCATCTACATATGAAAGAGAGCATTTGGTGTGTGTCTTTCTGGGCATGAGTTCCTAACTTAATATAATATAATATTTTTCATTTCCATCCATTTTCTTGCACATTTTGTAACTTAATTTTTCTTTACAGTTGAAAAGGAGGAATTCCACTGTGTGTGTGTGTGTGTGTGTGTGTGTGTGTGTGTATATATATATATATATATTTCATTACTTTTATTCATTCACCAGTAAACTGTTACAGTCACAATGGAAAAACCAGTTCGAAGATTTCTAAAAACAATTCAGAAAGCATTACTGTGTGACCCAGCTGTATCAATCCTGGACATACACACCATACACACAAAGGCCTCTATTGCCCTATCACAGAGACACTTGCTCATCCATGGTCATTGCTGCTCTATTCACAATAGCCAGGAAATGGAATAAGCCTAGATTCCACTTCATCAACTGTTTTTGCTACTGTTGTAGTCTTCTCTTATGATAGGGCCTCACTATGTAGCCAAGGCTGGCCTGGAACCCTTACCAATCCTTCTGCCTTAGCCTCCCTAATGTTGGTATTACAGGTATGAACCACCAGAGCCAGCTTTAAGACTTTAATTTGATTTGTATTTACTCCTCTGCTTATGTGGAATCACAGAACATTTTTTCCTTAAAATATGGACAGCTGAGTAGATGGGTGAATGAATAAATAAATGCCTTGGGTCTTATTCATCTTATATTTCCATTGCTTGGCATGGTCCCAGTCACACAATCAATAAAGTTTATAAAACTGATTTTTCCCTGAGAGGTGCTTTTGAGAAATTAAACGAAGTTACAGTGTGACTTCATGAGTATGCCCCTTGTGTGTAGGCTGCCCTTGGGAGAACCCTCAACGGACAGGTCTGGGATGAATCTGGACTTAAACATGGTATGGGTTTTCTAGTAAGAACACAACATTGCTTGAGTCCTAGAAAACAACATTTCAATATGTTAAGGACCTGACTCTCATGACATTGCACGCTGACAGGCAGAGTCCTGTTGCTACTCTTTCATGCTGGTCGAGACACTTGACTGTACGTATTTGGGGGATCCCAGCAATGGGGGACAGTAAACCCTTTCGATAAAAGAATATGGCAGCCAGCTGAAAATCTTACCTGAAATTTCTTCTCTTCCTGCTTCGATCCAGGGAAAAATGTCTGTGATGCTGTTAGGTAAGAACGGGCCATTGATCTGTCTGTGTGAAGAGAGACTGGAATATTGATGTCACAAGTCCTCTGTGTGCAAACTGCTTTCAGTAAATGAGGTGTCTGAGACTCAGGCTTCTTGGACTAATAACACCTGCAGGAACAAAAGCCACCCATGCACTCTGCCTTAGCAGCCAGCAGTGATTTGAACTGGAAATCAGTGTTTATGTAATTACTGCCAGTTCCTCCCCTCTCCTCCACTGGAATTCATTACTTGAGTGCTCTATATTTCCTAGTGCACGGTTGAGTGTGGGCGGTCTTACTATATAATAATGTGCAAGTGGGCTAGCTTCCAGCCTGAGAAGTGCTAGGTCTGCTTCCTCTTTCTTACTGTTTGCTTATCCACAATCTGACAAACTGGACTGGGTGGGAAATTCCTTTTGTTGGTCAAATATGTCTTCACCTTTAGTACAGATCTGCAGTGAGGATTAGGTCAGAAATCCCTAGCATCCAGTCTATGGAAAAGGCTAGGATTTGTGTTAAATTCTATAAATTATAGACAAAATTTGATATATACATTCATGCTTCTACCAAGAAAAGTCATAGTTGAGACCAAATTCAGAAGGGCTCCTAAAATGGTCTAAAGCTATAGAACTGGTTGTGTTGGATGTTAACATTTGCGCTTCTCTGAGGAGAGTCCCCTGCTCACTTGGGAAACTACTAGGACTTTGGGAAAGAAGCCAAATTTAACAGTCAGTGGTGGGTTCAAACCCAAGCCCTTCCACTTATCTCATATATATTTTGGTAAGCCACTTTACTGATTCTGTTTTAGAGTCTACAAAACGGCATAAGAATGCCTGTGTGTGTTATAAAGAAGAGAAATAATGTGCATGAATGTACTATGTCCAGTTGTCTAAGACCTCCAAGGAGTCTTGATCTATGCCTGTCTGAAGAAGCAGAACATTGAATGATATGATCTCATACACAGACACACCCAAACTCCTGCCACGAAATCTGACTTCCTGTAGTCCTAGACTGATAGCATCCCGGCAGTGCTTTTCATCAGGAAGGTGAGGCAGGAAATAAGCCTGTCTGGTTAATATGTTTCTACATAAAGAAAAGCACTGGGACAGAAATTCTCCAACTCTTATAAGAAAGGGACCACAGTCTAACTGAGGTGGGAGAAAGTCATAATCTCAGCTTCTCAGGACAATGAGCTATAATACTGAAAGCTCAAGGCCTGGTTGGGCGACATAGTGAGTTCAAGACTAGTCTGGGAAATTTATTAAGACCTCTGTCTATAGTCGCATTTCAAATGTATTTCAATAAATAAAGATGACCTGGAGATCTGTGACAGTCCCACTGGCCAGCCTTACAGACCAGATTTTGGTAACACACAGCTTTAATTCCAGTAGCCACAATGACACACACCTTTAATCCCAGTAGCCACAATGACACACACCTTTAATCCCAGTAGCCACAATGTCACACACCTGTAATACAAGAAGCCACAATGACACACACCTGTAATCCCAGTAACCACAATGACACACACCTGTAATCCCAGTAGCCACAATGACACACACCTGTAATCCCAGTAACCACAATGACACGCACCTATAATACAAGAAGCCACAATGACACACACCTTTAATCCCAGTAGCCACAATAACACACACCTGTAATCCCAGTAGCCACAATAACACACACCTGTAATCCCAGTAGCCACAATGACACACACCTTTGCTCCAAGTAACCACAATGACACACACCTGTAATCCCAGTAGCCACAATGACACACACCTTTGCTCCAAGTAACCACAATGACACACACCTGTAATCCCAGTAGCCACAATGACACACACCTGTAATCCCAGTAGCCACAATGATACATACCTGTAATCCCAGTAGCCACAATGACACACACCTGTAATCCCAATAACCACAATGACACACACCTGTAATCCCAGTAACCACAATGACACACACCTTTGCTCCAAGTAACCACAATGACACACACCTGTAATCCCAGTAGCCACAATGACACACACATCTGTAATCCCAGTAGCCACAATGACACATACCTGTAATCCCAGTAGCCACAATGACACACACCTGTAATCCCAGTAACCACAATGACACACACCTTTAATACCAGAAGCCACAATGTCACACACCTGTAATCCCAGTAGCCACAATGTCACACACCTTTAATACCAGAAGCCACAATGACACACACCTGTAATCCCAGTAGCCACAATGTCACACACCTTTAATCCCAGTAGCCACAATGACACACACCTGTAATCCCAGTAACCACAATGACACACACCTGTAATCCCAGTAACCACAATGACACACACCTGTAATCCCAGTAACCACAATGACACACACCTGTAATCCCAGTAACCACAATGACACACACCTGTAATCCCAGTAGCCACAATGACACACACCTGTAATACAAGAAGCCACAATGACACACACCTGTAATCCCAGTAACCACAATGACACACACCTGTAATCCCAGTAGCCACAATGACACACACCTATAATCCCAGTAACCACAATGACACACACCTGTAATCCCAGTAGCCACAATGTCACACACCTGTAATCCCAATAACCACAATGACACACACCTGTAATCCCAGTAGCCACAATGACACACACCTTTAATACCAGAAGCCACAATGACACACACCTGTAATCCCAGTAGCCACAATGACACACCCCTGTAATCCCAGTAGCCACAATGTCACACACCTGTAATACCAGAAGCCACTTTACTTGCCATAGATATAATGGCAATTTCAATAAAGCAAGACTTATAAAACTCAGGCTCAGAAACTAGGGTTCAACCTAAAGATCTGAAAAGTAAAACAGCCAGCCACTGGCTCTTGCCTCGACCTCAGTCTGAAATGGCGATCCTGCCTCCTGGAATCTCAGAAGGAGACTGTGTCTGAGAGCTGTCTCACCCATTTTATATTTCTCTCAAAAGCTGGGATTAAAGGCATGCACCACCTAATTTCTATGGCAACTAGGGTGACTACTGGGATTAAAGGTGTGTCTTACCATAATCTGGTCTGTAAAGCTGACCAGTGGGACTGTTTTACTCTCATATCTTCAGGCAGTCTTTATTTATTGAAATACATTTCAAATGCCACTACATCTATCTCAATATAAAAAACCACAAAAAGTGTTGGGAATGTATTTCAATGGTCAAGTGCTTGCCTGTACGCATGAAGGCCCTAAATGCCACATCAAACAAATAACTAAATGATAAATGATAGCTAGTTAATTAGCTAGATGATAAATTAGATAATAGATGGGTAGATAGATGGATAGATGATAGATAGATAGATAGATAGATAGATAGATAGATAGATAGATGATAGATAGATGATAGATAGATAGATAGATAGATAGATAGATAGATAGATAGATGATAGATAGACAGATAATAGATGGATGGATGATAGATGATAGATATACATAGATGAATGATAAATAGATAAACAGGTGATAGATAGAAGATGGGTAGATAGATGATAGATTAGATAGATGATTGATAGATAGATAGATAGATAGATAGATAGATAATAAAAAAAGGGAATGACACACAGAGCGACTGAGATTTGGAAAAAGAGAGGGAAGGAATGGTTTCAGTTAGTATACCTCAAACTTTGACAAAGGTGTAGAGAAACGAGCCATTTCCATGGAAACCTCATCCTAACACTTTAAAAAGCTAGTAATTCCAGACTGTTAATACTGATTATGTGTTGGAAATAACCCTGTTGTGGGTATGCTCTCAGAGAAAAGCAGCCTGGAACTGACAAAGGGCGTTCTGCACAGCTGAATAGCCTGGAAGAGCTGGAAATTTAGAAGCATCCCCTGTATCCTCCACCCTCCCAACACCTGCTGCATCAACATCCCCCATCAGCTGTCATGGTTACCTACTTCTTTCTCTCTTCCTTGCATCTCTCTCAACCTAGGTACCACTTCCCTTCAAAGTGGAATAATTTTCTTCAAAGATAGCGTTAATATTCAGCCAGCATTCATTTAGTGAAAAATAAATGCCTATAACAAATTAAAAGACAGATATACACTTAAAATTATATCAACCTTCAAGGCGCCATTTCCTTTGGCTTGTAAATGAGAAAATGAAGGTCATGAAGATAATAACAGACAGAATGGGTTTGAATTCAGATGCCTCTGGCTCAAAAACTTTTTACAATAACCCTGAGCTCTCCAGATACAATGTAACAGTGAATACTGTCAGTTTAACAGACTCTAGCATCAGTGAGGATCCAAAGCCCTGGGCATTTTCAAGAGGAAGCTTCTAGATTGAGCTGAGGTGGGAAGACCCACACTGAACATGGATGGCATCACCACATGGGCTGATATCTAGACTGAGTAATAAGGTGGATGTGAACTGAACACCAGCACTCAACTCTCTGCTTCCCAAATGTATGTGTAATGCAACCAGCTGCCTCATACTCTGGCCACCGTGGCTTCCCTGTCAGGATGGTTTGCACCTATGGGTCATAATAAGCCCTTCCTTCCTTAGGTTGACTTTGTTAAACTTTGCCTCAGCAAGAAAAACAACTGATACAATGCCACATGAAGCAGCCATTGTTTTGTTTGGTCCAATGCAAGACCTGCACCTGGAACACGACTGTGACATGGACTGAACATGTTTGGGACGGTCATTATCATCACCTTGACAGAATTTACAATCAGTCAAGAGACAAGCCTCTGATCACATGACATGTAGATAAGGTTGAGTATGAAGACCCGCCATAATTGGCGGTGATAGCATCTAATGGACTGGGTCCTAGACTGAACAGAAAGAAGAGGGGTTGAAGAGCAGCATTTGATTCTGTTTCCTGATGGTGGATGCAATACGGCCAACTCCCTCCGGCTCCTGCACCAAGGACCTCCCCCATCATGATGGACTGTGGCCTTAAACTGTGAACCAAAATAATCCCTTTTTCTCATTGGCTATGTTTGTCGGGTATTTTGTCATAGCAAGTGGAGAAGTAGCTAATATGGTGCTCTCCATGCTGGAATCAGGAACGAAATTGCTAAGTTCAGAGAAGTCACCAGTAAACCCAAACAACATGCCACTCAACATAAATACCTCTGACAGTGTGACTTGTGAAAAGTTCTGCATTCTCTATGGGGCCTGAGAGATGGGAAGCTATATTTCTGTCAAGAAGAAACTTACAGTCTTGCTCTGATGTTCTAGATAGAGATAAGGGCTTTAGAGACCCCAGTTACTTTCCCCCCTCCCCTTTCCTAATCCCCAAATCCCAATGTCAATACAAAAGGTTATAATTTTCCTAGGAAGAAATTGTCTTGACCTCAGGTTTTCAGAGTGTAATATTTCCACTTGGCTGCACAGCCCGAAACAATGGTAAAATTAACTAGGGAGCAAGATGTTCCCAAGCAGTAGAGGTAGAGAAGGGCCAACCAGAAGTTTGACAGGGGTAGTTGAGGATAGGAGGGTGACCAGTCCACAGAGATCCAGTAAATGCTGAAGATCTGGACTGTCTCAGGCAAATCTTCTCTTCCAACACCTACTCCTCCACCGCTGGAGGAGAAGGTGGTCAGCACACAGCTGAGGAGAAAGAAAGGGACAGACCTGGGCACTCCTAATTCCTTGAGGACAAAGCTTCTTAAACTGTGGATCATGAACCACATGGGGGTCATGTAACGGAACACGAGTGTCGAGAAAATCTTGGTAATGACAAAGGTTTCCGAACACTAAAGAAAAAAATTAATTTAAAAATCATTGTATGATGAATCTGATGTGTTTCTGAGATCAATTCTCACACCGTGTCACACAATGTCATCCGGCTCTGTGAAGTGCTCTTCAGACACTCCCGTTAAGGATTGTTAGCTGACACTGCCTGGACACTATAGCACATTATGTTTTACTACACATACAACATTTCTGCTTTTTTAGAAACATATGCCTTAAATATAGAAAACTTAGTATTTTCCTAACATCATTCCTCAACAGGTAAATCTGTAATTAAAGTGACTTTAGATTGTATGACATTAGAATATTTTCCTTCTTTAAAAATATCTGTGTTGCCACTTGAATCCCTAAAAGAAAATACTGATAATTAATGCATTTTGACTTGGAATTAGAGCAGAGTTTCTAAAACCTTTTAAATGACCCTGAACGACTTCTGGCAGTCAGTATTTTTATTTATTTTATTTTATTATTTTTTGCTTATTAAAATTTGGATTTAAGAAAATCAGACATATGTGAGCTAATATTTAATTAGGCAAAATGAATCAATGGCAGATAGCGCTGATGATAGCAAATTCTTTTTTAAAGTTATTTTTTATTTATTATTTGGTAACCTCACATCATACACCCCGATCATGTTTACCTCCCAGTCTTCCTATGTCCATCCCCCTCCCCTGCAGCTCAACACCCCTCCCCCGTAAAGAACCAAGTTATTTTGTGTTGTTCATATATTCACTGGAGCATGGCAAATTCCTCACGGCCAGCCTCCCAAGGGAGGATGAGTCCTTTTCCACCTGCATCTGCATCAGAAACCACCAGTTTAGGAACATTTTATAGTAACTGAAGCAGGGCAGAGCTAGCTCTCCAACACCCAAACCACCACCTACATAGCAATGCTGTGGGCCAGTGAAGACCCAGGACCATGGACACTAGCAGCCCAACAACGGGCATCTGCAAGGACTTCAGTGCTACACAGGCTGCAGACATCAACACAGCCTTTGGCCATATCAGGACCACTGCCCCACTCATGGCCCTCAGTGCCTATACTGACCACAAGTCTCAACATGGTCTTACATCAGCACAGTTCCCTGAGGCGACAACAGCTGAGGACATCACCAAGGCATCAGGCAGCAGCACAGGCTGTCTACATCTGCATGAATCTTAGGCTTCATTGTAGTCTGGGACAGCAGCATGGACCACTGGCACCAACATGGCCTCCTGTAGGATTTCAGATCATGGTGGTCTTTTGAGAAGGTCCAATTCAGAAAGTGAACCTTTGCCCATCTCAGACAGAGCCAGGGGAATCCCACAGCTAGGCATAAGGTTTGAGGACTGAGCCTGCATCTGCAGAAGCTCCAGGTTGTTGTATACCAACCATTCCAACAATCCTACTGGGCAATGAAAGCATGGAGACCTCAACCCTGTCTTTCACCTGTCACCGCCATCACATCTCCAGTCCCATCTCTCTATAGTGCACACACTACACCACTCCATTTTTCTATCTCTCCCACCTTTCCATCACACACTTATTTGTTGCAGTGGTACCCACCCACCCTATGGGGACAGGGCAGTGCTTGGGTGTCTTTAGGCCACCAGGCCATGGTCAGTATTCTGTGTTTATGCAAAGAGGCACTCCCATCAATGAATATTACAAAATCATCAAACAGATAAACTCTTCAATGTTGAAAATATGCTCTGTTCTACAATATCAGCTATCAAGCCCTGAGTAAGTGAAGTCCTGAGTGGACTTTTATTGTTGGTGTGAACATGTCCATGTCAAAGACATCAGAGCTTCAGACGCATGAAGGAATCAGAAAGCTTTCTACCCAGGGTGAGGCTCAGAGGAAAATGTCAAAGCCTTCCCTTCTGGTCTATGTTGATATGGTGTGGCTGTTGATATTATGTACACAAATTGTCCACCATAGCTTTTCTCTCCTGGATATTTATGGCCCTACAGAGATTTCTTCTACAGAAATTAACTAAAACTGTCCCCTTGATCCAGCTGTGTATCATAAACCCTGCCTCGGCCTTTATCAATATGCAATAACTCCACTCCCTTGTTTAGCTATGTGAAATAACCTTGTCTCCTTGTTCAGCTCTATATAATAAACACACTGAACTTCTGAGGTGCTATGGTTTCTCTAGCTTAGAACCCAAACATCAAATTCCAGCTTTCTTTCCATGTGTCCATCTGTCTGTCTTTTCTTCATCCCTCACTACCCCAGTCACATCCATCCCTGCTGCTGAGCAGAACGCATTATATAGCTTAACCTCAGGTATCATTTCTCTTTGGAAAACATTTCCAGTCTTCAGGCTGTGAACTTAGCTGCTCCATCTTTTAAACATTTGATGGTTGATGATTATCAGCAAAAACAGTGCACCTACATGGTCTTTGACCTCTGGGAGTCATAGACATTAAACTTGAAATTGACAGCACTGATTGGAATTGTCCAATGTGGAAGGAGTCTACGTTACTCCCTGAAATTTTCTCCTAAATGAACATTCCTGTAGAGTAGTCTGGCACCTAAATCAGATTGTCTAAAGATACATGTATTTAACTCTAACATTTAGGGGACTAATGAACTCATCTTTTAAAACAAAACCTCTGTGAAGATTGGTCATAAATTGCCAAACCTTAATATGTGTATGCCACTCAATCTGCCTGGCCCTTAATGCTACTAATGTTATAAGAACAAGGAAGAACTTCTGCTGAGAAAGGGAAAATATTTTAAAGTAAATTTTGAAATTTGAGATATGTCTAAATATAGAATCAATCATGAGGGTATAAAAATGATACATATCTGTCCCTAAACAAATCCTATATACAGGCTCTAGGTTTGAGGGCCACATAGAAGTCTCAATGAATTCTCACAGCTGTTCCATGAGATAATACGAAATGAGGTGCTTAGCTGGCATGAGATAAGATGCTACTAAAAATGAAACACCATACCTCATCCAACAATAAAGGATCTGCCCACCTGTGATTATCTAACTCCAGATTGATTTGCAAAGGAACAAAAGAGAAGACATACCAGGTGATGGAGAGGACACATGATGGAAGCAGAGGAAGCTTAGCTGAGTGCTCTTCTCAAAGCAGAACTTCTCAACCTTCCTACCCATTCAATAATTTAGTTAATACTTGTAGACTGTACAGACAATACAAGATATATGGTATCTTCAATAGTCCCTTCTGGAACCTTCTCAAAGCCTTTTGGCATCTTATAACACTTATGAGTCCTTCCTAAAAATCAAAGTGGACCATTGCTTTGGTACTACATACTCTTTCTAGGAGGCTACAAGTGCTTGGCCCAGAATGAGTACTTACCCCAACAATCATCTAACCCACATACTATACTAAAACTCAGAAAAAAGAGTTCAGCCAAATCAGACCACCGAATCAACAGACAAAGGAGGACAGAAGAGGAGACACATACAGAAAGAAGGGCAGCTTTGTTGTAGTACAGCCACAGTAAGCAAAGACCATGAGCAAGACAGAAGAGACATTTGCTCCATAGAAAAAAAAAAGGCTACACTCACCCAAGCAGCCAAAACAGCAGAGAATCATATGGCTACTGAAGGTATCATACCTGATTGCCAAACTGTGGTCTATTCTGAAGTGTGTTTTCATTTGTCTGGGTTTTCCATTCAGTATTCAGAAGAGTGGAATCAAGAGAGAGCACGATGGTTGCACTACACTGAAAAGCTAGGGAGAGGTAAAGGTTCAGGGAGATTATGGTATCTACATTACACAGGAAGAGAATAGGGAAGACAGTCTCAGAGAAAGCTCAGAGATCTGAGAAAAGGCCATTGGCTGACTAATATGACTGTGGAAGAAAGACGATGTCTATGAGCTGGGGGGCGGGGGGGCTTCAGAAAGCAAGACCAGAGTAACGTGAGTTCTGGACTTTGCTGGGGATAGGCATTTACTCTAGTCCCTGTGGTATAGGATGCCCATGGAAAAAAAATCACCTTAGTATGGCTCAGTATCCCTGAGCAAAATGATACTCTGTGCCTCACTAGGGAAGTAAAAAAAGGAGACCCACTAGGGTCAAATAGATATGAAGTTCCTGAAAAGCAAGCCAAACTATGGCAACCTTTAAGATAATACTACAAAATCCAACCTCCCAACATGAAACATTCACATCTATTTTCAATCAAATGTGTGCAAAGATGCAGGACAAAACATGAGCTAGAACCAGAGAAAATTGAATTGAAATGGAACTAGAAATGACAGGTGACAGAATTATACAACAAAGTTATTAGAATCGCTATCTTTAATATACTTCTTACATTCCGAAAAGAAAAAGGCAACAAGAGCAAAACGAAAAGAGATAGGTGAGTGTGTATATGTGGTGTGTGTGTGTGTGTGTGTGTGTGCTTCCAAATAGAACTTCTGGACATAAAATGCACAAGTTACTAAATTTCTCAATACGCTGGGTAAAGGTTACCTCAACAGAAGGAATGGAAACATTTACATTTGACTTAAAGAGCACAGAAAGACTAGAGTAAGTTGGTTGACTTTTTATTATTAGGATTTGCTTTTTTTTATTTTAGTGATAGCAAAAAGGTTACACTCAGGGTCTTGAACATGTTGGTCCTGAAGTTATGCCCCCAGCTCTAGCTTTTTTTTTTTCCATGACAAGTCTCACTATGTAGCCCATGTTGGCCTTGAACTCACTGTGTAGCCCACGCTAGTCTCAAATACAAGGTCTGTCCACCCTACTTCAGCCTCCTGGAAGCTAAGGTTACAGCAGGTACCATACATACCTAGATTTAGAGCGTTACTGAAAATGTACCCTTCTCACACCTGACTTTAGTTACACAATGTCAATGAGTTTAACAAGTGTTTACAGACATGAATGCCGTTCCAACCAGGACCAGATTCATTCTACACACTCACAGTTGTGGTTCCTTGATAATCTTTTCTGCCAGCATCTGCTGTGTCAGTCAGTCAATCTTTTCTCTGCCACTACTTCTCTTTGATTTCATACTACTGTAGTAGTATAGCATACAGTTTTTTATTATCCATTTCTTTTGCTTACATAATGTTTCTGAGGGTCTTTCATGTTATCGCCTAGGATGGTTCATATTTTAAGTCATCATCATGTAGAATTTCATCCTCACTATCACTGAGTGTGATGATGCAGAATTCAATGAAAGACTATATCCAATAGCAGATGAGAGAGTGAAAGGATGAGTAAACCTGGAGACACAGAAACACATATGTCTTAGTTATAGCTTCCAGCACTGTGAAAAAACATCATGACCGAAACCAACTTGGTGAGAAAAAGGGTTATTTCATCTTAGACTTCCAGGTAACATTCCATTACTGAGGGAAGGCAGGAACTCGAGCAAACAGGAACTCAGAGGCAGTAACTGATGCAGAGTTATGGGAGAGTGCCGCTTATTGGCTTGCTCCTTACGGCTGGCTTTCTTATAACATTCTGAAAGGACCACTAGCCCTGGAGCAGCACTGTCCATCATGATCTGGGCCCTTCCATACCAATAATCAAAAAATAAAATGTACCACAGGCTTTTCTATGGGCAAACCTGGCATTTTATCAGTTGAAGTTCTTTTGGTGGAGACTACTCGTTTGTTCCTAGCTACCCTGACCCAAAATAATCACACAGAAACTATATTATTTGTAATACTGTTTGTCCAATAGCTTAAGCATATTCCTAGCTAGCTCTTTTATCTTAAATTTACCCACTTCTATTAATCTATGTATGGTCATATGGTTGTGGCTTACAGGTAAGGTTCCATCCAGCATCTGTCTCCTGTGGTAGCACCATGGTTTCTCCTTGACTCTGCCTTCTCTCTACCCCCTCTATCTGCTTGGAATTCCTGCTTTGTTCCATTCTGCAAAGCCACTGGCCAAAACAGCTTTATTCACTAACCAACAAAAGCAACACATAGACAGAAGGGCTTCCCATACCCTTTCCCATTTTCCGTTTAAATAAAAGGGAGGTTTTAACTAGACCATAGTAAAATTACATATAATAAAACATGTATCAAGCAAGAATTACAGTTACAATATTTATATCTACTTTATCCTTTATCATAACTAAGGAAAACATACCTATCTATTCTTCAACTCCATAAAAGACTCCAGAAGGATATATTATCTGAGTAAACAGGAAGTGCATTGTAAGCAAGTTCCAAAACTCTAGAATTTACAGAGACATTTCACTGCCTGGATGGTCACCAAGGTTCTTCTGTATCATTGGGCACCCATCTTCAGCCTACAGACCCATAGCATCTGGCAGACTTTTCCATAAAGCAGGAAATTTCAAAGACACTTCCACCTATATTGTCAGTCACTTTCTTCTGTGTCCTGTAGAATGTCTATCAGACTCTTTCATGAAGCAGGAACTCTGAAGGACTGTCTCACCTTCTTTAGGCAACTTTAGCAGTCATTTTTCTGTGGTTCTCACTAGTCCAGTTTATATGGCATAACATCAAGCAGTCCAGGCAAGAGCAATTTCTTGCCCAAATGGCTAACCAACTCTATAAGGAGCCTCTTCAATGTGCATCTCTTGAAGTAGATCGGTGTTGCCAGGAGCAGAAGTGTCCCATTGTCAAGAAAAGTCCTAATTTCTTTTTTTTTCATTTTTTAAATGCCATATTCTTTAGTCTTTGAAGGGGTTGAAGAAAACCTAACCACCTGAAATATATTTCTGTACATCTTGAAAACCTAACATGACTACAAGTTTGACTGCTATAAATGACTATCTATTAATCTGTATTTCTTAATTATACATTACATTTTTAAATGAGCTGCACAAATACAATACCATAATCAAGAGCAGAAATACACACACACACACACACACACACACACACACATATATATAACAAAATCGACCTTAAATTTGTATCAATAGACCAAGACTCATACCATTGCAAACTATCCAACTCTATAGCATATCCCCCTTTAAATGAAAACAAATATTTATAAAAAACCATTTTGGGAATTTTGGCATAGTTCTCTCCAAACTGCTTCCTGCTCTCTGTTGGGTGCCCAAGATATTGCTGGGTCTTGAATAGACTGATTCCCGATTTTTTGAGAAACTGCCATACTGATTTACAAAGTGGATGTACAAGTTTGCACTCCCACCAGCAATAGAGGACTGCATCCCCTCCAGCATAAGCTGTATTTGGTGTTTTTGATCTTAGCTATTCTGACTGGTGTAAGATGGTATCTCAGAGTCATTTTGATTTGCATTTCCCTGATTGCTAAAGATGTTGAACAATTCCTTAAGTGTGAGCCATTTGATATTTCTTCTGTTGAGAATTCTCTGTTTAGATCTGTACCCCATTTTTAATTGGATTATTTGGTATTTGGTGTCTAGTTTCTTGAGTTCTACATATATTTTAGAGATCAGCCCACCAGATGTAGGGTTGGTGAAGATATTTTCCCATTCTGTAGGCTGTCATTTTGTCTTATTTACCATGTCCTTTGCCTTACAGAAGCTTTACAGTTTCAGGAGGTCACATTTGTTGATTGTTGCTCTAAGTGTCTGTGCTTCTGGTGTTTTATTTAGGAAGTGTTCTCCTGTCATTCAAGGCTACTTCCACCTTTCTCATCTATGAGGTTCAGTGTACCTGGATTTATGTTGGGGTCTTTGATCTACTTAGATTTGAGTTTTGTGCAAGGCAATAAATAACCCAGATTCAGAAAAAAACATGGCATATGCTCACACATTAGTGGATACAGGATGTAAAGAAAGGAATAACCACAGACTACAATCCACAGCTCCAGAGAACCTAGGTAACAAGAAGAACCCTAAAAGGGATGTGTGGATCACCCTGGGAAGGGGAAATAGATGAGATCTCCTGGGTAAGCTGGGGGCTGGGAGGTCACAGAAGGGAAGGGGTGGGGCATGAGAAAATGAGAGAATGAGATGATCGAGTTGGGGGAGGGACAAAGTGAATGAGCAATGAAAGAGATATCTTGATAGAGAAAGCTATTGTGAGTTTTGGGAGAAAACTGGTGCTAGGGAAATTTCCAAAAGTCCACAAGGATGACCCCAGCTAAGACTCCTAGCAAAAGTGGAGAGGGTGCCTGGACTGGCCTTTCTCTATAATGAGATTGGTGCATACCCTGTCATCATAGAGCCTTCACCTAGTAACTGATGGAAGAAGATGCAGAGATCCAGAGCCAAGAACCAGGCTAACCTCCTAGAGTCCAGTCAAAGAGGGAGGAGGAATCATATGAGCGGGGGGGGGGGGGGGGGGGGATCAAGAACATAGTGGGGAAATTCACAGAGATAGCTGAACCAGTTCATGGAAACTCACAAACTCTAGACAGACATCTGGGGAATCTTATGAGTCCAAACTAGGCCCACTGCTAGTGGGCAACAATTGTGTAGTTTGATCTGTTTGAGAGGTCCCTGTCAGTGGTACCAGGATCTTTCTATCCCTAGTGCACAAGCTGGCTTCTAGGAGCTAATTCCCTATGGTGGGATGCCTTTCTCATCCTTGATGAAGGGAGGAAGGGCTTGGTCCTGCCTCAACCTAATGTGTCAAATTTTGTTGACTCATCCTGGGATGCCTTACCCTTTTGGAGGAGTGTGTGGGGGGTGGGCTGGAGGAGGGGAAGACAGAGAGGAAGAAAAGGATGAAAGGTGGGAGGGGGAACTGTGTTGGTTTATAAAATGAATAAATTTTTTTTTAATTTTATTTATTTATTTAAGATTTCTATCTCTTCCCCGCCACCGCCTCCCATTTCCCTCCCCCTCCCCCAATCAAGTCCCTCTCCCTCATCAGCCCAAAGAGCAATCAGGGTTCCCTGCCCTGTGGGAAGTCCAAGGACCACCCACCTCCATCCAGGTCTAGTAAGGTGAGCATCCAACCTGCCTAGGCTCCCACAAAGCCAGTATGTGCAGTAGGATCAAAAACCTACTGTTCTTGAGTTCTCAGCAGTCCTCTTGTCCGCTATGTTCAGCGAGTCTGGTTTTATCACAGGCTTTTTCAGAACCAGGCCAGCTGGCCTTGGTGAGTTCCTGATAGAACATCCCCATTGTCTCAGTGTGTGGGTGTACCCCTTGCAGTCCTGAGTTCCTTGCTCGTGCTCTCTCTCCTTCTGCTCCTGATTTGGACCTTGAGATTTCTGTCCGGTGCTCCAATGTGGGTCTCTGTCTCTGTCTCCTTTCATCGCCTGATGAAGGTTAATATTCAGGAGGATGCCTATATGTTTTTCTTTGTGTTCTCCTTCTTATGTAGCTTCTCTAGGATCACTAATTATAGGCTCAATGTCCTTTATTTATGGCTAGAAACCAAATATGAATGAGTACATCCCATGTTCCTCTTTTTGGGTCTGGCTTACCTCACTCAGGATAGTGTTTTCTATTTCCATCCATTTGTATGCAAAATTCAAGAAGTCCTTGTTTTTTACTGCTGAGTAGTACTCTAAAAACAGCAACACAACATTTTATAAAAAATTGAAGCATTAGAAAACTTAAAATAAACCAACAATCTTTGTGAAGAATGGCCATGTATATCAGTCTGAGATAAAAAAGGAGAGGGATAGGAAATTCTTGAAGAAATTTATAAAAAAATTTTCCAAATTTGAAGAACATACAGATACACACACACAATATACTCCAAGAAATGCAGAATAACAAAAGCAGACCAAGGTGTATTATAATGAAATTTCTGAACTTGATAAAGAGGAAACTTTACAAAAAACTAGAGAGGAAAGTCACATCCTTGCAAAGTAGTAAGGATACAAAGATTGCAGGTTGTATTGGAAAGTAGACAGAACTGGAGGCGATCACATTAAGTGAAACAAGCGAAGAACAGGCTGAGAAGAGAGTAGGGACTGTATGGTAAGGAAGGTCTCCATGAAGTGAGAGGAGGGAAGGGTAACCTAGGTGTTAGGGATCAGGGACATGACCAAGTCTGTGTTAGAAGGGAGTGTCAGCAAAGGGTACTGACTTGTACAGATAATTTATGTGCTCACAATTATAATTATAAGGGCGACAGTCAAATAGTTTTAAGCATTGAAAGAAAGAAGCTGCTTACTAAGAATTCAATACCCAGAAATGCTCATTTCAAACATAATAGTACACAGCTTACATAATGTATTATCAACGAATATACTTGACAAAATACATAAAAGGGTCATCTTTGGGCTGAGGAGATAACTCAGTCAGTAAAGTAACTTAGGTTAGATTCCTAAGAGCCCCTATAAAACAATAGGCTCAATAACCCACTCATAATACCAGCACTAGGGATGTAGAAATAGGATCATCCCTGAGGTTCGCTGGCCAGTCTATCTAGACAAACTGATGTGCTCCATGCTTTGACTCTGTCTCAAAAAATAAAGTGTAAAGCAGTTGAGGAAGACATCCAACATCACCCTCTAGTCTTCACACACAGGCACACGCATACAAGTATACTCTCCATACATATATACATATTCAGTCACACATATACATATGCATGCATACATGCCCATGTACCACAGACACATACATCATACATGCACATATACATACACCCACAAACACACTAATGCACCTTCATATTAAAAAACTTGAAGCAACTTTCAATTTACAAAATGAATGAACAACAGCAATAAATGGTGGGGTGGGCTTAAATATAAAGAATATTTTATCTTATTTTATAATCTCTTTAGCAGAAAATTGACAATACCAAAAAAATAAAAAAGCAAACTAATATGATAATAAAGAAACATAAAATGTTTGATTGAAATTGCAGAATAGAGAAAGGACACACAGCATGGTGAGACTCTTATACACACATGTTCTTTAATGTTACCTAATTTTCTTTTCCATATTAACTATTATTTTAATATTACCTAGATGGCAATGTGTTCAAACTATATTGAAACTCCACAATGAATGGACAGCCAGCTCAAAGTGGACTGAACGAAAGTGGTGTTTAAATTAATTAATGAAAGGAGAAAAAAAGTAACAAAGGTGGCAGTGGAGCACTCAGTCATACAATAATGATATTAAATGAGCCTCTGTTAACAGTAAAAACTAAAATAAAAGCTTAAAAAGTTAGACCCAGTTTTACGGTCTGTAAGAAAAATGCTTTGTTGACAGACCATGGGACTAGACCTTCACAGTGAGACGATGGGACTAGTCGGTCGGTTGGTTCAGGGATAAAACACTTGCTTAGAAAGTGGGAGGCCCATTTTTAGCATGATACAAATAAAAAATAAATATAGATGAAAGTGGTATGCCAGAAAAACATCTCTGAAAAGAAATTTTGTGTATTTACATGTAGATGTTAGAATCAGAAACCCTGGCAGCTATAAAGAAGGAACAACCAAATGACTATAGACTCAAAGTTCATCATAAGGACATTATTGTTCTAAATGTGTGTATATGAAAGAAACTTGTAGCACGAATACCTACATAAATCCACAATTATTAGGTATGTCAAGACTGTCCTCAGGAATTGGTAAAAAGTAGTTGGACAAACGGGGGCACACACACACAGGATTGCCATATTCACAAAGACCAATTGCCAATAGATTTCTCTATTCAATAGGAGTAAAACGCTTTTTTTTCCTGGGCACAAATATGTTTACAGAGCAAGCACATATTAATTAACAAACATGCATCAAATACATTTAAAACTAAAGCCATGAGCTCTCCAACTACAGCAGAAAAAAAAAGGAACATTAGTAAAAATCTATCTAGAAAACTCCCAGATATTTTAAAGCAAAAATTACAAAATTAAAATCTAAATAACACAAAGGTAAAAGAAGGACTCAAAAAGAAAATCAAAATGTACTTTAGAATGCGTGGATATGATAGAGAAATATTTCAAAATGTGTGGGCCAAATATAGACAAGAAAAACTTCTTATATGCAGTCTAAATTTCTCTGTGAAGACACTACACAGAGAACAAGCCACTGCTTCCAACATAGCAAAAATAAACAAACAAAGAAAAAGAAAGGAATCAAAAGGTTGAACAGGACAGTCACAGAAAAACCAGAGTCATAGGCCGACTCTTGCAAAGGTCAATGATATTGATACACCTCTAGTGATTCAGTGTGGTGGGTACTGGCAATTAAAAATGGGCTGTGTGGGTAAAATATGTTGGATGTGTAAAGTGCAAACAAGACATTGAAGATGTCTAGAAAAAAATAGGGTAAAAATCTTTGTCCTTCGATTAAGAAAACAAACATTTTCCTTTAAAAACTACACAAACCAGGCCTCCAGGCATTCCTTTCTGTACTTTCTTCCAAGCTTCTTATTAAGCTCCAAGCTCTCCATGGCTTTTCCAATCCAAAGTCCCAAAAGCTTTCACAACCCTCCCCTAGAATGGTCAGTTCTGTCATGGCAAAAATCTACTATCTGGTATCAATTCTGACCTGGTTTGCTTTCTGTTGTTGTGAGAAAACCTACAGGTCATGACCTATAGTCCAGCACTGAAGAAGTAAGGGCAGGGGCTGAAGCAGAGGTCGGGGAGGTGGGCAGCTTTCTAGTTCACCTTTCCCCGACCTATTCAGCTGCTTTCCTTGTAGATCTCAGGCCCTCCTGCTCAGGAGTTGCATCACCTACAGGGGGCCACAGTGATCCATATCAATTACCAAATCAAAAAATGCCCACGGACATACCTGCGGGCCAGTCTGATGGGAGCAATTACTCAACTGAGTCCCCTCTTCCCAGGGGTCTCATTTTGTATCAGTTGACAAAAAACGAACCAGCTCAGATGTCTTAGAATTAAACAGCACAAACTACAAGATAAAAAATTGATAATTAAGCTTCTACCAAATTGTTAAAGGTTCCTCTTTATACTCTTAAGGGGAAAATAAACTGCAAAAAGAATAAATATCTGCAAAATATAATGAGCTCTAGCGACTGCTATAACACAATAAAGACAAGCAACCAAATGTAAAGAGGGAGGGAGTTATTTAATCCAAAAAGACATAATACATAAACACACATTAAAAATGCTAATATCATCAGTGAATAAGGGAGTGGATTTAAAGTGGCAAATAACTCCCAGATTATACCTCCTCTAAAAGAGGTGAAGACTTGAAGTTCCGAGGCAGATGTGGAGTGATCCATGCAGTTGCTGTATTCTAGGACTGAGACTCAAAGAGCAGCGACCACTTTGGGAAACAAGTTGAAACTGCCTGATAAAATTAATGCACACTTGCAGCACAACCAACCATTCCATTCCTAGGGTCACCAGATGTGCAAGCAGACTCGTCAGGAAGGTTGGAAGTGACAGCCTTCATGCCAAATCCCTGGTGCCACGACTAGAGTTGAACAAGTTAGCTCACTGCAGTAACAGAGAATGCATATTTGGGGGCATCTCAGGTTTGGGGATTTAGTGAGAGGCAGCGACCAGAGAGTGAAGGCAATTCTAGGACCAGTTATTTCAACAAACCAAATCAGAGGAAAGGACATTAAGTGCTCTGTGGGCGGCATGGTGACATTTTCTTTTTACATCCAGTAAAAGAATCACACAAAGATGGCCTGGCTGTGAGTGTCAGGGGTCAAGTAGTAGGTCAGGACATGGGCTGCTACGTTCTATTTCTTTTAAGGAAATAAATAAGTGCTCTGGGAGGGGCTCTACTTTTAGTTTTATCCAAAAAACAAAACCAAACCAGAAAGCCTAACCATAAACTGATTAAAAAATAATCTAATTGTGTTGCAGGAGGAGCCTGGGGTAGGTAAACGGTCACCACTATGATTGTCAAACTACATTGACTTGCATGATTGCGGTTGATGCCATTGATTGCACACTATTTTACCTCTGTGCCTCTCCTCTGGAGTCAAGTGAAAGCACTCTCTCGCTCTTGATTAGTTAACCTTCCCCAAGAACAGAAAGAAGTTTTGTTACAACTGGGAAAGAATAGTAATTACTTGGTGGACTGTGCCCCATTGCCTCTGGTCAATGTAAGTGTGGTATTGCTTCTCCTTCCCCAGAAGGTTCCAGGCCATAGTGACTTTCAAGACTCCACAAGAGAGGGCTGGACCCTGACCCTACACGTTGGAGAGTACCCCCCTTTTTGTCCAGTTCCTAACTGCGCTCAACCCATAGAATAAGAAGTCATTGGGGCCAAGGGGCTGATAATACCTAGAGTCCATAATGCCATTTTACCCACCCATTTTACCTATCAGAATCATACCCACACTCACAGTCATAGCTGGCCTCTGTCCATGAGCCTTAAAGTCCTACACTTGCTAAGCCTCTGCCCAGGTCTTCTTGCATGAAACAAGAAAGAATGCCCACACCATGGTATCACATGCTTATTTTAAATGTTCTATGCAAGAGAGAGCTAGGAGTGCAAAGGCCAGGGACCTGTTATCTCCATAATCCCATGCTACCATATGGCAACAGTACCCTGAGAATTCTGAGTTTAAGATCCTGAGTATAAGTTGGTGATCAGGTAGTCACTTGGGGGTAAGAGCCAATGCATTGAGAAGAGCATTTACTTAGGAGTTGGCTATATTTTAGATGTTTAAACATCTAGACATGCAGGGTGTGAGCTCTACCTGGTCTTTGTGCCCTGAAGTTCTTCAACATTAAGAAAAAGACTGCCCAGAATCTGTCAGCAGGTCCATAAGAATTCATCCCTACAAGGCAGCTTTCTCTGCTGTTCTGGTGTGGGGATGTCTGGAGGGGCACCTGCTCCACATGCGAACCACTCCCCACTCTCCCCTGGAGAGTTCCAGCCATGGTCTTCAGCACTCTGAGTCTCTCCCATTTATCATTCCACTTAATTTAAAACAAAACTAATAAGTGGAAGGATTCTCATTATAAACTCTGATTGGTGGTATATCTAATGTAGATTGACCTTAATTTGCTACCACAGAGATTAGTTTAGGAGAAAGCCTAGTCTAGCATGAAGGGGAGGTGATTTTAAATGAGTTGAAAGATGCTGTTAGAAGTAATTTTGAGTTGTTCCAGTGAAATTGCTAGCCAGAGAAGGGGGCAAATCAAACAGAAAACGAGTGGATAATGAAGCACCCAGAGCGCACTGTGATACAGTCACACCCCAAAGAGCAGAAATATAAGGAGGAAACAATAACGAGTCCCTCTTACCTGTGTAAGAACAGACTTGGTGAGTTCATGGCTATGCACTGGAGGGGGGGGGGGCAAAGGGTGCAAGGAGAAAAGCCCCTGTCATAAGCTCCTTGCTTTTACAATGAAAGATCTGATCAGCCTGCTACAGTCAGTTCCTGTCTTTGTCTAGCTTCCTCAATGGAAAGGAAGACTCTCAGAAGATACCCAGCTTCTCCTAAACTTGATGCATCATCTGTTCACCTTCAAAATGTACAAGGTCAAGAAAGGATATAGAAAAGTCTTACAAAAGCTGAAGAAAGTTCAAAATTAACTTTGAAGTTGATAAGTGTCAAGACCACTGAGTAATCTTGACATTCTTATGTACAAGTAGGCAAGTGGGTTTAAAAGAGGTGGCCATGTGGTATCTTTTATTTCATATGAGGAGGTGATTATATGATCTGTATTCCATTTTAAAGTTTTAATCCATGAAACAGAGACATATTCAGCCTGGAAGACCAGTATGGAAGCTCACAAGCTGAGTCAGGTGTAGGGCTTGCGGTAGTTCGTGGAGAGCAGACGAGAGTCTCAAGAGCTAAAATGTCTCTCCTGTTCATTTGGTTCACATAACACTGAAAAGTCATAATATATATCAGAAAAATCAACTTTAATTTGATGACTATACAGTTCTGTAAATGACACTACCATGGTCACCACGGATGTAGAGCGGGAAAGTACCAGTTGAGACCATGAAGCCCCTTCCCGTTGCACCATTCACCTAGAGCTACATTAAGAAATATTAAGGCATACCTTGTGAGAAGAAAAATGAGAGAAATAAGGCTAACCATAAGTAATCCTAAATTCCATACACAATATATCAGGGTGGAAACCTCAGAAAAGTTCATAATAGAGTCTGACCCCCAGAAGTCAGGATAACAGGTAAACAAGAACAATAACAGATATAGGAAAACAACTTCTCAGCTGGGTGCCATCTAGCGGAGATGAGCTCTGGGGTTATGAGGGCTTGATCACTTGGTGATATACCTATGTTGTGAATACATACAGAGGCAATGTAAAACCTTCAAGCCTGTGGACATTTCATTCTGGGATCACAGACCACATGAACCCTTTTGATTACAAGTAGGCTTCCACATGGCTGCCCAGAAGCTTGGTCACCATATAATCTAACTGTGGTACCTCCTTGGATATTCTAGTGCCTTTGGGCCAGTGAGATGGCTCAGTGAGTAACAGTCATCACTGGCAAGATTGACAACCTGAGCCCCATCCCCAGGTCTTACATGAAGAAAGAAAACTGACTACGTCAAATTGTTCTCTGACTTCTACACATATGCTTTAGTGTTCACACGTCTACACACAGACATGTACTCTGAAGATTAATAAATAAGAAAATAAATAAAACCTTAAATTAAAAATTTTATCCTGTGCCTTGTGTCTGGTGAATTGATTCTAATATTTAATACTTATTTGACACTTACTGACCAGTATCCTCGGGCATCTTAATGTCTTCTAAATCTGTTTCCTAGTTTGTAAAATTGGGAGGCACAACCTTTCCATTCTCCTGGCTTCTTTTGAAGACTTATCAACTAACTTGTGTAAAAAACAACAATAACAACAACAAAAACGTCCTCACCAGATGGATGTACAATGCCAAGCAATAAATATCAAGGAGTATGGATACCCAAACCCTGCACCTAACTTCTTTTCCCTCCTGATGCTTCTTGCTGCTTCATCCATCCACGCCAACCTCCAATCTAGTCAGCCAACCACTAAGTCACACGGCAGTCATTTGCCATCAACAAACGGTGTCCTCAGCAAACAGGCACAGTACTGGACCCGGTCACTTTGAATCTGACCAGTCCCTGGGCTGTTTCCTCAAGGCCTCAGTCATTCCGTGCTATGAAGGACATACACGGGCATACTTATATTAAGCACTGTGCCGTGACTAGTGATGGGTTCTTCCTGTGAACCTGAGAACACTCACAGAATTGAGTTTCTGAAGCTGTAAAGCTGAGGGACCCAAACCTTGATGAGTCTGCTGTGCCTCATCAGAAAGTTTCAGTGCCTCCTATAGACTAGGTCTCCCTTGGCAACATGATTTCAGTTCCTTTCATTCTGAATTCTATGGAAAAATATCACCGTGCATTAGGATTTAAAGTATGTTCACAGGATGGACACTGGGATTATTATAATAATGTTGGCACCCCATGGGCTAGGCTAGCCAAGTCCTATGTGTGGCCCAGTAACACACTGCATCATTCCTGTGTAAGTTTAGCCTAAGCACTACTCCCTACAAGGGCTGGGTCCCCAATCACAGCATCCGTCCATGGGAAGGCAGTTGTCGGGCTAGTTGCAGCATTGCCTCCTTTTCAATATTAGCATATTCAAAAGTCCTTGAAGAAATCTTTCCCCATTCTACTGTCTGTGCTTTGATTCCTACAATCTCTGATAGGTGGGGTGGGAAAGGCCTTCCATGACTGCAAATGGATTTTTAAAAACTCAAAGAAGGAAACATCTGTCTCTCTGGAGAGCAAGGTGACATGACAGATAATTAGAGCAGCTGCCTCTCTGAGGAGAAAGCTTAGCTACATCACACACTTGGAGCCCTGGTCCTTCCTTATCCCCGGGTGGATTCTGTCTGCAAACAGCCAGCTCTGCCAGCTGACAGTGACTTTCACCTTGAATCCTCCAGTCACCTTTCTCTAAAAATCCCTTTGCAGCGATGCTAATAGCAATAGCTTGGCTACCTTGCCTGTACTCAGGGTGTGTGCAAGTAGAGATGACTTGAATCCCAGAAAAAAAAAATGACCTATCTATAGGACTGTGCTTTAAATACGGATGTACATTTTCCCATTTTCCACTTCACAGCATAGATTTGGGGTATACGCTGATATCTAGGATGTGTATTTGACAGGAGGGAGAGAAGTCCAGTGTATCAGGCTGAAGTATTTCTGCACTGATAGGTATAAGGGAAGACAGAGAAAGCATTACTGAGCAGATTATGAGGAATTGTCTAGCTGCTTCCCCAGGAAAAGGCTGGTGGCTACTGAAATTTGACTGCACTGTATTTCATAATCCAAAAAATGTTTCTGTTCTTAGAATATGCTTTCAGAGGACACTGCCCTGAGCTGGGAGATCTTCTTCAACATTCTTTTCCAAGACACAGTAATTTACATAACTTTCCTTACTGGCTTCTTCTAGAAGATGAAGAGATATATGAGCATGAAATGCTTCCTAGAAATTTTCCAATAAGAATCCAGCATCCCCTTTAAAAGGTGAAGAGGCAGACCCACAAGGATGGTGCAGTGAGGGATACCCAGGTGAGCATCTGAACTGTCTGTTTTTAACAGGGATGGGAGCTCTTGATCAGTCTCTTCCTATAAGCGACAAACAGATCAGCAATGTGTCACTTCTCATCTTGGAATACTTGAAGCTGTCTCTACTGAACTAGCAAGGAAGTGGTATCGTCTCAGTGATGAAAAGCCACCTGTATCAAATCAAGGACAGGACAGCTGCTGCTGAGAGCTTCATGGTGAGCAAAGAGGCCTAGGTCTAGCCGGGCTCAAGTTCATGTTGCCAACAGTGCAGCTGTTCCTGTCCTCCATGCTCCTTTCCCTACCTGCTCACCTTTCTTTCCATTTCTATTCCAGCAACAAAATTAAGAATAAAAGCCAGCATTTACTGAATACACTTCAGGATTTGAACTCATGGCATTGATGGCAAACACTACGGAAACACCCCTGAGCGGTCCTGCTCATCCTCATCTATCCCATGTACCTTCAGTGTGCTCAATCATAAGCAAACCTGGGCATTTTAAAGATTCTAGAAGATGAAGATTAATAAAGAATGCGGGGTCTCACGGAGAAAGCTTGGAAGCTGAACTGAAATCTAAATGGTGTGAGTTAATAATAAGGAATGGCATCTTGAGGCACAACCTGTTCTAAATCACCTGTCTAGCACACCACTTTGGACCAGAGTAAATTATGGGAACAGGACATTTATACCTATGATATCAGGTTTTTTGGAGGTCATCATTTCCAAAACAGAAAATTGATTACTGGAACTTTCCAGATACAGTAAATTAGTAGTGAATGAATTCCTGGCACTACCTGTCTCCTTCCAGGACACACACAGGGAAGATCTTCCCTAGCCCAGCAGGCCCCGCCTTTTCCTCACTCATCTTCCTGATTTTGTTGACTGAGAGTTTTGGGGGAATAGAATGGTGTTAGCTCCCAGATCAGTAGGTATAAGATGCCTCAAATGCTGGACTGTAAAGTTCTGGTAACCAACAGACGCAGGAGTTCACTCCCTCCATCAGAAGGACCGTGGAGGTCTGCACTTCCCCAAGTTAGTGTGTGAAGCTAACAAAAGAGCGAGGTAGAGGACACTGGAAAGAGTCGAGGACAAATGGGATGAACAGTGTGGGGAGAACAGCTTTCGAAAGTGCCAGCAGGTTCAAAGATTTTTGATAATTAAATAATTGAAGACTTTTCAGCTTTATGTGCCACAATTAAAAAGAAAGTTGATTTATTTATACAAAATAAGGCAAGTCACATAAGCCTGTCATATATTCTTTCTTTCTTTTATTCTTTATTATTTATTTGTATGAGTTTATGTACATCATCTGCATGCAGGATGGTGAGGACACCAGAACAAGGTATCAGATCCCTGGGACCTAGAGTTACAGATCTTTGTAAGTCACCACATAGGTGTTGGGAACCAAACCCAGATCCTCTACAAGGACAGCAAGTGCTCTTAACTACCGAGCCATCTCTCCAGCCCTATTTTTATTTTGTAAAATAATCCCTTGCCTGACATTTAGTCACTATCTGAATTCATCATCTCTCTGAAATTTTGTAAGCTTCCTCCTCTGTTACAGTAAAACTTGATAACTCACATTCTTGACCATGATTTTTTCACCACTAAATTTTTATATAGAATATTATCTTACCACACAAAAGCTCCAGGTAATATCATGTGTATCCCATGACGTGAAATAAAATTTCCCTCGTTTAGCATTTTTAACTTCTAATATTCACAAGACTCTTGTGGCTCAGTCTTGATTCTAGCCATGCATCATTCAATCTAAGCCTCAAACATTCTCAGTCCCTTAAGTTACCAGAAGTCACCATATGGCTGTATGTGTTTCTTGGAACACAGCTTCTCTGGGTAAAATGTCATGCACTGGGGAAGCTTCCTCCCCCAACTCCCTCACACTCTGAATCTCTCTCTCTCTCTCTCTCTCTCTCTCTCTCTCTCTCTCGGCTTTTTCACTATCTCTTTGTGAACTTCTTTTGCCATATAAAACAGTTCCACAATAGCCCAGAATGGAGTATAACAAAGGTTTATTTATTTGGGGGCAAACTCACAGAAAGAGTAGTGATCCACAGTCCTTTGCATACATGGGGAACTGTTACCAAATCCAACAGCCAAGGGGCTCATGCATGCCCCTACATCTGCATTTATAGTACAAGAGACCACCTCCAAAGTGGGCTAGCATCCCAAAGGCCAATGACTGAAGGAACTCCCACAACACCTCCCCTTTTTGTCTAAATAAGAGCATTCCAAGCCCATTACAAAACTATATACACTAAGAACAAATGTCAAGTATAAAAATCAGAATTACGACCAGCATGAACAATATTAAGCAAGAAACATATGCTAAATGCTTCAATAGCTATCCTATTCTAAAGAGTCTAAGTCTTATATTAGAAATGGCTTGGCTAAGTCAGGAGAGGAAAATAACTTTGACTATCTGGTCTTCAATCCCATCAAAGACCTGAGAAGGGAGATAATATTACTTGAGTAAACAGGAACTGCAATCAAGCAACTTCCTAAAGGTGCAAGAAATGACAGAGAAAACAGACTATTTGGACAATCACCCAAAATCTCATTTGCAACGATTGGGCAACCAACTTTAGCTAAGGCCTAGAATAACTGACAGATCATTTTCAGAGGTAGGAAAAATTTTCAAAATTGTCTTACCCTGTCTTGGCAAGTTTTGGCAGTCTTTTTGCTTGTATTCTGCTTGTTCAGTCTAGACATTGTGCATTTTATCAGTGGTCGAGGCAGGGACAGTTCTTTGCCCAAAGGCCAGTTTTGCCAAAAAGAAAACAAGCTCCAAGAGGAGTGTCTTTGGTGCCCAATATTTTCTTGGGAATAGATCAGCGCTGCCAGGAGCAAACATGTCTCATGTCAACAGAACCCTAAGTTATTTAAATGTCATATTTTATAGTTTTTTGAAGTGGTTAAAGATTAACTATCTATGCAAATACAATCTCTATGCATCTAAAGAACCTGATTAGTCTAATTATAAGTATGACAAACATGGATGATTATTGATCTATAATTCTTAATACCTATATAGCTTAAAGACTAAGGCTTCATATTAAAATATTAAGCAATCTTGAAACAAATGTGCAGCAAATGAGGACAATGACCTCAAAATGTAAACATTGTATAAGTATCTTGATCAGGGGTAAAAATGTATAGTGCAATATGATAAATATATCCTAAAATTGCATCAATATACAAAATATCTTAAGCAGTGGTAGAAACATGCATGCATACAATATGACAAAATAACTTTGCATGGGTGCACAAATATTGTAAACAGAAACAGGAGCATATTTACTATAACAAATACAATTTGAATTTGTATCAATATACAAGAATCTATACCAATGTAAATTGTCTATATAAATAACATCTCACAAGTATTCTCACTATTCCTCACTATTATTATTAGTGTGAGTAAGCTCACACTAATCTACCTATTATCCCATCTAATTTTATTCAATCTCATAGCAGTTTTGCCTCTTAATGAAAGGAGTCAGTGGCCTCCTGTATCTTACCCACATAGCATATTATATTCCTTTTCAATTTTGCATTTGTGTTACTGATGTTATTATAAAACATCACAAATCACTAACTACCCAGATATGATCTAGGGTACAACTTTGTGGTATATGTTTTATGTGCCCCGTTCTTACACAGCTCTTGGCATGTTGAAAGGTGCTTAAAAACACTGCATTCTTGAAGTAAACACCACATATCTGAAAAACTGTTTTGCATGGGTCCATATTAGTTTGTTAATCCTCTCTGTCTAGACTTCTCAACAGATTGCACATACTTTGGAGACAGAAGGAACATGATTTCCTTTGTGTTTCCTCCAGCACTGAGTGTTAGCTGGATAGTTACCTGTTGTAGGATACAATGTACAAGAAGATGGAGACAGATTTGCTTCTAGCAGTGAGTGTATCCCAAGATTCCCATCATGAAAGAGGAGGGTGGGCCTTCTAAACACAAGAGAATCACATGGCTGACCATGTGCCAGAGGGCCTGAAAACATTGGTAAGATGCAATCTACACTCAACAGGAAGAAAGCCCAAGTTCTACATTCACTTCAATTAGGCTCTTTCCCTGGTTGCTTCATCAAAGCCACTGTGAGGTCCACTGTGAAAGGTCTTGGACTCTTAGCACTTACACATATTTTGCAAATACTAATAGTGGTGGAAAAGAAGGCAGAAAGGGAAAAAGAAAAACAAAGAAAAGTGTGGGGGTGCCGGTTTGAAGGGATTTTTATCTAATTTCATTTTAATTAGATCCTTTTTCTAACTGAGTTTCTAATTTTTCAATTAGCAATTAGCAGCTGCAGCTCATTCTGAGAGGCACGAGGTGCCAGAGACACTAATTACACCACAGGAGGGGGAGGAGGCTGGAAATGAGAAATAAAATTATCCATGAATGTTATTAGAAGAAAGGAATGATTACTCTCCGTAATAATATACTGATGTGAGCCTAATTAGATTGAAGGGTTCAGAGGGAAAAGATGAGATTTAAAAGTGGATCACATTTAGATGCCTTGAGCTCATAAATTTGCTATGAATATTGCCTTTGGGTGTCTCACTTGAAAACAGGTTTGCAAGCCTGCTAATGTTGATGACAGGTTGTTCAGCTTGACCCCTGTCCCTAGCAGCGGATAGCGCAAAACATCAGTGACTTCCGAAATACCAATACACTTCCCGTAAGGCATGCGTCTGATATTTAAAAACCAGCATTCGCATGCACAAACACAAACAACTCGGTAAAAATAATACTGAGACACCCAGAAGTCAGAGCAAAGATGGCACCATTGCTACTGTGAGCCAGGATGAAGTTTTAGCATCCTTTCACTCCCTTCTCTGACAGTCTTGAGCCTGTGGTCATATTTCCCTGGAACGCGGACATGTGCTGATGTCTCTTCACACTGGAGGCTGCTTCAGTCAAGAGGGGTAGCTATCTTTTAATTTAGCTTCCCCCCTGGAGACCTTATGTATTCTCAAAGAAGGGGGACTGGGGACATAGAAAATACCGAATTCATCAAGAGGGATTCCTTATTAGTTGTAAACTGGTCTCCTAGATTCTTAGAGACTAAAGTGAGTGAGCAGGGTTTTAGTAGCCTTTGGCAATGGAAAGGCTTCCAGGACAGTCTCTGGACCTTAGTGGGACAGGGATAATTGTCCTCACACTTTCTTGTCATTGGGAAATTCAGAAGCCTCAGAAGGGAGGCAGAAAATGCCCTGCAGACATCCTTTCTCCGAATGCCCCAATCCTTCAGATTTCTAACCAACCTGCCCTTGTCTTTTAAGCATTTAAATGATGCTTTCTTAACCAGACTCTGATCCATGATGAATCTTCTCCCCCCATATTCCCTCTACCCAGGTCTCACCCTATCTGCTTGGGGCAATTCAGTCAGTATTTCTGCCCAGGGATTCTCCCACCACTTTCCGGCTCAAGCTGTTCCCCAGGGCACATACACCTTCTTTCTTGCCTTAGTTTCCTCTTCAGTCCTTGCCCAAACCCCAATAAAGATCTCTACACAGGTTTCCACCTGTCTATCTGAAGGGTTGACTGAACCCTATAATTCCGGCTGGAACTAGTTGGCACTTATGCTTGCTTTGGAAGAAAATACAAACATCTCTGCCCTCAAGTTCTGCCCACATACACATTTTGTATATAATGTTTCCAACTTCTAGTTGTTTATGATACACTACAGGCAAATTAGCCATCAGGCCCAATGCCTTACGATTGGATTAATAACCCTCATATCCATTTCCAGAAAGTCAACCTGTTCTCTAAGATGCAGCTTAAGTGAAGTAATATTCTAAACCTTCCTGTGAATGAGTAAAGGGCTGTGAATTTTCAAAGTAAGTCCACACCCAAATGTTTGTCTCAGCCTCCCCATTGCTTAGAGGCAAGCAGGAGTGGTCAGTGTGATAGGCGTTCCAGGAAGTCAGAAAGTCAGACCACTTGTCTCTGTGGCAAGGTACCTGAAACAACTGGCCTATTGGAGGAAGAGATTATTTGGGCCTGTTGTTTCATAGGTCTTAGTCATGGTCTGACTCCTAGTAAGGCAGATCATGGTGGCAGTAGCATGTGGAAGGAGCTACTCACCTAGTGGTGTGTAGTAATTAGGGCGGCGGGGCTGCATTCCCAGCACCCCGGCCACCTGCTCGGCTAGCTTATGCCCCAAAATAATTACACAGACACTGTATTCTTTTAAGCACTGCTTGGCCCTTTAGCTCTAGCACTTACAGGCTAATTCTCACATCCCAATCAACCCATCTCTAATAATCTGTGAGAACCGGTCTTACCGGGAAGATTCTAGCCTAGTCCATCCTGGGTTGAAGCTTCATGCCGTGTGTCTGCCCGGGAGCCAGGAGGCATGGAATAGACAGAGAGAGAGAAGGAATAAGGGACAGAGACAGAGAGACAGTCAGAGAGAGACAGAGGCAACTAAGATCCTGAGGACAGTTCAGCCACCATGAAACTCCCTGGTAGTACACTACCTCCTAAGGTCCCAAAACCTCAAATTTTCCCAAAATAGCATCACAGTTGGGGACTTTCAATGCATAATGTGGTGGGGGATACTTCTTGTCCAAACCCCAGCAGCCTCTTGTACAGAGGAGGAAAGGTCCTGGTGAACAACCTGGTGATGAAGGTAGACCAGATGGATGCTAACTTGCTGCTTCCCTGTAGGAATTCTTCCTATCCAGAGCCAGCTTGCTTCTGCTCTCAAGCACTTAGCTAGAGTCGTGCTGCATCCAGAAGGAAACTGGAGAAATAGACAGAGGAGCTCTCATTCCTTGGGTCTGTCTTTATATATCTGGGCACACTTGCTACTAATTATATTTCTCTTTATAATCTGAGCTCTTGAGTTAAGTCATGCAATTGATCACTTGTGAAAAATATCACCAATTCCAACATAGCCCCAAAGTATTTTGTCATGCTATTTCCTTTTCCATTTTTCCACTCCAGTGTTAGGATTATTAAGATGTCACATGTATCAGAGGAAGAAAAAATACATAAGGACTGGAAACGCAGTGGCTGTGTCAGAGCAGAGGACAAAATTGAGCATTTTATTCTATTTTTAGGACAGAAAAGGTAAAAGAATAATTTGAAGTACAAGGCAATAAAAAGAGACAGAAATCATTCTTACTCAGATTCTCAGAAGCCCTGCACAGCATCTGCAAGAGTGCAGGGTACAGACTTCCTCTGCAAGCTAAGTACCACCTCTGATGCTCCTGTCTTTGCCAGAAAAAATTGTTGACAGCACTGCTAATGACCAAGCCACACGAAATCTGGGTTAGGGTGAGAAGAAGGTAAATAGCACTGATAGAATGTACATGGACACATAAACGGGGTGCAGTCTTGACTTACACATAGGAGATACAGAGTATGGCAATGTGGCTTGCACACTCAGAAGATAAGAGAAGCCAAGCGGGTGCTGGAAGCCTGATAATATCTGAAGAGTCACTGCATGAAGCCCACACTGAGAGACCAAGAAATGGAAGTTTCCATCAGTGGACATGGAGGCACACCCACTTAGGAAGGAGCAAAGGCAGACAGACCCTCTGTGTCAGGCTCCCCACTCTCACGGCCAACCTCCCTTCCTCAGTGAATCCTCAGCAGAAAAGTTCAGAGGGTGGAAACCCAGTCAAATCTGCAGTCAGAATCGACCATCAACAGGATGCCAGGAGTAATTCTTCCAGTACAACAGCTACAGCAGTAGTAAGTCTTCATTTTTGGTCCATTGGAGAAGGAAAAGCCAAAGAAAACCTGCTCAGACTCACAGGATGAGGCAGATGCAGGAGGACATGACTCTCACAGTCTCCTCAGCGCAGAGCTAATGGGAACAGCAAAAGAGGCCCTGTGCCCTGCTCTTATGTGTTGTATCAGCAACCTGGGAGAAGTCAGGTCCAGCTAGACAGACAACCAAGAATTAGGATCCACAGACCCTCTCTGCCCTCAGGGAATCTCACCCATCCCTTGGAGTTTTAGTTTTGCCCTCAAAAGTCATCTTCTGTTTGGCAACACCCAGTTGTTTACAAGGACAGTATTTTGATCCCCATGGGTTGTTAAGTCTAAGTGAAACCTGGCAAATCACATCCACCTTGGCAATGTAAAGAGAATACAGCCCAAATGTAAACAGAAGCATCCACAGATCGTGTGAAGATACCAGCTAGTGAACACTGTTATCTAAAGTTGTGCTGGGCACCCACCTTTAATCCTCCCTTCACCTTTATAAACACCAAGAAAGGGGCTTTTGATGTTATTGTCACAGCTGAGAAGCTGAATTTCCTGGGACCTTGCCCCAGTTTCCAGAGCTAATACTTGGTCTAGAGTTTGAACCCAGATCTGCTTGGTGGCAAAGCTTACGGGTTCCCTGAGACTTGTCTACCTTGATGCACTGCAGTGTGTCCTCACTCTCAGAGTCACGGACAGAC
The DNA here is from genome assembly GCF_018167655.1 of Microtus oregoni. Classification (NCBI taxonomy): domain Eukaryota; kingdom Metazoa; phylum Chordata; class Mammalia; order Rodentia; family Cricetidae; genus Microtus; species Microtus oregoni. The sequence goes on along the minus strand of NW_024543221.1, from coordinate 17,681,498 downwards.
CAAGACTTCGGAGTCCTGCAGAGCACGGTTAAAATCCTGGTTCTACCGTATAAACACTGAGGATTCATAATCTCTAATACACAGATAAAGTAGTTCTGGTGCATTATGGGAAAGAAGAGAAAACCTCTTGTTTGTAGTGATATTTCATTTGTATTTTAATAAACAAAGATTGCCTGAAGTTTAGAGAGTAAAACAGCCACACTAATCAGCCTTACAGACCAGGCAGTGGTGACACACACTTTTAATCCCAGTAGCCACAATAGTTTTCCATAGAAATTGGGCACAATGGTACATATCTTTAGTCCCAGAACTAGAGAGAAATATAAGACAGGAGGAGACAGCTCTCACACAGTCTCATTCTGAGACCTCTGGAGGTAGGATCGCCATTTCAGACTGAGGCAAAGGTAAGAGCCAGTTGCTGGCTGTTTTGCTTTCCTGACCTTCAAGTTGAACCCAAATCTCTCTCTCTGGGTTTTTAATAATTGTGCTACACTCATTGGGAGCCCACACGCTCCCATTCTCCCTTCTTGTGCCCCAGAGTCAGAGCCATTGAGTAGAAAGAACATGAAACGAATATGAGACGAAAAAACTAGGTGTTAATCTCACCACGACACTCAGGATCTGTGTGAATTTATATGTCACAACCTCCTACTCCTTAACTTCTATGTAACCAGCATCCCAGTATTAAGTATCTTGCAAGGTTGTCATGTGCCACAACAATATGACAATATACTGGAAATGCAAAAGTATGTGAATATTTGTAATTCTGTATAATTCTTTTGTGCGCGCAGTTGGGCTTGTGTATGCATGCTTGTGTGTGTGTGTGTGTGTGTGTGTGTGTGTGTGTGAAACACAACATGCTTTAGAGACAGGCTCACTTTTTCCTTATTCAGAAGAGATCTACTCTAATTCTACCCACCTTTATCCAAGTATGAAAATGTCTTGGAAGTCTCAGGTCAGAGAGGTGATAACCAGTTAGCACAAAACAATAGCCAAATTTCAGGTCAAGTTCTTTTGGTTCCTGTGGAGCTAGGGTTTAAGAGTTCTCCACATGCTAAGCAATGAAGTAGCAGGCTTGAAGGGGTCCTGGCTGTGGACATACCCTTCAGTTCTGCAGGAGGAGCAGTCTTCTCAGCGTGAATCTATAATGAGTCATTCAAGAATGGATCTAGAGAATGATACACCGCCAAGAGGCCAGGCTGTCTAGAGAATGATGATACACCGCCAAGAGGCCAGGCTGTCTAGAGAATGATACACCACCAAGAGGCCAGGCTGGGACCTCTCAAGCTACACTTCTATTTTCATTCCCAGGGCTGAAAGTTTCAGAGCCCTTTGCAAACACTGTCTCAGCTGCTGATAGAGTTAGTGCCCCAGGGACCAGAGCAGTGAGGAGCCACTGTGTTCTGAAACGTATATGGTCTGTAGACCTTAGACTGCCAAGTCCTCCTCCACCTCCTTGTCCTTCCCATCCTTCTTCTCCCCTTCCCTTCCTTCTCTTCGTCTACCTCCTATCCACTCCTCTCCCATCTCCCCATTTTGTTTTCTCCCATCTTCTCATTCTCAGGACACTATTGATCCTCTTCCTCTCCATCATCTTTCCCTTCTCCTTCTGTTTTCCCCTTTTATTTCTCTCCCCTATCTTGTCTCTCCTTCCTCTTCACTCCAGCTCATCCTATCCCATCTCTTCTCCTTCTATTCTCTTCCTCCTCACCTACTCCTCCCCTCTTCCCCTCTATTCCCTTCTCTCATCAGCTGCTCAAAACTCTGTCTTCTCATATTCTCCCCATCTCCCCCTTTTCTTCTTCCTCTTCCTGCTGTCAGCTGCCTAAAGGGTAAGGAGCAGGACCTTGGCCCTACTTGCTAAGTAGCCCGGGCAACTGGGAAGGCTACAAGATGGAGAGGCAGGAGAGAGAGCCTGGGGCTTTCTTTCCCTCTCAGCCTTTATTCATCTCAGATAAGGCAGACTCTGGGCTTGCTGGGCTTCTGACAATAGTCCAGACCCAAAGCTTGGATAGCAGCTGTCCGTGGTAGGCCAGACTTTTGAGCATGTCATCAGAGACTTCCTGGTCTCACAGACTCTACCAGAAGCTAACACTCCTTTGTCTCCAGCTGGTTCTTGGCCCCTGCTATTCTCATTTGTGATTTTATTTTCCCCATATCAGGAGAGTTGTTCCAGGCTGGGCTCATATCCAGAAAGCCTTGCACATGCTCCCTCTTCCTGGGCCTTTGCTGCTCCTCCTGGGTACTCTCGCTGGGCCTGCCTTCCCTCTCTCCATCTGGTGCTACAAGCCTGCAGCCTGGGCCCTGCAGGGCTGCAGCTAGCCAGGCAGAGCTGCCAGCAAGCCAGCAAAGCCCCCTGCAAAAGCGAACTGGGAACCCATGCTGTCTAAGTTTCTCTGCCAGTCTTTGTCCAAGAGACAAAATGCCTAGAGAGGTTCACAAGATATTCAGAAAAGAAAAGGCACCATGCATAGCAGGGGTGAGCTTTGTCCAGCCAGCACTTTTACTAGCAATACATCTGCTTTAAAAATGTATAAAGAAATAAAGAGCAAAGCTGGGCAAGTCGCTTCGATGGAAATCCATCCCTCCTATGTTCAAACTCCCCTGTGTCAGCTGTGCATTGCCCCATCCCTCAGTCTCCACTCCTATAAGGAAATTTGCCTCAGCCCAGCCCCAGCCTCCTGCACAGCAGGCTGCTAAAGGCTGTGGCCAGTTGAGCTAATGGGTCTCTAGCTCTGAGCTGACTAGTGCAAGATGCTTCAGCTGGAAAAATCACAGACTCCTCCAATCTCCATGTTGATATTCAACGAGGAAATGGCAGAATATCTGAGCTTCAGGGATTCCCTATCCGCAACCTAAGGCAGAGCAGGATTCCTAAGGGGTCTAAAAATGACAATTCACTTTCATGGAGAACCTGGAATCTTCTTTCTCAATGGGATGTACAAAACACAGACTGCTTCTTAAAATATCCTCATTGTACACATCTATGCTTGCTACTAGCCATGCAGTGGGAAATTTTGCCACCCATCTGAACCATGATACTGATTGCCCCAGACAATGTTCCTACTCTTCTAGGTAGGAAGACATTTTTCTATACTCCTTACCTATGGTTCCACAAATTCCAGGAAAACTCCCAGAACAGAATCAGAATCTCAGCCTCCTTCTCCTCTTCCTCCTCCAGCCCTGGAGTAGCAGACGTTTGCTGTCTAGGAAATCCTTACTGAGTGGGTATTTGGGTCTCAACTCCTCTGTCCATCCCCCAAGGCCACAAGCACATAGTAAATCCAGTCATACACTGGTTCCAAAGAGATCAACTGTGTCCTGGAAAATAAACAATTCTAGAATGATTAGTACTCCCTTTCTTGAAGATCACACCTCACCTTAGGACAGTCTCACTTCCCACCTTGTCAATACATTGACAGGCTAAAGATCAGTGGCTTTACTGGGGTGAGATGTGAGCAATCTCGAAGCTAACTGAGCATGACTAGAATATTGTATCCTTCCCTTCCCAGGACGTCATCTGCTTTCTGTTGCAAAACTGAAACTTGTGTTCCCAGCTGTCCCAGTAGCAATGGGGGCCATTAACCACTGAGACAGTGGGAAATGCATAGTTGGTTTCCTGTAACCTATCATTTCCTGGCTCAGAGCTAGAGCCTTTGGAGTCTCCACATTGATAATGACATCTTATGTATGCCAACCATTTGCTTCTGAGATGTGCAGCAGCCCCTAGGAGTGGTGTAGGAAGTCCTTCTACATTTGTGTTGCTTTTATTGGTTAATAAAGAAGCTGCTTTCAGCCAATGACTTAACAGAATATAGCCAGGCCAGAAAAGATATATAGAGAGAGAGTAGGTGGTGTCAGGGAGATGCCATGGAGGTGCCATAGAAGAAAGATGCAATCTGGCAGTTAGAACCTTGTCGGTAGGCCACGAGGCTCATGGTAAAACATAAAATAATAGAAATGGATTAATTTAAGAGATAAGAGTGGGCTAGAAATATGCATAAACTATTGACCAAACAGTATTGCAAATAATATAGTTTCTGAGTGATTATTTCAGGGCTGAGCAGCCAGGAACAAACAAGCAACCTCTGCCAACATAGGAACTCGGGATAGGACTGGTCACCAGAAAGGTCTAAGCTTGGGTACAGGGATTTAACATTGCACTGCATCTGCCTCCTTGCAGAGAGCACAGAAAGGCTGAAGGTTAGATTGTTCACCATGTTCCTTCTGCAGCTCCACAGACATCCAGAAGCACTGGGTTAGTGAGTTTCTGGGTGATTAAAGGTATCTGGATGGAGACACACTTAGGGAGAGCTCAGAAGTCTGCTGTAATTCACCTGACCAGTCCTTGCATCTATTACACTGGGTGGTCATTTTTTTACCCTTTGCTTTTGGGTTTTATATGTCAGACTAGGTCTCATGTAGCCTAGAGTGGAGCTTGCTATGTATCAGGAATGACTTTGAACTTCTGTTCCTCCTGCCTCTGCCTCCCCAGTGCCAGATCACAGTTTTGCACCACTATAACCAGTGTTTATGTGGTACTGGGGATGAGACTAAGAACCACTGGAGAGAAGTAGTGGAGCCAAGGAGAAAGTCATGAGCACCCAGTTTGTAGTTGGAACTACAGGAGACTGTCAGGCTGATGTGTAGAGAAGAATGGGGGTGGCCATCTCTTGTACTCCCAGTGACTGTCTAGAAGAGAAATGCACAGGACTGGAGCTCTTCACAAGGGTTACTGATTGTAAGGCATCTCTGCTTTGGACATTGACAAAGGTCAAGGGGAGCTCTGCAGAAAGAAATTCTAGGGATGTTGCTTGGAGATATCTGTTGGGATGCAGGAGCTTGAGAAAGTTACAGGTCACATCAAAGCTTGTTTATTCAGCTCACCATAGCCAGAGACCATCGCGGGTGACCAACAAGAGCCTTCACACATGACGAATATCTGTGAAAAGATCTTTATGCTTTGCTGCATACAGGGAAAGTGCCAAGGCATTTCTGAGATTTCATTCCTCGTGAAGTTTCAATAAGCCAGTTTATTCTGTCTTGAGATGACTTACCTTTAACTTCTACTTCAACCTGTGGGACCTGATGATGAGAGCCCAGCAAGTGTCAGAACTGAGCTGGATCACAACACAGCAATTTATGCCTGCTACAGAACTGCTTATCTCATATGAGAAAAATACACACATTATCGCATAGGTTAAGTAGTCTGTGTTGTGCTAAGATAAGCAGGAGAAACTGAGGGATATTCTTATATATTATAGACCCATTAATGGGCTAAGTTCCTACTGGTAACTCTGAATAAGTAAAAAGTAATAAAGAAATGGAGAAAGTAAAAAGGAGAAGAAAGGTAAACACTAATTAGAAACTTGTGACTTTTCTGCGGCTACCAGGAAGGAAAGAAAATAAGGCAAAAGTCAGAAAACAGGGACTTTATCAGAATCCGCAGAAGAATGTGTCATGCACTGGGTGCACCTCTCTGTTTTGACCATGAGTCACATCAGTGAAAATGGATTGGGTGTCAGTTACAGGTGAGACTTTCTAGAAACCAGCAGTGGTAGGACAGAGATGAACGAGACACATGCTTTATGTCACTGAGAAGCATTCAGTTCAGTCGAAGCTAACTTACAACCACAGATGCCAATGGACCAAGTCGGGGTGATTAGCTCAGAGGTACATATACAAATTTCACAGGATGGGAAAGTTTCATGGAGGTACCATGGTTTGAGCATCATCTGGGATAAGTACCCTCTTACCTGACAGGAAGGAATGTTTCTTCTCTGGGGTCTATGGGATGATAAGTTTCTTCATTTCAGAAGACATCAGAATATCAATATGACACATGATTTAATGCTGAAATACACCTACTTCCGGAGGAGGAGAGGCTGTTTGTTCATCCCGGCCACCCAGCTAGCTTAGCCCCGAAATAAACACACAGAAACTGTATCAATTAAATCACTGCTTGGCTCATTCGCTCTAGTTTCGTATTGACTAATTCTTATGTCTTAATTTAACCTATTTCTATTAATCTGTGTATTGCCATGTGACAATGGCTTACCAGGTAAAAATGACCAGCATCTGTCTCTGGAGGATCCATGGCATCTCTCCCACTCTGCTTTCTTCCTCCCGGCATTCAGTTCTGTCTTCCCTGCCTACCTAAGTTCTGCCCTATCAACAGGCCCAAAGCAGTTTCTTTATTAACCAATGAAAGCAACACAAAGACAGAAGGACCTCCTACACTTCTAGGTTCAGATGTGCCCTGTAAGTATGCATCTCATTCATTCCCACATGGGCTTCAGTGTCTGCTTCTTGGGTGTCCTTTTCCTGGAGGAACCATGGTTTACATCTCTGTCTTTGAGTCTGTCTCTAAAGAAAATCTGCCCTGTGACTTATGCCTTAGGACCCCGTGGCTAGTCACAGATGTAAAAGGATGACTAGTTACTAACAGTGTACAGGTCAGAGCATCAGTCAAACAAACAGGCAGGTGCTGTTCAAGTCTTCACTGAAGACTTAGCAGGGGGCCCAGCATGGACCAAGTAAAGCCCATCAGAGCCTGCTCTAGGATCAAGTCATAACCCTGTCACTTGTCGTCTGTGTTGTCATAAGAAAGTCAATCTTCTTCCTAGGAGACCTCCTCCTCTTCTATAACAGCTGTTGGATTTTGTCAGTCCTCCAGTGTGAGGGTCTCAATCCTATTAAAATACAGATGCACAGATCACCTCCCCGACTAACAGAATCAGGGCCTCATTGATTGGAGCATCAATGTCTGTATATACAATGTGACCTCAGAATGAATCCTGCAGAGGACATCCAAAAGTCACAGATCCAGTGTCTAAATGCTAATGTCCATGTTGACATTGTGGCTTAAATGTGAATTGTCCCTCATAGACCCGTGTGTTTGAATGCTTAATCCCCAGATGGTAGGGCTGTTTTGTGAAACTGTAGAATCTTTTGGTATTATAATTGCTGAAGGAAATGGGCCCCTATGGAGAGATATGAGGGTCATAGGCTGGTCCTGCTTTGGGCACAGCTAGCCTGTGTGTCCTGATCTGTGAGATGTGAATAAGCCTCCTTGCAATGCCGTTTTTCTTTTCTGTTATGGTAGACTGTACCCCTCCATCCATGAGCCAAAATAAATCCTTCCTCCCAGCTGCACCTCTTGGTATTTTATCACAGCAATAAGAAAAGTAAAATATTTGAGAACACTAAAATTCCCTGCTGGTGATATAGCAAAATGGTGACATCACACACAAAAATGGCAGGGAAGATACCTTCCTTCTTCTACTTATTTTTATTTTTATGTATTCATCAGCTTCTTGGGAGAGGAGTTTGCAGGTGGAGCAAGACCAGGGCAGCTGCCAAGGCATCTGAGACCAGGACTGGCTATCAGTGGAGTAGGCTCCAATTAGTCTGTACAGGTCCCGGAAACTGCCGCTGCATAAGGTGAAAGGTTTTTAAGAATAAGAGAGAACAAAAACCTTGTTCGCCCTGTAAGGAGTTCTCCCTCCCCAGGCTGCCATCCTTCCCAAGAAACAAATTAACCAGATGCCCCTAATGACCTTCAGACCAACACCAGCCCATTTTCCCTTGAAATTAACCTTCTATTCTGAATCTAAACAGCATCGCATTAGCCCCAAGCACTGGTGAACTAACACAAAAGAAGTCCGTAGGAAATGAAAACAAGGAGAGGGAAGAAACAGCAAAAACCCATCCTCCAATTATCTCCCTCCTTACCTCTGCCTCCCATTCTTTATCCCAGATCTCCATCTGTCTTCCTTTCTACAAACCTTGTAAAGGAGATCGCTTTCAGACAAATATTTCCCCCATCTCATTTGACACTGAGAAGGCAGGAAAAATATTGCCCATCACGATAAATATCAGTATAATATTCCAATTTTCCAGCGTTTGACAGCAATCAGGAGAAGAGTAATGTGTTTCCCTCTGTGACTAAATCATTTAGAGACCAAGGTATTCTGTCTCATACTCATTAGAGAAAAAAAAATATTCTAATAATCTCATTATCCCAGTGCGAATAACAGTAAAAAGCACCAAGACTAATGACTTCTTCTACCCATGCCTCCAAGGATACCAGGCAGGCTAGGAATTCATGGGAGCTGCTTGATGAAAAGGTCCCTCAGCAGCCACCCAAAGCATCTGCTTCTCTGAACACTCTGAGAACAAGTGTGGAGCCTTTTACAGCAAGGTTCACTCACATCCCTGAACTCCAAAGATGGTACACGGTTTTGAACAAACCTCAGTGGAAAAAGAATGTGTCATGGCATGTTAAACTTTATGGAAGTTCTTCCAGGGAATAACATAATTTCACGGTGCATTGCTCTGAAATGACCGAATACTTGAATAATTAATTTTTAAGGTGTAGCACTGACTTCATCTTGCTGTATTTAACCCTTGTCTGATATTGTCAACAATGCCAAGGGTTGGACAATGAGTTTGTAGAAGAGCTGAAGCCTGAAAATTATTCTCTGACTCTTATACCTCCTTCTCAGATGTTAGTAGTCTCTTCTTTGGTTCAAGATGAAAAGATAAGGATTCTATTATTCCCCTTATTAAGGACAGGCCATGTCACAGGCGAACAGGTATTCAGCACACCCTGGAGACATGAATCCTGCCTCTGACCTTCACCAGTCATAGTCTGTATCACCTTGACCAAATTTCTATTTCTCTCTGGGAGGAAAAGATGTGGGGATGGAATTTGGGCTTTATACACCTAAAAGGCATTTTTTTGCAATGATAAATGAATAGGTTTTAATACACCCTCTGACCTCTGTTTTTCCCACACTCTATTTTTCTTGCCAGCTACTCAATTTCCCCTGTCCTCTTCTTGTATACTCGGGTACAGGGAGAATTGGTATGCAAGCATCTCTTCCCAAGGCTCACACGAGACACTTTAAATTCACAGGAAACAACCTTAGAATGGTAGAGTTGGAAGGAGTCTTATAAAACATTCTATGAATTCCTTCCACTTGGGGAAAAATAAAAGACTAGAAGAGGAAAGATTTTTCCCAAGGTCACAGAGTTGTTTATCGGGAGATCCACCAATTCCCAGGCCAGAGCTCTGCCCTCCATACCCTGTGGCACTGCCATCATTATTTCCTCCTTGCAAGTTAAGCTCATGAAAGCAACACTGTCTTGCATTTACGAGCATCAGAATAGAAGGGTGTGAGGACTGGGAGGGCTTTACAAATCACTGAGGCTGGCCTGCTGGGAGAATGACCATCTCTCCGGTTTTGTCTAGGACGAAGGAGGTATTGAAGACTTGGCACTTGAGCCAGGAATGTCCTGAGCACCCTGATGAGCTGGATGCCCTGACCCAGGTCCAAGTGATGACTGAATTTATTCTCTAGTCCTCAGATCTCAACATGAATCTCTCTAGCACAAAGGTTTCTGTGACATTCTCATTTAGCAAATGGCATTGCTGGAGCCATCAAATCTGACTACGGGTTTCTGTCCTTTTCACCACACTGAACAGCACAGAAAGCCAACCAGAGCACAGCAGAACCAAGATGAATGCTTCGGATCAAAGAAGACAACAGAATTAAAAGATGCACAGATAAAATGAAGCCTTCTAACATTTTTATTCTTTCCGTGCTTGTCTTTGCTTGAAAAGATCCATTACTTCTCTTCCTGGCTACAGAGTCATGACTAAGTGACTACAGAACCCAATGTTGCCTTCCTTTGTTTTCCCACTTTTCTGATAACTCGGAGTCCCTGCTCCCATTCTAGACAGATGCTGTTTCAGGCCTGGCCTTGGGGTAATAGACAGCTCAGTGCATGGCATTTTTGAAGCAGTAGAACGGCCAGCCCTATGGCCTTTTGTCTAAGCTTTCTGGAACCCCCGTGACATTTTAGGCCCCATTCATCTATAGGGCTGCAGCTCCACCCAGATGATTCTGATGGGGTGGATGACTGCACAAGCTTCACCATTCCTCCCTTGAAACCTTCCTGACTGGTTATTAGTTCTATTCTGGGGGTTGGCAATTACCTTCCTCCCAAAGGACAGAAGCCATTTGGGTGAGTTTTCAGGATGTGAAGGCAGTAGCTGAGACAAAGAAAGAAAAAGAGCAGAAACATTTTGGTTGGGCTTCTTTCCTTCCATCTTCAACTTCCATCTTCTTGCTCTCTTCTTCAGGTGTCCAAGATTATCAGGTATCCTCGATCTTCCTCCATTGCAAATGGATTTATCTAAGTACCCCATGCTCCAAGTTCTTACCTGTTCTTATTTCATTTATGTTGCTGTGATAAAATACTCTAACAAAAATCAAGTTGTGGGTTTTTTATTCAGCTCCATGCTACAGTCCATAATCTGGCAAAGGTTGAGGCAAGAACTCAAGACAGCTACTCACATTACATCAAGAGGAGAGCGAAATGAACACATCCACAATGCTTTCTTGATAGTTGTGTTGATTAGGCTTTCTATTGCTGGGATAAAGCATAATGACAAAGAGCAACTTGGAAAAAAAAGGGTTTATTTGGCTTACACCTTTCCATCACAGCCCATCATGAAGGGAAGTCAGGGCAGTAACTCAAGGCAGGAATTGAAGCAGAGGCCATGGAGGGATGTTGCTTACTGGCTTGCTCCTCATGGTTTGCTCAACCTGCTTTCTTATAGAACCTAAGACCACCAGTCCAGGGCTAGCACTGTTCACAGTGAGCTGGGCCTTAAATACCAATCGCTAATCAAGAAATTGTATCGCAGCCTTGGCTGTAGGCCAAGCACTTTCTCAATTGATGTTCCCTCTTACCAAATGACTCTAGCTAATGTCAAGTTGACATGAAACTGGAGTGTAACAGCTTTTCCACTTGTACACTTTTTAGGACCCTCTTTCTGGAGAATGGTGCTGCCACAGTGGGTCCGATCTTTCTACATAAAATAATAATCAAAATAAGCTTCCATGGACATGCCCAAAGGCCAATATAATGCAGATCTCATTAAGACTCATTGCAAGTGATACTAGGTTGATTCACATTGACAGTTAAAACTCACTAGCACACCATCAATATCTTCCAAATAATTGAATCAAGAGGGTGAAAAAAGAATCCAACCCATTCAAATGAAGATTCAGGTAGTGTTCAAAAGGAAAGGACTTACATAGTTAAAGAAATTTCTAAGGTGATAATATGAGTTCTGACTTTTCCAAGTGTTTTTTTTTTTCCTAAAAGAAGAGTTCACTAGTGATAAAAAGAAAGTTCCTAATTGGTATTTAAAAATTCATGAAGAGCAAAGGGGTCTTTTCAAAGTTTTGATTGCTCTGGATCCCTGACCCCTTATCATCCTGACCCCTCCAAAGCTTCCCATTCCTATACTGAATTATAAAATATGTGAGCAGAGAGGTCAATGGATCCTCTGTTGTCACTGCAGTCATTCACCTAGGAGGGACCTCAGGAGGAGGCTGGATGCTCCCACTTGCATTCTGGGTGTATGTTTCCTGCAGTAATGTTTATAGAGATTCTACATTCTTCTCCATGAACCATGTAAAGACATCAGGATAACTGTTCATTCTAACACTGATGCTGTTAACTTTGGTCTTTTAGATAAAGAGAACTTTACTAGGGTACCTCCACTGCAAACTTAATTAGTATGCATTTTTACTCATTAATTAATCAATGTGTGGGAGGTGTTATTAGTATATAAACACACCGTCTCTTCATAAATTGTAATTTGCTAATCTTAAAATTCATTGATGATTCTTGCCTGTGTCACATGGTGAATGGTGGGTGGAACACGGCAAGTTTTTAAATACCTATAACTACCCAAATATATATGTTTTGTTTATTCCATCATTTGGAATTATAGATTCTTTAGGGAATGAATCAGAAACCATTACTTATTTTGATGTTCAAATCATCTATGATTTAACCAGTAATGCTTAAAAGTCGTTAGCTCTTATATCCCTATCATGTCCTGGTCAACCTATGTCCACCTACTTATGTTCCATCACATAATGATATTATAAACCTGTGACCCAGGTTTATACTTCTTTTAAAAATTCTGATTTCCCTAAATAGTGATGCTTAAAAATAAAAACCTAGTTGTGTCCATTGTTCCTGGAGTGCCATTGATTTTTATATCTTCCCAATGGGTAAAAGCTATGATGTGGGTCTGCATGCACGTTTGTTTCTATTCCTGTATCTTCCTTTATATTTTTAGAGAGACACAAAGCCATGAGTTTATACTAGATCCTCCACTTCCAACCCAGCACGGTTGAATTTCCTGTTGCCTCTCCTCTTCTATATTTGTGACTCCTAATTAGTAGTAAGAAACAAGATGCCAACAAGCTAAAAATACTTACTTTCCGTATCTCTTCCTTTAACCACTGAGTGTCTGTTGGGCATGGCTGCACTAGTCTGACTTTACAAATAGCATCCTTGGCACCATGACTCTGCATCCTAATGGAATTCTTGGCCCTGATCCTGCAGGACACAGGACAGTGGTTAATTCTTCACACTAGTCCACATTGCTATCAATTTTTGTGTGTTAATTGTCAAAACCCTTTGAGGGGAATTTAACTATGAAAGGATTTTTGTGCTCACAGATTAACTCTTTGTTGTGTTGTTTCTTCTTTCATGGGAAACAAGGGTTCAATCTGGTAGCATCCTGTTTTCATTCTGTAGTTTAAGCTGTTTTTATTTTTAGAGAGTAATTATCTTTTTGTAACTGTCTGTGAAAATAACAAAGATAATTTTACTGGATAGAAACTAAAGAATTAAAAGATGAGATTTTGCTTTGTTTTCTTAGTCACTTTTGTTTGTTTTGTTTTTTGGAGACAAGCACTCTTCATTTTTTCTGATAAGATGTTAGCCATCATCCTTCCATTTCCCCACATTGTATAATATGTCACTTTTATTTAACTGCTTTTAAGATTTTTTTAAATTATTATTGTGTGTGTATGTGTGTACACTTATAGTGTGTTATGGAGCATTGTCATAGCTTGACTGTGGAGATTAGAAGACAACTTTGCTGGTTCTTGCCTTCCATCTTCATGTGGGTGGGTTCCAGGGATCAAACTCAGGTCAACAGGTTTACCAAGCAGGCACATTTATCTGTGGAGCCATTTTTCTGGACCAAGACACCGTTATATATGATGCTCATAAATTTGGTAATTTTGCATTTGTTTCATTTATTCATGTTTATTCTACATGGGATTTCCTGAACTTTAGGATTCTGTGAGTTGATGTCTTTAGTTGGTTTTGAAAAACTGTTGACCACTATTTACTAGTATTCACATCACTGAATAGATTATCTATTTCTGATACTATATTTCTCACTTCTAATATTTCCATGTGGTTCTCTTTTATCCTTTATGCTGAAACATTTATCTTTATAACAACTCATTTAAAACCCTCATCTTCTAATTTATATAGCTGGGTAATTTATGGGTCTCCCATAGGTTTTTGCTGTTTCTAGTTCATATTCTCAAGCTTCTTATTATTTTATAAGTGTATATTGTATTCAAAGTGTCATGTATAAAAGACAGTAGAGACTAAAGTAAATTAAATTTATCTCCAGAAAATTCCTCTTCCTATGCCAGTCTGATAAGATCTCAAATGTGGATCAAATCTAGAATGCATGTCAGCTGGATCTGGGATTTGTGGCAACTTCAGTTTCACCAAACTTCCCAGAAATGTCAGTTATTCTGGCATGAAGTGAGATCTTTTTCTGGAGCAAGAATCAGGACCCGTTCTTGTGACAATCTATAGATTTCCCTGATGCTAACTTGCCGCAGTGAAGAGCATTTCTCTCCTTCATAGTCCAGTTGACAATTCTTATGGTCATCTGAGAGTTTCCTAGATCCTGAGGTCTGATATTGGTTCCTCATGCCCTGGAAGATCTATCCAGTCTGCAGAACTATCTACATTTCCACTACACTGTACTTGTCAAAGACCCAATGCAATGATCATCTTCTTCTGTCATATTCCCCATGGATCCCACTTTCCTCTGAGGAAAAAAAAAATCCTTCACACAAAAGTAGAGATCCTTCTCAGCTCCTATGCATTACCCCAAGACTTTAGAAAACTGTCCCAATGCATTCATCAAAGACTGGGGACACTGTTGCTCATGCAGAAATTCCATGAATGAAACCATGCCAGTCCATGCATGACTAAGGGTCAGGCGAGCCTTCTCATTATAATGGGCTTTTCCCATCTTGCTCTAGCACTTAGAGCAACTGGGGATTCTCTCCTAAACAGGAATCATCTTGTCACACATTTTAGTATATATCAAAACCTCCGGTTGCTGATGAATTCTGGTGGGGGGCTACTGTGACTTCATAGGCAATCCCACTTGGACTCACTGGTAGGGGGAGTCTCTGTCCTGTTAAGTTCTTTGTTTCCTTTCTACAGCTCTGATGAACCCTTGTGGGCTGCCCACCTCCCCAGCTCCAAGTTTCTTCTTAGAATTTTGAAACTTGTGGAATATAAATCTTTTTTTGGCATCTGTCTATTTATATTTTGACATTGGAAAATGTCTTTTTCATATTCCTGGGTAAGAATCTGACAGTTCTCTTGGGAAATAGATAGAACCAATGAATTCTATCAGCCATAGAAACTGATTTGGAAATTAGAAATTATTAACCATCAATTAGCATTTCACTCTCAAGAAGAGTGCTAACCCTTAAAAGCACAGACCCCTACTCCTGTCTGTGAACCCCAACAGAGCATGAAGAACAGCAGGTACAGCAAGGACAGAAGTGAAGTTGACTTCTCCTCTTTTTCTTACTCCTAATGGCCAGTTTGAAACCTGCCTGTTCCTGTCTTAAAGTGGTTTGCTATCTCAAGGCCTGGCAGAAATTGAAAGCTGAGTCTTCCTTCATGAGTGTGATTGCAGGGTTGGGGGGTAGAAGAGGGGCCTCTGAATGATGCCGCCTTGTGACATTCCTTAGCATAACTGGGATCTGGAGTGCTCTCCAAGGGTTCATTCATTAAAGCTTTGGTCCCCAACCTGGTAGCATCACAAGATGGAAGGAAGAAAAGAATGAAAGGGGACTTCATCGTAGGAGGTTTTTAGGTGGTGTGCCATCAAATGGGACTATGGAATTCCACGCCCTTCGTTCCTCTCCTGTGATTCTGAACAACAGTGCTCTGGTCAGGATGGGTCCCACAGGTCCAAAGCAATGGGCCTAACAGATGATGGACTGAAACCTTCAGAGCTCAGAGACAAAACAGCCTTTTCCTCCTGGCATAAATGATTATCTTGGGTATGTGTTGAGGGAACAGGAAACAGATTTCTTGGTCATGATAACTTTGTAAGTGGCATTATCTTCTCCCTTTGACCTTTAGGTCACTTTGTCCTTCTTTGGGAGCTTGGACACACCTGAAGGAAATGCAGTGACCTTCTGTAGTGGCTCCATGGCCTACTTAGCCAGTCTCCTTCTCAATAATTCTGTAGGCATGAATCTGATGTCAGTGGATAGTTTTCTCTTTTAAGGATGAGGTTCATATACCAAATTCTCCAGCTAAGCAGTTCTGAACTCAAATGAGAAATAATGTGAATCATAGATCTAATTTTCCCCAAAGAAGTCCTCATAAATAGCTACACATCTTTTTTTCATTTTTCTCATTGATGTGGACCTCAACACTCTCCTCTACTTTTAAATCTATGTCTGGGTATCTATCCATAACCAATTTCTTTCCTTATGCTTTTGTATCTTGATTTCTCAATTCTAAAGTTTAAATTAGCATGCAGGTTCATCTTCCTGTCCCTGACCGTTACACATTGCTATTCTACAGGTTTTTGTCCTTGAGCCAATTATGGCTACCCCAACACACCTGCCTCCTGAGCACTGTTTCCACTTACCTAGCAACAATTGCAGGCATGCAAATTAGTCCAAAGCCTGTCTAGTTCCCTTCTCTCACCCAAGTCTCTGACTTCTAATTGCAGCAACTTACAGGATAATAACACAGTGGCCTGGGGAGCGCTGAATTTAACAAGTCCCAAACAAGCCTTCTGTTTCTTTAGCTCTGCCTCTCATGTTTAGACAGCATGCCTTCAGTTGTACTCTTACAGTCTCTTTGCAATGTCTCCTCCCCTCCCTTTCATTTCACTTCTTCCTGTGCCTGAGGAACACAGCTAATCCTCCAGCTTACATTTCAGCCCATCATTTCCCACACAGGATTATTGAATATTTCCTCTCTGGATCCCTCAGAGTTTACCATTTATGACTCGCCTTCTAAGGAGTCAAGTAAAAACTTTGTCTGTTTTCTTCACCCTGGAATTCTTCAGCAGCAAGGACACATAACATTTGCCTCTAAGGGTCCAGAGAAGTCCTGATATGTAGATTGTTCTCAGTATCTGTCTCTTAAGTTGGGCTTATATGCATTTTGTTATTTGATTCCTATAACACCAAGAATAAAATTATTACTATTCCCAAAATTCGGACAAGACAACTATAGTTCTGGGGTGTGAAGATTTTGACTACAAGGTCCTGGGAACAGAGGCTGAGCTGGGAATGGAGGCCCAACTGTTTCTATACCAGCCTTATGTTGCCTGACCTTTCCAGCATCCTTGAAGACCTCTCTCTCTCTCCAGACACTATCATACTTTTTCTAATGTTCTGTGCATGCTAAGCAAGTGTTCTGCTACTGAGTTCTATCCTCAGCCAAAGCATACATTTTAGATGAAAGCTATGTGAGGACTATGGCCTTAGTCCTCTGTCTGCTGCCTGCTTTTTCCTAACTCCAAAAAAAAAATAGAAGAAAAAGAAAAAATTGATACATCACAAGCTGTCTGCTCAGTTCCCCCATGATGCCTCTATAAACTGTTTCCAACACTAGCCTGATGTCAGTGCTATGCTTCTCCGCCTGTTTTATTCACACAAGTGAGCTGACTTTGGCTGGGGTACTACAGAGCCCTACGGCTCATCAGGAGCCAGGGGACCTGGTGAAAGATGCCACAGGCTTTCTCCCAGGCCTGCCTTCCCATTCTTTTCTAAGGTCAGGTTTTGTCTTATTAAAAACTTTTGACCCTGACTCAGAACCTCCTCAGCTTCACCTGATAATAGAAGAATTGCCTCAGAAGCCATCTAGCCAGAGCTGCAGGCAGGCCATTTACACTAGGAAACAATCTCACAGAAATGGGAATCAAAAAATGAA
Source organism: Microtus oregoni (assembly GCF_018167655.1). NCBI lineage: Eukaryota > Metazoa > Chordata > Mammalia > Rodentia > Cricetidae > Microtus > Microtus oregoni. The sequence continues at coordinate 17,664,389 of NW_024543221.1, read as the reverse complement.
GGTGGAGGGTTAAAACTGGGGAGAGAATATTGTCAAACTGACCGTTCCTTTATCAGTGGTCCTCAACCTATGGGTCAAAACCCCTCAGGGGGTAAAATAGCAGATATCCTGCATTTTAGATTTTTACATTACAACTAATAATGGTAGCAAAGTTATAGTTCTGAAGTAGCAGTGAAATAATTTTGTAGTTGAGGGTCACTGCAGCATGAGAACTGGATTAAGGGTTCACAGCATTAGGAAGGTTGAGAGCCGCGGCTCTAGACAGTTGAACTTCAGTCTTCTTGGTGTCTTAGTGAGAGTTTCTATTGCTGCAATGAAACATGACCAAAAAGCAAATTGGAGAAGAAAGGGTTATTTAGCTTATACTCCCAAATCATAGTCCATCACTGGAGGAAGTCAGAACAAGAACTCAAAGCTGGGCACAATCCTGGAGGCAGGAGCTGATACAGAAGCCATGGAGGGGAACTGCTTACTGCTTTGCTTCCCCTGGCTTGTTCAGTCTGCTTTCTGCTTTCTTATAGAACCCAGTACCACTAGCTTGGGGATGGCACCACCCACCATGGTCTGGGCCCTTCCCCACTGATCACTAATTGAGAAAATGTTGTACAACTGGATCTCATGGAGGCATTTTCTCAACTGAGGCTCCTTCCGCTCGGATGACTCTAGCTTGTGTCAAGTTGACACACCTAACCAGCCGGTATACCTGGTTCTTCTGAGGAGGCTGGCATAGGATGTACTTCAGAAACATCCACTCTAAAAAGGATGTGGAGACCACTTATCTCAAGGCCCCTGGTTTCAGGGTTGAACATCCAAGGGTAAAACTCCTGCCTGTTTTTCAGGTGTGTGGAAATGCCTATGCCAGCAGCATCCTCCCAAAGATAGAAAGCAAGGAGACAGCAATTGACACCTGTCTGAAGCCAACTGCCTTAGATGAGGCTGGTGTGAAATCAGGCTGAGCATATGTGAGAAGACGCTCCCGGAATCTAGTATACTATACGGGTCTAATCTGATATCCTGGAATCCAGGGACAGGATGGCACCAGAGGTTAGAAAGAAGCAGGGTGCAGAGAGGTTGTCAGCATGAAGGTAGGGGTGTGGGAGAATGTCTCAGAACCTCTTCCGGGGAAGCAGCGAGAACAGCCTTTAAGGGCTGCCACAGAACTTCCAGCAAGGCCGACAATGCTCGTAGAGCTGAGCCTGGAAGCACACAGATCATTTTTCAAGAATGGCCTCTCTGGTGTTCTGCAGCTATCTGTCTGGAGGTAGAGATCCACACACTCCTCACAGTGAATGTTTCAAGTGCCAAGCCCATTCCCTGTTGTCAACAGTCAGCCTAGCCGCATACAGAAGGATAGTGTTCCCTTCCATCCCTGTTGCCTGCAGCTGTACTCTCTGATTTTAATTCTTACCACCTACCCACTCAGAGGACCCACACATGTTCCCTGGGTGACTTTACCCCAGCGTCCTCCTGCAGGCTTGTAGCAGGCAATGCTCCAGGACCTGGTCTACTCGCTTATCGCTTCCCTTTTCCTCTTGTGTTATTTGAGCTTATGAGAAGCTGAATAATAGCCTTAAATTCTGGAACCTATGAATATTACTATATTACATTGCAATGCAAAAGGGACTTGGCAGATTTAATTAATGCTACAGACATTAAAACAGGTACATTACTCTGGATTATTCTGCTGTACCCAGACTAATCACTTGATCCTTTAAAATATGAGCAGCGTCTGCAGCTGGAGTCTGTAAAAGAGATAATGACAAAGGAAAAGCAAGCCATATAAGATGGAAGCAGAGGTTGGAGAGGGAGAACCTGATCTGCCATTGCCGGTTTTGATGATATAGGCCCGAAATCAAGGCATGCAGTGCGACACTAAAAGCTGAAAATGATCTTCTACTGAAAACTTGGAAGAAAGAATGACAGTGTGGACACCACAGGGAACTGCCAACAAACTAAGAGAGTCATAAGCACATTCTACCCCTGGAAGGAATACAAATACCTGAGATTCAGTTACAAAACAGCAGCTAAGCTTGTGGTGGTGTGTTGGAACAGTAACAGAAAGCTACTACAGAGCCTTAAGGTTTCAAAATACCTGCTTGGTGCTTCTTCCACGACAGAATGCTGATTGACTGTGTGAGGCTCCTCAAGAGAAGTATTTTCACACACGAGATTGTGTGTGTATGTATGGGGGACAATGAGACACGGTACCAATTTCAAAGGAGCCCCGATCCCTCCCTACAGTCAAAACTCTGGTGCTCACATTGTCAACACAGGTATTGACAGCCAAGCTCTCAGGTAGATTTCTCTCCTCCACCCTGTCCCATAGAGCAAGCTGCAGGGAAAAGCTAGCCAAGCCCTTGCCTTTCTTTCAAGGCTCTCTCAAAGATATCGGCCATAAAAATCTGTTCCTCCTTCTTTAACACTTCACCTCCTCTTTCTCTTCCTGTCCTCCATGACTCTCATGGCAGCTGGCAACCCTCTGCTATCATCCATCCCAGTGGAGAAGGCCAATAAGGAAAGCCAGGAGCTATGAGAGCACCACCACCCTTTATTTCTCACTGAAGAATTCACAACCAGAAGGAGGTAAAGAAGAGAATAATTCTACCTCGTTCCTTTGAGGCCTTCTGTGCCCAGTCTTTATTAAAATACCTCTTGGGGCAGAAGAAACAAAGAGAAAGACACACCCAGCAGATGCCGTTGGGTTCAGACCAACCTCACTGGATACAACACAATGATTCACCTTAGATGACCATAGTATATACTTAAATTGATTGTTTATTATTATGAAGCCTTACATGGATTGACTAAAAGGAACTCGGAGAAACCCCTGAAACCCCAGCACCATAGCTCTAAGTGCCCAGGTAGCCCTGGCCATTGCTCCTGACATTTCCCCTTCTTTTAGTTGAAGCTGACAAGCTATTTTATGATTTCATCTGCCTTGAAGTCATATAAAGTTGTGTGAGTTTCCCTTGTCTCTGCTAATGAACTGTTCTGGTCTTAACTAGTTGCAGCCACATCTGGGTTTCATTTATACCAGTGACCCACAATCCCAGGTTGTACTCCACCCTGAGACCAAACTTTTCCACAACAGTTAACACTCATAAATCAAATCTCTCTTCTGGTTTCAACCTAAACTACCTTAAATCATCACCTGGGTCCCCGAGGAAGAATGAAAATCTGACATGACTTTGTCTCCAGAGAGTCCACACAGGAAGCAATCAATGAATGATGAGCAAGTGGGCAAGGGGTTGAGGAAAGCTGTGTTTGTGTCTCTTGGGAACCAAGGGCTGATCGGGCCCGTTTATGTTAGACAATATGTCACTGAAAGGAATCTCTGACATGGGCCACAGTGGCTACTGCTGGACATCTGGGGGGCTAAGAGTCAATACAAGATGTCTAACATAGAATTTCAGGGACCTCAAAATTAAACAGTGATGTAATGTTACTTAACTATTTTGGCATAATGCCACTTTTGTATGAGTCCATATAAACACGGAGGTTGCCCAGACCTTCACTAGCCTTCCCAGGTGTGTCTGCATGCAGGCATGCGTGTCAACGTCTGTTCAGCCTGTGTGTCCATTTACTTGTGTGAATGGTGTACCAGGTTTTCTTTTTTGGACCACCAACCAGTTCCCAAATCATGACATGGAGAGTTCTTATTAGTTATGAACACTTGGCCTTAGCTTTGCTTTTATTTTAATCTGTTTCTCTTTATTTATGTTTTACCTTGGGGCTTTTTACTTTTCTTTCCTTCTGTAAATCTTACTTTTCTGCTTTCTCTATGGCTAGTTGGCTGGCCCAGGCGTGTCCCTCTCTTTTTCCCTTGTTCTCCTTTCTTCTCCTTTTCTCCTACTTATTCTCTGTGCCCACCAGACCCCACCTATCCCTCTCCTGCATAGTTATTGTCTGTTCAGTTTTTTATTAGATCAATTGGATACCTTCAGCAGGCAAGGTGAAACAAATGCAACACATCTTTACATAATTAAAACAAATGTAATACACCTTTACACAGTTAAAAACAATATTCACAGCATAAACAAATATAACACATCTTTGTCCACTTAAAATAATATCCCACAACAACTGGGCCAACATACATGTGGCCTATGTGCACCAGCGTGTGTCTGGGTGCCTGATGATAGCTGCCTTCCTAGCAGTCTCTATGGTGGCCTTCCCCCAAAGTGAATAAAGTATGTCTTAACAATCATGGCTCCTCTCCACCTCTTCTGCCTTCCCAGGTTCCTGAAACCTTCCTCCTTCCCTGGCTTCAGAACTTGGAAGTTATGGGTTTCATCTCTATAAATGTCTAACAAAGGAAGTGACTCCGTTATAATGGAGGAAGATGGTAGAACTTCCTCAAGCAAGAGACCAAGATTAATATCACCAGTTATGAGCACATCAGTATATAAATATTATAAACTCTGCCATGATTTACCAAAAAAGGTGTATTGTGCCTGTGGTACGTTAGCTCTAAAATTAAAAATCTTTACCTAATTATGAGAATACATACAGCAAAAAATAAGAGACATTCTTTTCTTTTTTCCTCTCTCTCTCTCTCTCTCTCTCTCTCTCTTTCTCTGAGACAGTCTTATTTAACCCACATTTAGCCTTGAACTCATGTTTCTCCTTCCTCCACCTCTTGAGGGCTAGGATTATAGAAGGGTGCTACCATCCAAAGAGTAAAAGACACTCTATGAAACAACTTAACAAGAGTTCTTCAAGAGTGATTCAGAAATGAATGACAAGAGAAAACTAAAGTTGTCACATACCACAAGAGACCAAGAAGAAAAAGTTCTAACAGCTCAGTGTGATGTGGAGCCTGATTAGGTCCTGAAAACTGGAGGAAAGAACTCAGGAAATCTTTACAAAATCGAGAGATGTCAGCATCGTACTATGTTGGTGTCTTGGTTTTTATCATTGTAGTATGGCTTTATGATATATTAACGTTAGATGAGTCTGAGAAACAGGAACACAAACCTACACATAGCTCTTCCAAAGTTGCCTACACAATATTAAAATTGTTTGTCTTTGGGTTTTAATTTCTTCATCTGTAAAAACTTCTGACCTAAACTGCCTCAAAGAGTCAAACTAGCTTAAGAAAGAAGGTACAGTTGGAGGGGAAAAATAATGATAACTAAATGTATAAAATTTATGAGCTAGAGATCTGCTACTTAAGATGACATCATAGTTGCTCCCACTCTACCATGTGCCCAGGAGCATAACCCAAGCAAATGTGCCAGAACTGACAGTTGAAGAGACTGAGCTGCTTAAGCCTTGGCTGGAGTTCAGCTAGTGTGTGCTGGCTTTGAAAAGAAAGTGGTTCTGACAGATCGCTGAACAAAAGTCTGAAAGAGGAATCAGAAAGCACTTTGAAGACGTGTAGGGAACACAAGCTTCTCAGAGATGGGTGAGGATGTGTGGTCTGACCAAGTAAAATGTTAGAATAGCTTCAAGGTATGAAGGAGCTGAAAAGATGTGCTGTTGCTAGCCTTAAAATAGAAAAAGATTTAGAACTCAGAGGAACAAGCTGGAATTTGGTTTTACTTTTGCCCTGGGAGAATCAAGATAAAATAGCTATAAAGCCGCCTAGAGTTCTGACATAAAAAGATAAACTGAAACCACCAAGTCCTAATCAAGTTAGACTCTCATAGAGAAATCTCCTTTCATACAACATGCATAAACATGTGTACATATAGACACACATGCATATACACAAAATGTATGCATAACAAACACTTGCATGCATAAACAAACATACAAGCACATGCATGCATATGCATGCATACATGTGCATACATTAGGCAGAAATGAGCTGCTTTCACCACTTCTATGTTCAGCCTCTTTAGAAGTATTTTTTCATCCTGACAGGTCAAGTAGGGAAGAAATATGGAGAGAGGGGGAAAGCTACTGTAGAGAAAGTTCAACAGTGAGTGGAAATGGCTCAAATTTGCATGCAAAAATGTCATGTCTGATTGCATCCTCCCAGGTACCTAAAAAGGCAAACGCTAGTTAGCTCTCAAGGAAGGTCTCTTTGTTCTGGGCCTTTGAGAATAATACTCTTGGTCATTGGTGACAAGTGTCTCACTTACATAAAGAAACCGGCAGCAAAGGATGAGAACCAACTCAAACAGCAAGAAGCAGAGAGAGGACCTGTCAAAGACCTTAGAGGCGAAAACTTCAAAATTGTGCTCCTGTTACTTAAAGGAATTAAATGCTTGCTTTTCAGAATAGCATCATTTGAAAAAAAAGGGGGGGCTTTCAAAACCAGCATGCAAGGAGCTTGGAAGTCATCCTTTCTATCTTCAGATGAACAAAATGAAAATAACAGCTTATCTTAGATCCAAATAACAGTCGAAGGCACAGAGTAAGCAACTGATGCCCTGAGTAGAAGAAACACGGGGTGGATGTGAAGAACCATAGCTTCCTGGAGCAGAAGTCGGGGGCCATATACCTCCACAGAACCAGTGTTGCTGTAGGAAGACTTCACTGCAAGGGACTGAAGACTGGAGTTCAAATGTGAATGAGGTTGAGGTAGAATTCCTGCATTGGCAATGTGCAGCCACACATGCATAAGGCTTGATTCCAGAGACTCTACCAGGCTCTCACCATGGAAATCAAAGACTAATCCCCACACATCTCCATGTGACAGTAATGGCAGCAATTTTTTAATACCTCCAAAGCATGCTTTTATAATTTTCTTTGTATTTTATGTGCATAACTGTTTGTCTACATGTATGTATGTGTACCATGTGTGCCTAGTATCCATGGATGCTGAAGAAGGCATTGGCTCTTCTAGAACTGGAATTTCAGACAGTTGTAAGCTACCATGTAGGTACTGGGAATAGAACCTGGTCCTCTACACATGCAGGGAAGCTCTTAACTGCTAACCCATCTCTCCAGTCCCATGCTGCTCTTCTTAACAGTTCCTGCCTTCAAGGGTCTTCCATTCAATTAACTCAGTCAACAGAACCCTCAGCATCGAAGCACAGAAGCCAAGTAATCCCTCAGAAGTGTGCTTGGAGGTTTATCTCCTAGGTGACTCCAGAGCCTGTTGAGTTGGTGATTAATACATTACAATGCCAGAACAAATGCTTGCCTCTGACGCCTACTACAAATTATAAATATAACCTAACCCAGAAACAGAAAGGCACAAAAGCTTACATAAAAAGATCATTTGTCTGAGATTCTTCTTGCCCACTGTATCACATCTTGCTTTCATAAAAAATTATTATAAGATATATTAAAAGGCAAAAGGGTATAATTTGAAGAAACTAGCAAAGCTGAAGGTAAGACTTGAGAAGTGATGTCAGTATTATTAGGGAGAAATGACCTACAAATTCCACACAAGATAAACATTTTTAAATTGGTAATATACATATTATTGTGAAGCTACTGAGAACTAGAAACAAGGAAGACATACTACAAAAAAAAACCTCTGACCAATGTTTAAGAAATACAAAGTATGCAGAAATATATGAAATGCAAATAAGCCACAGATTTAGAAAGGCTTAGAATGTTAGAATGATTATAGGGGAAAAAATTCTTCAACAATGGGAACTGTTGAATTGGGAAACAAGGAAGCAAAGGCCTTTGCAGGCCAGGGGCAGTACTGTGACTGGCATGTGTGGAAGTGATCACAGCTGGGAGGATGGAGCACGGCACAAAGTCACAACATACTTTACTATGTAGCTTTTCTACTTTCTACATATTTATTTCATATTTGACAATTTCTACAATAAAAAGTTTGCATGTGTTTCTGTTTAGGTTATGTCCACTTATGTATATACATGTGTGTACGTGTGCATGTACATGTGTGCCCATTGTTACTGCAAAAATTTCACTTCTCAGTCTGATCTTGCTGTATTTGAGATGAACTCTTCTATCCCTCCCTCACTCATTCACTCCTTCTTTGCCTCCTTTTTCTTGGTCTTCTTCTCTTTCTTTCTGTATGTACATACGCTTATAGGTATGTGTGTGTGTGTACATGTGAAAGCTAGAGGCCAACATTGGGTGTCAACTTTAATCATTCCCCACCATATATTTTGAGGCAGGAGGATGTTGAGTTTGAGGCCTGCCTGGGCTACATAGTGAGTTCAAGTCTGGGCCATTGTGGGCTACAGATTGTGGCTGGCTTTATCTTAAAAAATAAAACCAGCTCTTCCGGTCGCAGGCGCTTCAGGAGCCGCCGATTACCGTCCAGCCATGGCCAAGTCCAAGAACCACACCACACACAACCAGTCCCGGAAATGGCACAGAAACGGCATCAAGAAACCCCGGTCACAAAGATACGAATCTCTCAAGGGGGTTGACCCCAAGTTCCTGAGGAACATGCGCTTTGCCAAGAAGCACAACAAGAAAGGCCTGAAGAAGATGCAGGCAAATAATGCAAAGGCCATGAGCGCACATGCGGAGGCCATCAAGGCCCTGGTGAAGCCCCAGGTGGTGAAGCCCAAGGTGCCAAAGGGCCCCGCCCGCAAACTCACCCATCTGGCTTTAATTGCTCACCCCAAGCTTGGGAAGAAGATTAGAAGCTACATGGCCAGGGGTCGTAGGCTCCAAAAAACAAAGCCCAAGGTTCAAGCCAAGGCAGAGGCCTCAGCTGCAGCTCAGGCTCCCAAAGGTGCCCAGGCCCCTGTGAAGGCCCCATAAAAAAGGTCGCAGTCTGCCAGTGTGAAGACAGATGGACTGGTGTGAACACCTACACAGTATTTGCAGATGTTCAGGACCTTATGCTGTTTTTACAAATAAACTTGAGGCAAGTTCTGTTAAAAAAAAAATAAAACCAGAAAATGTATAGCTCAATAAAATCAATAAAAAATTTTTAATTTGAAATACAGTAAAAAAAATGGGATTACAGAAAATAAAATAAAATAAAATAAAATAAAACTGGGCTGGAGAGAGGGTTAAGTGGTTAAGAGAGCTCACTGCTCTTGTAAGAAACTGAATTAAAGTCCCAGAAGCCATATCAGATAGTTCACAACCACTTATGACTCCAGTTCAAGGGAGTCTGATGTCTCAGGCCTCTACTGGAACCTGCACACACTGGCACATACCCACACCCAACTTTTGTGGCTATACACACATGCACACACATGTGCATGCATGCACACACACTGTAAAAATAATTTTAAAAATCTTAAAAATAAAATTATGTGGTGTCACATGCCTTTAATCCCAGCACTTTGGAGGCAGAGGCAGGTGGATATCTGTAAGAACCAAAGACTATCTAAAAAGAGCCCAATACCAGGCATGAGAAGGCTCTTTTCAAACTGTTGGTCAGGGTTATCTAAATGATGCCCAAAACATTCTAGGCTCTTGCTATTCTACTCTGTAGCCAAAAAGTCCATCTCACTAAACATACCATGTACTTTGGACACAGAACTCAGAGGACCTGAGTTAGATCTGACCTGAAAGTCCCCTCCCTGGGAACTAGTTTTCAGAGTAACAAAGAGAGAAGTAACAGAGAGAAGCAACCAAGAGTCCTACACACCTATGACACTTAGGTGCTCAGTGTCAGCATAGCACAGTCATCTAAGGGTGCCATGGTGTCATGCCTCCCTTGGCAGTAACTGAAAGATCTGCAATTGAACATAAGGCCTGCTTAACAAGAGGGAAACCATGTCTTGGTGCTAAAAACACAGCCAACTCCTGCACCTAAGAATGACGATCGTTGTGGAAGAGGGGATGAAAAGATTCTTAGAGACAGAGGAATAGGATGTTTGCTATAACAGTGCATCTCCAGGAAAAGAAAGAAACGGAAAGGAAAGGAAAGGAAAGGAAAGGAAAGGAAAGGAAAGGAAAGGAAAGGAAAGGAAAGGAAAGGAAAGGAAAGCTACATCCCATGGAGTCTCATCAACTTGGCCTAAATGGGACCTGAACCAGAATGACACAATTGGCATGCTGGCATGAAAGGAGGACTCTCAAAGGGCCTTAACCCTGGATAAAGAACTATAGGTAACTAAGGAGTCCTGAGATTGGAAAAGAAGTCTTCCCCAGAGAAGAGCTCCCCTTCCCCATTGGTTATCCAAACCCAAATGGTCTTCCCTTAGACCATGTACTTATTAATATATGTTAATACACATACACACATATATAAACAATTAGAGAGGACAGGAATCTAAGAGAGATAAAGAAGGTAAATATAGGAAGGACTGGAGGAAGGAAAGGGCAAGGGAAAAAGAGGTAACATTACTTCAGTTTCTAAAATTAAAAAGAAATATATCCAAAAGTTAAAAACAGTTTTTTAAAAAATAGATTAAAATTTTCTAAAAGAAAGAAGGCTCATGTAGACATATTAAATATCATTGAAAATGGACGTTTATATGAAAAACATAGCTGAAAATAAGGACAGTATAGTATAATGATAAAAACCTGAATTTAAGCAGAAACCTAAAGCAAATTATATTCACCTGCACCTGGTAACGCAACTTCCAAATGTGTAAGACTACACAAAACTAGGCAAAAATGTAACTGTAAAGAGTTGATAGAATAAGAAGTAAACAGAAAATAAAGTAATTCACTAAAAAATGTAGCAAAATTAACTTTACAAATAAAGGACTCTCTACTTTAACAAAATGGCACTTTTCAAAAATAATTATATGCTGAGATACAAAGTAAATACAGACAGTTTTAAAGAAACAAACTTTAGAGAATGTGTTCTCTAACCCAATGCAATTAAGCCAAAAATCAATACTGAAAAGACAACAGAAAACCACCTATTTTAGGAAATAAAGACATAGACCTCCAAGTAAGTCAAAGAATAAAGCAGAACAGAAATTTTCAAGTATTTAATTGAAAAACAAAAAAATACATACTTTGGGGACCTGTCTTGTTACATACACACACATATATATCAGTGTAAATATATAAATACACACTTATAGTGTGCTCTATACATGTATACTTATACTGTAATTGCTTATATACAAGAAATGGAAGAACTGAAAATCAATGATTGTTAAGTATGTGTCCTTCAGAAGGTAGAATAAAAATGCCTAAACAACCTCAAATAACAGAACGAGTGGATCAATATAAGGCCAAATTTTAATTTGAAAAATATAAAAGAAGGCTGAAGAAATTCTTCATATATTCCTTTACAATGAGGCCTAAGAGTCAGTATTAAGAAAGAATTAGAAACAATGCATGCAGTGTGCTCCCATTTATATAAAAAGAGGATTTGTACAGAGGCAGAGACAGCAAACTCTGCGTGCTCAGACCTCACAGGCGCAGCCCACCTGTGGAAGCATCTCTGCACACCGCATCGCCAGCAAGCATGGAGGAAGGAACAGCACCGAGGACAGGAATGGAAGGAGACTTTTACTGCTGCATCTTTTGTTGTTTCCTGGGTCTCTCATAATGAAAGTCACATTTTTTAAAGTAAGCAAAAAGTTGAAAATAAGCAATCTTTTTTCAAGCAATCGTGATCCCTAAAATAAATAACATGGTGAGGGGGTTATGAGCACTTTCTGGAATATAAGGAAGACACCTTTACCTACAAATTTATTGACCTCAAGTAATCAGTAGCACTAACGATCATGAAAACGGCAGTGAACGTACGGGTTGTAGCAAGCTTTCATCTGGGCCATAACCAGTTCCCAAATCAGGACACAGAGACTTATTATTAGTTATGAAAGCTCAGCATAGCTTACGTTCATTTCTTGTTAGATTTTATAACTTAAATTATCTTGTTTCTCATCATCTACATTTTACCTCGGGGCTTTTGACCTTTCTTTCTGTATATCTTTCCTGCTTATCATGTCTATTTAGTTGGTGGCTTCCTGGCTTCTGGCCCTGGGTGTGTTTCTTTCTTCCTCCCTTATTCTCTCCATTCCTCTTCTCTCAAACATACATTCCTCCACCAGTCCTGCCTATCTCTCTCTTGCCTAGCTATTAGCCATTCAGCTTTTTATTACACCAATCAGGTACCTTAGGCAGGCAAGGTAAAACAGCAACACATCTTTACATAATTAAACAAATGCAGCACATCTTCTCATAGTTAAAGTCATATTCCTATTCCACACCTTAACACATGCAACACATCTTTACATAATTAAAGTAATTTCCACAATGAAAAGTAGTTATGGGATTGTTGTTTGTGGTGGCTGTGGTGGTTATGGGGGTGATGGTATTATTGGTGACAATGGTGATACTTATGGTGGTGGTACCAGTGGTTATAGTGGTAATGATAGTGGTGGTGGCAATGGTGCTGATGGCTGTAGTAGTGGAAGTGGTAGTGATATTGTTGATTGTGGTGGCAGGTGGTGGTAAAGGGGGTAACCATGGTAGCAGAGTGACAGGGATGGTGGTGATGGTGGCAGAGACGGAGATAAAGGTGGCAGCGATAGCTTTGGTAGTTTTGGTTTGGTGATGATTTTATTAGTAAAGCTGTTGAAACTTCTCTCATAAACCACAGAGGTTCTAATGACCTTAATTTCCAGGCAACAACCAAGTATAAGAACTGATCTGAGCCAATTAACGGTAACACACCTATATGACTCCGGTCAAGGTCATTATGTTTTCTCTATCTTCATTTGTTTTTAATCCTTATCATTGTGTTTCAAAATCATGAATTCTATACTATTAAAATCTGAAAAGATTAGTACACAATTGTCACCCCAAAGCACAAGGTCACATAGCCGATCTGTGGAGTATGTCACCTTACATACACGAATCTATATGTACTGAATAGAGACGTTCCATGTTATCTTTCCTTAGACCCTGGAAGCCTGATGGAGGAAAATCATTGGTTAAAAAATAAAGAAACTGCTTGGCCCTCATAGGTTAAAACATAGGTGGGAGGAGTAAACAGAACAGAATGCTGGGAGGAAGAGAAAGTGAGCTCAGAGGCCATGCTCCCCTCTCCCGGGCAGATGCGATGAAGCTCCGACCCAGGATGGACGTAGGCTAGAATATTCCTGGTAAGCACACCTTGGGGTGCTACACACATTAATAGAAATGGGCCAAGCAGTGTTTATATGAATACAGTTTGTGTGTTGTTATTTCGGGGCATAAGCTAGCCAGGCAGCCGGGAGTTGGGGCGGCAGGGAAGGAGCCCGCCGCTCCCACAACAGAATGGTGCCCAACGTGTGGACAACTGAGTCCACAGAAAGCCTGAGAAAGCTTGGGAAAGAGTAGAGTAAAGCATGTTTTCTAGGTAGCAGCAATTTCTCAGTTCTGCTCTGCTTGATAGAGGCAAGCAAGTGCTCTCATCTAAGAGAGGCTTCCTGACTCAGCTTTAGCTGCAAAACCCTGCAGCTCTTAAAAGGTCCTGCCAAGAAACACTTAAACAGTGTTGATGAAAAGCTGAACGAATGCTTGTTTGTTTTCAGCCGTAGCAGGAAAAAAGTTGTGCTGTTTTAAAATGCTGGTTTTCTGGGCTGTCCTGCCAGAGCAAACTCTGACTCAGACTCAAGCAGGTAGTCGGACTGAATGTGGTCTGTGAGCAGAATGCTGCAGTTTCCTTGCTGGCAGGGACCTTAAAACGCCATAGAGTTGTGGAGGTAATCATAGCTACAACCAGTACCTCCACCATGAGGCTAGAAAGCTAAGGAATGGGCTGGATCTAGCTGCCAAAGCCACGGCTTTAATCATACCCATATTGCTCAGTAATTTAAAGGCTCGTGTGGTCAGAAAAAGAGAGATATACAGGAAAAAGAGATTTAAAGACAAAGAAAACCTTTAAATGATTTACAGTGTGTTAAAAATATATGCAGGCTAAAAGTTAAAGTTCTTAAAGTAAAAAAAAAAAGGAAGAAAGAGAGTATTTGGGTTTGGTAGGACACACCTTTAATCCCAACACTTGGAAGGCAGAGGGAGATTGACCTCTGTGACTTCAAGGTGTGGTAGCACCCACCTTTAATCCTAGTGCCTAGAAGGCAGAGACAAACAGATCTCTGTGAGTTCAAGGTGTAGTAGCACAAACCTTTAATCCCAATGCCTGGGAGGCAGAGACAGGTGGATCTCTGAGAGTTCAAGGACAGCCTGGTCTACAGAGTTATTCCAGGTCAAAGATATATGGAGAACCTGTCTCAAAAAAGAAAAAGTTAAAAGTAAACATAAATGAAATTAAGGTCAAAATAAAGCCACACAAAGATGGAAAATACACAGAAAATCTTGATACTGTATGCTGTTATGCTCTCTTTGAATTGTTTTAATGGTGAGGAAGGAGCAACATCTGCTAAAAGATATTTGTTTATAAATGCTGCTGAACTAATCCAACGTAGATATTTTGAAAATACCTTGACTTTAAAATTTGGATCTAAGGACATGATGCTTTGGAAAGGAGTTTCTTCTTTTGTTTTCACAGAGGATGAAACCCTGTGGATTGTTTCTATTCTGAAAGGTTGCTGTGAATACCTTCAGAAAATTACTTCATTCAGCTGCCCACTGAGATGAATCTAGCACACAGGTTACACCATAAAAGACCTAATTAACAGTACCCCTATACAGCAGGAAGCAGTTTGGAGAGAAATAACTATGTTCATATTCCCAAATATTGTTTACAAATGTTCTTTTACATTTAAAGGGGGATATGATATAGGTATGAATAATTTGCATTGATATGGATTTTGCTTTAGTGATTTAAATTTAAGGTCAATTTTGTTATATGTATATGTGTTTCTGATCTTGATTAAGGTATTGTGATTGTGTAGTTCATTTAAAAATGTAATGTATATAGGTTGTTAATGGATAATCATTAATAACCGTCAAGTTTGTCGTCATGTTAGTTAGATTTTCTAGATATATAGAGATATAGTTCAGTTAGATAGGCTTTCTTCATATCTTTCAAAGACTGTAGAATATGGCATTTTAAATGTTTTAATAACTTAGGGTTTTTCATGACAATGAGACATGTCTGCTCCTGGCAGCACCAGCTACTTCAAGAGGAGGATGGGCATTGAAGAGGATCCTTATGGAGTTTGATAGACATTTGGGCAAGAAACTGCTCTTGCCTGGACTATTGCATAAACTGGACACAGAGAACCCGCAGAGAGAGGACTGCTGAACTTGCCTAAAGGTGAGATAATCTATCGGGGTTCCTGATTCATGAAAGAGTCTACGAGACATCCTGCAGGACACAGCAGATAGTGACTGAACTGCCTTTGAAATTTCCTGCTTCACGAAAAAAGTCTGCTGTAGGCCGAAGATGGACGCCCCAACGGTGCAGAGGAACTTTGGGTGACTGTCCAGGCAGCGAGATGTCTCTGTGATTTCTAGAGTTTTGTAAGTTGCTTACTTCTCATTTACTTAGGTAATATTATATCCTTCTGGAGTCTTTGATGGAGTTAAAGAATATATAGATATAGTTTTCCTTAGTTATGAAAAAAGATAAAATAGATGTAAATATTGTAATTTTTACTTGATAACTGTTTTGTTATATGTAATTTTGCGATGTTAAAGTTAAAGCCTTCCTTTTTTTTTTGTTTAAACAGAAAAAGGGAAATTGATGGAGGAAGGTCATTGGTTAAAAAATAAAGAAACTGCTTGGCCCTCATAGGTTAAAACATAGGTGGGAGGAGTAAACAGAACAGAATGCTGGGAGGAAGAGGAAGTGAGCTCAGAGGCCACGCTTCCCTCTCCCAGGCAGATGCGATGAAGCTCCAACCCAGGATCGATGTAGGCTAGAATATTCCTGGTAAGCACACCTTGGGGTGCTACACACATTAATAGAAATGGGCCAAGCAGTGTTTATATATGAATACAGTTTGTGTGTTGTTATTTCGGGGCATAAGCTAGCCAGGCAGCCGGGAGCTAGGGCAGCAGGGAAGCGGCCCGCAGCTCCCACAACAGAAGCCAACCATTTAATTTCTGATACTATGAGTTTAATGATGTTGGATGTTTTATGTAAGTATAATTATTCAGTATCTACCCTCTTGTGACTACTCTGCTACACTTAGCACAGCATCCCGAAACTTTATCCATGTAGCTTCATATGACAAGACTTTCTAGATATACATATATGATATATATGCATATGTATCTCCACATTTTGGACATTTAAGTTTCTTCCACGGTGTATTAGCATTTCATACTATGAACAAAATACCCAATAGAAACAGCAGAAAGAAAGGCTCATTTGACTCACAGTATCAGAGTGTATAGTCTGTCTTAGTCAAAGTTCTGATGCTGTAAAAAGATACCATGACCATGACAACTCTTATAAAAGAAAGCATTTAAATGGGGATGGCTTACGTTCCGAGGTTTAGTGTCTTATCGTCATAATAGGCAGACATGGTTCTGGAGAGGTAATTGAGAGTTCTACATCTTAGAAGCAGCAGTAAAGGGAGAGACACTGGTCCTGGCTAGTGCGTTTGAAACCTCAGTGCCCATCTCCAGTGACACAGTTCCTCCAAAAGGCCACACACACCAAGACCACTCCTACTAATCATGACACTCCCTGGTAACCAAACATTCAAATCTATGAGCCTCTTAAGGCCATTCTTATTTAAAGCACCATACCGCCCATCATGCTGGAAAGATCGTGGGGGTTTGTGGGAGTTCGTGGACGTCTGCGAGGGTTCGTGTGAGTTCATGGTTGAGGAGTGTGCAGCAGAGTTTCATTCATGTGACACCAATCAGGAAAGGGAGACAGTCAACCAGTGGTAAGCAAAACCTCAAAGGCCTGTGCTTATTCAGGCTGCACCTCTCAAAGGCTCCTACTTCTTCAGAAGAGTTCCACAAGCTGGGGACCAAGTATTCACAAAATGAGCATGTGGGGAACATTTCGAAATCAAACCATAATGTTCTACCTAAACCCCAAGGGCTCATGGTCATCTCATAATACAAAATGAATTTAGTCCAAAACCAGAAGTCCTAAGAGTCTCAACAGTGTTCAGAAACACAGTATCTCCACTGAGACTAAAGGCAATCTTTCCACTGTAAACTCCTGTGAAGTCAGAAAGTTACATACTTCCAAAATACAATGGCACGGGGTAGCTATAACCACCCCAAGAGGAAGGAATGAGAGGCGCAGCAAGGAAAGACTGAATTTATAAGGGCAGACAATCCTACAGGCCACCCCCCATGGACTTGTCATTTATAGCACATGTGACTTCTCCTTTGGTGCCTGTAGAGTTCCACAGAACATATCGTATGTGACTGGCATCTCCAACATCCAAGGGTACAATCATAACTTGGACTTCATCCCAGGCATTTCCTGCCAGGAATTCAATCCTCCTGCACTTTCTAATTTAGAACCTTAGTGACTCCTGCAGTATGCATGCAGGCCATCACCACAGGCACCACAGGGACAAGCCCACCTTCTGTTGTCAGCTGGAGCAGTCACAGCTGCAGCTGGATCCAGAAAAGCACTTTCTTATATGGCCCCATCCATGCCTGCTACCAAACAGCTCAGCTCTCCTCTCAGCAAGCTCTTTGGTTGATTCAGATGAGGTGGATATTGTGAGGCAGAATAAAAAGAGAAAAATTAGGAGCACATGGGTCAAGGAAAGATTCCTTCAGTCCAGGGTCTGGTTGAAGTCTCCTAAAAGCTGAAAGTTATGAACTATAATACAAATTAACAAAATTTGCTGTGAGGTTGTCTGCACAGGGAAACATCTCAGGTAAGAGTGATGAACTAGCAGGGAATCATGTATGCTAAAGGTCTAAATGTATAGGACCTTCAAGTGTGACCTTTCTTCTTTTCCAGCTATAAACCTGCTATTTTCTGAGAATCTCACAAATAAGACTACACACTTCACTTACAGTTTTGAAGAAATCTTAACTTACTTGGGACTCCTTGTGATATGTGGTTTTAACAAATAAAGATGGGGGTTCAGGGGAGATTCCTTAGAAACCCTCAGAACACAGTAACTTCAGAAGCCACAGGGTTCCAACACGTGGTGTCCTAGCTTGTTTTCTGTCACTGTGATAGAACACTGATCAGAGTCAACGTGGGGAGGAAGGAAAGGATTTATTATTCATTTTACAGCTTACAGACCATTGTAAGATAAGTCAGGGTGGGAAGCTGGAGGCAGGACCTGAAGTATAAACCATGGAGAAATGCTGCTTACTGGCCTGCTTCCCAGGACTTACTCAGTCTACTTTCTCACCCAACCTGGTGCCATCTGCTCAGGAACGGCACCGCCCACAGTGAGCTAGGCCCTCTCCATATAGATGATTCGCTGGCCCCTCTTCCCAGGTAATTCTAGCTTGTGTCAAGTTGGCAAAAGAACTGATCAGCACATATGGCAGTGGCTGAGACTCTTCAGTGGGTGTCTTTCTTGAAAAGCCCATGCCCACACCTGGGTGGGTGCTGTCCTTTATGTAAGGGCCTCTTGCTATTGGAGCCCATGTTTACAGGTATGTTAAAATCCCTTCTTTACAAATTCAAACTCTTTTGTGTACTGTCTCATCTTAAAATTGTTTTCTGCAGTGATTCAAGAATCCAGCTTCATCTGAGTTGAGGTCTCTAGAACTTCTGGCCACAGCGTGGAGCTATGTCTCCTGCCTCTGACAATTGCTCAGAGGTTTCAAAAACGACAGATGAGAAGCAGATTTCTAAGAATGACATTTGATCCCAGCAAGTTTCTCTCGCTCCTTGCTATGCACTCCTCTACCTGCAAGTAGGCAGCAATAATCTCTTCTCTGACTGGGGCAATCCCAAGTGGGCTCTAGAGTATAATCAAAAAGTCCCTGAAATCAACTGGTCCCTAACTCACTTTATTTGAAAAGGAACACTGAGGTTACATGACAAATTATGGTGTCCGTGGGAGATTGTAATCATCACTTGGAAATAAGTCACTTGGAATCATAACTGAAAGTAAAATGACAAAGCAGAAATGGGGAGGACAGGACCCAGAAAGTTAATGTTCCAAAGGTCTAAGACTCCCTGTCCCTGGAAATAGTTAGGAGAAACCATCCTACTTCTCACTAACTTGGAGGCAACATGAGCAACCCACGAAAAAGCAAAGCTGAAGATTTCTGCCTGCATAGGACTCAGCTCTCTCAAAAGAAATGATAAATGCTCTTGGAGGTCGTTTTTATTTCTATTCTTAATAACAATAGTATTATTCGGGCTCATTTCAGGCCTCTTCTTTAAAACCACAAAACCTGAAAGGAGAGTGACTTCTGTCTCCTTGGATCTTGGCTGTGCCCTTTCCGTTCCCTTTGCATTATAATATGAAGGCTAACAATGCTATAATTTCCCCCCATTGATGCGCACCGTCTCCCCTCTCCAAAAAAAATTGGCTATTGTGATTATTGAGTGTGCCTGGGTACTTGGCATTCATCGCCCCTTTCTTATGATAACTGAAACAGCAGAACACTCACTGTCCTGCAGGAGCTGATCTAGACGCAATTGTGCTTTGTGCCACTCCAGCCCCTATGGGAGAAAGATCATTTTTAAAATAATGACTTGCCCAGCAGTTTATTACCAGCCTGGAGTCATTTTCACACCTCAGAAGTGAAGATTTAATGAGCAGAAAAATTAAAGAGTAAAGCTCTGCTAGGGTCTTCTTAAATGGCAACGTTTTGTCAGCTGGGTAGAAGATGCCCTTCCAAAGAGAAGCTGCCTCTTCTTCTCCGGATGTCCTCTCAATAATGAACTCCAACGTCATGGCCTCTCAGTGTCACCCACCTCTTTCCACCCTGGAAGGAAATGTCCCTTTGGAAGAATGTGTGGTAAATAATGGTTGTGTTGCCATGACGCACTCCTTTGTCCATACTGAAAACCATCATCAGTCAGTAACATCTTCCATATTGACTGACAGCCCTGTGCCCTAGACGGCCTCCCCTGCCTCTGTAGAAACTCTCTACTCAGCTATGCAAATGCACAAGCAGATTTTAGAGACTCGTTCAAGCATCACTTGTTCTTAGAAATTTTTTTCTCCTTGGTGTTCTTGGGCTTCTTGATTCTGTGTGCCAGGATCTCATTCTAGTCTCCCTTTAGATCTCCAGGCCTTGTGATGAGTTCCCACGTTCTGCTCAGAACATCACACAGGAGTCAGGTGTGTTTATTATAGAATAAAGTGGGTGTCTTCAGGGAAAGAAGAGACAGTGGCCAGAGATACCATTGCAGAAGAAAACACACAGGAAGAAGGGATGGTTCCAGAGAGACTACTGTCTTAGTCAGGGTTTTTATTGCTATGAAGAGATACCATGACCATGGCATCTCTTACGAAGGAAAACATTTAACTGTGAGACTTCACTCATAGAGGGACGTGGTAGTGTGTGCAGACATGGCACAGGAGAACTAGCTGTGAGTCCTACATCTTGCGGGCACTCTTGAATGGTATCTTGAGCATATATGAGTCCTCAAAGCCTACCTCCACAATGACACACTTCCTCCAACAAAACCACATCTACTCCACAAGGTCACACCTCCTAATAGTGCCACTCCCTTTGGGGGTCATTTTCTTTCAAACCACAACAACTACTCTGGAGGAAAACACTTTTAAGGGGCAAGAGTGGGCAATTGATGTGGGAGTCCCCTCTGTGTGCTGTGATTACCATTAATGAATAAAGAAACTGCCTTCGCCTGTTGATAGGGCAGAACTTAGGTAGGTGGGGAGGGCTGAACTAAATGCTGGGAGAAAGAAGGGCAGAGTCAGGGAGAAGCCATGGATCCACCACCTGAGACAGACATGGGGAATTTTACCCAGTAAGCCACAGCTTCGTGGAGACACACAGATTAATGAAAATGGGTTAAATTAATATGAAAGAGTTAGCCAATAAGAAGCTAGAGCTAATGGATCAAGCAGTGATTTAATTAATACAGTTTCTATGTGATTATTCAGTTCTGGGCAGCCAGGACAAACAAGTGGCACCTTACAACAGGCATTGGCCAGAAAAAAAACAGTGCAGTAGACAAGCATTGCCAGAGAGACTACTGTGAGGGCACTGCCAGTGGGTGAGAATGGGCAGTGGACAAAGGAACAGCTGTGTAGACATTCATGTTTAGGATGAATCTGTACTGTGCACTACAGTTGCTAGAACAGATGGTTTTCTTAAGGGCAATATCTTACCCAGGTGATTGACAGACCCATTTGGATTAATTTTGAAGAAAGGAGCAATGGTATGTCTTGGCTCCTTACCAGAAAAACTGTATAACCTATGACTTTGGGGAAAGTTCACATCTTCATGTCTCTACCCAGAGCCAGAGATCCAACTCAAACCCCATTCTTTGACGGCTAATCAGAGTCCCGTTGTTTGAGTCCCCGGCTTTACAAACTGCTGGTTGTAAGGGAGGGATCCATTCCAGTAACCTCCAAGCCTAGTGATGCCTAACTAGCTATTAACACACCTATTATTCACACATATCACCGTGATCATTTCAACGCTAGGTTAGTGTACATGCTTGTCTTTCCCAGTAGGCCTTGAGTTCTGTGAGGACGGCGACTAGGCTCTTTTTATGATGACATCCCTGACGACCACCATGATGTTTAGCAAAAGTGAAAGCATAGTAATTATTTCGTGAGTAAATAAATGATTAGATGATTATAATAGCTCTTTTGAAGTGAACGACAATGTCAGAGCTTCTATCCTTTGATTTAAAGCAGAGCAGTGAAGACAAGTGAGGGCTGACAGTGGTCTGAAACTGGCCAAGCTACAAAAAAATTAAAAAAGGTTTGCAGTGGTCTACATCCACGCATCGAGAGAAGCCCCCTATGTGACTGCTCTTATAGTGATGCCGCAGGCCCCAGGAAGCATTTGTTCAAATCTACTCATTTTCCCAAGTCATCTGGAGGAATCAAACATCCGTTTGGGTGTTTTTTGCCTCATACCTGAAATCTCTGGATCCATTTCTGGCTAAGACAAGTTCTGTGGAGTATAATCAACTTGCCCAGAGTACTAGGCTCAGTGGAGCCTGATTCCAATGCCAGCATTGAGAAGCCCCGCAGCAAGAGCGTGGAGCAATCCAGTTCATTCTGGGCTACATAAAGAGTTCAAGACCAGCCTGAGCAACTTAATGAATCCCTGTATTTAAAAGAGGGTAATATTATAGCTTAACAGTAGAGCCTTTGCCTAGCTTATGTGAGGCCTTTGTTTCAATTGTGTAGTCAAAATAAATAAGTAAATACCATATGCACTCAGAACATGTCCAGAGTGATGAGCTGCTGAGTACAGCAGCAGAAATCAGTCTCTTGGAAGCTGCTGAGCTGGTGTCTGATGACCTAATTGCATGTTCTGCTTGGATGGCCAGAGTCTCTTTACTAAAGTATTTCCCCCTCCTATTAATATTGGTCATTAGTAGGCTGGTTTTGATTTTCAAATCTTTCATCCCTTTCTTCTTTGTGATAGGAAAACCATAGCAGAACCATGGAAAGAGCAAATGGCCTTTAGAGGGAGGGAAACCGGAGGAGTGTGAGAGTCCTCCAACAAGGCCACTTGGAATAGCCAGGACACTTCAGGAGAGCCAGATCCCCATGCCACTGACAGCCCTGAGAGACAGTTTTTACCTAAACAGTCCCCACATGTTGGCTAAGCGGGGCTGACTTGCATCAGAGGTGGGAAACTCACTCCTTCCCTGTAGTAGATATGAGAGATGAGGCAATTTGCTCCAGAAAAACCAATGGAATTAAGCTGGTGTTTACTGCTTCATAAAAGCATAGTGGACAAATTACCTAGCTAGAGTACTGGGTGGAATTGTTAGTTAAGAGAGACAACCAGGCCTATAATTTACTGTGCACTTTGCCGGTCTAAGATGGGAGACTCGGCTTGCTAAAGAAGGCATTGTTAGGCTTCCTTTGTGCTTCTGGCTCATTTTTGTACTGGGAATCATTTAGCCATTGACTTTAACTGCTAATACAGTTCCATCAAATACCAAGTATAAATCAAAATTACTGGATCATTCAAAATCTGTCCACAGACTTGTTTATATGTATTTTTTCCACCATTACTTCAGTATAGTTACAACAGAGCCTGCTAAATTATGATATATTGTGTGTGCCTGGCTGCCATCTTACCAGAGCCTCTTGCAAATAAGATGTAATCTATGACAAATTATTTTTCTAGTTATACAAAACATAAATAATGATAATAAAAAGGGAATCAAATTGATGAAGGGTAAAGAAGAGAAAGATGGGAAGAGATGTTTCAAATAAATAGCACAGCTCTTGATCCTGGCTGTCTGGAGCCACGCAGAAGATAAAGGGGGGATTTAAAACTATCTTTACTACACAGGAGCTTAACTGCCTCCATATCTAGCCTAGGCCTTCTGCAAAATGTAAACGATACCTACGGGCTATGCAATCTTGTTTGGAGATGAGACGGCTCATTCTCACCCTTGTCCCCAAGATCTACATCATCATTGGTAAACGTCATTCTACCCAAAGAAACAGTTGCTGTGTCTGAATCTCCTGGATCACAGATAACAGGTGGCAGTGACCCAGAGTAGTGGTCTAGGTTCACAGATATCCGCAAGGTGTCAACAGATCTCAGGAGGGCACCAGAACATCGAATTTAGCGGATCTGCCATCCTGTCTGAATATTGCCCTTATAGCTTTTAAAATTATAGTTCAAGGGCTGGAAGATAGTTCAATCCACAAAGTGCTTGTCATGCATGTATGAGGCCCTAAATCCAATCCCCAGAACCAATGTGAAAATAGGAATGTAGCATATTCTTGCAATCCCAGTGCCTGGGGGATAGAGTGGGTGGGTCTCTGAGGCTCACTAACCTGATAGGCTAAAATTAGGTGAATCAGCAAGTTCCAAGTCAGTAAGAGAACCTATTCCAAACAGCAAGACAGATGTATGTCTTTAATCCCAGCACTCAGGAGACGAAGGAAGGTAGATCTCTGAATTTAAGGCCACTCGGGTCTACGGAGTTCCAGGACAGCCAGGGCTACAAAGAATCCATGTCTCCAAGAAAAAAAAATCAAGGTGGATGATTTCTGAGGAATAACACCCAAGGTGATATCTCTGGCACACACAAACATATGTATATGTACCGTGTACATACTTACACACCTACAAGCCTATTCATACACATGCACATATGCATGCCTCCCACATGTACACACATAAACACACAAAAATTATAAAGAATAAATATATCAGTGTTAGAAGCATTCACAGTATGTTTAAAAAACATCCAGGAAAAAAAAAAAAAAAAAAAAAAAAAAAAAAAATAAAAATAAAAAACATCCAGGAATGAAGAAATTGTTAATGTCCCTGAATCGTCTCTTGTCTGCCCTAATTCTTGCTTCTAATATTTCTACCAATCCTATTAAGGCAACTGAAAACACCATCGATAAATGTTAATGTCTATTCATTGAGAGATCTATCTTGACTCCTCTCTTACACCATTCTGCCCCTGCCCCACTGTGATGTTTTATAAATCTGAGTGGTCATGAAAGACAGAAAAAGAAATGAGCCCTAATCATTCCATTTCATGCCATCATGCTCCTTAGTTTATGTTCGCACACCACTGTGGTTTGAACATGAAATGTCCCCCATGTGCCTGAACTCTTGGTCTCCAGATAGCAGCACTGTGTTAGAAGGGGGACTTTTAGGATAGGGGGCCTTGATAGAGGACATTGTTCACTAGGACTGGACCATGAGGTTTTATAGCCTAGCACCATTTCCTGCCTGATCTCTGTTTCCTGACTGTAGACACAATATGACCAGCTACTTCATGCTTCCCCCACCAGGCCTTCTCTACCATGGTAAACTGTGTCTTTTTGAACCAGGAGACAAAACAATCCTTCCTCCCCTTGCTGGTTAGCATTTATTGTCAGCTTGACATTGCCTGGAGTTATCTAGGAAGAAAAAGCCTCAGCTGAAAAACTGCCCCCCTCTGGGGTCCTGTGGTCATATATGTTTGTGAGAAATTGTATGGGTTGATGATTAACAAAATGGCAAGACCCAGCCCACTGTGAGTGGCACCATCCCTGAGTTGAATAGGAAAGAAAGCATATGAGAGATGATGCCCCTTAAGAGCTGTGGCTCCCCTCGCGGGAGATCTGGATTATTCAACTGTCAGTACCTACTCTGGTCCCAGCCGATCTGATACCCTCTTTTGATCTCTGTAGGCACCTTGCCTACACATGTAACACAGTGTTACATGTATACATAAAATAAATACTAAACCTGTTTTCAAGAAAGCTTATTGAGCATGAGGGTGATCAAGCCATAAGCAGTCTTCCTCCATGGTGCCTGCCTCTGCTCCTGGTTTGTCTACACATCCTGACTGTCTTCAGTGGGGGATATTAGCCTCCCAGTGTAAACAGGAATAAGACCTTTCCTCCCCAAGTTGTGTTTGGTCACAGCAACAGAGAAACAAACTGTGTCACTGCCTTAAGATGTTTCCTGTCAGGTATTTGATCACAAGCCACCAGAAAAGTAACAGGTACACACACCAACACTGAAAAACATAAGAATGAGCGTTTACCCTGCCTTCCTACGGCCCTATTGTGCTGCCACTCAAGTGCACGGCTGGGTGGACAAGGCCCTAACTGGGCCATCTGAGAGCTGCGTTAGCTCAAGAACTGGATCATAAAGTGAGACAGGCATTCTTCAGAAATGAGGTCTCGGGAATGTCTTTCTCGGAAAGATGGTTCAGGGCACTTTGAGTGCTATAAACCCAGATGGGCACTGCTTCATCTGATCAGGCACCAATAATCAGCCACTATGGCAAAGATGCTGACTCTCCAGAGCCCACTGTTAAACTAGAAAGACCACTTAGAAATTCAGAGAGAGAGAGAGAGAGAAGAGGTTTGAGATTAAGAGTCTTCTGCTCATTTATAGAATCAAATTTTCCAGAAACATGGCTCAGTATAAACCACATCTCGTGAACGTTTCAACATAATATAATGAACACAAGTGTTTCAATGAAGCAGAGAGCAGAGCAATTTGTACCAGCAGATGGTTCACCCTGGGATCAGAGCAATTATCATCTTACTCCACACGCAGGGCTAGCCAAAAGACTCAACAGTTGACTATCTCAAACAATTGAGCAACACAGTGAATTTCTGAAATATTGAAATTGGCAGGGTTTGCAAGGTTTCTGGATCATGTGGGCACATGGCCATCAAGAGCTTGTCCATAGGACTACCCTGAAACACGTGAGGGGCCAGCAGATTCCTGGCCAGTAAACTACCTTGGGTACCACACCACCATCTTTCTCACCGTTGCCTAGAAACACATCTTCCTCCTTATTTCCATGTCATCCTGATCTACAGACAGATGAAATGCCTACAAAGCATGCAATTTCCAGGTCAAAATGTGAACCTCATGTGGCAGGGGAATGTGAACTTTCTGATTTATGACTATAGAATATGAAACCAGCATTCCAAGCCATGAATAATGCTGAATATATGTTTACTGGGGGAAAGATGGCTTAATGCAGAAAGTGCCTGATGGGTAAACTTTTAATCTATGTAAAACTGTTAGTATGTGTCATTAAGGCTACTTTCATCAGTTCCGTTGAGTTGTGGGTACAAATGTACAAAATTTCGGTCCTCTGCCTGGCCGAGGCAGAAGTAACTATAAAATTAATATGGAATTAAACACATTACTTGGAGATGGAGAGATGGCTCAGTGGTTAAGAACACATGCTGCTCTGAGAATAAGAGATTTGGTTCCCAGCACCCACATAGGGTAGTATACTACCATATGTAATTCCAGTTCTGGGGATCTGATACCCTCTTCTGGCCTCCACAGGTACCGCAGTCACACATGCCCACAAACATATACACACACATAATTGAAAATAATAATAATTTTTTAAATAGTGTCAAACATGTGAATGGGTTCAGTCACCTTGCATATCTATGTAAATGAAAGTTCACATGAAACAAAGTAATTCAACAAGGAATAGTTGCTACTAGAGGGGACCAGATGGGGAAGAAAATTATAAGGTCACTGTAGGGAGACACTTACCTAGAACAGACATGAACAGAGGCATCTGTAAAATTGTGACCTGGAAAGAGCAGTGTCAACAAACAAAAAAATAAACAAAGAAGATGGCGTGACATCAGCCACCAAGGAGAAGATGAATAGAGGATGTTGCAGATGCCAGGATCACATAGAGGTTCACAAAATAAAGGTAAAGACTATTGTGTCACTACTGAAGCATGAACAGCAGCCTTTTGCCTTCTCACACTTTTATCTTACTAAGACACAAGACATGCATTGGAGGACAGGTGTGAGGTAGTGGGCTGAGATGAGGAGGAAGAAGAGGAAAGAGTATTGCCTGGGCAACTCTGGTGGCTGTAATCAACTGATAAGAACCCTATCTGTTGTAATGACAATAAAGAAAACAACATTATCAACAATGGCAGCACATTTCCAGGAGAGGCTTGCCATCCACTCCACCACCCAGGACACATCATTTAATAGATTAACTCAGAACAGAGAAACACACTTCTAAATTCTTTTATCTGAGTAGTCATGACTATGGAGAATTCACAAGGCAGCCAAATGCCAGTCATTTATCTTTTAGAACAAACATTTTAATCTTCATAGCTATCATGAGTTTCAAACATTCTTCACATTAAAATTCTAGCTATTATTTTACCACACCAGGGAAAAAAATAAATTCATTATGCCTTTTCCTTATTTTTTCTGTATAGCTAGAAACATATGAATCACTTTATAATACAAAACTAAGTTTTGACCTTTTTTTTTCTAGTGTTAAATCCCATTACATAAAGACACGCCTGTGCCTGTTCTCTGAACACTCGGGTGTCTGGGTGTAATCCAAAGCTCTGCCTTCTTCCCCGACACTCTCAGAAGGGTCAGGCTCTATGTGTTCTTGCCATCTCAAAGCTCTCTTCCTCTTGATGATATTGGTTCAAAAACAACAGCAGGTGTGTAACGGTTGGATCATGAGCTCCAACACCTCTACCATTTCTTGGCAACATTGCCGCTGTGCTCCTCTGAGCCTCACCAGCTACTGCTGAGCAGTGCCGGGATTTGAAGTCTTTAATCCAGCACTTAGTTAGCAATTTTTAACCACAATCCCACACTGTGAATATTGAGTAGAGAGAAACTCAGCACTCAGTATTATTTTATTTTCCATGAGCATAACTTGTAGGTTATGGGATTTCTCCCTAATTGGTTAGAGCATTGTTTCTTTTCAAAGTGTTATCCAAGGGTATAATTTATATGGGTGAATTACAAAATTTTTGAAGTAAGATTTTAAACCAGGAAAAGGCAAGCTGTAGCTACAATTCAATACTCCATCTTTAGTAAGTGCAAGCTCCGTCCCACTAAAACCATTGCTATTTTCTTTGCAAGGACCCATAATCAATCAAGAGAGAAAAGCAAAAAAAAAAAAAAAGAAAACAATTAAAAAGGGACACTTAATAAGTCACACTGTGGAAGATAGTTTTGTGAGACACACACTGTCTCTGGGAAGTTGTTTTAAGCTGTTCTGGCCTTAAACAGTCTCTTTTGATTCTTCCCTGAGCACAGGTGTGTGTTTCAGGACCATGGACAGTCCCCTCCCCTTGGCAAAGTCCCCATAGGGCAACACAGAAAGCCAAGTTCTATGTGACAATTGCATGTATCAGCTTCAGTTGAGGCAGGCATCTGACTTGTTCTCACTGTTGGGATTTCAAAACTCACTGAAAATTGATAATTCCCAGGGCACTTGAAACCATCAAGTAAACCAAAGACAAATGTGTTTGTCCGGTAAACAAACACTTTCAAAGAATCATGGTGGCATCCGCTCTAATAATTGCATTGTCTTTAAATCAGTAATTTTGGATTTTAGGAGCAGAATGACAAAAACTATCAACCTTTTATTTCTACCTTGTTCCCTTAAAGAGACTGAAGAGCTAAGACCAATGTCGTCTGCTTTTCTTTCTAGCTGGATTCATATTTCCTTTACATAAACCATCCTGAATCCTGTGGAGAGGCTTCCCAGAAAGGTCATACAAAACACTAAAAGTGGAAATGAAGGTGCAGGACTGAAATGTGCAAAGCAAGGAGATAAAGTATAGACTCTCAGATATGAAAGGCCTTAGTAGAGAATCACTAAGTAAATAAATAAAATAAATCCCAAGGAAATTTACATTGACAGAGAGGAAGCTGTTGCTGAAGATGTGGAAATTTGGAGAAAATTGATGCTCTGATGTGAAACTGGAAAGTTCAAAGGATACAAAGAATATTTGGAAAACAATGACGTGCATACTGTCTTGAAGGCGTAAGTCATAAACAATGCCACACCAGTTTGGAATTATGATTAATAGGGTGGTATTTATTTAAAGGGGAAAAAACTTACAGATCACCGTCAGTCCTCTGCGCAACCAGGAAGGGAGTCTAGTCGCAGGCGGAGCAGGAAGTGAAGAGAGAGAGGAGAGGGAAGTGGCCGCTTTTTTAAAGGGAGAGAGACCACGCCCCAATGGGCTGGTATCTCAGCAGCGATAGGCTGGAGGAGTGGGAGGACCTCCCGTAACACCTCCCCCTTTTGTTTAAATAAGAGAGTTCTAAACCTACTATGAAATTATATACAATAAGTACAAATATCCTATTCTAACTAGCTTAGGTCTTTTATAATAAATAACTTGGCCAAGTCATGAGAGAAAGTAACTACATTTATATAGTCTTCAACCCCATCGAAGATCTGAAAAGGGAAATAATGTTACCTGGGTAATTAGGAAGTTCAGTAAAACAACTTCCAAAACATGCAACAAATCACAGAGACAACTAGCTACCTAGGCAATCACCCAAAGTCACATTAGCAGCGTTGAAGCAACCAACAATGGCTAAGGCCTAACATAACTGACATACCATTTTCAAAGGCAAGCAACTTTTCAAAACTATCTTACCCTGTCTTGGCAGGATATGACAGCCCTGTTTTATCCATTGATGCACGCTCTGTATCTTTGTCAGTGGTTGAGGTATGGGCATTTCTTTGCCCCAAGGCCAGTTCTGCCAAAAAGAAGGCTCCAGGTGGAGTGTCTTTGGTGCTCAACATTCTCTCAGGAATAGAGTGGTGTTGCCAGGAGCAATTGTGTCTCACTACGGCAAAACTCTGAATTAGATTAAAGGCCATTTTCTACAGCTCTTTGAAGAAGTTGAAGATTATCTATCTATACTGAGTATAATCTCTATATATCTAAAGAACCTGATTAGTCTAATTATAAATGACAAACTTAGATGACTATTAGTCTATATAATTCTCAATATCTATCTAACTTAAAGACTAAGAAAATAAATGACTGTGAAACAAATGAGGACAATGACCTCCAAATATAAACAATGTACAAATATACATTGCAGTAGGTAAATATATATCAATACACAAACATTATATAAGTATCTTAATCAGAGGTAGAAATGTACACTGCAATATGGTAAATATATACAATATATATATATCAATACAATATATGTCAATACATAAAAATGTTTTAAACAGAGGTAGAAACATGCATGCATACAATAGTCAATATAATTCAACTTTGTATCAATATACAAGAATCTATACCAATATATTTGTCTAAAAACAGTAACTTACAATTACAAATCTATTATCCCATCATCCCTTTTTTTTTTCAAAATGATCCCTGAGCTTATAAAATTCCTCCCCCAACCCTCAATCGTATACTAATTATAATCAACCCCTAAGTGATGTCCCTAAACCCAAGGGCAAACTTTACTGAGAGAGGGGACTTCGTCCTCTAGAATTACTTCCAGCTGTCATGGGGGCGACGTTCTTTCTGGGGGATCCTGTGAAAGTAAAATGATGGTTAAATTTCAAGATCAATGTCTTTTAAATTGCCAATAGTCTCTGAGTATTTTGTGCAGGTCTGCCCAAAATGTTGTATAAGATGTGCACCATTTCAGCTAACCAAGTTGGAACTGTCTTGTGCAGCTGGTACCCAAAGCAGGTCTTGTAGTAGCGCTATCAGTATCATGACGTCATATCAACCAGGTGGAGTTGTTGTTATGGGGCCCCATCTTCTTCCTGGAAACTTCAAATGTCACTTCAGGAAAAACTCATTGTTCATTATGAAAAACTTAAACATTAATCATATAGACATATATATATATATATTCAATGAAAGACATGATAGATACATTCAATGAAAAGTATGATAGATATGAAGAAAAGCAAAGATGTTTTCTAAACTCATATTTCTTTCTGTCCCACATCATGGCTCTTGACATGAGACAGAAACTCCAGAAATTCTGGGTTTTTCTCTTACTAACAAGCTTGGAATTGGAGAGGGACTGAGCCAGAGTCCAACTTCAAAACCAGCTTTATAAATTTAGAAATATGGTTTAATTTTACTTACACAACCCATTCAGTTTTCCTGATATTTCCTATTGGGCAGGTATTTTTCCATCTGTCAGTATCCAAACATCCATGGTCCCTTGAATTTCTCAAAGATGAGTGTTTTCCTGTGGAGATAAGAACAGAACCTTGCCCCCATTCTATATGTTTTTCTTACCACCTGTATGAATATCATCATTGTGGATGAGTTGTCATTTCTCCTTTCCAAGAGGTTTCTCCTCTTCAAATCGAAACTTTATTAATTTTGATGGTATCCACAATTTTTCTTCTCCTGTGGAAACAAGAGCAAAACCCCTTCCCCAACGTAGCACATCTCCTGGCTTCCACTGAGAGGTCAGCACATCTTTGAAATAAATCGGTTGATTTAGTTCAGCAGACTTTTCCATTATCCAATGTCTTTCTGCTGCTGTCGTTCCTTTCTCATTAGCGTTAAGAAAATTCAAGGTTAATAAAGCATTATGTAATCTATTTCTGGGGGTATTTTCGGTCCCTTTCTGTTTGTTCAGCATATCCTTATAGTACGATTTGATCTTTCTATAACTGCCTGACCTGTAGGATTATTTGGTATACCTGTAATGTGTTTTATATTATAATAATCAAAAAAGCGTTTCATTTTCTTAGATACATATGCTGGACCATTATCTGTCTTTATTTGTGCAGGTATACCCATGATGGCCATAACTTCCAATAAATGTGTGATTACTGAATCAGCCTTTTCTGAGCTCAGGGCAGTAGCCCATTGAAAACCTGAATACGTGTCTATGGTGTGGTGTACATATTTTAATTTACCAAATTCCATAAAGTGGAACACATCCATCTGCCAGATTTCATTTCTCTTAGTACCCTTTGGGTTACTCCCTGAAGGCAACAGTGTTTGATTATAGAAAGAACAAGTAGGACATCTCTTTATAATGTCCTTAGCTTGTTGCCAAGTAATGGAAAATTCTTTCTTTAGGCCTTTACTATTGACATGATGCTTTTTATGAAATTCTGAGGCCTGCAACACACTTCCAATCAATAATTGATCAATCTCAGCGTTGCCTTGGGCTAGAGGACCAGGCAGACCTGTATGGGACCGGATGTGTGTTATGTACATCGGACAAAGCCTGTTCCTGATTAGGTCTTGTACCTGGATAAACAATGAAGTCAACTCTGTGTCATCTGGTATAAATTCAGTGGTTTCAATATGCAAGATAACTCTTTCTGCATATTGTGAGTCTGTAACTATATTAAGAGGTTCTTTAAGATCCCTTAGCACCATAAGAATGGCATATAATTCTGCCCTCTGGACAGAATTATAAGGGCTTTGTTCCACCTTACTCAATTCATCTGACTTGAGTAAGATGCTTTCCCTGATTTATTTGCATCAGTATAGAATGTACGGCCTCCAATTATTGGAGCATCACGTACAATTCTAGGAAGAATCCAAGAAGTTCTTTTTATAAGGTTAAGTCTACCACTTTTGGGATAGTTGCTATTAATTTCTCCCAAAAAATTAGCACAAGCTCTTTGCCACGGTTCATTGTCTTCCCATAACTTTTTTATTTCTTCAGTAGTAAAAGGCACTATAATTTCTGCTGGGTCTATACCTGCTAGTTGACGAAGTCTCAGCTTACCTTTTATAATTAATTCAGAGACTTTTTCCACATAAGTTTTTAATTTTTTACTTGGTTTATTAGGTATAAATATCCACTCTAAAATAATATCTTCCCTCTGCATTAGAATCCCTGTAGGAGAAATTCTGGAAGGCAATATGACTAGGATGCAGCTAAGATTTGGGTTCACTCTATCCACATGTGCCTTAAGATTTTTGTCTTGTGCTATCTATCAATATAATGTGGACCCTAGTCATCTTCTGTTTGGGGAAGTGGATCACCATGATTGTTGGCTGGAGGGAAATAAGTGACCATCATGACCTGAACAGAAGTCAGTAGTTCTTGTCATTGAAGCCTAGAAGGACATCCATTCAAATGTCCTGACTCCACCATGTAAGGCTAAGCACCTGCTGCATCTCCTGCTTAACTAGGCATTGCCAGACAGTCAATGCACATTTGTTAAATAAATGAACATTTCTGCCCTGAGGAAAGGAAATTAGGGAGGCTTGCTTATTTCCATTTCTTGAATATAGTCTGCAGGAAGGCACTGAATGCAGACTCTGCAACATTTTTAACTATTAGGATACTTTTTCAGTGAAATTAAAAACTTAGCTGTAATTCTCTATAACTGTCAGAGAAAGGCCTCCTGGTCCACATCCCTCTTCCTACCTTAAAATATCTCACTTCTAGAATGGCCCAGGCTGTTCTCACCTGCTTTTCTAAGTAACATTAATATCCAACATTTATTATTGAGCACCAATCTGCTGCTTTAGACATTATAAAGCTTTATTTATGTACTAAGGGCTATTATTATCACCATTTTACTGGCAAACTGAGCCACAAAGAAGACAAATGAAATCTTCCCAGAACACATAGCTTGTAAAGGGAAAAGTGGGCCTTGAGAGCAGTTATGACTGGTGGAATGCAGGCCAAAAAGAAATCAGAAGTCAGCATCCAATCTATGAAAACAAAACCCTAGGTGGGCATTCAGGAGCCATGTGGTCATGGTTCTAATGCAAGTGTCTTCAGGTTTGTTTATCCTCTAAACTTAGGTACTCTGGACACTTAGCATGGAACAGGTTGCCTTCCAGACAGCTGGACTTGCTGCAACACTCTCCAGATAACAGAGGTGCAGAGCTAGCTGCCTGGGACCACGGCTCAGTCAAACAGCTTTTATTTCCTCTGTGCGTAATTTGTGGTTCCATTATTTACTCACACAGATGCACCCTATATGACCCAGTCATCATTTTGCTGCCTTCCCCCAGTGTGTGGAGCTGTGGCTTCCAAGGGAGAGAGATCTACCCATCTACAGCCTTCCGCAATGAAAGCTTGTGTGCAAGGTCACAGATTGGTGCTCGGTATCTGGATGCCGTGTACACTTTCTAGTCCTGCCACCATCCTTCTTCTCCTAAGGCACATTCACTCATTCTCTACTTACTTTAAAGCTTCAGTTCTGCTTCAGAGATACGTCCTGATAGGCTGAGTCGCTGGGCCTTTCCCCAATAAAGCACAGAAGATGGATGGGCACAATGCCTTCCTTCAGCTCTCATAAATCTAATAAATGGTTTCGTCCCTATCGCCTCTCCCGGAATCCTTCACAGGGCCTTGGTCGGTTTCTGTTATAGATAAGAAGGGGGAATGTTTGCCAACCTAGATATTG
Source organism: Microtus oregoni (assembly GCF_018167655.1). Taxonomy (NCBI): domain Eukaryota; kingdom Metazoa; phylum Chordata; class Mammalia; order Rodentia; family Cricetidae; genus Microtus; species Microtus oregoni. Next base: position 17,629,948 of record NW_024543221.1, on the reverse strand, counting down.
ATGAGACTGAAAGAGCTACACTAATAATTCTACATCCCCATGGCTTTATTCTTATTGCTCAGTGAGCAGTGAGTGGCATTTCCAAAGTGAAAAACAATGTCGCTACAGCAATAATAAAAAAGTGGGTACTATCAGGTCACTTGATGTCTAAGTTGGGCTGGGCCAGCTTGTTCTTAGGGCTTCTGGGTGTAGAAAGAACTGTGGCAACCATTGTAGGATGCTGTGGGCTGCTTCCTTCTCCAGTCAGGGGGGAATTAGAAAACTTCTTGAATTTACCCAATTTCTTTATGGGAAAAAATAAAATGCAGGCAGAGTTTCATCAAAATGAACTTCCTACAAATAATCATGTTTCTAAAATTAGGAGTCAATATGTTTCAGCAGAAGAAAGAAAACACAAGATTCAGACCCTGAGAAAGAAGTATTTTCTTTGCTTAACCCAAAATCGCACTTATTTTATATTTTGTTCAGCATATGTTTTGTAAAACCAATTTCCTTTACCACTCTTCCCCATCGGGACTCTTCACAAATGAAAAAAAGAAAAAGATTTTTCAGCTAGTAAGGCTGAGTAGGTTATTTTAGATATGAAAGCTTTTTCTTATTTTTTTTTCTTTTTCTTTTTTGTAGCTAAAGGCAGTTGAGAGAAAAAAGAAAGGAAGGGAGGAAGGAAAGAAGAAAAGAAGGAAGGAAGTTGTTTGTGATCTACTCCAATTAGTTTTTCGTTGGATTCTCATCATTTACTAAATGAATCAATTCTATGAGATGGACTTTGACATGAGGTCTAACAATACTCTCTCTGGTGACCTGGGAGCTTTGCTGGTATTGTTTTGGGTTATCATCTCTGAGATTTCCAGAGCTTCTGAGAAGATTATGTCCCTTGTTGTTTTATAGTCTTAAAGTAAACTTTGCCAGGTAAATTTCTGCATATTATACCATAACTAAGGTCAATATCTCTGATATAGGAATACTAGTGCTGTGTACCGCGCCCCTGTGTCTGCGCTCTGTGCACTGGCACCCAGTTCACGAGCTTCGGGCAAGGGGCTGGAGGTTAAAACACACAGACACATGCAGACAGAGAGACAGCGACACGGGTCATCCTTGAATTCCCCAAGAATGCCCCTTTATTGTGTTCAGGGGCAGATTATATAGAGATAGCCACACCCCAGCCAAACCCACCAGAAACCACTCTCCTGCCATCAGGAACTCCTGAAGTTCTCGTGCTCAGAGCAGCTGTAGGCACGCAGATCAGGGGATTACAAGAAATTCAGGATCTGGGGTCTCACTGCTCCCAACACACTAGGGTGTCTTTGAGAATGATAAAGTCTTTCTTTTTTTTTATTTAATTATTAAAGATTTCTGTCTCTTCCCCACCACCGTCTCCCATTTCCCTCCCCCTCCCGCAATCAAGTCCCCCTCCCTCATCAGCCCAAAGAGCAATCAGGGTCCCTGCCCTGTGGGAAGTCCAAGGACCACCCACCTCCATCCAGGTCTAGTAAGGTGAGCATCCAAACTGCCTAGGCTCCCCCAAAGCCAGTACGTGCAGTAGGATCAAAAACCCATTGCCATTGTTCTTGAGTTCTCAGTAGTCCTCATTGTCCGCTATGTTCAGCTAGTCCGGTTTTATCACAGGCATTTTCAGACCCAGGCCAGCTGGCCTTGGTGAGTTCCCGATAGAACATCCCCATTGTCTCAGTGTGTGGGTGCACCCCTCGCGGTCCTGAGTTCCTTGCTCGTGCTCTCTCTCCTTCTGCTCCTGATTTGGACCTTGAGATTTCTGTCTGGTGCTCCAATGTGGGTCTCTGTCTCTGTCTCCCCAAGAGAGGCCTTATCATACAACAAAAGTATATGCTCTACTATGTTCATAGCAGCATTGTTTGTAATAGCCAGAACCTGGAAACAACCTAGATGCCCTTCAATGGAAGAATGGATGAAGAAAGTATGGAATATATATATATATATATATATATATATATATATATATATATATATATATATTAGAGTACTACTCAGCAATAAAAAACAAGGACTTCTTGAATTTTGCATGCAAATGGATGGAAATAGAAAACACTATCCTGAGTGAGGTAAGCCAGACCCAAAAAGAGGAACATGGGATGTACTCACTCATATTTGGTTTCTAGCCATAAATAAAGGACATTGAGCCTATAATTAGTGATCCTAGAGCTAAATAAGAAGGAGAATCCAAAGTAAAACATATAGGCATTCTCCTGAATATTAACCTTCATCAGGCGATGAAAGGTGATAAAGTCTTTCTTGCTTTGGGAGCTAGAATCCCTGACTTAAAGACCACCAAAGCCACCTGTAGTTAGAATTTTCTTTGGGCCAGCTCCCAAATAAAGAAAAACATGACACTTATATTAATTATAAATGCTCAGGCTTAACTTAGGCTTGCCCCTTCCAGCTCTTTTAATTTAATTCAACCGGTTTCTTTTCATGTATATTTTGCCTCAGGGCTTTTTAACTATCTTTCATTCTGTAAGTCCTACTGTCCTGCTTCCTCCGTATCTGGCTGGCTGGACCTTGGTATCTCTCTGTTGTCTCTTTCTCCCCCCAGCCTAAATTCCTCCTCCAACTTATTCCCCATGACTAGAAGTTCTGTTTGTAGCTTCTTTCTTGCTACTGGCTGTTAACCTTTTTACTAGATCAATTAAATGCCTTAGGCAGGCAAAGTAAAACAGCAACACATCTTACACAGTTAAGCAAATATTCTGCAATACAAACACAATATATCTTTATATAGCCAAACAAATACCCTGCAACAGCTACCCCAAATCAGTGGCTTTCATTGAAAATTAACAGAACCACAGAGGATAAGTTTTAAGAAGTTTATTGTAAATTCATAAGGGGGAGTTTGTGAAGAAGAAAGAGAGCCATATTGTTTGAGTTAGGCGTAGAGGTCAGTCATATTTTTGATAAAAAGTAACATGGTAGAGAGGGGAACGTCAAAGAAAGACTGATAAAGCCCAAAGTGTAAGAGAAAACATACGTAGGTCAGGACTTTAAAAAAAAAAAAAAAGACAGGAGAAGACAAAAGAAAATCTATATCTCTCTGAGTCACTACTCAGAAAGGTGAATAGATCTAGCAAACCTTCATGGTTCCTGTGGGGATCGCTCTAGATGACAGGAATCTGGGGAGCAAAACTACATCTTCTCAGTAAGGGATAATTATCCCTTCCATCTCTTCAACATTGTATAAGGAAAACCTACCTTCCTGGCGGCTGGTTCCTTGGCTAAGTGACTGGCTAACTCAGCTGTATTAATTTTTAAGGGAGGACAGGACGGCAGATCTCCGCCCAGAGGTAAGAGTCCATTCTTCTGGCAACAGGACAACAGATTTCCTGCAATGGGTCTTCAACACTCTTGTGACAATTCTAGAGTATCAGTTCATGTAAGACATCTCACTTGCACTTTGTCACTTGGCTCTGTGCTAACAGAAAGACCTCCTAACTGTGCAGGAGCCACAGGGTCCCAAAGGACAGTCACCAGGTCCAAGAATAGAGGCTGATCTCAGAAGGAAAGACACCCAAAGCCTGGAGAAACAAGGGAAAAACAACCAAACAAGCAAACAGTAAAACACACTGTAAACCTGTTCATTCTCAGCCTGCCCTCCTGGGGGCTTCACCTTCATAATGAGCTAGACTAGAGGAGGAGACTGCATTCTGCTCCATATGAATTATCATTATAACAAGCATCCAGGCTGCTCATCAAAGATCCCAGAACTGGGGCAGTAGTGAATGGAGGGGGGACGGAAAGGGGGGTGGGTATTTCCATACAGAGATAAGTATGGACGCTCATTAGAGAACAGGCCTTCACTTCAAAAAGACATGAACTCAGCACAGGTCTCCTGCCTGTTAAATATGTACAGAGTGTGCTTGTTTGATGATGAGAGTTGGAGTTTGGCTATTTGAATGGAAATGAATTTTAATAAGCATTTGAGGCAGGAGAAGCTGCAACCCTTATCTGCCCCTGGATCACTGGCACCTTCTTCACCATCACCACCTCTGAGGAGAGAATTTAGAGACCTCGTCACAAGTGCAGACCGTCTGGTCTCCTCAGTCTTTGTGGATGTTCATTAACCTTGCAAGTTCCTTTGCTAGCAGCGGAGCACAGCTGTCCCTGGGAAATTTCCATATTCCTTAAGAAAAGCGGGTACGGAATTAGCACTGGGGGTCTTGCCAACAAAAAGCAGTGGGAAAAGCTGCTTGAGAAGCCAAAGCAGAGACCATCGTGGCTAGCACTTTCATTACACCATCTAAACATGAACAAAATTGTGCACTTGCTTTGCACTTTTATAAAATTAAGTATAATGTGGTTATTTATTGCATATTTTTCATCGTGACAGAAAGACAAAGCTATTGTTCTTGTTTTGTAAATCTCAGTCCCCACTTCCAGTTCAAAATAGGAGCCACAACAAATACCCTTGGATTATTTATCTTTTCTTGGCATTTAAGCAGACCTAGAGCTCAGAAACGTTCCAGCAACCTTAACAGATCATGAATCTATCATCCTACCAGGAACAAAACCACTTAAACCTGTGAGGGTAATGTGACAGGATAATTCTGAAATGCTTTCAAAGAAGCGTGGCTGAGAATTGGCAGGGTGCCTCATGGAAAACGTGGATGAGCTGGTAACTATCTTTTTCAGCCCTGTATTTACTCCTGCAATTAGTATTGTTTTCTGTTTTCCTTGCTGCGTTATTTCTCCATGCAGATTCTAAGTCAGTAAGGTCGCTGACCATAAGTTAGTCCAACTTCGTTAAACCTGATCCTGCAGCTGTCTCTGCCCCACTCTGGGTGAAGGCCCTTTCCTCCAATGTCATCGTCCCTGCACCCCTAATTAAAGACTCAGGAAGACTCTTCCATGTACTTACAGAAAAGTATATAATATTTTCTCATGTTCTGGACAGGAAACAAATACTGTCTAAGGACAGGGTTTTGTGAAATCGTTACTATTTAAGAATAAATATCGTCACCAGCACCACCTCTCTGCAACCTGTATGTCAAGCAAGAACATCACTAACCCAGCTCTCGACAAAGCACTATAAAGAAAAGAAATTAAGTGTATTCTAGAAGCTTCTCCTTATCCAAGTTCTCAAATAATGCATTATTTTCTTCCTTTATTTTAAACTTTGGTGTGTGCATGTGTACGTATGAGGGTGTGTGCATATGTGCCTGTGTTTTCAGGCATTGGCACATCACAGAGGACAGCTCTGCGTGTTCTACCCTCTCCTTCCATACCCACACCAGCTGGCCCTGGTCTGGGGATTCTCCTGCCTCCCCCTCCCATCCCTTTGGCTGGATAATCAGGGTTACAGGTGTTGGCTCTCTGTGGGTTCTGAGGATCCCAACTGGAACCCTCACACTTGGGCAGCAAGTGCTGTCTCCCAGCCCCCAAACAATGCATTTCCATTATCCATCCCTGTGTCAGCCATACCTGTTGTGATAATTGTTTGTTTCATGATTCAGTCCTCCATATGCTTTATGTGTTCACTAATTTCAAATAACTATATCCTGAAGCTCGAGATACAAACACACGGGTGTGCTCCCAAAATCTATTGCCTGACCCTGAATAATTTACTGTCTTTGCTACTTTTATCAGAGGGTGCGCTGGGAGCTCTCTTCTCCCCCTAAATTAAAAAGTTTAAGTAAGTTGTTTCTCCCACCTTCCTTTTCTTTTGAGCTACTCTTACCCTAGTCCCATGGGTCCTAGAAGTGGATAGGGAGGAATAAGTACCTAGGCGCTGAGGCTGGGGAAGGGTCCCAGTCACTTTCTCCCAATTACAACCCTACCAGGCCACTCCAGCTGACAACCTAACAAGGTGATAATGGGCCCGGTTCACAGCGGGTTGTTTCAAATAGGTTGAAGAGGTTCATTTGCATTCAAATCTTCCCTCTCTGGCTGGCTTTTGTTTGGCCCCTTGATTTCGACTCCCAAGACACCCTTTGGTTGACTTGGAGTGGAACAGAATCACATTGCTGAGGCATTTGAATTGCAGGCTTGGGTTTTAAATGCGTCCCATTATTTCATCAAGTTGTGGTGGGGGAGGAGTGGGAGGAAAGAAAGAAGAGCAAAGAGATTCTAAAATGAAAGGATGAGATGACAGATGGGTGCAAATGTCCCTTTTAAGTGCAGAGGAGCAGCTGATGCCAGGCCGTGAAATTAAATTAATGCATCTGTGGCTGGAAGTGTTCTTCAGCCTCTTATTCCTGCTGGGAGATCTCAGGTCCCTTTTACAAAGCCAAGGATAGATCCCTGCACCAGAGGGAAGCCCTGTGCACACAGTAGGTACTGGACACAAACAGTCAGTCTCTCCCCCTATCTGTGTCCTCTCATCCCGGAAGCACATGGCCTCCGTGGAAACACAAGACCCTAAAGACAAACAGAAGGGGCAGGGAATGAGAGAAAGTAGCTCAACAGTGGACAGAAGTCTAATACAGTTGCCTCCTGCACCTAGGATGGATTACGTCATAGACAAGTCACAGTAGCTGGGAAGTGTTGGTTCTCAGAGCCAGGTAAAGGTTTTTAAATACACCTTTAAATCAAAATGTGATACCTTGAAATTTCAAGAGTTAGGAACTGCTACTTCTCACTTGTAGTGATGGCATCTGAAGGTGGTCCCCGAATGCCTCACACAGTCTGTGGGTGGGATTATTACTGTAGTTTAAAGGTCTGTGTCTCCTCCAGATTGAAGTAATGTCCCCTAATATAATGACACAGGAGATTTGGTCACAAGAGTTCAGCCCTCTTGAATAGGATTAGCACCCTCAGGAAAGAACCACTAGAGTTCATCCACCCTGCCCTCCTTCTGCCAGAAGAGATAAACAGAAGAAGGGGCCTAAAAGCAACCAACCTAGCCACCCTGGTCTTGGACTTCAACCTCTAGAACCCTTAGGAATGTATGCCCGGGAGGCTTAGGGCTCCTAGGATGCTGCTTTATTTGAATAGCCAGACCGAATATGACAGAAGCAGGGGAGGGGTACAAAAGGGTCATGCTTAAGATATTACTCACTGTCAGCTTGAATCTGTTGTAAAAGAGGAAAGGGAAACCATTTAAACACATTATCATCTTCACGATTGCTTATCTAGGTAAAAGGTACTGAAATCTCTTCAGCTATTTTACTGCACTTCTCTGGGGCCCGCATTTCAAATGAGGAAAAGTCATGACCTTTCCCCAGGGATTCCCGATTGTTAGTGGATAGATGCGGATGTCTTTTTGGGGTTTAATGGTGTTTTTAATTTATTTGGGGGAGGGGGATATTGAGCCCTCTCCAGTTAGTGTCTGCCCATCCCAGGCACAGTAACTTGGGAGGAAGCTGGGTGTTGCACCCCCCCACCCCATTCCATTCTGTTGTCTGCTTTGATTTGCACACACAATGTGGTCTTTCTTCAGGCAATTTTCAAGTTGTCTTTTTGGATTCCTTACAGTAGAAATGCGCACAAAACAAAGATGAAGGATGCTTAATGTGTAGGGAAGGAAAGATGAGAGAAAAGAAAGAATGTGAGCATGCCCAGGCCGGTCTCCTGCAAATTTCCTGGTGTGACACCATCTTGTGAATCCTCCATCAGTTTCAGTTTGTTTCATGTTGTCCCAGCCAGCCCAACTGCCCTTTCTGTTTTGTCCGTAAGGTCATCAGCACACTGCCTGATTTTCCCCTTGAGAGCTGCTCAGCCAGCCAGTCCATGTGCCGCCCCCCTTCTCAGCCAACTGCTTCACTCCCTAACACATTTCTGAAGAGGTTCTTGGAACTGTCTCCAGTGCACTAGGTCCAATGGAGTCACCTAGAGCAAGGCACACTGCCCATCTGTGCGAGGAAGACATTCCCATTGTTTTTTGTCAATCTATCCCTCTGCAAAGGAATTGGACAGGAAAGCTTGTCTCATCCCATTGTTGCCACTGTCCTATAACATTCGTCCCTGGGGTGTCTCTTATGGAAGAAAAATCAAGCCCAGGCTAGATAAGTAAAATTGCCTTTCTCGGTGCTAAGCGACTGTAACACTGGGCTGTAGCTAAGCATGCCTTCGGCCTTCCCCTCCCTCTGCACAGTTCATTCTTGCCCTAGCAACCCCAGTGTGATGGTTCACTTTAGATCTCAATTTGATGGGTTAAACAGCACTCAGAAAACTCAAGGAGCATTATTTCTGGTGTGTCCCAGGGCATTTCAGAAAGAAGTTTGGGATCATGAGTAGACTAAGTAAGAAATATCTATTCATATCCAACATGGACAGTGCTATCCAGTCAGCCAATGGTCCGAGGAGAATGAGGCAGAGGGAAAATGAGTTCAAACTTCCTTCAGGAGCTGAGATACTTTGTTCTTGCAACTGGACATCCCAGGCTTGGTATACAAGGCAGCAACTTCTATTGACTTGTCAAGGTTTGCCCTTGGGGTGAGGTTCTCCAGACTTCACACATGCTCCACAGACTTCAAATTGAAAGCTTTGGAGCCTCATATTTACATAGTCCAGTTGACATGATCAGTCCTCTCTCATCTGTCTGCTGGTCTGACACCCCCATCCCTGCTATAGGCCTTTTTCTTTACGGAATTCTTCCAAATAACACTCAGTCCCTGTCACTGTCCTTTCAGGTGTCCATAAGCATCCCTTATCTGATGTGAGATTCCCCTCTGTATGCTGTGAATACCATTGGTGAATAAAGAAACTGCCTTGGCCTGTTGATAGGACAGAACTTAGGTAGGCAGGGAAAACTAAACTGAATGCTGGGAGAAAGGAGGCAGAGTCAGGGAGAAACCATGTAGCCCCACCATAAACAGATGCCACAACTTTACCCAGTAAGCCACAGACATGTATTAATAGAAATTGGTTAATTAATATATATGAGTTAGCAAATAAGTTGCTAGAGCTAATGGGCCAAGCAGTGATTTAATTAATACAGTTTCTGTGTGATTGTTTTAGGGCTAAGAAGCTGGGAACTAACTACCTCCTTACAACAGATTAACACCAACATGGTTGACTAAAATCCACTTAAAACCTGAGAGACACACACAAAAATACAGAGTTTAACACAGCTTCTTGCTGTGTGCTGGTGGTGTGCCACAGCTACTTTAAGAGAAGTTTTCCTGACTCAGTGGTAGCAGAAAAAAGCCACATCATTTTAAAATGCTGGCTTTCTGGGCCATGCAGCCAGCATCACCTCTGGCTCTCTCAGGAGGTTGAGCATTTAAATGGGGTTTGTGAACAGAGTGCTACAACTTGCTTAATGGCAACATAGATTGGTTGTGTGCCTAAAAATGGATCTGTGAGCATGGCTCTCAGAGGTAGGAAACAGCTTGGCCATGCTGGGCTGAGTGGGGCAAGCAGGCAGTGCTGTATTTCCCCTAACAATGGCACAGCTTAAGTTCATAAGAAGCGCTTAGCATTTTAAGAAGTACTCCTGAACAGTAAGAATTACAGATACACAATAGGACAGATTCAGACGTAAAAGATCTCTAAATGGCTCACAGTGTTGGAATAATGTATATAGGCTTGGGAGAGAGAAGAAAAAATAAAGTATAGACAGTTATAAAAAGAAGTAAATGGTTTTTTAAAAAGGTAAAGTTTTAAAGAGACAGAGTACAGACAGTCATGTTAAAAGAGTAAAGATAATAAAATAAATATTAAAAAGTAATAGAGTAAGAAAAGCCACATAAAGATAAAATATACACAGAGAGTCTGGATTATGTACACTATTGTGTTTTCTTTGAATTTTTGGACCAAAGAAAGATATTTGATTTTGGGGACTGCTAAGCTAAACCAACATATATGTTTTAAAGGTTTCTTGATTTCAAAGTTTGAGTCTAAGAATGTGTTACTTTGGAAAAGAGCTTCTTCTTTTCTTTCCACAGATGCTGAGAACCTGTAGATTCATTCCAGACTAAAGTTGTTTGATGCACCAAGATCCCCTGAAAGGACACTGTGACACCCCCCAAAAATACTTTGCCCAACAAAAATCAGGAAGCAATTTGGAGAGAACTACACCCATATTTCCAAATATTGTTTATAAATGTTTGTTTACATTTAAAGAGGATATGATATGGATATGTGTAATTTGCTTTGGCATGGATCTTAATTTATTGATACAAATTTAAGGTCAATTTTGTTATATGTATATTTCTGCTTTTAATTAAGGAATTGTGTTTGTGCATCTCATTTAAAAATGTAATATATAATTAAGAAATATAAATTAGTAGGTAGTCATCTATAATAATCAAGTTTGTAGTCGTGTTAGTTAGGTTTTCTAGATGTACAGAGATGTATTTCAGATGGATAGGCATTCTTCTAACCTTTCAAAGACTACAGAATATGGCATTTAAAATGTTTAAGGATTTAGAACTTTTCATGACAATGAGACACATCTGCTGCTGGCAGCACCAAGCTACTTCAAGAGGATAATGGACATCGAAGAGGCTCCTTATGGAGTTTGTTAGCCATTTGGGCAAGAAAATGTTCTTTCCTGGACTTCTTGATGAACTGGACATGCAGGACCCACAGAGAAATGACTGCTGAACTTGCCTAAAGATGAGATGGTCCTTTGGGGTTCCTGATTCATGAAAGAGTCTGTTAGACATTCTGAAATGGACAGAAAAAAGTGACTGACAAACTGCCATTATAGGTGGAACTGTCTTTGAAATGCCCAGCTTCATGGAAAAGTTTGCTGGGTACTATAGGCCTGTAGGCTGAAGATGGATGCCCCAACAGTACAGAAGAACTTTGGTTGACTGTCCAGGCAGCAAGATGTCACTGTCATTTCTAGAGTTTTAGAAGTTGCTTACAATGCACTTCCTATTTACTTAGGTAATATATCCTTCTGGTGTCTTTTATGGAGTTGAAGAATTTATAGTATAAACTATAAAGTTATAGTTTTCCTTAGTTGAGATAAAAGATAAAGTAGATATAAATATTGTAACTGTAATTCTTGCTTAATAGCTTTTTTGTTATATGTAATTTTACTATGTCAATGTAAAACCTTCCTTTTTTATTTAAACAGAAAAGGAGAAATCATATGGGATTCCCTCTGTATGCTGTGAATCCCACTGGTAAATAAAGAAACTGACTTGGCATGTTGATAGGGCAGAACTTAGGTAGGCAGGGAAAACTAAATTGAATGCTGGAAGAAAAGAGGCAGAGTTAGAGGGAAGTCATGTAGCCCCACCAGAGACAGACGCCAGAACTTTACCTGGTAAGCCACAGCCGTGTGGCTATACACAGATTAATAGAGGTGGGTTAGTTTAAGATATGAGTTAGCCAGAAATACACTTAAGCTATTGGCCAAGCAGTATTGCAAACAATATGGTTTCTGTGTGATTATTCCAGGGTTGAGCAACTGGGAACAAACTAACAATCTCCCTACAACATTTATCTCTCTTCTGCTGCCTCTGCCCTTTTCCTCCATGAAATGTCTATTCAATATCCATTTCCTAATTAAGATGAATTCATATAACAAGAGTTTCTATTCTTGTGTTGTTGTTGTTATTGTTATTATTATAATCTGGAATGAAGACTGAGATTCTGTTCTGATTGCATTTGTGTTGCCATAATGGAAGACCTGAAGTTGGGTGCTCCACAAAAGAGAAGTTTGTTTGGCTCACAGTTCTGAAGGTAAGATGCTGTAGGCATAACCATCAGCAGGTGAGGCTGGAGTATAAGAAAGACAGACGCTGGAATGGGAGAGGAGTGCAAACAAGAGCAAGAGAAGCTGCATGAGAGAAGCAGCAGCAATGTGAGGGAGGATCAGCTCACCATCTACTCCTGTGAGTGACCAGTATTCATCTCCTCACAAGGGAAGACACAACCCTATCCCCCGACTAGATGCTGCCTCTCAAAATCTCCTACCACCTTCTGGCACTGTTCCAGTGGGACCAAGTGTATAGGGAGTGAACACTGACAGCACAAACCACATCTGAACTACTATACCTGGTCTTTAACACCTGATCTGTCTTGGGAAAAGGTTGGTCTGAGAGTGTTCACGCATGTGCCAGCACATGCGTATTTGCACCCACTGTGAGCAGGGTGCATGTGTGCTGTGTATGTGTATATGAAGGCCAAAGGTCAACCCTCCCACTGAACCTGGAGCTCACTGATTTGGCTAGACTGGTTGGTCAGGGAGGATGATGCCTTGCCGGTCTTTTGACATGAATACTGGGATTCCAATCTCAACTTCTCATGCTTGTGTGGCAAACACTTTACCAGCAGCCATTTCCTTAGCCCCACCTAATCTATGTTAGGTTCTATAAGGCAAAGGTTTTGTAGTGCAGGGATGGAACCTGGAATGAGCAAAAGAGAGGGTGAAGTAATTTCTGGTAAAGAAATAAAAGAGGAGACAGGATTGACTCAAGACACGATGTGTTAGACTGCTCAGATTCTAGAGAAAGGCCTGCTTTATGGTTCCCTTTTAAATTATTTGCTTTTTATTCAATCTCTGCCTAAAGTCAGGTGCACTGGCACATTCCTACAAGGCACTCAGGAGACAGAGGCAGGGGGGTTGCTAAGTGTTCAAAGCTAGCCTTGGCTACCATGGTTAAGTTCCAAGCCATCTTGTACTATAGAGTAAAACTCTCAAAAAAAAAAATCTGTATTGCTAGTTGATTTATTTATTCTACAAATATTAATTAGACCTTTGCCATGGTCTGTGGGCAGCACGAGTCATTGAGGAATAATACAGTCAGGGTTGACATCATTCTTACAAATGCAGAGCTGAGAAAATCCATTAAAAGCCACATAATGGAATAATAATGATTGCTTTCGATCTAGCATTTCAGATACATACAGAGAGGCACCAGATTAAGTATCCTTAAAGAAAACTGCTGCTCACTGAATTCAGTTGCTGTTTTTCACTCCAAATCAATCTGAACAATCATGAGGAAGAATTTCATCACCTTGTGCAGTGAAGCCCCAGGGTTTGAGTGGTACAGCTGCCTCTTTGGAGCCTCACCTTACCCTCTTCCAGAACCCAGAGCTAGAGAAGAGGCACCCAAAAAGCATCATTTATTTTTTAGAAATCACTGTGTGTATGAATTGAATTATTTTCATGCATAGGATGGATACCCACTATGTACCACACAATGCTCAGTCCTGGGGTACAGAGACAAAAGGGATAAGGTCACTGTATCCACACATCCAAATGGCTCAGATGGAGGCATTTTAGGCTAAACAGACCCTGTGAGTGAGGTAGTGACTTACACCTGAAACAGCTTGGGACTGGGGAGATGGCTCATCAGTAAGGGGCTTACTGTACAAGCATGAGGACTGTGTTCAAGTCCTCAGTAGACAAATCAACCAAGATGTGGCAGCATGCATCTGTAATCCCAGGGCTGAAGAAGCAGACAGGGGATCCCTGAACAAAGCAGCAAGTTCCCGATATATCAAGAAACCCTGTCTCAAAAAATAAAGGTAGACAGCAGTAGAGGAAGCATCTGAAAGTGATACCAGGCCCCAAAAAAATATGCACAGAGGAGTTCCTACACACGGGCACACAAACCCACTTAGTAAAGTTATCACGTTTGCTATCCCAAGGTTTCTGTCCCTCTGAAACAGGAGCAAATGGTTGAGGGGCTCTCAAAAGTATCTCTGGGATTTTGTGCCATGACCAGAGTGTATCTGTCTCAGATATGAAGTTAGCTCACCATATGAAAACCAATTTATCACAGCGCATTAAAAAATGCAAGGAATATACCACATGATCATCATAATAGTTATAGACATACTTTGACAATATTCAATACCTTTTCTCATTGAGAAAGTGAAACCACTTGGCAAACACTAGAAGAGAATTTTCTCAACCTGATGAGGATCATCCAAGTAAAACATATGAGCACTATTGTACTCGGTGGTAAAAGACTGGACGCTTTACCCCTGATGCCAGGAATAAAGTAAGGAAACCCACTCTTGCCACTTCTATTCAACACCACACTAGAGTTTATAGCCAGAGCAATTCAGCAAGAAAAATAATAAGAGTTATACACATAAAGGAAGAATTAAATGATCTTTTATAGAAAATATTAAGGCATACATATAGTATCTGTAGACAGTTTCAGCTATTCTGTAACTGGGTCCCATTGAAATTCTCCTCTCCCTCCTCAGACTCCATAAGAAGAAAGAAGGCTCACCTGGGATGCAACAGGTCACGACTGTGTGATTCTATCTGCCAGCCATGGACTTCCTGAACACTGTCCTTCTGAACTCCACTTTCTTCTCCCATTAAAGCTGCCTGTGCCACGAATCCCCTGAGACAGAGATGTGTCTTCTCAATTCCTTCAGTGTGGCTTTGGATAGTCCTGTTCCTTTTTTACCTCTTCTGCTTCAGGTAACCACACTGTAAGATAGAAGACAATTAATGTAATTAATGTAAGATATGCACATGCAGAGTGAACAATTCAAATATAAAATCAAGAAAACAATCCCATTGACAATAGCATCAAAAGAATAGGATGTTAAGGAATAAATTAACAAAAGATATAAGAGATTTGTAAATTAGAAACAGAAATACATTATTGAAAGAAATTAAGGTAGACCCAAACAAATGGAAAAACATCCTGTGTTCATGGGCTAGAGACTTGCTATTGTCAGCAAGGCAGTATGTCCAAATTAATTTACAGATTCAATGTAATTCCTACCTAAGCCTCACATTTATTCCCCCTTTTTTCCAAAAATTAGCATACAGATTATAAAAAAATTGCAAGAAATTCAGAATAGCGATCAGGGAAATGCAAATCAAGACAACTTGAAGATACCATCTTACACCTGTCAGAATGGCTAAAATAAAAAACACCAATGATAGCCTTTGCTGGAGAGGTTGTGGAGAAAGGGGTACACTCATCCATTGCAGGTGGGAATGCAAACTTGTGCAATCACTCTGGAAAGCAGTGTGGCGGTTTCTCAGGAAATTCGGGATCAACCTACCCCTGGACCCAGCAATACCACTCTTGGGAATATACCCAAGAGAGGCCCTATCATACAACAAAAGTATATGCTCAACTATGTTCATAGCAGGATTGTTTGTAATAGCCAGAACCTGGAAACAACCTAGATGCCCTTCAATGGAAGAATGGATGAAGAAAGTATGGAATATATACATATTAGAGTATTACTCAGCAGTAAAAAACAAGGACTTCTTGAATTTTGCATACAAATGGATGGAAATAGAAAACACTATCCTGAGTGAGGTAAGCCAGACCCAAAAGGAGGAACATAGGATGTACTCACTCATATTTGGTTTCTAGCCATAAATAAAGGACATTGAGCCTATAATTCGTCATCCTGAGAAGCTAAATAAGAAGGTGAACCTAAAGAAAAACATATAGGCATCCTCCTGAATATTAACCTTCATCAGGCGATGAAAGGAGACAGAGACAGAGACCCACATTGGAGCACCAGACAGAAATCTCAAGGTCCAAATCAGGAGCAGAAGGAGAGAGAGCACGAGCAAGGAACTCAGGACCACAAGGGGTGCACCCACACACTGAGACAATGGGGATGTTCTATAGGGAACTCACCAAGGCCAGCTGGTCTGGGTCTGAAAAAGCATGGGATAAAACCGGACTTGCTGAACATAGTGAACAATGAGGACTACTGAGAACTCAAGAACAATGGCAATGGGTTTTTGATCCTACTGCACGTACTGGCTTTGGGGGAGCCTAGGCAGTTTGGATGCTCACCTTACTAGACCTGGATGGAGGTGGGTGGTCCTTGGACTTCCCACAGGGCAAGGAACCCTGATTGCTCTTTGGGCTGATGAGGGAGGGGGACTTGTTTGGGGGAGGGGGAGGGAAATGGGAGGCGGGGGCGGGGCGGAGGCAGAAATCTTTAATAAATAAATAAATTTTAAAAAGAAATTCAGAATAGTCAAAAGAATTTTGAAAAAGAAAACCAAAAGTTGACACACTCGTACTCTTAAATTCACCATGACAAGCAAACTTATAACATAAAGTGAAGTAACAAAAATTAAGACAGTGTAATGTTAATATAACAAAAAATGTGTGGATCAACGGAATGAAATTGAGAGGTCAGAACTATAACTTTAGATTTATGGCAAACTGATTTAACAGGGAAGCCAAGAAACAACTCAACAAAAGGAATATAGTCTTTTCAACAAATGGTCCTAAGACAATAAGTGCACAGTTGCATGCATAAGCAAGAAGTCAGCCCCCACATCACACCACATTCAAACCTTATCTGAACTGGATTAAAACCCTAGTCAGTGTCAAAGTTAAAACTATTGGAAAGCAATGTAGGCATAAACCTTCCTAACTCTGGGCTGGGTAAATTTCTTAAATAGCATGCTAAAACAAAAGAAAAATATACAGAACAATTAAATTGAAATGCTGAAATTGTGTGTTTTGATGAATACTACAAGAAAGTAGAAAAACGGCCCAGAGAATGAGAAAAATGTTGACATTGTCTGACAAGAGGCAGATAATCAGAAGACATGAAGACTCTCACAACTCTAAATAAGAGTAAATAACTCCACTTTAAAATGGACAAATGGATTGAACAGACATCTCTCCAAGAAGATATATAAATAGACAATAAACATGAAAGACTGCTCAATATCATTTATGATTAGGGAAATAAAACTGCAGTGAGATTCTCCAACATTCCGTAAGGACAATTATAAATAACAATGATAATAATGATGTGCTGTTAAACCATGTCAGCATTTTAGAAAGCAGGCCAGTAGTTATTGAATTAAACAGTTACCATATGATCCAGAATATATCTAAGAGAACTGAAACTGTAGACACACTCATACATGAATGCTCGTAATAACACAAGTCAGCCCTCTACAAGTTCAACATACAAAAAATTAAAAAAAAAAAACCTAACCAAAAATATTTGGAAAAAATGCCCAGAAAGCAAAACCTGAATTTTCCATGTACCAGGTACAACAAGGAACTGAGATGAATGAAGTGATACATAGTGAGTGACACATAGTCATACCCAGCCTTAGCTTCCTGCCCTGTGACACAGGTCCTCATTCTCCTTAGCTATGCTGTGTGGCCATGATCACTCTTGGATCTCATTACTGCACTACTGACAAAGGTTATGTGTGCATTGAATATGTACAGACTTCCTTATTTTGTAACTGATCATACATTTACATCATACTAAACAAAATATATAATATAGTTTAAGGTACATGGGAAGACATGTGTGGTTATAAGCTAGTGTCATTTTACTTAAGGGACTTGAGCATCTTGACGGGTTGGCTTCAGGGTGGGGGACCATCCCCTTTGGATCTGGAGAGATGACTTTGGTCATGATATCTGAAAAGCAGAGACAATTCAAGGCCTACTAATGAATGGATGAATAGAACATGGTAAGTCCCTACAGTGGATCTCAGTTCTCTCTGACAAAGAAATGAATATCGATACTGGCCACATCATGGATGAGCTAGTTATGGAGCAAAGACTTTAACTTCACCTAAAGAAAGTTTTCTGCTGGGTCCTGGTAGACAACATTTAGACCTTTGGAATATCCCAACGATGGAACTTTGGTTGTCATATGCTAACAGAATTTAAAGTGGAGACTTTGGGGCATATGGCTACCACTGAATTCAGAAGAGACTGGAAACTAACCAGCTTTACACAATCAAATTCCCATGACAACATAAATATCAAAGCCCTTGACACATTTTCTGGTTAGCTGTGTCTTGTGAGTACTACTCCATAATGATAATAAGATAATAATGAGCTATAACCATGAGCATAATGTATATCAATGAGTTTTATATGTACTTCTGATGAAGTCTCAAATTTGTTTGTCTTAGAGACTCCAAACTTAAAACTGGTGCTGGACACAAAAACTATCTCATAGACGGTCCTCTCTAATGTCTCATCTTGGAAATATGCTCGCTGGAGGAAGCCAGATACACACAAAACTCAATTTGTGTGAAATATAGAGAATAAAAGAATGGGAAAACAGATGCAGAAAGTTACTAGTTACTGCCAGGATCTGAGAGGAGAGGAAACAGATAGTAGCTGCCAGAAGCTATGGCTTTGCCTCATACGTGCAGAACACACTGTAGACTTAGGGGTGAAAGAGGCACACCTTTATTAATATACTAAAGGCCACTTTGGCACTCAAAAGACTCCCCTCAACCTGGATGAGATGAAAAAAAAGGGTAATGACTGTAATTGGTAAGTGAGTTACCCCAAAATATTCTAGATCATTACACCCCACCAGGGTGACATGCTCATCTCTGTTCTGTGTAAGATGCTGCAGCCAAGGGAGACAGAGCAGAGGCCTGCAAGTCCCAGCTCTGCTCCCTCTCACCTACAGACTCTGGACAGTCAGGAAAACTGTCAGCTTCTCCATGAAATATCTGGCCAGTCACACACATCACACACATACACACATGCCCACACATTCAGCCGTCTGCTTATTAAAATGCCATCCTGAGTCACTTAGAAAGGGTCGGGTCAGATGTTGGTTCTGAAACCTTTGACAGCTGCCATAATTGCCTGGAAGAACAGCAAGTGAGGACTGCTGCGGCTTAATCTTGGGATTTCTACTTGGTCGTTAACATGTCACTGAGAACACATGTTCAAGAATGCCAGCGTGAGGATAAAATCCATCTCCTCCACCTCTGGATGGTCACCTCTTCCCTGGAAGACCATATTCCAGCCTAAATTCTGGGATCTGCTCCCTATCCACCACTCCAGAGTCTCCTGAGTTACTAGGCATCTTTTCCTCTCCATCAGAGGTTGTGCCATCACCTCCCCAGCTCTGCTGTAGATGATCTGGACAAGACTCAGCTGTGGGTAACTATTGTAGAGTGAGACCAGGTATGAGAGGGTGTTCAGGGACACCTGCCAAGGTGGCCATTTGAGTTTAGGATTAGGAGGTCAGGAAGTTGTCCTCGACTTAGGGGATATCAGAGTTCTGAGGAAAGCTCATTAATAAAGAAACTCCAGAGGACACAAGCAAGCCAGAGCTGCTTTGCATATCTGTCGTCCCATCACTCCAGAGGACTGGATAAAACCTCAGAGGGGTATAATGAAAGGCACAGAAGAAAGGACTGTGAGAGAGAGGAAAGGCCCTATGAGTATTCCAGGGAGAGAAAAGATACTTGCGTTTTCGTGAAGACCTAATGCAGTAGAAGAAGTCGTGGGACTTCCGACGGATAGGATTTCACCATGTAAAGCAAGGGAAGCAAGAGGGGGATATTAAAAGAGTGTTTCAGATAAATGGAATAGCATCAGTCAAGGTAGGAGGAAAGAAAGATAGCGATAGCTGGATGTCAAGGTTTGTTTCATGCACACGGACACAGAGGTGCACGCTGGAGGCACCAGCGATGACACGGGGGACAGGGGATGTATCAGAGCCCGAGGCTGACCGGGAGGAAGGCAGAGGCTAACTGGCTCTAAATAAGAACTGCCAGGGAATCGTTTTGATGCTGGCAACATCTTTAGAGTCTTGATCGGGCTCCAACATTCAAGTGGGAAATAACAGCATGCCCTGGGAGGTGATGAATCCGGATCAGTGCAGCACTGAGCTCAGCTGAGTAGATGCAAAATTAATTATCTCTTCGCCTTTCTATCCCACTCACAAATTGCATTGTTCTGAATCTGGGGGTCGGTTATCTGCTGAATGGCCTGGAGTCCTATCAGGATTCTGTTGGTAGCGGATCTGTGAGTCTCTTTGTCCTCCCCAGGATCCGGTAAAAGGCACAGCTACTCTGTATCCAGTAAAGGCTCTGCGAGCTGGGTCTAGAAACTGGCCCAGTTGGAGGCCAGAGGCTCTGCACCACTGGCTATTTATCTGAGCGTGAGAAACTCACAGCTCCACAGCTTAATCCCAGCTGGCCTGGCCCTGCGTGCCAGAGGCTGCCTGGCAGAGCCCCACCCCCTCCTCCCTTAATCCCTCTCTCCAGAGACTCATTTAGGCTGACCAGCCGTGTACTTGGCATTCAGGCAGCGTGTTTCCCCCTTTCTGCCTCCACTTTGTGGAGCCTGAAGGATGATTTGGGGATGTGCAGCCCTTTATATCCTTCCTCCCCCTTTTCTTGCTCATAAGAACTTTCTAGCCGGTTCATCAGAGCCATTGTTGAGAGGAGTCTTCACAGGCGTGGCGGACACCTGACGACTTCCCCTCTCTGCGGACGGACGAATCAGAGGTACGAGAAGCCTCATTACAGCTTATCCACACTCGGCCCCGCGGAAGAGTGAAGTCAGGAGAAGAACAACCCAGGCTTACTGTTCGCTTTTGAAAACCCGTGGCTGTGAAAATGCCCTCATTCTACACTAATGGGATTAGAGGGAGCCGATCCTCAGTGCGTTCTACCCTCCCGTCTCCTAGCAAAGTCCTTTACAGACATGTAGGTCACCATACTCCTTCCATCCTCTCTCATCTTCTCTCCTATAACTAGGGCTGTCTCACCTCCTCAGCAATCAAGATGCACCCAGCCCCACCCCCAGCACCTTAGCGCCTTCGATGAAAGAACACACCTGATCCCTGCTACTCCCACATTGTCCTTCCCTTTCCCTCTGTTTGCTTACCTGCTGGCCTAGTCCGATCAGCTCCTGGGCACCACGCATGGACTCAATCAGGATTGAGGCCCCATCAGTACCTGGGCACTGTGCTAGGCTCAGCTGTGGGTGTTGCTCCCATAAGCGCCTGAGCATTGGTCTGGATTCAGTGGTGGGGGGAGGGGTGATGCTTGCTCCCATCAGCACCTGGGCACTGTGCTGGGTTCAGTGGGAGGGGAAAGGGGAGATGCTTGCTTCCATCAGCACCTGGGCACTGTGCTGGGCTCAGTGTGGGGCTGGCACGACCCCTTCTTCTCCAACCTGTTCATTTTCTGTGTTCTCTGTGTATCAGGTATTCAACGAGGCCCTTTCACTGTGAATGACTAGATTTTGTTGAAGTTTATTACCTTCACCATAGAGCTGGTATCCAACCCACCAGTTGTGCCATGACGTGTCCAGACAGTAAGGGCAAGCATTTTTTTATAGCTACTGATTGAGAAACGTTTAATTCTGTATATTCCTAACCCAACTCATTGCAAATGGCAGCTCACAAATTTGTTTATTTCTCGGTGTTTGGCTGCTTCTCTGAATAGAAGACATAAAAACTGTTTGAGGTTAGAGTGAGCATATACTCATCTGTAAGAGAAAATGAAATGATGAGCAGAGAAAGGTGGCACGTGGGTGCAGGGGGTGATTTGGGATTAACTGTCTTAACTGCTGGGGGAGGACCAAGCTCTGATGGTTTCTCTGGTCTCAGCCTCCAAAGCAGAGCAATGGAATGACAAGTCTACCCTTTGCCAACTCCACATTCTGCCCAGAAGAGCTAACCAGTCTTGGGTAAGTGAACAGGAACTACAGATGCAAACATCACCAGCAGAATACAAGAGATGCAAGATATGGTAGGTATTAAAGACACATTACAAAAAATAGATTTACTGATCAAAGAAAATGTTAAATCCCAAAAATTCCTAAAACAAAACATCCAGGAAATCTAGGACACATGAAAAGATGAACTTAAGAGCAATAAAAACAGAAGAAGAAACCCAGCTCAAAGGCACAGAATATATATATTCAACAAAATCATAAAAGAAAACTTTCCAAACCTAAGGAATGGCATGGCTATAAAGGAACAAGAAGCTTACAGTACACCAAATAGACTGGATCAAAAAATATCCCTTCGACACACAATAATCAAAACATTAACACTAAACATTTGGAATAAAGAAAGAACTGGAAAGGAAAAAGGCCAAGTAACCTATAAGTCAGACCTACCAGAACTAAACCTGACTTCTCAATGGAGACTCTAAATACCAGAAGAGCCTGGACAGATATTTTGCAGACACTAAGAGACTAAGGATGCCAGCCCAGACTGCTATACCCAGCAAAACTTCCCAATCACCATAGATGGAGAAAACAAGGCAGGCATTTCATGACAAAACCAGATATAAACAATCGCTATCTGTAGATCCAGCCCTGCAAAAAGTACTAGAAAAAAAATTCCTTGACTCAAGGAAGTTAGTTGCACCCACAAAAACACAGGCAATAATCTCACATCAGCAAAACCCAAAGAAGGGACACACACACACACACACACACACACACACACATTCACTCACACCAAAAAAAAAAAAAACAGGAATTAACGATCGCTGGTCATAAATAACTCTTAATATCAATGAACTCTATTTGCCAACAAAAAGACACAGGCTAACATAATGGATAATAAAACAGGATCCATCCTTTTACTGCATACAAAAAACACACCTCAACTTCAAAGATAGACATTAGCTCAAAATAAAGAGTTGGGAAAGGATTTTCCAATCAAATGGACCTAAGAAGCAAACTGGTCTAGCAATACTAATATCTAACAAAATAGTTCTCAAACTAGAATTAATGAAAAGCGATGGAGAAGGACATTTTATATTCATCACATGAAAAGTACAGCAAGATGTAGCCTCAACTCTGAAATCTATGCCCCAAATACAAGGGCACCAACATTGTAAAAGAAACATTACTAAATCTTAAATAACACATCAATCTCTACACATTAGTGATGGGAGACTTTTACACCCAACTCTTACTAATATACAGGACTGCCAGACAGAAACTAGGCATACAAATAAGGGAATAAACAGATGCTAAGACTCAAAGTGGACTTAATAGACATCTACAGAACATTTCACTCAAACACGAAAGAATGTACCTTTTCAACAACTCATGGAACCTTCTCTAAAACTGACGAAATACTCAGTCACAAAACAAATCTAAACAAATACAAAAGAATTGGAATATCCCCTTGTTTCTTATGAGATCACCATGGGTTAAATTTAGAGTTCAACACCAACACAATCTACAGAAAACCTACAAACTATGGAAACTAAACAACTCTCAACTAAATTGCCAATGGGTCAATGAAGAAATAAATAAAAATTAAGGACTTCCTAGAATTAAATAGAAATAAAGGCATAACAAACATAAAGTTATAGGACACAATGAAAGCAGTGCTGAAGAAAGTTTGTAGGACTAAGTGCCTACATAAGGAATATGGAGAGATCTCACACTAGTGACTTAGAGCACACCTGAAAGCTCTAGAATAAAAAGAAGCAAACACACCAGGAGAAGTAGATAGTAGGAAATAATCATACTCAGGGCTGAAACCAAAAATGAAAGAAAGAAAGAAAGAAAGAAAGAAAGAAAGAAAGAAAGAAAGAAAGGATCAATGAAACAAAGAGTTGATTCTTTGAGAAAATCAACAAGATAGACAAACCCTTATCCAAACTAACTAAAAGGCAAAGAGAGACTATCCAAATAAACAAAATCAGAAACAAAAAGGGGGGCATAACAATAGACACTTAGGAAATCTGGAGAATCATAAGGCCATACTTCAAAAGTCTGTACTCCACAAAATTGGAAAATCTAAAAAAGTGGACAACTTTCCTGATAGGTACCACATATATACCAAATTAAATCAAGACCAGATTAACAATTTAAATAGACCTATAGCCCCTAAGAAAATCATTAAAAGTCTGCAAACCAAAAATAAAAAACCAGGGCCAGATGGTTTCAGTGCAGAATTCTACCAGACGTTCAAAGAAGAGTTAATACCAATACTCCTTAACACAATAGAAACAGAAGGAACATTGCCAAATTATTTTTATGAACGTTATTGTTGCTCTGATACAGAAACCACATAAAGACAAAACCAAAAAAGAGAATTACAGACCAATTTTCCTCATGCACATAGTTGTAAAAATACTCAACAAAATACTGGCAAGCCAAATCTAAGAACGTATCAAAAAGATCATTCACACATAGTGATCAAGTAAGCTTCATCCCAGAAATGCAGGATTGGTTCAATATATAAAAATCTCTCATTATAATCGACCATATAAACAAACTGAGAGAAAAAAAATACATGATCATTTCATTAGATCCTGAAAAAGCCTTTGACAAAATCTAACACCCCTTTATGATAAATGTTTTGGAGAGATCAGGAATATAGGAACATATGTAAACATAATAAAAGCAATACACAGCAAGCTGACAGTCAACTTCAAATTGAATGGAGAGAAATTCAAAGCAATTCTATTACAATCAGGAAAAAGACAATGCTATCCATGCTCTCTATATCTATTCAATATAGTACTCAAAGTCCTAGCTTGAGCGATAAGTCAACAAAAGGAGATCAAGGGGATACAAATTGGAAAAGAAGTCAAACTTTCACTATATGCTGTTGATATGATATTATACATAAGTAATCCCAAAAATTCTACCATGGAGCTTCTACAGCTGATAAATACCTTCAGCAATAGGACTGAATACAAGATTAACTCAAAAAATCAATAACCTTCCTATATACAAATAACAAATGAGCTGAGAAAGAAATCAGGGAAACAACACTCTTTTTAATAGCCAAAAATAATATAAAATACCTTTGGGTAACTATAGCCAAACAAGTGAAAGACCTGGATGACAAGAACTTTAAGTCTTTTAAGGAAGAAGTTGGAGAAAGAGATAAGGAGATGGAAAGATCTCCCATGTTCATGGATGGGTAAAATTAACATAGTAAAAATGGCAGTCTTACCAAAAACAATCTACATATTAAATGCAATCCCATCAAAATTTCAACACAATTCTTCACAGACCTCGAAAGAACAATATTCAGCTTCTTATGGAAAAACAAAAAACCCAGGGTAACTAAAACAATCTTGTACAATAAAGGAACTTCCAGTATCAATATCCCTGATTTCAAGCTCTATTATAGAGCTATAGTAATAAAAACCAACATGGTATTGGCATAAGAGTAGACAGGTGGATCAATAGAACTGATTCAAAGAACCTGATGTAAATCCACACACCTATGAACACCCGATTTTTGACAAGCCAAAATTATACAATGGGAAAAAAGAAAGCATCTTCAATAAATGGTGCTGGCATAACTGAATGTCCACATGTAGAAGAATAAATAGACCCATATCTATTGACCTGCACAAAACTTAAGTTGAAGTAGATCAAAGACCTCAACATAAATCGACTTATAGTGAACCTGATAGAAGAGAAAGTAGGAGATAGTCTTGAACTCATTGGCACAGGAGACAACTTAAATAGAACACCAGTAGAACAGACACTAGCTGACAATTAATAAATGGGACCTCCTGAAACTAAAAAGCTTCTGCAAGGCAAAGGATGCTGTCAATAAGACAAAATAGAAGCCTACAGAATAGGAAATGATCTTTACCAACCCAAATCTGTCAGAGAAGTGTTTCCAAGCTCTAGAAACTAGACATCAAACTCAAGAATCTAGACATCAAAACACCAAATAATACAACTAAAAATGGGGTACTGATATAAATAGAGAAATTTTAATAAAAGAATCTCAAATGGCAAAGATACATTTAAAGAATTGTTCAATATCCTTAGCCATCAGGGAAATACAAATCAAAACAAATCTGAAACGCTATCTTACACCTGTCAGAATGACTAAGATCAAAACCACAAATGATAGCTTATATTGAAGAGGATATGAATTAAGGGGAACACTCCTCCACTGGTAATGGGAATGCACACTTGTACAGCCACTTTGGAAATCAATATGGCAGTTTCTCGGAAAATTGGAAATCAATCCACCTCAAGACCCAGCTATACCAATCTTGGGCGTATACCCATAGGATGTTCGATTATACCACAAGGATACTTGCTCAACCATGTTCATAGCAGCATTATTTATAATAACCAGAACCTGGAAACAACCTATATGCCTCTCAACCAAAGAATGAATAAGAAAAATGTGGTACATTTATACAATGGAGTTTTACTCAGCTTAAAAAAAATACAATAAAACCATGAAATTTGCAGGTCAATGGACAGAACAAAAAAAAAATCATGCTGAGTGAGATAACCCAGTCTTCAAAAGACAAACAATGTATGTACTCACTTATAAGGATATTAGCTGTAAAGTAGAGGATAACCATGCTGCAACCCATAGCCCCAGAGAGGCTAAGTGACAATGAGGGTCCAAAGAGGAACATATGGATTTCCCTGGGAAGGGGGAATAGAAGAGATTTACTGGGTAAACTGGGGGGAGGGGTAGGAGGACATAAGGGATCAGGTTTGGCTGGCTGGGGATGGAATGGAGGGGGAGAGAAATGAAAGAAATGTCTTGATATGGAGGGCATTTCAGTGTCAGGGAAAAATCTGGTGCCAGGGAAACTCCCAGGAATCCACAAGGATGACTCCACCTAAGCCTCCTAACGATTGTGGAGAGGGTGCCTGAACTGGCCTTCTCCTGTAATCAGATTGGTGAGTGCATAATTGTCATGAAAGAGCCTTCATCTAGTGGGGAAAAAATGCAGAGATCCACAGCCAAGCACTGGGCCCAGCTCCAGGAATCCTGTTGAAGGGAAAGAGAAAGAATTGTGTGAGCAGAAGGTTAGGGGGGAGGGGGATGGGAGCTGGAATGTCAAGGTCATCACAAGGAAAACCAAAGAAACAATTTACCAGGGCTCATAGGAACTCACAGACTCTGAAGCAACAGCTAGGAAGCCTGCATGGGGTAGATGTGTAGCTTGGTTTATGTGTGGGACTTCTAGCAGTGGGACCAGAGCCTGCCCCTAATAGTTGAGCTGGCTTTTGGAAACCTATTCCTCATACTGGGTTGCCTTACCCAGCCTTAATACAAAGGAGGAGCTTAGTCCTACCTCAAACTGATGGGTCATGCTTTGTTAATGCCCATGGGAAGCTTGCCCATTTCTGAACAGAAACAGAGGAGGAGTGGATGACGGGGACAGAGAGGAGGCTGGGGGAGGGAACAGGAAAGGAAGAGTGGGGAAAGTGAAGTTGGGATGTAAAATAAATGAAAAGTAATTAATAATCATGATAAAGACTATAAAATATTAGTCATTTTTCCCAGTGACTACTCCACTACATCCCATTTTTGAGACTGGGGCTACTAGCCTGTGGAAGATTTTCAAGGCTGTTTTATTGTTATTATTTTTGAAATAAAATTGTTGTTGTTTGGTATATATAAAGCAATATGTATTGTTATTATTTTTTAAACGCCACTGATCTTTCACAGGGAGACCAGTTTTGTCAGGACTAGTGAGTCCTATGGGACCTCTAAGGTGTCTTTTGCACCCCTCCTTCTGTTACTGGCACACCTGGGACATAATCCCTGGACAGAGCCAGCTGTGCGCTCTAACAACAGCAAGATCTGGAGCAGTTCTAAAAGGTGCAGGAAACAGGCCTAGCACTCAAGGTGATTTTCCTAATTGCACTTCTTGATAGAGACATGAATCTACCACATAGTAGAGTCCTCTGTGCCTCTATACATCAGTGTTTATACCCTGAGGTCCTGGACAGCTAACAAGAGCTAAACATCTGTCTTCATTTATTATCCAGCCAAGTTCAAGCATACATTGAATAGAAATTGCAAAAACCAATCTGTGCCCCTGTTTCCTGTTACAAAAGCAACATATACTAACAGCCCTGTACCAGGAACTTCTTGGAGCTCAAGACTAGTGTCTTCTTCCTGAACTAATGTAAGCCTGTGTTTTTCAATAGCTTTGCCATCAGTTACGTGTGACCTGTTGAAGATGAAGGGACTCTGAGCATTGTCTTTTAGGCCCACAAGACTCCCTCATCTCACCGTCATTCTTTTTTGCTCTGTTTTTCCCAGTGATGATTGAATGAAGACTTCAAGACCCTCAAGAACTATGGAGCTATAATATGGGTAAATGCGTTCATTACAAATCTATCATTTACTTAAAGATACAAGGAGCTTCTAGTAGTTTGAAAAATAAACAAATGATTTTAAAGATAACCTAATTCTATAATGTAAAACTAGTTTTGTGTTTCAATTTGACACAGCCTAGAATCATCTGGGAAGAGGACCTGAATGGAGAGTTGTCTAGATGAGACTGACCTATCTGAAAGACACTATCTTGACTGTAAACTGATGAAGGAAGACATAGTCCATTGTGGGCTGCAGCACTCCCTAGGCATGGGGCCCTGAAGTATAGAACAGAAGGAAGCCAGATGAGAACAAGCAAGCAAGCATCCATCCGTCTCTGATCTTAACAGTGAATGTGACACACCTAGGTGTCTGAATCCTTCTTTTGACTTCCCCTCAGTGATGCTCTGTGACCTGAAACTGTAAATCAAGTAAGCCCTTTCACCTGTAAGTTGCTTTTTGGTCAGGTTGTTTTACCACAGTATCATAAATGAAACAGGAGATAACAAACACATCTTTGTAAGTCAACTTTATTATTTATTCATCTGTTTTGACAAGGTCTTGCCAGGCAGTGGCACACGCCTTTAATCACAGCACTCAGGAGGCAGAGGCAAGTGAATCTCTGTGAGTTCGAGGCCAGCCTGATCTACAAGAGCTAGTTCCATGATAGGCTCCAAAACTATAGAGAAACCCTGTCCAGAAAAAAACAATAACAACAACAAAATGTTGACCAGGTCTCATGTATCTCAAACTGAGCTTGAACTCACTGTGTAGCCAAGGGTGACCTTAAACTTCTTTTGATCCTCCTGTTTCTACCTCCCAAGTGCTAGGATTACAGATGTAGACCACCATTTTTGGTTAGTGCAATGCTGGAGATGGAACCCAGGGATTCTTATACTGTAGGCAAGCAAGCACTCTTCTCCAGGAGCCACATCCTCAGTCCATGAACCAAATTCATTAAGCAAAAGTGAATAACTTCTCACAATGTTAAATGCCCATAAGCCATATAGAAACTACCAGAATCATGATATCTCATTCCAGATAGCCTGAGAAGTAGCTGAGCTATGTCAGTCAGTAAACATGAGTCAGCTGCCAAAACATCACAGGAAATACATCTTCAGGTCAGGGAGATTCTGCTGTCCTGCTTAAGTGGTTTTGAGGAAGATTTAGTGGTCACTTGATAGGAGACTCTAGTGGCTTGTCTCCTGGGGGAACATGGGAGGAGGACTTTTGAGACCTAAGAACTGGTGTCCTAAGAAGCTGTGATTTTGCACCTTCTCCAGATTTCCTAAAATCTTACCAGAACCATTTGTAAGGTTTATGGAGTAATGTCATGAATCTGGTGAAAATTCCAACTCTTAATTTTACATAAAGAAGGAAAGGAAGGAAAGGATTATATTCACATTAGATGTGTCTTTGCGGTTTTCTTAATGCTCTTTTAGCAAATATTGTTCCACTGCCTGTTCAGTACCTGAGTTCTGAGGAAGTCAGGGATGAAGGACTTAGGAGAGAATGCAGATTCTTTCAAGCTCAAGAGCAATCAGCATTTCAAACCTAGGAAGGTCATCCTCCAACTTCCCTGTGTATCTGGGAGAGAAAGCGAATTAA
This sequence comes from Microtus oregoni, assembly GCF_018167655.1. NCBI lineage: Eukaryota > Metazoa > Chordata > Mammalia > Rodentia > Cricetidae > Microtus > Microtus oregoni. Next base: position 17,600,638 of record NW_024543221.1, on the reverse strand, counting down.
AAATAAAGCAAACAGATAAGAACCAGTGGTAATTGAAGATCAATCAGAAGTTAACCTACATTGCATCTGAAATTATAGTGCTAATTGACAGAAGGCCAGGATGAAATTTAAAAGCAGATGGCTCACCGCAGATTTTCACAACTCAAGTGATGCATGAGTCAATATCCTGCCATACTTGTTTACCCCTTCAATAGCAAGCAGCAAGGACTGCATTCAAAGACACGCGTGTGTAGAAGGTGGATTCTCCTTCTGCTCCTTCTCTGGATTTACCGCTTGATTTCAGTGGGGGCTGCTGCTTGGGGAAGGGAGGATCTGAGCAGTGGTGGGCACATGCTTGTGACCAAATATAAATTGCCAGGAAGCTTTGTGTTTAACTGCTTTTGCACAGGAAATCTCTGTTCCCAGCGAGGAGAAATTTGCAGGCTGCTTACATTCATCACTAGGAAAGGCCCTGGATTTTCTGCTGCTTGTTGTGTTTGGTGGTTTGTTTTAATTAGGATCTGGGAAATTTATCAGGTTTAGCCTACGAAGCACGGATGCAGGATTAGGGTCTTATCCCTTTCACTGCCACTTAAAACATTAATTTCTACAATTGTTCAGCTGCATCAGCACTTTGACACCGAGCTCGGTGAATCCAAGACAGTGGGTTGAGCCGGTCAGTGCAAACAGAGACACCCAGAAAACAAACCCAAGACGCACGGTGTCAGTCCAAAAGCTGACTGCATGAAATAAGAGCCCGAAGTCCATCTCTGTAACCAGGGACAAAGGCGTGTGGAGAGTTCTGAAGGTTCTTATCTACGAAAAAATATAAGATAAGACTGATGCTTTGAAAGAGTCACTGTCTTAACAATCTAAAGAGCCTATGGCACAATTTCTATGTGTGTCCTAACAGTGAATGAATTCAGCATCCTGCAGTTGCTCACCGGAGTTTCTTCCCTCTACCCCAAGACACCAAACAAACAAAGCAAGGCTGGTTGGGTCCACTGCAGAGATTGCTTTCTTGCTTAATGGTACCGATTATTTTGGAAGCAAATCCTCCAGTTCTTCAGAGGATCAAGTGGAACACTGACCCACATTCAGAACACATGTGTGACTAGAATCAGAAACAGAAGAGTGGCGATACCAGAAACAAAGATTTTTAAAGCAAAGGCTCTTACTGGATACTGTGGTTTGAATATGGAGCATCTTCACAGGCTCACGCATTGAACACTTTGTTTCCAGTTGGCCCGCTATTTTTGGAACATTGTAGAACCTTTAGAAGGAGGAACCTTGCTGAAGGAAACAGAACGTGAGCCGCAGACCTTGAGGTTTTATAGCCACGTCCTGCTTACTGTTCCTTCTCTGATTCCTGACTGACAATGTAGTGAGACAAGCTAGCCTCCTGCTCTTGCCTTACCTTACCCCCAAAGCCATATCTTCTCCACCGTGATGAAAAATTATCTCAAACATTAGCCAGAATACACCCTTTCTCTCTTAAATTGATCTGTTAAGGTTGTTTCATCACAGCAACTGAAAAGGAAACTAAGACACCAAATGATAAAAGAATGTTCTTCAATTATTGGACCATAAGCAACAAAACATGGACCACCTAAGCAGAGCTGAACTTTACTAGTTCCCTCTGACAACTGATATGTGTAACTAACTGTGGGGTAAATTATCAACACTTTGGTTACTTCTAGCATATAAGGGACCACAGTGGAAAAGTCTAAGGGGCATAGAAGCTGATCTTGGCACCCACGAGCACCCTAAGTGACAAAGACCACGGCCTTCCCCATTTCCTCTGGATGATAGCTCACACATCTATATGACTTTGATTTCAAAGAAATGAGAGATTGTCTGTTCTGGAACCAAACAGTGGTTCTGGCCCAAGAACATGGATTCAGGTTACCCCATATACCTTGTTCCAACAAGAAAACAGTTTTACAGGGTTTTATAGGAACAGAACAAGGCCATTAATCAAAGTGCTTTTCAGATATATTGATGGGATCATTGTGAGGTCATATTACATCAAAGTAAAGAACTCTGTTACAGACAACAGTTATTTATTCATTTATTTTATGACATTTCCAGCCTTTGGATTGGGGAATGGTAGGAGTTTGTTGCATGTCCCAAAGGAATCATTTAGTCACAAGGATGCTAAGCCGTATACAGAGATGCTAAGTCGTATACAGAGAAGGACAATGAACTGCTATTAGGAGGGCTGAAGATAGCCCAAAGTGGTTTAGCCCGGTACCGTAACACTCCAACTCTCCCATCACAGCCAACCAGTCTTGTTGAATCATGAATACAAGCTCAGCTTTTCTTTCTGGAACTGCAGTTCACAAATGGAACTCACTGAGAGGATGCTTTGACTGTAAAATGCTGAATTTTTACTCACCCACAAGGCCACTCGAAGCAGGATGAAATCCCGGCACCCCTTGCTTCTTCCCTGTGTCTGTCTGTCTCTCTCTGACTTTAGTTGAAGGCACAAGGATAAACCATTTTCTTAATTTTTACTCTCAAGTCATCTTGGGTTCCTGGAACAGCACAATGTCACACACATGTATTGTGGGACAATGGTCTGTATCCTGTCACTTGTATTTTAAATAAACACTGATTGGGAAAGGGTCAGTCTGCAGCCATCACTCAGACACAGAGGAAGCCAGACACAGAGCAAGCAAGATGTGACTGCTTTGCTGAAAAATGTACCAAGCCACATGCCTAACACAGACAAAAATTATGGGCTGATATAAGTTATAAGAATTAATTAATAAGAAGCCTGAGCTACTGGGCCAATCGATTTATAATTAATGTAGGCCTCTATGTGTTTATTTGGGACTAAACAGATGTGGGATTTGGTGGGACAGAAAACTCAGTTAACACATATGACCATTTGATATAAGGAAAGTTATCCATGAGGAGGAGGCTATGCCCCAGGATAGAAGAATTATCTCTTGAGACCTACCTTAGCCCTTCAAACAGTAAAGGCTTCTTGAGATCACTCTGTAGAACTCTGACTGATGGGAAGACCACATTACTAGGTCTGCTTAGCTCTATAGATCTCTAGGCCCCTATCCTGTTTTCCTCTAGTTAAGCATAAACTCATGACACACTCAAAGGATAAACCCCCTATCTGTTCCTCTTCCCAACATGCCACGTAGATTTGATCTCTCATCTCTTCAATTAGTATATTGGGACCAATGACTGAACCTAATTTGTTAAGTCTGCCAGAGCCCACACTTTTACCCTTAAAACTCTGTTAATATAAGGAATTCATTCAGAGTCAGGGAGATACCATGTAGCTCCCTGCAGGAGACAGACACACTGGAAACTTGCCATAAGCCACAGCCATGTGGTAATACACAGATTAAAAGAAATGGGTTAATTTAAGATGTAAGAGCTAGCTAGAAATACACTTAAGCTATTGGCCAAACAGTATTGCAATTAATACAGATTTCTGTGTGATTATTTCGGCAGACTGGGCAGACAGGAAACAAACAAGCGGCCTTTTGCTAACATGACCAGACCTTGGCTCTGGCTCAGTACAGCTTTGGTGACCATTGAGTTTCTGGGACCTTAGCTTTCCCAAGAATGTTTCCATCGCTATCAGAAACTAAATAACTATTCCCATAGATCACAGCAAAAGTGTCGTTCCCTCCCCTGTCTGCTAACTCACATCTCTCCTTGGAGACAAGCAATGTTACCAGTTTCTAAGGTATACTTCAGACATTCCCTGTAAATAGAAGCAGAAAACTTACGTCCCTGTTTTGACATGAAAGCTGATATATACAGTCGCACAGTAGACATGGGTGCATGGCTTCTTTGAATAAAATGACTGAAATAACCACACAGAAACTGCATTAATTAAATCACTGCTTGGCCAATTACTTAAGCATATTGCTAGGTAGCTCTTACATCTAGAACTAATCCATTTCCATTATTTTATATTTTACCTCAAGGCTCATGGCCTACCAGCAAGGTTTCAAGGTATCTGTCTCTGGCGGTGGCTCCATGGCTTCTCCTCTGACTCTGCCTTCCTTCTCCCAGCATTCAGTTTAGTTTTCCCCTCCTAACTCTGTTCTACCATATTAGTCCAAGCCACTTTCATTATTAACCAATAGTATTCACAGCATAAGAGAGGAATCCCACATCACATGCCGTGTAAACTCTACTTCTTCTCAAGATTACACAACATTACATCCAATGGAAACAGTTCCACTCTGTTATCTCATAGAGTCCAGGAATAAAGATCGGGGGAAGGGCCTTGCAAATGCCCAGCACAGATATAGCCATTGCAGGTCTAACTATATGGTATGCAAATGAGAGGGGAGGTCCACAGCACCCTCATGATGAGCTATGGAAGGGACCATGAGCTCCTGCCAACTGCAGCAGGGTAGATAAGTGTAGGCTTTGTCTCACTCCATTCCCGTGAATTCAGAATTGTGCTCAGTATGTGGCAAACTCATAGGCATGGGAGCTCTAGAGAAGGGACTAATGGGACACAGGTGCCAGGGAGGGAGAATGGTAGAAATGAGTGAGAGGCTAACTGGAAAAGGAGGGAGGGAGGGCAATACCAGGGGAGCAAGAAAGAGAAGGGATAAATAATGTTAAGATTATTTGGAAAAGCCATAGGAAATAATACTATTTTGTTGACTTAAATTACAGATAATACATAAAGTATATTTGCATACATATGTATAAAGTTTAAATGAAGATATGTTACTTAGTGTGATAGCGTTCCCTTTAAGATTCATAGACATCTAATGAAGACGAATCCAAAAGATTTCCAAAACAATGAAAGGTATTGCTGCTACCCTCGGTTGTCTCCTGGGAGTTAAAGGCCCTGTAGCTGAATATGTCATGCACTTAGGACAAAGGACTTGACCCATAAGCTCCCTCCCTAAGGACTGGTTTTCCCAGGACCCGGCAGTGCTGTGCAAGCAGCTGAAGGAGAAAAACAATCAATCCCCCTACCCAGCTGTGATGCTGAGAACTACGCCTACTTTGAGTGTTTGAAACTTTGTAGCACTCTTTTTTTTAATTAATTAATTTATTTATTAAAGATTTCTGTCTCCTCCCCGCCATCGCCTTCCATTTCCCTCCCCCTCCCCCAATCAACTCCCCCTCTCTCATCACCCTGAAGAGCAGTTAGGGTTCCCTGCCCAGTGGGGAGTCCAAGGACCTCCCACCTCCTTCCAGGTCTAGTAAGGTGAACATCCAAACAGCTTAGGCTCCCACAAAGCCAGTATGTGTAATAGGATCAAAACCCAGTGCCATTGTTCTTGACTTCTCAGCAGTCCTCATTGTCCGCTATGTTCAGCGAGTCCGGTTTTATCACAGGCATTTTCAGACCCAGGCCAGCTGGCCTTGGTGAGTTCCCGATAGAACATCCCATTGTCTCAGTGTGTGGGTGCACCCCTCGTGGTCCTGAGTTCTTTGCTCGTGCTCTCTCTCCTTCTGCTCCTGATTTGGACCTTGAGATTTCTGTCCGGTGCTCCAATGTGGGTCTCTGTCTCTGTCTCCTTTCATCGCCTAATGAAGGTTAACTATATGTTAACCAGGAGGATGCCTATATGTTTTTCTTTGGGTTCACCTTCTTATTTAGCTTCTCTGGGATCACGAACTATAGCCTCAATGTCCTTTATTTATGGCTAGAAACCAATTATGAGTGAGTACATCCCAATAGCCAGAACCTGTAAACAACCTAGATGCCCTTCAATGGAAGAATGGATGAAGAAAGTATGGAATATATACATATTAGAGTACTACTCAGCAGTAAAAAAACAATGACTTCTTGAATTTTGCATGCAAATGGACGGAAATAGAAAACACTATCCTGAGTGAGGTAAGCCAGACCCAAAACTTTGTAGCACTCTTGTCTGCATATCCATGGTGGGTTGAACTGTATGGGCTATATACAGGCACACACTTAGCAGATGCACACATATAACCCATGATGTTTTGATTTAACATGCCATAGTGAGAGTTCTGAGATCCTCGGTGACCCGGGGTTCAGGGACCCCATCTCATTCACTTAAGTAGCCACTGCTCAAGAGAACCCAGGTGATCCCCATTCTCCTGTGGACAGAGCTGCGGCTTAACTAGACCTTTCGTGTGGACAGGACTGTAGAGTAAGTCTTTATCACTGCAGAGCTGGGGTCTACCACAGACGTCTGTGACTCTTCTATCCTTCTGCCAAGTTGCTTAGCAACACTGTAAAATGTCCCCAACACCCTACCAGCCCAGTGGACCCCCAAATGATATTTGAAACAAATGCCTGTTTAGTGTTAACTTGGGTTTATCTTGTCGTTGGATATTGTTTTCAATGTGCAAGGGAGCCATTTGCATTTCTTTCTCTTTGTATGTGAACTCCATATTCATATCCTCGGCACAGTTTAGATGAGTTACTTAGATAAATTATGACTCTATTATTAAATGGTAGGGATTCGTTAGCCATGTGCAGAACAGGGAAATTCTTATTAGCTTATGATATGCTCCGTGTTCATTTCCCCGAAGCATCCACACGCACATTTAGCTGCTTTGGGCTTGTCGCTGGTTAGTCTAAAAGCTCCTACAACTTCACCTTTCTTTCTTGAAGAACAAAGGTATATCCTACCCTAGTTCTCAGAAACAAAAGCTGGGGTGCAGAATGTAGAGGTTACTTTAACAATGGTGGAGGTGGTGTGGGGGTGGGAGGCAGAGCCAACACTTGAGCCCCATCCTTTGATCACCATCCAAGCTTTAAGCATCTTTGCTGTTTTCCTTCCGGAAACACCAGCAAGTACCACAAGGGTAGGATAGCCATTATTTTCCTGCGTTGCTGCAACACCTAACACGTGGCTAGGCACACAGATGTTCACTGACTAATGTGTGGCTTCTCCTTTCCCTCTCCCTCTCTCTCCCTTTTCAATGTAGCTTTTATGGGTAACTCTTGCTAACTTCCTTTTAGCCTCTTATATTGATTTTCTTGAAAATCCACAAAGTCCCCAGATAAGAGAGAATACACAGGAAGACAAACATCAGACAAGAATAGCTAAAGGACATTTGCTTTTTGAATTGTATAGAGCGGCTTCATCTGGCCAGATAAATGTTTTCACTCTAATGGAAGGCAAAAATGCACCCACAGGCACTCAACCCAGTCTGCCAGCACCTCAAGTTCCCCTCCTGAAGGGCTGAGACCCAGCAGAGAGACAGTGTTCCTTCCAGCCACGGGGAGGTGTGCTGGGATGTCGCTCTGTGTGTGGTATGACCTCGGCTCTGAGGCACCCATCCCTGCTGGTGAATTCTGGAGAGAACAAACGTTTGAGCTCTGCCTCCCAGCCACCCTGAGAAAGCCGCTTACACACGAGCATTCCCACAGCCACAGACATTTCTTAAATATTCCATCCAGGTTTCCAGAAGCAGCTGCAGCCCCAGGCCTGTGAGATTAGCGAGTACTGGACTCCACAGACTTCTATGGTCACAGCCTGCCTCCCTCTCATCCTGCCCGTCATCAATTAAAAATGGAAGCTTAAAATCACTGGGATTTTGCTGAGTTTTGGCTCACCTAATAAGCTGATTTGCTTAGACCACATGCGAGGGATAAACAAGGCCTGCCCAGGAGCATCTTGGCTTGATGTTCCACAAAACATGGCTGCCTGTGTTCTGTACCCCCTCAGAAGACAGACTGATAGTTTGTGAGGAGCAATATGGAGCACAGCCCTGCACTGGCTTCACTTCCTCCTCCAGACCCTCAGGCAATGCCAGCCATGCTCCCTTGTCTCTCTGTCTCTCTGCTCCATGTCCTTGAACACCCTTCCCCCTTCCTGGTCACTACTGAGACCCTGGGCATCATGGACAGTCTGGTCTGTAGACCTCAGAGAAAGCTTTTCAACATAAACGTTGACCTCACACCAGAAGCAGAAACAGAAACAGAAGCAGAGTGTTCCATATCACCTCTACCCCTTGTGTGTGTGTGTGTGTGTGTGTGTGTGTGTGTGTGTGTGATGGGGGGGGGAGGGACGGAGAGGGAGGGAAAGGGAGAGAAGAGAGAGAGACTTGTTTTGGTTTCAGTTTTGATTTTTTTCTTTTAATGGTTTTAAATCAGCAATTAAGTAAAGCGGTTTTAAAGTTCTCTGTACCAAAGTACTGATCTTCAGTGAGTGGTGAGAGAGACAGAGGGAGATAAGACAACTGGAATGGGGATGGGAGCACCGAGAGAAAGAAAATGGGCCAGGAGGACAGAAGGAGGACAGAGGGAGAGGACAAAGTGGGAAGACAGAGTAGGGGGACACAGGGAAAGGACAGAGGGGTTGGACAGAGGGAGAAGACAGAGGAGGAGAGGGGGATGCAAGAGGAGGACAGAGGGGGAGAACAGAGGGTTACACACAGAGAGGCCAGAGGGGGAAGACAAAGGGGGAAAAGAGAGGGGTCTATATTTTGTTTACATCACTACCTTCTCAGCCCCACCCCAAGATCCTTAGTTCCCCAAGGGTAAAATGGTTAGAATAATCACTGTGATCCTCGGGCTCAACCTCCTTCAGCAAATCCTATGAGTGGGGGGGAGAGCAAGTGGAGGTGCTGGGAGGAGTAGAGGGAGGGGAAGCTGCGATCTGGATATATTGTATAAGAGAAGAATAAATAAAATTTTAATTAATTGATTGAGTTTTTAAAAACAATTTTTTCTCATTTTACATACCAATCCTAGTTCCTGCTCCCTCCCCTCCTCCTGCTCCCTTCACCCTCCTCCTACCCCACACCTATCCACTCTTCAGAGAGGGTGAGGCTTCCCATGGGGAGTCAACAAAATCTGTCACATCACTTTGAGGCAGGACCAAGGCCCTCCCCTTGTATCTAGGCTGAGCAAGGCATCCCTCCAAAGTCAGTTCAAGTGCCAGGGATAAATCCTGGTTCCACTGCCAATGGCCCCACAGATAACCCCAGCCACACAACTGTCAACCATATTCAGAGAACCTAGTTCAATCCTATGCAGGGTCCCCCACTGTCAGTCCAGAGTCAATGAGCTCCCACTAACTCAGGTCAGCTGGTCTGTGGGTATCCATCATGGTCTTGACCCCTTTGCTCATATTATCACTCTTTCCTCTCTGGACTGGACTCTGAGAGCTTAGCCCAGTGCTTATCTGTGAATCTCTGCATCTGCTTCCATCAGGTGCTGGATGAAGGTTGTATGATGACAAGTAAGGTCGTCATCAATCTGATTATAGGGGAAGGCCAGTACAGTCACCTTCTCTACTACTGCTTAGGGTCTTAGCTGGGGTCATCCTTGAGGGTTCCTAGGAATTCCCCTGGTTCCAGGTTTCATGATAGACCCATAATAGCTCCTGTAATCAAAATATCTCATTCCTTGCTCTCTCACTCTGTCCTTCCCCCATCTCCACAGACCCAGATAGACAAACACGGTGCGCGGTGCGTACTCGCCCATAAGTGGATACTAGATGTAAAGCAAGGGATGACCTATTGTCCATGACCCCAGAGAAGCTAGGTAACAGGGAGAACCCTAAGAGAGACATACATAGATCCCCCCTGGGAAGAGGAAATAGACAAGATCTCCTGAGACAATTTGGAATGGGGGGATGGAATGGGGGGGAGGGGAAAAGAGGAGGGAGGAGAAAAAATAAAAGAAAATTTAAAATTCACTGTGACCTGATGGAGTCATATGAGGTCTTTGGATTCCTGGAGGTATTGGCTACTAGTTCTTAGACTTCATTTTTTAAACACACAGCTGGAACCGCTGAATTAGTAAGCTAAATTTCTTGTTGCTTTCCATTTCCAATGGTGAGCTCCTTTTACTCACAGCCTGTTTGATACAACCCAACATGGCTTTTCTTTTTTCCTCAAGCCAATCAGTTCTCTCTAAGTCTCTGGACACTAGCTAGGTGTCATTCAACTCCTTGCAGCCTAGAGGCCAATTCCCAAGTTAGTGTCAACGCCGCTGGTTAGGGACTGACCCCACTTCAGATCTGTCCTGTGATTTCGTATCCCTTCTCCTTGAGATGCCACCAGCAGCTTCACGGGGACCTGTCCTTCTTGAGTAATCAGATATGGAAGCAGAAGGTGCCTACAACCACTCTGAAATGTCACCAGTTTGGTGGAGTGACTCACTGAGCTCAGCGAGGAGACAGTCTCTGTAACAAAGGTCAGCATGAAGGATAGAATGAAGAGGAGCCTGCAGTGAATCCCAGATGGGCCAAGAGCTCCTGCCCACACAACCCAACTGTGCCACCCACCTACCAAGTGGACAGTTCAGCATCCTGGACACGCTGACCCATGTCTGAGGTTTCCATAGAGATGTGATTAGGCAAGCTCAGCCACTGGATCATGGGCCACTGTGACTGAACCAATTTCCCGACTTTTCCCCTCCATGGAGGTTGGAGGATTAGACTGAAAGTTCCAGGCTTACCCCATCATAAACTGCCCAGGGAGCGTTCAGTAGGCACCTCATTTCCAAAGCCATGCAGTTGAAAGGAATTCATTACAACTAACAAAGGACATTTTTTATCCCAGAGAAATTCAAAGGTTGTTAGGAGGTTCCTCTGTGCTGGGACTGTGCACAAGCACCAAATAATTCTTCTTTGGCCACAATAATCATTCAGACATTTCTCAGAAGCTAACACTGGGTACCAGGCAGAGAAGAAATGGAGAACCTGGCAGCAGCCAACACAGGATAACCTGACACCAACCTGAGTCCTGGGAGAAACCACTGGAACGGCCATCTCCAGGGAGCTGCAGTCTGGGCAGGGGTAGTAGCAAAGAGTCAGGATGCTTGCAGCCCAGGCATCGTCCTCTCTCCTCCACCCTCTGGAGTGTACTAATCAGAACCAGAAAGGAAGCGAGGGGAACATTCTAGCATGCTGATTACAACTGTCAAATCACCGCCCAGGTCACCTCTGTCATTCTTAATGTCAGTGTAGCTTATTGGGTCCAGAATTTTCACAAGAGCATGCCACTTCAGGCTGAGGTAGGGACTGGAGTCAGCAAGGTCCTGGGCTGGCAAGGTTGCATCAATCCACCCCTGCTCACTGGCTACACCCTGGGACTCAAGCATTGCTCCCCTTCCCCCTGACAGCCACCTCAATCTCCAGTCATTTAAGACTTAGGGGTCTTGTACATTCTCTCTCCTCCCACTAGATGGCGAGCATTGAAACCAGGATTTCAAAATAAGATGCTAACAGTGGTAGGTCCCCTCTGTCTCTGAGCATTCATTATGATAATAAAATCCGTAAATCTCCAGCTCATTCCTGATTTCAAGCCCAGCTTGTGCCGTCTGCTAGCACAAAGGTATACCTGCTCAAATGCCTGCCCTTCCAGGGATTCGTAATGACTTTGTTGATCGTGCAAGCCTGGTGTCTGCAGCATGTTAGGAGCCAGGCTCTCTTGCATGCATGATCTCACTTGCACACACCGAGCCATACATGCCGAGACTTGTCCTAATGTCCTCCTTGCATCTACTGTATATAAAGCCAGTGCCCATGAGCCTCTGAGCCAGGGCAGTATTTTAAGATATTCAACAAGGGACAGACATAGCACCTGCTCAGGCTCCTTGGGACCTGATGCTTCTGCAGCTGGAAGGCCAAGGCTATGGGGCTCGCACCAGGGAACCCTAGACTGTTCTTGAAAACATAAATAACAACAACAAAAAAAACCCAACTACCTGGCCATTTGTGCACACCCCACATTACTCTCAAGGAAGAGAAGGGTATGTGAGGATACATACGAGGACTTGGGTGGGTTGAAGCTGGCGAGATGAGCTGAAAACCCACTTGCTGGGATTATTTTCATTTGCCGCCGGGTGTTAGAACTCAGTCTGGAAAGAGCTGGTTTCTTTTAATAGCAAAGGCTTTTCATCCAGCCTGGATGTAGTTCAGCGCCTGCCTCTCGTAGGCAGGTAATGACATACTGCAGAATTCATTGTTTTCTGATGTGAACTCCAAAATACACACATTTCTATTTCATGAAATCAACGTTAAAGCCAGAACTGCATTGGCTCGGGGAATAAGTGTCCGTCAGCGCACTGTTCTTGTTGGCACGGCTCCTCTGCTGTGGGGGAGTCACTGTGCTACAGTAATTAGTCAGATCAGGTGGATGTTATGACTCTTACATCCAAAACCCTGCTATGTGTGTTGCTTTGCACTTCATCACAGGGCCGGGAAGGAAATGAATTTTAGACAATTTTCAAAGACAAATCTAAGGTGCGGGTGATTTGCTAAAGCTACACATGCTTTCCCCAAGTGATCTTTAATCAGGTTCCGTCCCGTCTGTGCAGCCACCAAGGTGAGTCTGCTCCATCTCGCAGGACAGTCTGTCCTGGACCTGGCTGTACCAGACTCGGGCACTCGTGGTAGCATGACCTACTATCTCAGAATACAAGCTGCATAGTGGGTACGAATTCTGCAAGGAAGCTCGCGGAACAGACAGAGCAAAATCTCAGCAGCCTCATTTCATCTGTGCCCCGAGCTGACTTGAGAAAGCAATAAAGACTGAATGTCTAAGGACTTAAGAGAAATATGCTGTTATCATCATCAATTTATGAAACTCCCACAAGGAAGCAGACACGGTACAAAACACACAAATCGTACCAGTGGCTAGGAACAAAATGCTGAAACTGGATATTGCTTTTTCTCTCACCGTTTCTCTCCTCTCCCTCTTTAATTCCTTTTCCTTTTTTCTCTTTTGTTGGAGTTAAAGGATTTTTTTTCTGGCCATAAGGGCCGGGAAGAGCTCTGAATTCAATAGTTCATGAGAGGCTAAGGTGCAAACCAGTGCCAGAGACTGGGACACGGCTTGAGCTGCAGGAGAATGGCACAGAGAGAGTAGGGATTGGGGTGGGAGTGCACACGCTGGGATAAAGGGCGGAGGTTAAAGGGAATAAGAAAGGTTGTAGTCAACCTATGGCTGGCACATTCTTTGGCCTATCACCTTGTCACCAACCCGTCCTTTGGGAGCCCTTGGCCACAAGGACTCTCTCAGGATCTGCTTCACTGCTCTGGGTAGAGCCGAAGGCCTCACAGTCCTTGCAAAGATCCTACTTCTGTCCTTAAAGTGTGCCCGGAGTCAAACACACAAGAATGGACGGTGCCTGTTCTCAGAGGACTGAGCACAGGCTACGGGAACAAATGTATCTGCGCTGATCAGAGAGGACAGCTTCATGGACGGGGACATCTCATATGAGGCGGGAGAAGATAAAGCAGCCTTGCAGAACCCAAGGCAGAGAGAGTACACACAGGCAAAGCTGTTGATGGTGCTGACCATTTCTGCCCCATGCAGAGTGGAAGGGGGCTCTCAGACCTAGGCAAGGGGTGCTTGCTGTCAGTTAATTAGCCTGCCTTTGAATCTCGTTATCACAACCTGTTGGACCTTGGTTTGAAGGGGGGAGGGTTCAAGGACACTCATTCTAGAAGCAGGAAAGCATCTCGGGGAACTCAAGGTCAGAGTTAAAGTTAAATTAGAACAACCAGAAGCTGGGACTTGCCAGTGTCAGCAATTCAGGAGCCCTAGAACTGACTTCTCCTGATGTAGGATGCAGGTTTGCATTTCCCCTCCCCATCTCCCATCTCCCACCCCCACCCCCATCTGTGTGGATGTATGGTTTAGCGACTTTCTCCTCTGCTTTTCTTGTCTGTAATTTCAGAAACATGGTTGCCAAAACAACCCGACTACCCAGGAACCCAATTTCAGTGACAAATTCCTGGTGGGTGAATAGACCTTTCTAGCAGTGTCTACTCTGGAACATTCTACTACAGCCATGGGGCTGTAGAGTACTAGCATTAGCTTGGACCAGATTCATCAACCCATGTGGCAGGCAATGAGGATCATGATGTTTTTAACAGTGCTGTTTTCCTTACCTGCACATAAATGGCCAACACTTAGCAGGTTTCCGATAGTGGAGAGCAGGCAGTCCCTTGGAGGACCTCTCCACCCTGGGCTCCTGACATTATGGTGCCAGGGAAATATTTCCAGCTCTGAGGAGGCAAGGGCATGGTGTGATGCCATGTGGTCCCAAGCGCAAGGCAGGAGCTGTGCATGGAATTCATCACCGCATCTAATAACTTCTATGTCAGAAAGTGTCCGACCTGCTGTAGTCTAAACTCCCTTTAGAGAATATAAAATATTCTCCTCATGACCAGAGATCCATAGACAGCTTACTAAGTGTTCGTAAAATGTGTCCCCTTTAATCAAGCTCTGACAAAAAAAGACAGCTGTATAGCAACCGTTACTCTGGTGATTCTAACGGGAATAAAACCAAGTTTATATAAACAGGAGTTTGACACCTAGAATCCACGAAGATGAGCAAGGAGAAAACAACCCCCTACTAGCATGAGAGCTCAGGGACACTGAGCTGACTGCTTCTGAGCTTTCAACCCTGGGCACAGCAGCAGAAGACCACACACCCTCCCGGCCCTGGTCCCACTGAGCTAGACAGAGGACGTGGGCGGGGCTGAAAAGCCCCTCCCTCCTCTAGGCTGCAAATAGAACCCACAGTAGCACAACCACCCGTGGACCTGCTGGCCTTCCATTTGGGGGTCTGGTAGGAATTGGCCATCTGTGTGAGCCTACAGGATAGTGGTCCTATTATAATATTCTGCTCCTCTCACCAAGGTACTTTGTAGTTGTTGGTTAATTGGCATCTGACACAGGTTGCTTCCAGAACTGTAACTCTGAGAAATGGCACCCTAGTGATCATGAGTTTCCTGTGTTTGGCCCTGAGGAAACCTGTGCCCGAGGAACACTGCCCTCTGGAAAGGGTGGACAACATGAATACATGACATCTATCAGAACACCATCAGTACTAAATACAGGAAGGGAAAGAAGTAGACAAATACCTCTGCGAAATGGACACTAGGCTGGAACCTGCAACGGCAGCTCAAACAGAAGTGTCAGCCACAAATGTTAAAGACAGAGGTGGGAAAGAAAAGGCCCTGTGAGGTGCTGGAAGATACAAGGATAGCACATGTGGCCACTGCCACCCCTGAGGTGACCCACACAGGTCCAGTAGATGGAAATCTCAGCACCAACACCCCAGTTGCAAACTCAGGCTTCTGGCTGTGTTCCGCTATCTTCCCACACCTAGCAGGCTGCCTCCAGACCAGCTGGTGAACTCTGTGTGCCCTCTTGTGGCTGCTCCTGGAAGTGCGGTCCTCGGGAGCAGCTGGCCACCACATCCAAATGGACTGCGCGTAGTTAAGCTGTCAGTTCTAATGTATTTATTTGACTCTCTGCTGTTAAAATGATTTCTCTACAGAACTGCCGTTATTTACGACTATTGTCAGTACAAGGCAATGAGAACGCAGTAGAACAAAACAACAGAAGCGAAGAGAGAAGGTCTGCCTTGGGAGGCCGGGGGCCATCCTTCGGCCACTGCCGGGTTTATTTACCCGGTCTGCAGGGAGTAGCTCACGCACCATGCAGAGCCACAGTCTTCAGCCCCTGGCCTCATTGGCCATTGCACATGGCCACAGAGAACCCGCGTGGACCTCTAGGTGTCTGTCTCTCTTATTCAGCGCAGGTGAGTTTAAAACCAGGGCCAGGGACACGGATACCCAGTGGTGTGCCTTTCTTACTTTCTAGGCTCCTGGTTCTCACAAAAGTCTATCCTGGGATGTAAGATCACATCACCTAGAAATGTGTTTAAAATGTAAGTTCCTCCAGCCCTGGACCTAACACATGGAAATTTCTGGACAGAGGAACCCCAGGGCCCAGAGCTAGTGTAAGTCCTCCAAGAGAGTCTGAAACTGCCCCTCTAGAAATTCAGGCTCCAGAAGACACCATGAAGGTGGTCCCCACCTCAGCCTCTGCTCCTTTCTTCTTTGAAAGTCTCCAAGAAATGAACTGTGTCCCAACCAACCCCAGAGCCGGCTTGGGAAAACGTCCTTTCTAACCTCCATGATTCTGGACCTGATGTGACCTGAGCTTGGCAGCATGGCAGGAAGGGCCCTGCAGTGAGTGCCCACTGAGAAACAACGCAATGTCTGTCAAGTTAACAATGGTGGGCTTGGGGATCACCAAGGAAGAACCGGACGAATTCACACAGGGAGGCGCTTAGCAGTGACCGGCGCCAATGGACTCTGTCAGTGTGCCCTGTGACATCCTCTCCACACCCTCCTGCAGCATCTCAGCATCTCAGCATCAGTCAGAGCTGTGCGTAGATAGATCGCCAGCTGTCAGAAGTCTTGTGTTTATACAGAGCTTCTGCTGTTAATAACCTATGGTACAACAAACCAAGTAGCCTCTCAAGACCTCAGGTTTCTCATCTGGAAATCAATCGCTACTTCAAGTTTTCATATAAATTATCCTACCCGTGTCTTGGTAAGAACAGATAGGCCGAAATGACCCCAGACAGATGAAACAGGCAGGACTCGGAGAGACCACGTCACGAGCCAAAGGCCACACAGAGGGTTGGTGGTGGAGTGGAGACAGAATTCTGTTCGCTGGTGTCCAGTGCTGACAGATCTTTATGAGATAATTTATGCAAGAGCGAGAGGCAAAGGCGGGTTGTTACTGCTCTCATTGTAGAAGGGTAACCAGAAGAAATCCCACCATTCTGTCTTCTGATGATGAAATCAGAAAACTGAAATAACAAACCGTAAAGTCCTTCTGGAAAAAGAAAACAATAGTACCAAAAGGAGATTAAAATAAAAGCAGACCAATGTCCTGTTGTCAAAGACTGAAAGGAATTGAAAGAGAGAGAGAGAGAGAGAGAGAGAGAGAGAGAGAGAGAAACAGAACAGGACCAGCATCTTCTTCTTGGGAGACATGTTTGTGTTCATAAAAAGCACAGAGCTGACAGCAGGAACTGGTGATCTATTTATCCTGGAGACAGGCACAGCCTTGTCTGTTTAGCATTTATATAGTGCTTCTCTCCTCCGTGATGCCAAGGTGCCTTGTAGGAACCCAAGACAGAGCAGGACCTGGGACCTCTAGGATGGCATCTCTCCTGAGAAAGGAAGGGAGCTGGGGTTACTGCCCACCTGCCCTGCCAACACTCTCGCCTGCTCACTAGGAAGGACATGAGTAAGGATCCAGGGAAAGCTCTCAAATGTTCCACTAAGAAGCCTCCTTTACAGTCCCTGAGAGAGATGCATAGAAACCTGCAGCAGAGCCTGGGTGAACTGTCTTTGAAGGCTGCTTCTGCCCTGTGTCTTCTGTTTCCATCGGATCCTCCCTACCTTCCATCTCCCTTCGGCTCTTCAGTCTTTCTTCCAATGTCCAGGGACAGTCCCTGGGCTCACAGCATTGGCTGGTGTTTGTGATGGAGTTGGGGAACAGTAGGTAGATAGAGAAGGGGGATCTGGAAGTTCCGAACCTCAGCTGAAGGACTGTGTGACATTGGGCAAGTTTCAAGTTCTTCACAACCTCCTGTCCTCATCCTCTGCAGTCTGCAGGGCTCTGGAGGAGTTTGTGAGGCACCTGCAGTGTACTTCAGTGAGACGTTTTCACTGCTTTTCAGTTCAGGATGAAAAGAAAGGAGCGTTCAGAAATGCACCAGCCGCTTCTATGCCTTCCTGATTCAAACTTTGGTGGTAAATCTTTAAGGAGTGTGTATGAACGTGTTCATTTGTGTGCTTATCCATGTGTTCCCAGATGCGTGAGTGTGTTCACGTATGTGTCAGTCATCAGAGGTCAACCACAGATGTCATTTCTTGGGTGCCATCTCTCTTGTATTTTGAGACAGATTTTTCTCACTGACTTTGAACAGCTAGGCTGTCTGGCCAATGAGCGAGGGGAATTTCTTGTCTCCTTCCCAACCCTGGGACAACAAGCCCAGATACTCATGCTTGCAGTGAACACTTCACTAGCTGAGCTACCTCCAGGGCCTGCTTTCTTCCTTCTTCATATCTGTAGTCTCCACGGAAGGCTAGACCTTTATGTTCAAAATCATCCCTCATGGCCATTCAGCATGTAGTTCAGATAAAAATCCTGCCACTCTGCCCCAAAATACACTCCCCCTTCCTATTCCCTGACATTCTAAGTCACCTCTATCCCAAAGCACACATACGTGCCAGGTCTCAGGCAAGCCTATATTATTTGTTAGAAAAATATCAAGCAGAGCCAGGCAGAGGTGGTGCATGCCTTTAATCCCAGCACTCAGGAGGCAGAGGCAAGCAGATCTCTGTGAAGTTGAGGCTACCCTGGTCTACAAGAGCTAATTCCAGGACAGCTAGGACTGTTACACAGAGAAAGCCTGTCTTGAAAAACAAAAAGAAAGAAAGAAAGAAAGAAAGAAAGAAAGAAAGAAAACTCTAACTCAGAGCTCAGTACCTCACACTGTGCACAGGGCCGATGTGGTTCTGACCTCAGGCAGGATTTCCCCATCCTGACACCCACACGTTCGTTTTAAGCCCCCTTCTTCAACCATCTTTATTTGGTCCACACAGTCAATGACTCAAGAGGTGCTTTATGATGGAGTTAGGTGTCATTCTTGTAAGGAGCCTGCACTGGTTAATTTTAACTGTCAACCTGATAAAATCGAGACTATTACTGAGAAATAATATAGATCAGGTTGGCCAACCAAGTCTCTGGGAGGGGGACTTTCTTGATTATTAATCAATATTGGAAGACCTAAGTCATTGTGGGTGGCACCATTCCCTACTCAGAGCCCTGAACTATGTAAAAAATAAGAAAGGCACTGAGCATGGGCAGTCAAGGATGATGCATTTATTTTCTCTCCGCTCGTGACTGTGATGCTTCCAGTTCCTGCTTTTCCATCTCCCCAGTAATAAACCTTGACCTGGACTTGGAAGCCAAGCAGATCCTTTCTTCCCTAGATTGCTATTTATCAGAACAACAGAAATGAAATTTGAACAAAGCCCCTACCTGCAGTGGTAATGGCTCTCTTGTTCATCACCCACACTCCTCCACCCTGTATGGTTCTCTCATTGTGTCACATACATCTCAAATCATGTCACTTTTTCCGCCACCAGAGAGAGGTTCCAGCATCCAGGAACTCTGGCTTCCCTTTCAACCCTCCCTTTGAAAGTTGCTAACTGTATCTCACCACCATTATATGGTATAAGGAAGCCTCATTTAGGCCAATGCCTGGCATCTAGCATAGCACCAAGCACATGGCCAGTGCTCAAAAGTCCTGTCTGGCTGATGACCCCCTTCCTTGGATAACGCCCTGGCTAGATCCTAGGGAATTTTCCAAGTACCTCACTGGAGTCATGGTATATAGGAAAAGAAGAGAGCAGAGGGCTAAGTTAGAAAGAGCTTTCCTATTTACTATGGCCTAATCTGATAACCCTACATGGATCTACAGAGAGGCCTGGGAAGGAGGACAAAGGAGGAGCAGGCTGGAGAGCTCAGGCTGCCGCCAGCAGACAAGCAGGGGTCTGCTGCTGCCTGCAACTCCTGCTTTCTAGCACTTGTCCTGCAGACCTGCATGAGAGAAAATGAGCATTTAGCAGTCAGCAGTCAGAGTGAACTCTGAACAGCAGCCAGCAGTCAGTCAGGGTGAGCTCTGTGCCACTTGCCTGATGATCCCATATGGCTAGCTGTGTGGTTATGAGAGGAACAAACTCTACCTGGAACTCTACTGATAGGCAGAGGAAACACTGGCCCATGGTAGAACATTCTAGATTAATGCAGAACTTCAACTCTGTTCATACCGTTGGTATTTGGATTTTTTTCCCCTCTCACAATTCCAGAGAGATGAGGTGAATCTGAAGGACCCATTCTAAATCCAAGAGAAAAGACACGATATGCATTGCCTGGATACCTATTTCCCTTGTCATCTCCAAATGACCAGAGATTTTGATAGTTTCCTATTCTATTTCTCCACCTGTCCATCAGCATCCTTCCAACACACACACACACACACACACACACACACACACACACGTTTCCTCTGGGAAACCTTTCCTCTAGCAGAAAAAGTGCTTCCTGAGAAAAGAGAATGGTCTCAATGCTTGGATTTCAGGAATCTTTGGAGGCATGAAGTCATTATGAGAACCCTAAACCTTAGGCCCCTACCTTCTTCCCTGATGAGTAGCAGGTTTATGTCTGGTCCATTTGTTACTGTTGTTATTTTCTTAATTTTAAAGAGTTGTTTTATTATTTTATGTGTATAAGGGTTTTGCCTGTGTGTATGTCTGTGTGCCTCATCTGTGTTTGCCTGATGTCCAAAGATGTCAAAATCTGTACTGGATCTCCTGGGACCAGAGTGACAGATGGTTGGGGGCCACCATGTGGGTGCAGGGATTTGACCCTGATCCTTCCCAAGAGCAGCAAGTGTTCTTAATCACTAAGCCAATTCTGCAGCCCACGGTCTGGTTCTTGACATCTCGCAAGCATCAGATTTGGAACCTGTTGAATGTTTTCCACAGATCCCTGCCCCCAGCAAAGCTGGGTGACTGGTACAGAATGCTCAACCTGTAGGACAATCCTGAGAAGGGAACACATGCATGGTTAGGCTGCCTGCGACAGTTTCTCTGACCCTGCAAGCAGTCTTAAGTTTGGGGAATGTGCTCAAACCTAATTCTCAGAATCCCAGTAGATGGGTATCATTATCTCTAACTCATAAACGAAGAAAATGAGGCTCAGAGGGGTTAAGTCATTTGACCAGGGTCACCTTAAGCCATGAGTCGCAATGCTAGAACTGTTACCTGTTTGTCGCCTAGGACTCTTGATGTCTCTGTTAGAGACTATAGCCGTGGGAGTCCTCAGATAAAGTTCTGCCAGACAGTGACATTTCACACAGAGGACTCTGTTCTACACAGAATGCACTACTGTGCCCATACGGGGCCATTCCTCCAAGAGTGTGTCACTGTACCTATTGGGTGTCATTCCATCCAAACTGCACCACTATCTCCAGGCAACGCCATTCCGCCTAGGGTGTATGAATGCAAAACTAAGATTCGTGATGCTGCCCAGCAGTGTAACCAGCAGCTTCATTCCTCTCCCAGATTCCTGTCCTCCAAGAAAGAGGATGGAGTCACTTCCTGCGAGGGTATAGTGGCTCCTGTGGCTTTTCTTCTTTTTAAGCTGATGTATATTTTTAGAAACATTCTGACTCATAAGCACATAAAAGACTGGGTCAGACAGAACCTGGGGCGGTGGGTAAAGACGAGGCTCTCTGCACTCCAAAGAAAGCTGAGGAGCAGCTTCAAACGATGGTTTGATTTTTTTTTTCTCCCTGATTCTGATCTTTAAAATGTCTGGAACCCCAGACAGCCGCTGGCAGCGTTGGCCACCAGGACCTCACAGCGCTGGAAAGCCTTCTGGTTAACAGGGCTCTTGGATAATGAAAAGCAAAGCGAGTGAAATCGCCAGCAGAGCTGGGGTTGGCAGGGACGCTGCTGACTGTGGCCAGACTACAGAAGTATAAACAGGAATGCAGCAGGGACAGCAGGCAGCACCAAAGAGCCCTGTGCCGTGTGAGAAGCCTGTTCTTCAGGCAGGTTCTTCTTCCTGGACAGAGGGAGCTCACTACGCAGCCACACTCTGATGGTGACAAGAACTGATGAGTTCCTAGGGGAGTCCCACTCCCTTGAGGGCATCTGCTTGCTTTTTGTTTCATGCTTGCCCTTTGCCTGGATTTTTGACTGGGCACCATAGAAATAGATATTGTGATTTTTCTGGCCAAGGCTTTGTTTATAGGACCTGATATGAGGGACAATGGAAAATGGGCTGTTGATAAGGTGTGGGGCTGTCAGGCACTTGTCTCTAGCGGAACACAGAGCCCAAGTCTCAGACACAGATTCACCACCCTTGCCACAGGCGTCACACTGGTACGAGGCTAGCACACCAGTCTCTCTTTTCATATACACGTGTGTACATACATACACTATATACATGTTTACACACACAATCCACATGTGTGCATACACACAGGTCCATCAGACCCAAAATTTAGTTCCTAATCTCCAGTCATCCACTCAGATTGCTAAACAGTGCAACATGAAAAAAAAAAAAAAGACTAGAAATTCTCACTTAAGTACTGTGAATGAATATTATATGAATAGAACAATGGAAAATATTTTTCTATTAATTCTGTGTTTGTTCTAATGTTTTTTACAATAAGAATACATTACTCATTCCTAGGAAATCCTTGTGGGTGTTTGTTAGCTTGGGGCATGGGGTTCAGTGTAGAAAATGGAACCCAGGTTTTTGCACATATTAAGTAAGAATTCAGTCTTTCAGCTTCAGCCCTGGCCAGTTTCTTTTTTCTTTCTTTTCTTTTTTTCTTTTTTTTAAAGCATATACAATATAATAAAGGTTTCCTGTTAAGTCCTTGCAACTGTCTAGGATCCGAGAAGGAACAGAAGGAAAGACTCCGTGAAAGGTGCTGAACATCTCTTACTCCTGAGGGAATGGAGACATTCCGACAGCTTAGTGTGGAGAAGACACACAGAACAAGCTCCCAACTGGAAACCAGTATTCTAAAGACTGGCTATGCAGCCCACGGGTATTATAGGGAAGAGGCTCTGAGTCCAACCTGCGGCAACAATAAATAGGTAAATAGTTTGGAGTAAATCCCTGGGTTTCAGCTTATCTGTAAGATAGAAGCTGTAGTGATGATGGAGAGATTGTTTAAATAGTCAGTGGTTCTCTTTAACAACAGTTTCTTCCACCTCCTGTAGCTGCTGTTTCCACATTTCTTTAACACCTTCCCTTGCCCCCAACCCTGTTGTTTGTCTGATGGCAGCTCCCCCAGAGCAATGGGCATCAGGAGAGAACTGGGGGCCTTCTTGTAGGGATGCCACAGGGACAAAGGAGGCCTTTTCCAGGCTGTGCCTGCCCTCTCTAACCATGTATCCATATCATGCCAATATCTGAATGTATTCCTTCCCTGCCCACCATTCAAGAATTCATATAAAATGATATTTCATTAGAGTTTTACAGTCTCTTTCCAGATCTGTGACCCTATGATGGCAAGATAACATCAGGGCTCTGAACCCTACTCTGCCTGAGGGATGTTAAGTCTCTTGGACTCCTCGCCTCTGACTGAAGATGGAGTTCATGCACAGCTTTTCTGGGGATTTTACTGTAAAGTCTTGGCGAGGCAGGTGTCAAACATCTCCTTTTCCTACAACATAGTTCGCTCTCATTCCACTTCCCTCCCGACATACATCTGGGCCTGCTACTGATGGTACTGATGGTCCTGACGTAAGGAGAGATTGACAAGCAAGGCACAGTCTCCCAGACAAAGTTTTATTCTTCCCAAGTCTGAGTTCATAGATCAATGTAAACAACCAGAGTTGCTATTCCACTACTGTAACCCGAGGGAATGTCAGCCTCTGGGTTCCAGGACCAGTACTGCTTTTCTCCTCTGTCTTCTCTAACTTCCACAAGCTCATATGCAGTGTAGACGCACACACACAGGTACAGTCCTCTGTCGCCTCCTCTCTTCCCCAGCACGAGGTTGACTAAATATCTAAGGACTGCCCTGACCTTTCACCACCACTAAATGTCTTCAGATGTTGCTACTTTGATTCTAATCCATGCCTTCTCTTCCTATTATCTCAGCTGCCAACCCCAGGAGACACATTAAATACATAATGCATTTTGACTTGCGTCTGGGCTATGCTGTCTGGTGTGGGGAGGTTACAACAGAAGCATATGCCTGCTTCTTAAAATTCAATTATTCAAATTCAATTTCTTCTCTCACTCCCAGTCCGCACCAGCATGTAGCCGGAGACTTTTCATCAGATCACTCAACCTGCCAGCCATGGAGCCAGAAGTTACTGGCTTCTGTTCAGCTCAGCCCTGTGGTGGTCTGTCGCTGTCTTTGTTGTTACACACGGTTCCGGGCGCTCAGAGCCCAAGGAAGCAGAAGACGGATGCACGTCACCGGACAGCAATGGTGTGTGACAAGAACAAAAGATATAGCCAGGTAAGAAAGCAGAGGAGAGAGCGATTCGCTATCTGCTGTGGGAATGAGGCGCCATCTCTCTGCCACGCAGGTGGCAAAGCACTCGACGCTTGGCAGAAACAGCGCTCACAGCCAGGCAAAGCCGAGTAAGGTCGCGGAGCACCATACCGAGCTCAGTCGGATTGCCTGGCTTAGTGAAAATGGAAGAGCCCACTGGCGGCTTCCGCAGCCCCTCCTGGACTGCAGCTGCTGACCCCTTGGCCTCTGAACGTTGGCCTCATGCCTCTGTGCGGCCCCAAAGCTCTCATCCTACTATCCAAAGGAGCACGTGGTGTTTCCGTTGTTGTTTAGGGCTTTAGTTTTGTTGTGGACTCAGCGCTAATGCTCTTCACTAATGTTTGCCTTCTATCTGTGTCCCCATGAAGAAAGCCAAGTACTTTGCCCATCACAGGCACTGGAGAGACTCTCTTATATTGAAACATCAACAGCAAATGCAAATCTGGACTTACAGTGGACACAAAGCAAGCTTTGGCCAAATTATGCAGAGGCCTTTATCAACTGCTAGCTCAGAGAAAGCCACATGAACCATTAGGATCCATCGGGGGCCATGAGTCTTGTCCGCCTTCTCTATGTGTAAGCAAGGCACGTGATCTACACATATACCTAGGGTGATATGGGGCTCCCCCTTCCCTCACCCACCAATATCTATCCTCTTCATTGTACTTCTCAATGGTCTGTGTCTCATCTCCCACACCAGGGCCTTCCAGTTCTCACCAGGAACACCACAGTCTTTCCCAAACCAGGGCCTTCCAGTTCTCACCAGGAGCACCACAGTCTTTCCCAGTTGCTAGAAGCATTCTGTGCCTTCTACAGTCCATTCGAAAGGATGATTTCTCTCAGAATCCACTCCTTTCCACCCCAACCCCGCTGATCACTGTAGGGGCAAGATGTTCTCCTGCCCAGCAAGCAGCACTGTTTTCTGTGGTTTGGGTTACACAAACCCTTTCAAAGTCCTCTTGCAACCACTCAGCTTCACTTCTGGAATCCCCAGTCAGTAACCTACAATACAAAGCAACCACACCAGTCTCCCAATCAAGTTGTATTGGTAGAAGCAATGACCAGGCTACATCCAGCCCGATGGTTCTTCTACCTCACACTCCTCCACCCTCCATCTGTGCTTTGTCACACCTCGGCTCTGGTTTCAAGACCCTGCTTTGACCCTCATGCCTCAGGCCACAGCATGCTGACACTCCCCACTTGTGACACCCTGGTCAGTTTCTCTGCCCATTCCCTCAAATCATACCTAGATAGGAATTCTTTGAAGGAACCTCTCTTGACACTGCAGGTAAGTCCAGCCCTCAGCTCTAACGTGCCCTGTAGACTCTCCTTCCTTCCCCTTCATGAGACTCATTGCCATTTGTAAATGCACAGGATTTTATGGGATTAGTTGACACTTGACTAAAAGTCCCATAAAGTGGAATCTTATTTTGCTTGCCATCTTGTCTCAGTGCCTTCCTGATACACTGTCTGGTGTACAGAATGTGCTGTCGGTAAATAAATAAGGCACTGAAATTGGCAGAGACAGAATGAGAGGTGTGAGCAAGAACTGGAAGGATGGATGATATATTAAGAGAAAAATTACAAGTTGATACAAGCTCTCCTGGAGCCCTCTGTGGCTATCTCCACACCTTTCAAAAATCCATTGACTCAGAGATCCTGTCTGCATGTTCCTTTAGGGAATAATCACGTATGCACATAGAAATTTAATTCTGCAAGATTTTCATCGTATCATAATAAACAATTAATTGTCAATACATTGTAAACTAAATATCCCCAAAGCTACAGAAGATGTTAAATACACTCATCCATGGAAGCCATTTGCTGTGCAGATGTTAGCAATGGTCTTCAACGTCATGCTTATAGCTCACAGAGGACTGCTCGGTAAAGCACGGACTACTCCGTAAGATCCTGTAGGAGTGAGCGTGTGGTATTATTAGTTCGTTCAAACCTATAAAATCACAACACCAAGTTGACTCAGTAAGCGAAGTGTTTGCTTTGCAAGCATGAGATCCCAGGATTCATATAAAAAAAAAAAACTCTGAACATGGTGGCATGCTTATAACCCCAGTAGAGGCAGATGGAGCTCTGAGGCTCCCTGGCTACCACCCTAGCCTATGTGGCAAGCTCTCAGCCAATGTCTCAGAAGACAAGGTGGATGGTACCTGAGAAATTATACTCAAGTGGTGTGGGAGAATTGTCTGTATTCTGTCAATCATGTTTTAAATAAACTCTGATTGGCCAGGCAGGAAGTATAGGCGGGAAAACCAGACAGGAAGTAGAAATGATGCAATGAGAACAGGAGAATTCTGGGAAGGAGGAAGTTGATTCCTGCCAGTCCTGCGCAGACCACCAGGGAAGCAGGATGTGACCTGCCAGCTGAAAAAGGTACCCAGCCTTATGGCAAAAATAGATCAGAATAATGTGTTGATATAAGCTACAAGTGCTAATAAGTAGACTGAGCTAGTGGGCCAATCAAGCTTTATAACTTATAGAGATCTCTGTGTCATTTTCTTTGGGACCTTATCAGCTGTGGGGTACCAGGCGAGACAGAAACCCCAACAAGCAGGCCCATCATATTACACTCAAGGCTGACCTTTGGCCTCTACACACATGTACTCATGAACACACAAACACACACACCATTTACCCTGTACACACAGAGACAAGAATGAATATAATGTATACTGGAATCTGAGTGGCAATGAGGTCTCAGTAAAACTTTGAAAGCATGGTGCTGTAGGGACACAGACAGCCCGAGATCTCTGTAACAGGCATACCTTCTGCTCTTGTTGAAAAGTCTTTTGAAAACCACAGATAAATAATACATTATATTGAAATGACTTGTACAAATGATCCTGAGGTATTATCCAGCCAAGACTGGATGCATGATTTGTGGGGTTTGATGGAGTCTGACGTGGAATCCACGAGCAAGATAGAAGAAACTACCCCATCTTCAGTGGTCACTCCTTTGATTTAATGTGACATCTTTTTAATTTGTCACTTAATGTTCTAAGTAAAAAAAAGTTTAATGTTTAAATCATTAGCCTGGATTGTAGCAGTCATCTTTCTACTATGCAGCGCTAGTTTTAAATACAAATAAAAGCATTTGACTCATTTGCAGAATCCCCAAATAACTTGGTTCCTGTTCTGGTGTTCTTATACACAAGTATTTCTTTCTTGCCAGAACTTGGGAAATGATACAAAAATAAACTCAACTGTTTTTACTTTGCCTGTTGATACCACAGCTATTACCAATTCCTTTTACTGCCTCACCTGCAAAAGGAAATACTGAAGAGAGAAGGCACAATTTCCTCTTCTCCTTAACCTGGTGGTGGCTGACAGGGGTCAAAGCATGAATTACAAAAGACATGGTGGGGTTTTCTGGTCTTCACATTCCATAATGCTTTCTTGTTCTCTTTCTACATTAGAAACAAGCCCTGACTTTCAGGGGAGAGTGGCCTCTTCTACCTCTTAGCATTTGGGTGTAGACATTCCTTGTTTTGTGCCCTGTTGTTATTTCTGTGGAAAACCTGCCTATGTGTAATGATGAACTGTACTATTCTCACTGGGAAATCATCTTCATGCAGACTCAGTAAGAAGGTCAGGTGGGGAATAGGTCTCCCCGCACATCATCGAGACAGGAGCCAAGTTCACTCTGCCACTTGGAAGTACTCTTTTTCCCTTGTCCCCACCAGGATGGAGACAAGAGTGCCAGAAGCTGTGTCTTTGTGGTCCCTTTAAGATGACTTCATCTATTGTTAAGACACTTAGAGCCCGAAACGTGTTGCCTTCTAGTGTTTGCCAGACATGTCATTTGATATAGAAAAGACACATGCTATTAAAATGGAAATGGGTTTCTAAATATGCTGAGCAGCTTTCCCTGACTGGAGTATTTTTCTTGCTTTTGCAACCTTCTTCTCCAGTCACAGTGAGAGCGTTGCATGGATTATATTCAAGTGTACATTACATCATTTCTTCCCCGTTCTTTTTGTTCCCCATTTCGATGGATGGGGTAGGATTGACAAACGCTCCCGGCCTAAAGGAAGTCAGGATGTGAGTTCTGGCCATCACTTCTCACTCTGTGCCATATTGTCCTCCTATCCATCTCCTGTATCCTAGGCATCGCTTGCAGCCTGAAAACAGTAGTGTTAACGCCTCCTGATGACTGAGCAATGCTCGTAGGGCTTCATAAATGAATGAAGTTGCTAATCCACTCCAGGCACATACATTTAAAATTTTTTCTCTCACTGACCCCAAGACTGATTTTTCTTAGAAACAACAACAACAAAGAATAACATATATATTGGTAAAGAATGCTAGAAACACTTAGTTAGAAATATTTCTATTATGACATTTAGCTTTCTACCAAATGAGATTCATTCCTTTGAGTTAAACAATTTCTGAAATCTCCTTTTAAATTTCTGAGATCCAAGGAGAAAAGGGCACACTCCTTTTTCCCCATCAAGAATATTTTAACTCATCAGTTATGTAGTGTTTCCCTTGGAAATGAGAGCCAGTGAGGGAGAAGTGTCCGGATGAGAGGGAAGTCCATGTTTTCTCCTTGATGAGGCTACACAGAGCATGTCCACACACACAACACGAGGGCATGTGGAGGGAAGACAATGTATGCGATCTGTGACTCAGAAAGAAAAGGGGGTTGTTCACATAGGGACCCATATGAAGGGAGAGAAGTCTTAGTGGAAAGAAAGAAATATAAATATACTTCATGCATTTGAAAATTTGTCTTGGCTGGCATTCCTTTCTACTATTTCCCTCTGGTAATGCCCCCACATTACAATATACCCAGACCCCCGGCCTCCTAGGCGGGTGCACCACACTTACTCCCGGTTGGCAAATGTTGGAGGGGTTGGGGAAAGGGTTGGTAATAGCACAACTAAAACAAGTAAACACAAAAAAATTGACCAAAGCACCATAGTGCAGCTTTGGTGAGGGACCTGGAGCAGAGTGCTCTGTCTTCCAGGTGAGGTTCTGAACCCCTTCCAAAATGAAGGAAAACAGGAAAACATGGAACAGGACCAAATGGAATAGAATAATGGGGCTGGCAGAGAGTGACTGAACGCTCACAAGGAAGATGTGTTATTCCTACAGCTGTCACAGTGACCCAGTATCCATGAGAAGAAGTATGGAAGAAGAATCAAACATTTAAGGAAAAGAAGATGAACACGCTGTCTATGAGATGTGATTCACAGAGCCTGACTCTTCATAGACACTGGTTCTGTGAAGGTTGAACAACGTGACTTTCTTTTAATTCATGTTTGTTTAATGCAGACATTGGACAGTTTGACCAAGGCCTCGTGAAAAAGAGACTTTGGATTCTAAAAACAAGTTTCCATCTTCTGCCCCATCCTCTCCAAGCCCAGCTCAGATTCCCAAGCTCTGAAAGATGGGGAAAATGAGAAGAATAAATCCGTGATGTAATTGTCTTCCTTGCTTAATCGTGAAAAGGCTACCTTGTTACCCTCATTTGTACATCCTTAGGGAAGTCTGAGAAATTTTTTTAAAATATTTATTTATTTATTATGCATACAATATTCTGTCTGTGTGCATGTCTGCAGGCCAGAAGAGGGCACCAGACCTCTTTACAGATGGTTGTGAGCCACCATGTGGTTGCTGGGAATTAAACTCAGGACCTTTGGAAGAACAGGCAATGCTCTTAACCACTGAGCCATCTTTCCAACTAGTCTGAGAAATTTTCAACTTGTTCCCAAGTCATTATCTGAGTAGATTAGAGCTAGGCACATTGCATGCCAATGGACTGACTTGATACACACACACACACACACACACACACACACACACACACCTCTAAAGCTCATGTCCATTCTTCCCAAAGCTGACTTTACCATCACATCCTCCATAGATGCCACATAATTCTGTATCCTAGAAGCAGGCAGGCACCCAGGGAACATGCCAGAAAAGCCATCTCTTAATCACACACTCCTTACTGTGTACTTGTCTTTCAAAGCTCCCGGGTATTTGTTTCCTTGGGATTTCTTTCCAGTCTGTCTTATAGTTCCTCTCTGTTCCCCTAACTCTCATTGATTCCTTGCCTAACCAAAGACTAAATCTCACCAACACTTCAAGTTAGTAGAGTTTGTCTTTGAGGTACTTGGTGTCTCCCTTGAGATGTTCAGTGCCCTCTTGCTGCCCCTCCCAATCACGATCTAGTTAAGAAAGGGCTCCTGCCTATTGACAATGTGTTTCTGTGACCATGTATATCCAGCTCTCAGCTCCATCAGAAGTCTTCCCTGTGTGCCCCACAAGGACATCTGGAGTGCCAGGGATGAGATATAAGATAGAAAACTGAGTGTCTCTATGATTCTGTCTCCCCACCCACCTGTAGTGTTTCCTAAAGTGAAGCAGGTAAACATGTCCTTCAGAATCACCCAGTGTGGTGCTGACGCATGTGGTCAACTGTTCTGCTTCTCCCGAAGGCAACTGGAAAGTATGTGTCAGGGCGAGCAGAGATCCACATAGGCAAGGCATTCTGGGGACTCTGAGCCTCAACTCGAGATTCTGAGCCTTGCTTGACCAACCCTTTGACTTCCTCTTAGGTCCCCAACCCCACTTCCACATGACCCAAGCTACTGCCTGACTCACCAAAGGATAAACAAGTATTCAGAAGAGAGAGTCTGCTCTGGACTCCCCAAACAGACCATACCCTTCCTGGCTTGAAATAACTCCAAAAGCAATTGGACCTGCCCCTCTGCTCAATATCAACTTAGTAAACAAATGACAAGGACCTGCTCAAGACAGAGTTGAAAGCTATATAAACCCAGAACATTTTTCAGTCTCCTTCGAACTATAGACAAGCATGTGCCCTGACTGAGTGGTCAGTTGAAAGTCTTTTTACCTGACCTGGATACATCAGACAACAATTCTAACTTTCCACACAGTGCTGGGACTCTGCAAGAGTCCCTGCCTCTGATAGACTTGATAAATCATTACTATTTATATAACTAAAACTCATGACCTGTGACCAAGTACCTTTCATTAAGATGAAGCATCCCACAGTGCCCTTCCTCTGTGTGTGAAGGGTGGATCAAGAGGGTGGGAAGTTGGCGTCAGAACACCATCAAGAAGGGATACAGAAGTAGCATGGGCTATGGAGGTAATCAGTCAGACATCAGAAGCCAAGAAGAGGAAGAACAGAGGGAAAATTCTAGAAATAAAGACACGGTGTGGGCAACTACAATGACCTTGTCTATATGGCTTGTGATGGATGACCTCTTCATCAGCACAAACATGCTTGCCTCTCACAGCAAGAAGGACCAATCTCCAATTTGAGGCTGACTTGCTGCTGACCTACCCTGAGGATGACCCAAATCATCCCATGACTGAGGTCATTCCAATGACTGAGGTTCTAAGGAGCACATCTCATCTCCAAATCGCACAACCTCCATAGAGTCAACCCTTCCACAAAACTGCCAAGAACAGAAAATAGGACAGAGCAGAATGATGCACAATTAATGAAAACCCAGAGAGAGAAATTGGGGTTCAACCCAAAGATCTGAAAAGCAAAACATCCAGCCACTGGTTCTTACCTTGACCTCAGTCTGAAATGGTGTCCTGCCTCCAAGAATCTCACAATGACACTGTCTGACAGCTGTCTCTTCCCATTTTATATTCCTTTTTAGGTCTGGGATTAAAGGCGTGCACCACTGGGATTAAAGGCATGCACTGCCCAGTTTCTGTGGCAAACCAGTGTGGCTACTTGGATTAAAGGTGTGTGTCACCACTGCCTGGTCTGTAAGACTGACCAGTGGGGCTGTTTTACTCTCTGATCTACAGGCAAGCTTTATTTATTAAAATACAAATGAAATATCACTACAGCAGAAAGCAAATGAAGCAGAGTTGGGGTGAGAAGAGACCATCTTGTGTGCTGATAAGCAGTTGTGGCAGAAGAAGTCTTGGGGTTTAAGGTCTTGTTTCTGTAGTATGTGTAGACTTTTCTACCCTCAAAAAGGTTTTATCCCTTGCCAACTCTGACCTCCCTGAGAAGTTTCCTTGGGCTTAATGCCATTCCCAGGGGCAGTAACAAACCATAGAAGACACACATGGGTTCATCCCCACTTGTGAAACCATTACAGATACATAACTCTTGGTACTAGTGTAAAGCAGTCACACTACTAACATCAATACATCAGGGTAGCAAACAGTTGTGAGGTATCCATTCACCAAGCCTATTGGACTGGCGCTCTCTGGGCTGCTTTCTCGGGGGAACCTAGACCGTAATGTAGAAGAGCAGCAAAAGCTACAGCAGCTCCACCTAGTGGAGCCTGCACATGCAGTCTGGGACCTTCAGCTCACCCACACCTTCTAAGGTAGTAAATAAATGGAGCATAGGAGCCCTGCACACTGCGCCCTGTACCATACCCCAGCTGCTACTTTGACTGATGAAGTGTTCAAAATCGGGAACGTTGAGATTTCACAAGTCACTACTCTGAGAATAATCAGACATACAGAAAAAGCTCCAACTAATGTTGTTTACAAAATAGATGCTACAAAAGCTGCCCACGAATGTTCACCAGTGGGCTGACACACACAATGCCAGTGGTGGAAACATTGTGGTTGCTCTAGAAACAAACGTGAAAGTGGCTGGCCCTCTCAGTCGTCTCAGAGTAAAGAGTCTGATAGCCTTTAAGATTATTCTCCTGAAAGATATGAATGAGTTCACCACACATATACTGGAAGCAATCAACTCATACATGGTACTCAGCAATTCCAACCACCAACCTCAGCAAGAAGGACATCTATCAGCGACCCAGGAGTGGGTGAACTCAGGAAGCTTTGGCAGGGGGAGGGGATAACTTCATGCCAGCAAATAGCCCCACTGTGGCCCCAAACCAAGGGCTGAATTAAGGCTTCTCAGAACCAGAAGGACTGAGCTAGAATGATCTTAGAAACCAGTTTCAGCACACACCTATAACCTCAAGCAAGCAAGCAAGCAGTGGATTTTCTGAGCAAGAAGGGACACCTTTATTCTACTGTGGATGTAATCACTTTAACTCCACAGGTGCAACCGGAGCTGTTTGGATAACTGCGATATTTCCAGCTGGACCTGTTGGCATCATCTGTGGTCTCCAGCTGTGCAGGCTTGAATGGTGACTTCTGAGAAGGAGGTTTCAAACAGAAGGTCTCCACTGACATCCTCCTGGAACTTACTACTCTTCTGTTTTGTGGCTTGAGGTTCAAAAGGAGGTAGTCAGTTGGCAAGGAGTAAACCAGGCTGCGATTTCATAACAGAAGCTCCATATAAGCTAGTTAGGACCCCAGGATGGATGGGATGGAAAGAGGGACACCACTGAGAATGAGCGGGGCTGCTTGATGCGTGGAACTGTTCCTGAAAGGCATCCTGGGGCCTGTGGGCTGAGAGCCAGGTTAGAAGCACCCACTTTTGCTTCCCATGCTGGGTCTGTAGCTTCACTTTCAAACCTGCACTTTCCTTCCCTTCCTGTCTTGCCTGTGGCTGAAAGTGGTTTTATGTGAACATGATTCTGAAGTGATAGCCTCACTACAGAAGAAATGTTGCTACCATTTTTATAAAATAAATGTGTCTATATGTTTAATAAAACAGTTCTACTGGGAGGCAATTGGAATCCCTTTACTTTCTCAAGGTGGGGGCGGGTAGCAAGGGCCTCCATGTGGTGTGGGCTATAAAGTCCAGCTCAGCATTACTCAGGATTGGTGGATACTTTGGTCACGTTCTTTATGCAAGAGGCAGTTTTAATATAGCCCATTGAGGCTTGAAAAGATTTCTAGTCATTTAGGTGTTTCTCAACTCAGGGTCCAGTGCTCTGTGGGAGCATCTTTTACCTAATCTCTTCTTCATAGATTAAAGAAAAAGTGGTCTGTTCACAAGAGCTGAGCCAGGAAGGCCATGCGTAACACAGATGCAGTGACCTGAAGAAATTGCTACAGACTGTGACATCCACCTATGCTTCCTCAAAGACCCCAAAGACTAATTTCTCCTCACACATATCAGCTGACCTCACTTCTGACCTCACGAGCACACAGAAGGCTCTGGACCCATCATCTGGGTGAGGCTGGTGTAGAAAGAGGAAGCATTCACCCTGGGTAGATAGATCTTCTTCTTTGTCCCAACACATTTACATAAACTCGACAGAACTGGGAAACAGAACTAGAGAGTTTGTGACAGACTATCCAAGTAACAGAATACAGTCTCTGACCCAATAGAAACCACTCGACAATGGTACTATCCTAAAAATACATTGTTATTCAGAGACAGACTTGCTTCCCCTTATTTCAGCTGGTTAGTAAAATAAGAACCATCTCAGCCCAATCCCTACCACACCATGATTCTAACATTCAGAAGACACATTTAAGGGGATCGCAAACAATGAAGCTGAACACCCAGACACCAGTCAGCACAACATGCAGCTGATGTCTGGACATTAAGAGAAAGCTGGATAAAAAGCCACACTTTCCCTCCTGCCTCTCAATCTCCCTAAAATTAAAGTACACTTCAAAACCAGCTGTAAATCATCGTACACATATGAAGTATAGTCATCGGCGAGATCTTTGCTCTTAAATATTGATGTAACACTTCTAGAATTATTGGAGGTAAGAAGCATTGTCCTGAATGTCAATCACAGTGCTCTGTACCCCCCACCCGTTTCCATCCTGAAAGGTACAGAAGCAGCTTAGGAAATAAAGAGTAACAATGAATGATATCACAGGATTGCTGTAAAATGAGAATTGCTAGGATGGGGTAGAAGAGAAGCAGATGGGAAAGAAACACACCCAGAGAGAAAGATTTCTGTTTAAATAAGTTCATAATATATGAAGTGTGGAATGGGAGCTGACAGCAGGAGTGGAGGATAGTTGTTCAAACGATATCCATATAAACACAGATGCAAAAGAAATCCGCTCTGGAGACGGGACGGCTGAGCCTGAGTAATGCGGCTATACCAATAACAGCCATGAAAAGAGAATATATGGAGTACATGATTGTTCCTGTGAGTTTGAAGATGCACACGCCCAGCGAAGCTGGGGGAGGGGAGTGGAGGAAGGAAAGTACGCCTTACCTATTCCTTAGTTGGCTGTTTCTGCTAGAGTTCATCATTCTTCCAGGTCTCGACAATCCGCAATGTTTCTCTGTACCTGGACATATGCTAAGCAGACCTGTCTCAGAATGAAGATGTGCTGCACATGGGTCAGTCTTGGGAGATATAAAATGAGGAGATGTGGTCTGGGTACAGCTTCAGCCCAGCCCTTAGCTCTTGCTGACACTGGTGTTAGTTGTTGAGAGCCACACAACGGGTAGGCAGACAGAAGGCACAAGCGCTCCTCACACACTAACTGGCCAGCCACACCCACTCCACTCCTACAGCCCCCTCCTCAGCACTCGCCTAACTGTTCCACCCTGAGGCTGGGCTGCATAATCATATTTATAAGACAGGTCAGAAGGAAGAGTAACTGCGCCCATTGACACATTTTAGTGTTCTACTACCTACCCATCTGAAAATCTTTGGATTGAATCCACAGAGTAACGAGGGGTGAACTAAGACAGGAACCTGGAGTCCTCTTGACACACATTGTCTATGCCATGCCGTTGTTGAGTCCTCTAAGCAGGCAATGAAATATGCTGACTGACCCCAATTCACCAACAGGGAAAGCAAGGCTCTCGGAACTTTAATGTGAGCCAGGTGTCACCACTCTTAAGGAGTACCTCCTACCTCTCCTGAAGCCCCTGCCAGCCGCCCCTACCCCCTGAAGAGATGGCCTCTCTTACTCATGTCATTATTTGTGGACTGTCTACAAAGTTCACCCTGACCTCCATCTCCCTTTCGGAGTTTCCTGAAGTGTTATCAATAATTCAACAGTTTGTATTTAGCAGTGCTCTCCTCACGGAGGGCTTACTTTTGCAAAGGGACGAGCATCTTCAGGAGGTAAAGCAGATCTGTATACTTTCTCCTCTGTGATTTAATCCCCAGAAGTCCCTGAGGGTGGGAAGAACAGAGAACACATCAAGAAGGAAAGACAAGAAGGTACACGCACAACTTTTACTTACGTCACCCCCACTTTGGGAATAAACCAGCCTTTAAAGGCCTGTTGGAGCTGCAGAGCATGGTGAAGACGGACAGAGGAGCCCTCCCTGGGGTGCCCATCTCTGTTCAGTATGCGGGGGCTGAAACAACAGGTAGGTCACTGGGATCTCTAGCAAGACTCATAGTTCATTTCACTCCTGCTCTTCTGGAATGAAGGGCCTCTCTTCCCTGTAAAAGCCCTGATGTGTGATCTGCTCTCTGAGGGGTGACAAGTCTTGCTGATATACTGTACAACCATCCTGGCCGTGTCATCTGACAATGGCACCCAGGCTTGGATGTCCTTGGATACAGGGGTTTCTTCTCCAAATCAAAACTATTTTCTTCTACCAGTTGCAACTGGTAGGTCAATGAACAATGGCGGGATTTTATGTTAAATCGCCTTTCCGCTGCCTTTCGGGAGCCATTAGGACACCCAGCTTTCAGCTCTAAGCATACAAACTTAAGTTTTAAGTGAAGCCAGAGGACTGGGATGAAAACAAATCAGGCAAACGTCTTCCCTCCACCAGACAGCCGACTGGTGGGGACAGTGGTCCATTCATCCACCCTCCCTTTGTGGATCTCACAGCTAAATCTCACCTCCCAGAACCTCAGGGCTTTGTGTGGCTCCTGCCTCTGTGGTGTATGTCTGGTCTGATCCTCTTTGTCCGAGTGTCACGTGACTGTGTGTTCCAGCCTTGGGTCTGATATGATAACGGTGTGGCTGAATAGCATTTGAGACGACATGTTGCTTACTGTTTCCTCCACTCCGTGTGACCACTCTTGTCCCATCTGTTGACAAGGACACCTCTCACCCCACAGCAAAAGAATAACAATGGAACTGTCAGGGATTTCTGGGCATATCAGGAAGTGTACAAAAGGGGACTTCCCTGTGTGGAACCATCTCTGCTCTGTGGCCTCCTTAAACAGGAGGGAGAGGAGGAAGAGTTGGAAGGAATCTGCAAGGTAGATGTTTGTGTCTTTCTTTGTGCCATGTCTCCACTGCTTTGAGTTTCTGAAACCTGTGCCTCCCTGGGACCACACACAAGTGCAGACCTCATCGTGCCCTGTACAACACTTCGCCTCTGGGTGTGTGAACAAGAAAGAAGGAGGCTGAACAGATGAGCTGGACACAGTGAAGATCCATGGTGGTCCTGGTCTTTCTAGGGTCATAGAAAGGCTGTCTGAGAAGGAAGAATAGCGGGGAAGGACTGATAGGAACAGACGCCTGAGGGTAGAAATGAGCTGGAGCAAAACCATAAACTTCAGAGGGTGGCACCAAGGGGAACCATAACTAAATAAGGCTGAGCACCTTGTGGTGAAACTCTGTGAAAGGACTCTATGCAGGACCAGACTTCCACTTCATCTCTCAAGATGGCAGCCTAGTACCAAGACGGGTCTCTCCAGAACCCAGTGGTGAGGATCCCACACCCTGCCCCTCCTAAGTCATTTACAATATAACTGAGCTCCAACCTCATTTGCCTTAGCAGACACTACATTGCCTGAGAGTGGCTAGATTAAGTTTCTGTATCAAGTACGATGAGGATTCAGATGTAGAAAATTAAATCACCATTTAGGAAAATGAACTAACTTATTTTTGCTCACTGGAGCCTATGTCGGTGAAAATTCATATCCAACAAATAGGTTCTGCTCCACAGAGACACTTATATTACATAGTGTTAAGCAATTGCATAAATAAGGACTTCCCACAAAACACTGCAGTTCCGCTCTGTGCCCTGGAGGAATCTGAGGGGCTTAGATAAACTCTTCACTCGGGCCAGAGCTGCTGCAGGAGATAGCAGTTCCAGCCTGAGAGAAGCTAGCCACAAGCACCATCCCACCGGGATTCTTTCCGCAATTAATTATGCAAATGGATTATTGATTATTAATTAGAGCATTTAGTGATGTTATTAAGAACTTGGAAGATAAATCTTTTTGACTTATATTTAACCGGGAGATTGCACAAGCCGTAAAGGTACGCGAGCAATAGCTGCATAATTGCATTTTAGGAATGGCAGAAACCTGTAAGGGATGCGGAGAGAGTTAATTGACATTTAACAAGATAACTACAGCAAATTAATTAGGAATTATCTGCTAAAATATGAATTAACTTCTAATAATATTTTAACCAGCTAATCTAGGATGCCAGCATCTTCTCATTGTGGCCGAACTACCTAAATAAAATACTCTGCCAAGACGGTAGCTTAATCTGTCTTCCAAATAATCAATCAAGTTTTATTAAGATTTATTGTGTAACTAGGATGTATCAGAGGGTGAAAAGAAATATGACCTACAGGTTCTTCCACCATGGGATTCATGGTACCACGCGTGGAGAGAGCGAGCCCGAGGAACTGGGGTGAGAAAGTGTGTTAATCTCATTTAATAACGTCACTCGTGGTCTTATGGCAAGACCCAGTGGTGGAGCACTTTCCTAGCAAGTGTGAGGCCCTGGGTTCTACCTCCAGCACTGTAAAAAGCAAACAAGCAAAAAAGCAAGAGGGAAGCCCCGACTAGACTCGCTCTAGCTCTGGAGTCTCGCTTTGCTCTTCTGTAAAATGGAGCAACATTTTCCCCACTCAGAGTTCCTGGCACTGAGGTTGCCCTTGTGTGGGCTGCCTAGGGCTTACTCTACACCTCTCAGCAAGGCAACAACAACTGGGTGATCCTGAGAAGACAGATCGGTGGGTACCATCTGCACAATGGAGTTACTTCCCATGTGTTCAGTGAAGCTATGTGGCTAAACCTTAGCACGGAACAAGGGATCATGGGAGAGGCAAAGGCCAAGCCAGCATGTAGCATGAGCTACACCATGACTCATTAGTCTGTATGCCCCACATGGAATCAAGAACCTGAATGTCACAGTTGTAAGCACAGCAATCCAAAATTTGAATCTGAGGAGTTTTCTGTCTTGCATCACACAACCTCACTCGGGCATTCTGAGGATACCACATGCAATCCACTCTGTGCGAGCCACCACACAACTTCCCTAGGGCATTCTGAGGACATCACACCACACAGCCTCACTCGGGCATTCTGAGAACACCACATGCACTCTTCCTCATCCTGTGTGAGCCACCACAGCTCCAGCCAATGCTGTGCAAAGCTCATTAGCTCAAACTCGAGACTCCTGTAGGTATGAATTGCAGGGATTTTACAGAACACGCAAAGGTTTCTCTCTTATGGAAGCAGAATGGTTCAATTATAGACATCAAAGACTTTAATATTTTTCTGCCATCATTCTTCAGCACACAAGTGTCAAATTAGTTTGTCTTTGGATTGTACTGTGTTGGACTATTTGATTTGAAACTGTGCTATTTGAATTGCTGACTCGAGTTTTATAAATTAAAAAAATCAGTAATTAAACTTTATCTTTGGATTAAAATAGAATTTTCAACTATTCCTGAAACAGCGCTAAACACACTTCTGGCAGATTTTACTATGTATTTATGAAAATCAAAGTTCTTGACATTGAATATTATAAAATCACAGCATCAGTCATCTCTGAAAACATTGAGGATGCAAAATGCCTACTGTGTCAGATATTTGGAAAAGATTTAATCCTTTATGTAAAAACAAAAAGCATATCCATCTCATTAGTATGTAGATTTAATCTTTGATAAATGGTAAAATTATGTGTATACCAAAGAATTATTTTAATAAAAATTTCATTAATTTTTAAAAATCAGTCAATGTTTGATTTGTAAGCCTGCTTCATACATCTGGAGTAGCATAGAAATTTCTTGGGTGAAAGAAGATACAAGTGAAAAAGCTTTAAAGCTTTGGTCTAGACTGGTCTAGATTGGTCTAGACTGGCTTCCACATGTTAGCCAGAACACTTCCTCCAGGGGCCCAATGGAGAGAAGGCCAGTGATATTTTTCATTGTTGTCTTTCTGTTGTTGGTGGTTTGTTTTTGAGTTTTTTGCTTTTGGAGGGATTGGATTTTTTTGTTTGTTGGTTTTGTTGTTGTTGTTGTTGGTGGTGGTGGTGGGTTTTTTTTTTTGTTTTGTTTTGTTTTTTGTTTGTTTCTTGAGACAGGGTTTCTCTGTGTATCTCTGGTTGTCCTGGAACTCACTCTGTAGCCAGGCTGGCCTCGAACTCACAGAGATCCATCTGCCTCTGCCTCCCTGAGTGCTGGGATTAACGGCGTGCACAACCGTCACCCAGCTGTGGCCAGTGACTTTTATAAAGCACAGTGTATGATTTGAATGAGAATGTCCCCCATAGGTTTGTGTGTTTGACCACTTCATCCCCAGTAGGTAGTGATGTTTTGGGAGGTGTATGTGGCCTTGTTAAGGAAGCACATCACTGGAATTTAAAACTGGGCTTTGGGAATTTAAAGACTTGTACTGCTTTCCAGTGTTTGCAATTCAAGATGTGAGCTCTCAGCATTCAGTCCCAGCTCCCATGCCTGCCACTTGCTGCCATGCTTCCCCATCATGACAGACTCTTCTCCCTCAGGAATTATAAGCCAAGTCAACTTTTCCTGGTATTTTATCACAGCAACAGAATAGTAAGACATGCTCACACAACAGAAATATGACATATTTGGGGCTTGTGGGCAGACACATATACAGGGACACACAGACACACAGAGAACACAAGCACACATACATACACACATGCACACACAGAAAGAGATGGCATGTATACATACAGGCATTTTAAAAATCTGGATATATATGTACACCCCTTAAGCACTTTACCAGGCTATTTGGGCCAGGCCCAGATCAGGTCAGACTTCCCTGAGCACCTCAGCCTTGTTTATAAAGTTCACTCTGTCATACCGCCTAATTCTAACTGCAGGAAGCAAATGTGACGAGATAGTTCAGGGAAAAGCATTGGCTGGAGGAAGGACAGCATGGAAGGAGACAGGTACCAGACACACTCACTGCATCCTGCTGAATGCAGGAGCAAAGGATGGGAGTAAAGCTAAAAAGCAGGACAAAGGGGTCACATGACTGCAGACATGCAGGCAGGCAGGCAGGCAGGGGCATAACTCAGAATGCAGGAAGTGGGGTTGTATCTGGGGAGCCCAGGACAGTGACAAGTGTGTGCATTGTGGGGTCAATAGCCATCAGCAAAAGTCCTCAGAGGATTTTAAAAGAGCTATTTGATTATATGTGTGTGTGTATACATATATATGTATATGTATATATATATGTGTGTGTACACACATATATATGATAGATATGATATATTCACATATCTACATATATATTGTGTGTATGCATATATGTGTATGTTTGTGTATACATTGTGTATATACACACATATATATAATAGATATGATATATTCACACACACACACACATATATATATATTGTGCGTGTGTGTGTATGTGAAATGGAGACCCTGAAAGGTGGCGGCTAAGGGCAAGTCATGTGTTATTCCATGCCTGCCCTGGGGACACTAGTGAAGAAAGGTGAACCTTTCACACTTGGAAGTGATGGGGAAGGGTGAGTTCAATGGGGCTTCAGCTTGTGTAGTCAGGACCTGGAAGCCACAGGAGCCACACCTCAGACAGAAGCACAGATGTAGGCCGCAAGCAACTTCAAGGACTAAAATCAAGAGAATTCAACTTTAAAATGCAGAGTTCTGTGATTACTGCCAGGAAAATATGCTGGCGAGGGTATGGACAAAAGGAACCTTTGTACACTGCTGGAGAAGAATGCAAATTAGGGCAGCCACTGCTGAAAATAGGATTTCAGGTTCTCAAACCATCTTACGCTTGGGTGTAAAAATGGAGGAAATAAGTCCGCATGCCAAGGCCACAGCTTCAGGCTGCATCTCTGTCTGTAACAAAGTTACAACAGCCAGGCTGTGGAATTGACATCGATGTCTGTCATCAGATGACTGAGTAGAGAAAATGCAGTATATAAACATAGTGGAGTATTATTTAGCCATAAAGAATAAATTCTTGTCATCTGCAGGAAAGTGAATGGAACAGAGATAATTATGTTAAACAAAGTAAACCAACACTAGAAGACAAAAATCATGCTTTCTTTATACAAAAGAGAAAATAAACCGAAAGAAGAAGAATTATTAAGGAGGAGAGAGGGGATTCAGGGAAGGAATGTGAGACAGAGAAGGGAAAGAAGGTAGGTAGTATGTGTACCTGTATGGGCATATGGGCATTTCAGAGTGAACCGCATTAATTAGTGTGTGTTAATATCGAGAACAAAATGGAAATAAAATGTGGTTTCTGGAACTATCTTGATATTAAATTGTATGCATGAATAAGATTCTGATGCTTTCTCATGGGTGTCGGTCAAAGACATGAGACAACAGAGGTCCCACAAACTCTCCAGGGATGAGAGAAATGAGAAGGATCAGAACTCGGGCAGGGAGGACACTGGCTGCTGCAACATTCCACCCTGATGTTCAAGTTTCTAACACCAAATTGTATCAGAGCTGGTGCTTTCCCCAGAATATCTATGCCCATCAGACAGACCTCTTTCCTTAAGGAAGACTCTTTAAGAGACGTTACAAAAGCCAACCAGTGAGTCAAGACACCAAAGCCTATCTGTCACCTCCTACAAAACCTTTTCCTGGCACATCTGTTCTCTACCTCTCTGCACTTGTGTTTGAGGGGACAAAGAACGGTAATCCTAGAAACGACCACTGTCCTGCTGGCTGGGCCCCCCTAGGAAAGCCTCTCCTTTTCGCCTATGGTTTTCTGGTCAGACACCAGAGGCCTTGTGTTGGAGGCTACCCAGGAATTTTAGTAACGCTGTCATCTGTTCACCCAGCTCAGCAGTTACAATCTGCGGGATTTGCTGCAAACCCAAGCCTCCCAGCACATTCTCACTCCTTTATCCATTCTGATCCCACAAATCCCTTCCAAAAAGGAAAGAGATGGTAGGTAGGTAGGAAGACCGACAGACAGACAGACGACAGACAGACAGATAGCTATTATACATATAGAAGGAGCCATTTCTCTTTTCTCATCTAGAGTTTTCCATTTATGAAAAGGACAGAATAAGCTATTTTACTAACATTGCTGATAACCAATTGGTAGGAAACAATGACTGCCCAACAAAGACAACAGGCATTTAACTGATTGCTAACCACTGTGCTGAGAACGGCGTCTGCATCATATGCAGCTCATAATCATCTTCACTGTGATTATTAATAATTATTCCCGTTATATATACGGGAACACTGAGACTTACAAAGAAGACAGACAGTAAAGAAGGAGCAGAGCCAACACAAAAGCCCACTGGTCTGATGTCAGCATCCCAGTTCAGTCACAGAACCAGGCTTGAGAATGCAGAGATGAGAGTGTCATTGTCACCAACCTCTGAACTAGTCAGGGCTCTTCCAGAGAAAAGAACCATGAGTCTCTCTTTTCCTCCCTCCCTTTCTCCCTCCTCCTCCTCCTCCTCCTCCTCCTCCTCCTCCTTCTTCTCTCTCTGTTTGTGTGTGTGGGAGAGTTGTATGTGTGTGCATGCATGTGTACACATGCGTGTGTGTGAATATGTACGCATCTGTATGCAATCAACAGGATGGTAAGACATCATACAAACATAAACAGATCCACTGTAAAGAGGTGACTTGTGTCACCATCAAGGCTGACCAATCATAACACCTTCTGGAGAGCCTAGGAATTACTGCTCTCAGTTCCAGTGCGAACACCAGCAGTTTTGATGACGTTCAAGTTGAATGTTGCAGACGGTATCCCAGATCATGAGGGGTCAGAAATGGAGTTGCTCTTAAACACAGAAAGGGACAGTCTGTCTCTTAATGTTGTGTTCAGACCTTCAGCCGATGGCTTCAGTCCCCAATGTCATCTGTCTCACTCAG
This sequence comes from Microtus oregoni, assembly GCF_018167655.1. Lineage (NCBI taxonomy): Eukaryota > Metazoa > Chordata > Mammalia > Rodentia > Cricetidae > Microtus > Microtus oregoni. The sequence continues at coordinate 17,556,920 of NW_024543221.1, read as the reverse complement.
TCAAATGTTAGTCTCATGTGCCAGAACATTTTTCCCAATGTGCAAACCCCATGGCCCAGTCTTGCTGGCACCACACAGAGTTCTCTGTAACTCTTCTCATGGATGAGAGCTGTGGACGTTTATACCCTCTCCCTCTTTGGGTCTAGTACGTTTCTTCTGTTTTCTTGTTGCAGTGTTAGAGTCTAATCACAGCCGTATGCATGCTAGGCAAGAACTCAACCACTGAGCCACATCCCCAGACTGCTCACCTCCCTCTGAATCTCTTCTTGCAACAGAAGGTGTCTATGGGAAAACAGGCAAGAGGTGGCCCAGCAGAGACTGTGTAATGGTTTTCAGAGCTGTGCCTGGGAGGAGCTGGACAGAAGCCTAGACTGTAGTCATAAATCCTACAGCTCGAAGGCTCTATTTACCTTAGCGAATCTGTTTATTCTTTCCACGTCCCTTTCCTTCATCTGTGATGAAACAAAGCCTCAGAGCTCAGGAAGGGGAAAGCATCAGTGTTTAACCACATCATTCCTCTAAAGTAGAAGAACAGTGACTTCAGGGTATGGTGCAGTACCTGTATATAGGAACTCAACCTCCCTCATCTGTCACAACTCATCTCCCACAGGCCTGTGCCCTTGGGAAGCCAGCTCCTGAACCTCTGTGAGGCTCGCAGTATGATTGCAAACATGGGTAAGATGACAAAGATGTGGACGGTGCTTATGACAGTGTTTCCAGGCATCCCATAGGGTGTTCTTGTGATGCCAAAAGGCAGGCCCACTTCCCTTGTGTCAGTCACTGATGTCAGCGCCCAGTCCAAGAGGGCTTTTGCCGCCACCTAGTGGCCATTGGTCACACTCTACAGCCTAGGTCTACATACCCGACCCTGGCCTTGGAAGAGGCAGAGAAAAGAAACTACAGCCTCCAGTCCTTGACTTCTGATTGGTGACGGTAGCTGCTTCTCAAGAAAGCACCAATAGCAGCACAACTGGCAGAAGAAGGCATTTTGTTATAAAATGGGAAATTTGTTATGTTTTTGTCTTGAATTGTTATTGCATATATTCATTGTCTGTGGTACTGTGCTACACGAGGTCATTTGCATAGACACATATGTTGACGCAGAGCCTATTTCCTCCATTTGTGATGTCTTAAGACCCTGTTTGCCAGGTTAGTATGCATGCATGCGCAGATGGATAGAGTTAAGAACATGTTCTGACCAAATGTAGAGCCAGTCAGTGCAGCTGGGAGGACCTTCAGTGCCTCCGACTGCCTGGAGCCACAGAGGCATCCCAACCAAACCAGGTCAGAGCGCCTTAGGCACGTTGTGTCCAGAGTTCTGCACACCCCCGCAGACAGCTGGCTCCAAACTTACCTGGCCTCCTTTCCTCCCTGGCTCCAAAACCCCACAGAGTAACCATTTAGGGGTGTCAGGAGGAAGAATGGTTAGGCCATCTTTTTCCATTTCTCCAAGTGTCAAAATGAAGTCCAAGAGAAAGCAATTAGCAGGTGTCTGCCCAGCCGACAGTGTGGGAGTTCCAGCAGACATGAGTGAGGCATCTCTTAGCATATCACAGGGTGGCCCGTTTACTCCCCATTACCCGGCTAAAAATAGCCCGGCTGCTTCCCTAGCTCTCTATCTTCATTAGCATCCGTCCCAACAGGTTAGGTCTTCCCCGTTGAAAGCCTTCTTAAACAAGTAAAAAGGAAAGTAAACTGAATTCAGACTTCGCTCCAGTGAAAATTTCCCCAGGGAAAACGTCTCCTTGCTCCTTGAGGGTGAACTGCCACCAAGCAGTCCCAAAGTTTAACCCCAGCTGGCACCCATCCCACTGACAAGAAAACAACCAAATTCTCCCTGGGGAGAGACCGAGAGTCTGTAAGTAAAAGATGGTGTGTGATCGGGAAGCACAATCTTATTTGCGCCATTAAATGAGCAAATCACGAAGCATCTCAAATGATTAATTTCTCACGGGGCTGTCAGTGAGCTGTCACCAGCTGACAGTTCTGTCACAGTGTCATTTATAATGTCCAAGTCTATTCCCCATCAATACCATTAAACAATTATACTTGGTTTAGAAAAAGGAAGGGGGAGGAGGGGGAGGAGGATGGACCCACATGCACAGCCATGTGAGGCGCTGGGGTGATTAGAGACTTTGCCGCTGTTGGGTAGCAATCCCAGCCAACAGTTAAATCTTACTTGATTTGTTCATTTAGGCAAATTATCAATTATTTGGAAGTGTCAACCTGGGTAATTTCTTTCTCTCCACTGGCAGCAGTCATCACGGCCTGCCAGGATTGTTATCGTGGGCATGGAGAGACTTTGATAATTGGCCCACAGCTCTGCTCTGGCTCTCAGGCTCGATCTGGTGTTTTCTTCAGCAGCCCTGGGCATATGGGTGATGCCATTAGCTCTGTGAGCTCTTTTCAAAAAACGTTGTTCTTGTAACGAGCGAGTATTCTTTTCCCTCTTTCCTTTTAAAGACTTCAGTTCTTCCCTTTCTTTTATTTACAACTTCCTTCGTAACTACCCTGGACCATTTTGTTGGGCTCCCACGCATGCCAGAATCTCATGTTTCATTTAGGGAGACTCTTTTGATGGACATGTTCACCACAGATCAATGAGAATGGCCTTTTCTGATTACTATGTAACACAAGAGAAGAATATGGAGCCGTGGCAGGGTCCAGGTAGTGTGGCTGAGACTGACCAGGGTTTGCGAGAATGGAAAAGACAGTTGGGACGTTCCCACTGATATAGAGGAAACGCCTTCTGGAACAGGGTGCCTGTGGAAAAGCCTAGAAAAGGTCAGTTTCTTCCAAGGCCCCAAAAAAGCCAGCAAGGGCCTGAAACATTTATCTACAGGATTCTCCTGTAGAACGTGGTCTGAATTGTCATTTAAGCGATGTCTCCTTGGGTAGATGCGACCCACTCCTGGCACATTCCAGAAACTGGTGCAGAACTATGCTTGGTTCATTTTTATGATTTTGACTTTTTGTTGGCACCTGGGATAGACATCTGTTGTTTTTGCCTGGCAGCATCTTTCCAAGTGTGAAAATAAGACTCCCATTTTTCTGAGGAGAATCGGTCCCTGCTCATTCTCATACTACGTTCTTTGAGGAAAGCTGACCTCACTCCCAGTTCCAAGACTGAGAATCTAGTCAAGCCCCAAGAAGGAAACATACTTTGTCCCCTGGAAGGGCAGAAAATGCTGAAAAGGGGTGTAATAGAACCTCACCCCAATCCTTTGCCGACATCAAGTCTGAGGCATGGATGTTGAGGGCTCTCTTGCTGTCCCAAGAGAAAGAGTGACTGAGAAGGGGGTCAGGGCAGACAGGATGCAGGGGTGATCTGCTTACATTCTCTGGGGTATGTGATGGTTAACCTTGACTGACAACTTGATGGATTGAGGAGCGCTAGGAAATTCACGAAGCACATCTCTGGGTGTGTCTGTGAAGATGTTTCCAGGGAGAATTGAGAGAGAGAGAGAACATCCTTCCTATGTGGGTGGCACTATTTTCTATTCCGCAGGTATCATTGGAATAAAAAAAGAAAATGGAGGAAAGGGGAAATCCCACTAGTACCTCTCTGTGTCCCCTGCTTCTTCCCCAGTCACCACAATCTGACAGATGTACTCTGATACATCATTCCTGGCATACGACAGACCAAAACTGTAAGCCCAAACCAATTTTCCTACCTAAAGTTATTATGCTTGGTGTGAGTTGTCACTAAGAAGTCGGGTCATTCCTGTCACTGTCCCTGATGGTATGGTCAAGGGCCTTTAATATTGGCTTATAGGAGGAATTTGAAAAAGTCTGGAGATGTGCACTAGACAATACCTATAAGGCTGTCACTCAATACCACTGACTTCAAGGGAAGTCTAGTGGGAGCTCAGATCAGGACCTGATGGGGATGGAAACAACACCATGGGGACTCGACCTGGCAGCATCCACACATTTTCTCACTGGGGGTCTATTTATACTTTCATGTGTCCTGAGACTTTGTTGGAGGTAGAGTTTAAATGAATGGGAAGACTAGCCTGAGGGAGCTCAGCAGTCAGACTGTAGCGTGGTGGTTGCCAGCTACATTTAGCAAGGTTGATGATGACAACTGTGAACAAAAGCAGAGCAAAGGGGTTTGCACAACTTCTTGTTTGCCCAGAAAGGAAAAATAAGTTGAGGCTAAAGAAATTACAGATGAGGACTATAGTAGGAATATTCAAAGGAGCTTGAATAGCTTAGAAAAGAGAACTTGAGGGCATCTCAGGAATTGCCCAGACTCCGCTTGTCATAGGCTCAAGGGTGCAAAGACTTTACTTCTAAGAGGGAGCTCCGGGTGCCTCCTGGGAACCTAAGCAGTGCTCCCCTTGATGAGCCATTTAAGCCCAAGTCTCCCTGGCTGCAGCTCAGTCTGCAAACAGATCATAACACCATCCAGGAGGTCTGTGTTTGCAGACATGAGGAATGAAAGAGTCATTGGGTACTGGAAGTTTCCGCTCAAACTTTAAGGAAAACTTTGGAGGCCAGGCAGTGAATAACAGGGTCAGAACCCCACAGACAGCCCTTGAGAGACTCATATGTGAAGTGTGACAGAGACGTTGGAGATGTGACAGTGAACTCGAGAACTAAGTCAGGGACTGGACTGTCTGCCAAGGAAAGCTGCAGGCAGCTTGAAGAGCTGGCTTAGTAGAAAGAGGCCATATGGGCTGTAAGTAGCGAGGACTGTGGGGGTAGAGGTGCCCAGCCCCAGTGGAGCCCATATGACAGCACCCAGTGCCCCGGATGCACGACATGGAACTGAAGGGTTTATGCTTAGTTCTGCTGGGTTTGAGACTCACTTTGACCTCACAGACTTGATATTTTTATCACCCCTCCCTTTAGAAAGGGAAAATTTAAAGCATGATTAATAGAAACCCAGAGAGAAAAATTGACGTTCAAACTGAAGACCACAAAAGCAAAGCAACCAGCCACTGGCTTTTACCCCGACCTCAGTCTGAAAATGGTGATCCTACCTCCAGAAATTCTCAGAATGAGACTGTGTCTGAGAGCTGTCTCCTCCCATTTTATATTTCTCTCTAGGGCTTGGATTAAAGGTGTGCACCATTGGGATTAAAGGCATGTACCACCTGGTTTCTATGGCAACTAGTGTGGCTACTGGGATTAAAGGTGTGTGTTACCACTGCCTGGTCTATAAGGCTGACCAGTGGGGCTGTTTTACAGTCTGATCTTCAGGCAAGCTTTATTTATTAGAATACAACTGAAATACCACTACAAAGGTTCACTCTGGACTAACTTGCTTTTCTTTTGCAGTGGCTCACAGTTGAGAAATCATCTTAAATCTCATCCTACTCTGAGATGAAGAGGAAAGAGGAACTTTGGGGGGCCAGTGGAGAACAGTATGATTTCAAGCACTGTATCTGGGTGTTGAGATGAAAAGAGGTGAAATTGTGATGGTTAATTTTGATTGTCCATGGACCGAGAAGCTCCCAGGATATTAGGAAAGCAGCTTGGTGCATCTGGGAGGTGTTTCCAACATTAGCTAGGGAGCGAGACACACCATGAGCATGCATGACATCATCCCACAGGCTGGAAGGGAAGGCAGAAAGGCAACTAGCAAGGGATTTATTCTCTGTTTTCTGGCCACCATAATATTGAGATAGAAAGTGCCCTCCATCAAGGAAAAGGGCAGATACCAACCCCAAAGCCTCAACTCAGAGCCATTTAAACAAAATATGGTCTGCCTTCCCCTTTCACCCCCCGCCCACTTCCCTGAGCAACATGGCATTAGTTAGTAGCCTGCTAGCTATTAAAACTCACACGTATTCCTTCCTCTCCATCTCTCCTATACAATCTTACTTGCTTCAAGTCCAGGCGAGCCATAGAGCTGGAATGCCTCTACCTCGATGTCACCAAAATTAAACTAAAGAAGAAAATAAGACCGTAAAGGATACCCTAGTGAGTAAATGGGGCCTTTAAAAAGATGTGTGTTTGCCACCATCCTCCCAGGGATTTTGTCAATGGCTGCAGGGACCCATTTTTATTACAAAGCCAGGGATTTAAATAGAGTAGGAGGACAGCAGAAGAAATACAGCAGCTCCTGGGATCAGCTGACCGCCCATTCCTCAAGGCTAGCGCGCGCTCACACACACACACACACACACACGCCACACTCCAAACCTAAAGATCCCCTACTCCCGTGTACGAAATAAACCACGACAGCCCTTTGTCTGCTGGTCCAGTCTGATATCTTCCATCCCTGTCCTCCATCTTACCCTTATCCAGTTACACTTTGCTACCCTCTCTGGCCACTTTAATCTCGTGGGCAGCACACAGAAAGGTCATCAATGCGTGCATTAACCATGTGACCTGCTAACTCCCCCATGCCCTCCCTGTCAGGACGCACCAGAGCCCGAGAGTGTGAGCCAAATAACCTACTCTTCTTTCAGGTTGTTTGGCCACAGTATTTTGTGGCAGTCGCAGCAAGTACACAGGGCTGGCATGATACGGCGCGCTATGTTCCACCCACGCTTACGCAAACAGTTCTGCAGTGCGTGCAACCTGGGGAGTTCTGATTATGCCAGGTCTTCTCCACTCGGTGCCGCAGTCGGTTCCCGTATGTGCACCTGCTTGGCCTGCCTGTCTGATTCCTCTGCAGTGGGCTGTTTCCCGTTTTGTTTCCTTTTTGATTCTTTACTGTTTGGCAAGCGGGCTAAAACCCCTCCCCTCTGTCATGTATGGCACCGCGAGGTGAAAGAGGAAGGAGGAAACAGATGATAAAGCTCTCTCATTAGTTGGCCACTAGTTCTCTGAGTTCACCTCTGAGGATGGCTGAAGCACACGCAGAAGCCACTCAAGTGACTGTTAACTCTCACCAGTAACTAAATGAAAGAAGGAAGAAGATGACGGGAAATGGGAGGGAGAAAAGGACAGGAGGCCAATTTCCTACGTCCCCATAAATGCAAAATCATGATGCCAATTTCCTCCTTGTAGTGCCCTAAATATTTACAAATTTTTAAGCAGGTTTGTTGAATGCAGTGTAAGAATCTGGCCTAAATGCAGGAGAGCTCACCCTGGTGGTGAGGATAAGGGAAAGCGGGTGGGCTGATTAATCCTGCAACTACCCAGGCCCAGAACTGGGGTTATTGGTTGACCCCTCTCAGTATCCACCCCACCTGCCATCTGCTGGAGCACATGAACACATGTGAAGGAACTGGTCCTGCAGACCAAGGCTGTGGGATCTCCACCACACAAAGCAACAGCAGGATAACCCACAGGAGTTCCAGTGAAGACCCACCACTGTAGAGTAGTGTAGCAGAAACCAGAGACCTCGAACCAATGACTCTCTGCAATAAACACTTGCAAATAAGGATATATGGACAAAGGGTTTATTGCATGACTCACTATGTCATGGTACAGCTTCCGTAATGAGATTTTTCCTCCTTTTTTCTTTTCTTTTTTTCTTTTTCTCTTAACTTTTATTGGGGTGGGCTGCAAGGGCAGACAGTGGATACACAGGGATGGGAAACGAATGGAATTGAGATGCATGATGTGAAAGACACAATGGAGAAATAAAAAGGAATTAAAAAAATCTGGTTTGTGGACTATAGTCTGGTTATCCTTTATTTCACATCTAATATCCACTTATGAAAGACAGAGAGGGAGAGCAAGGAAAGAGATATCTTGATTGTGGGAGCCATTATGGGGTTAGTGAGAAACCTGGCACTAGGAAAATTCCTAGGAATCCACAAGAATGACCTCAGCTAAGACTCCTAGCAATGGTAGAGAGGGTGCCTGAACTGGTCTTCCCCTATTATCAGATTGATGACTATCTTAATTGTTAACATAGAACCTTCATTCAGCAACTGATGGAAGCAGATGCAGAGATCCACAGCTAAGCACTGGGCCAAGCTCTCAGAATCCAGTCAAAATGAGGGAGGAGCCATAATATGAGCAAAGGGGTCAAGACCATGATGGGGAAACCCAAAGAAACAGCTGACCTGAGCTAGTGGGAGCTCACTGACTCTGAACTGACAGTGGGGAAACCTGCATAGGATTGAACTAGGCCATCTGAATGTGGGTGACAGTTGTGTGGTTGGGGCAATCTGTGGGGCCACTGGCTTTTTGGAGACCATTCTCTTTGGAGGGATACCTTGCTCAGCCTAGATACCGGGAGGAGGGGGAGGCCTTGGTCCTGCCTCAAGTGACAGACTTTGTTGACTCCCCTTGGGAAGCCTCACCCTCTCTGACAAGTGGATGTGGGGAATGGTTGGGGAGAAAGTAGAGGGAATGGGAGGAGGAGAGGGAGAATTAGGATTGGTATATAAAATGAGAAAGGACTGCTTATAGATGATAGATAGATAATAGATAGATGATAGATAGATAGATAGATAGATAGATAGATGAACAAACAAAAAAGCAAAAAAAAATAATCTGGCCTAATCTCCATCTCAAGCACTTCTTACTTCCCCAGGTATGTTCCCCCTAATGGTCACTGTTCATGGAGTGTTGGGCTCCATTCCTCTGTCTTACTTTCCTTGTTGCCATGGTAAAATGACTGACAGAAGCGACCTGTGGAAGAAGGAGCCATTTTGCCTCACAAATTCAGGGGATTCCAGCCCATTTCGGTGCACTGAAACAGCTCAGAGTGCCCTGTCAGAAGCATGAGGCGGCTGCTTGCTCACATGGAGGCAGACAGGAAATGAAGAGTGGGTGAAAAGAAGCCAGGCTCTGCCTTCAAAGACCCACGCCAACAACCCACTTTCCAGAGGTTCTATAACTTCCCAGCCACCTGAGGGCCAGAAGATCGGACAGGAGAGCCTGGAATCCTGTAATGACACTGTGGACTTGAAGCATGACACCCCACCTCTCTCCACTTCTTTAATTGTCTGGCTGTGCCTGCATCTTGTCACCTGTTTCTTACTACTGCCCTTCCTAGTCTGCTGCAGGCTCCAGAGAGAGCCCAGCCCTTCCAAGGTGGAATTTGTAAAGCCACCAGAAGATAGACAATATAGAGAAGATTGCCAGTGTGCTGTGTGGGGCAGTGAAAAGAGCCACCCAGGGCATCACTTTGGTGCAACAATTGAGCAGGACCTATGTGCTGCCTAAAAGCAGCTGGACAGGATGAGGCTGGGTCCATTAAGTACCTACTTAGCCAATAGCTCCCCTCTAGCCAATGCTGAAGTGACAGGCTCCTGGCTCGGCCAATCGGCTCTCCTTGCCATCTGGTAACTCAGGGCAGTTCTCCCTAGAGCTCTTGGCTCTGCAAAAGATAAATATGCAGTTGTCTGAAATAACAACAGAACAGAATAAACAAAGGGGTAGTCCGGCTGCAGGTTCACAAAGAGCTGGGAAAGACAGCAAATGAGAAAGAGAAAAGGGAAGAGGGAGGAAGAGAGGTATTGGGGGAGAGAGAGAAAGAGAGAGGGAGGGAGGGAAGGAGGGAGAACCCCCACAGCAGATCCTCCAGGACCACCCAGCTGTGCTGTGCTGTAAGCCAGGCTTGCCAGTTGCAGATGCTTTGGTAGGGGCCCAGGTGTTTCTGCAACAGTGAAGAGATTCTGCAGTTGATGTCGGAACTAATGCCAGCGGGAAAATCTAAATTACATTTAAAAGAATTTTACCTTTTTATCTTTTAACCTAAGGCCTTTCCTAGCCAAGCAGAAAAATCAATCTCGGCTAATCCACTGACCACAAAAATCGGGGGAAAAGAGCAGTCAGCACACAGCACGAAACATCTCCTTTATGCTTAAAGAGGAATCAGAGGGCAAGAGAGCCCCTGGCCCACCAGGAAGAATATAGGCTCAAAAATCTGAATTGAGGGACTCGCCTTGTCCTGTGGCTGTCCTGTGGCTGTCCTGTGGCTGTCCTGTGGCTGTCCTGTGGCTTACCGGAAGTCCACAGGCAAGTCACAGCACTTTAGCCCAGGGAGCTACATCACACAGTACTGAAAGGCTCTGTCCGGGCTGGTCTGCATTCCTTTGCTGACAGCTGGGAAAACTGATATCTATCACTGTAGTCAACCACACGGCCAGCATGCAGGCATTATCTGGAAAAGAAAGATAGTGTCAATACCTCCTGTGAGGTCATAAAGAATATGTGTTCCCATTTCCCCTTGTCAGAGTACAGAGCTCAAAGTAAAACAAAAACACCCGAAATTCCCTGAGTTGTACAAGAAGTTTCTTCGGGACCACATCGGACTGTATGCTAATGAGATAACTCATGATGGGGCCATGATATGCACTTAGCCTCAAGGGAGAGGTTAGGGACAGGCAAAATGCATGCCAAGATAGCTATGACCTCAACCCAGAACGAAATCATAAACTTACTTATAACATTTTGTGGGGAGCAGAGGAAGCCTTGAGTAAGTATGTGCTGTGGACATGTGCACAGCCATGTCAAGGACCATGGCTCAGATCTAGAGGATACTGACAGTCTTTCCCCAAGGTGAAAGCTCCAAGGAACGGTAAAGCCATCCTCTGGTCTGCGCGCAAAGGTTGAGAATGTCTGCGAATATGGGTGTTCACAAATGATCAACCAGATTGTTCAAAGGCTAGCAACTGCAGCTGTCTCCTTCTAGGTGTTCAGGGCTACAGACTCTTGCCTTCTGTGATGTTTATAATAGTTGCTGGGACTGAGGTTTGGGGTTTCTTTGAGAGCTGGTGCCACTCCACCAGAGTGCCCACAGCCCACCTGACCTCACCTCTTTTGTAGATGCTATCTGTCTTTTCATCCCCTTTTGCTGTCTCAGTCAGGATTTGCAAATTTTTTTCATAACTTAATTGGTTGGTTCTTGAGCATGAACATTGTAGATGGTAATGCCACACTGAGATACCAAAAGGCTAGAGTCATTACTTCCCAGCAACTGAGAACATGATTTAGACTTGGAACTTAATGGGCTCATTCTCAGTGTCAGGCAAAGGGAATGGTGTCCAGTGGTGTAACCCCAATCACCCACCTCAGTAAGACCTCAAACAAAGCCAGTGAACACCACTGTGATGGGGGTTGAGACCAAAGGGCAAAGGCGATACCTTGGAACCTGCTTTGTCTTGCTGCAAACACTTCTTGATCTGGCTTTCACTTCTATCCTTTATAGCAAGCCATTAATCATAAACGACAAATAATAGAAACCCTGAATTGTAATCAATCATGTAGGAAGTTGGGTAGCTCCACGTGTACTAGCAGGTGAGAAAGTACATTCTGCTGGGGTTTTATCCCTTCCCTGGTCCTGTCTGCTGGTTACTCTAAGAAGTCAGTATCAGGGCCAAACTGAATTGGAGATGGGGCCATCAGAGAAGTAACCAGCTCTCTCTAATTCTCAGGCTCTATTGGGTGGTCAGAGCGGAGCATGCTGCAGAGAGACAGCTTTTACTTGAGGTCGCTGTTCTTTACCTCTGGGAAGAACAGCCGGAAGAAGGTAGCTGCAGCGTCTGATTTGTTCTGTATCTGTGAGTTTGTCTTTTCCTTATGCCCCTTAATAAATTTGTTATTAGACTTTTGTGGGTTCTCGCTTCACTGGTTTTAATAACGCTAGAATAAATATAAAAGATAACATTCTAGCCATTCTGAATGCGTTAGTTCTGTGTTTCTAAGAGCATATTGCTCTATGACCACCACCACCACCTGCACTATGCATCTGAAAAACATTAGTTCCCCATCTTCCTCCCTTCCCTCTCACAGCAACCAACATCCGTTTTCTACATCTAAAATTCTGCCAAGCTGCCTTCTATAAGGTGATAAAAGACAATATAACCATACCAGACAATACCATTCTGTGTGTGGCTTCCTCCTATAAGGTGATAAAAGACAATATAACCATACCAGACAATACCATTCTGTGTGTGGCTTCCTCCTATAAGGTGATAAAAGACAATATAACCATACCAGACAATACTGTTCTATGTGTGGCTTCTTTCACTTAACACACACTAGGTAATATATGTCAAAAGTCTCTTGCCTGTAAAGGCTGGGCAGGTCTGGCTCCCAGGCAGTTGTGAAAACAGTTGAACTACTTCTATATTGAGCTGTTGGGATTAAAGCTCTAATGAGTGTGGCCAAGGTAGTAAACAGCTGGCTGAGACTCAGGTAGACACTCGGAAGTAGGATGACTGGATTGCACAATAACTGTGTAAATCTTTGCAGAATAACAACACCTGGAATAATTTACCTGAAAACTACGTCATTTTTCCTTTGATTATGTATCGTCATGTGTCTTGACTTGTGAAGTCAATAACACTTAGCTTTTACGCTTGTCTCTGTGCCGTGCTGACTCTTCTCTTGGAAGTCAACTGCCATCACTACTCACCACGGATGTCCAATACCACCCCAAAACACCTCTATGTCCAAACAATGCAGCCTAGGCTGAGTCTGGCATTTCTAACAGAAAGATTTTTGGAGCAGTCTGCTGTCTGCTCTGAGAAGGGGCTAAGCAAAATCACAGCTCTCCTAAGCCCCGTATGTAATGAATAACAACTATCCCTTTATGATGAACATTAGCAAAGCACCAGCATGCTATTATCCAAAATGCATGAAGTGCCTTTTTCTGTGGCCCTTAATACAACATTCAAAGTGCTGCCCAGTGCCCACTCCAGAAGATTAGATCCCTTTGAAAGGAAGGAGTCAACATGCACGGCACACCGCAGGTCTGTCTGCACCTTTCCTATTCGGGGTCCTTTAAGGGAGAGAAGCATTTGCAAAATGGCTCTCAGGGCTTAATTGGTATTTCTTTCTTTCGCTGCCAGTATAATCCAGGAGAAGAGACTACAAAGCAATTTAAGGCCATTAGCATTGTTCCTAATACCCACGTCCAAGGTTAGTGAGCACAACTGGAAAAGCCCAGAGTGCACCTAGGGAGATTAAGGGAGGTTTTGAAGCAGAACACATGATTCTAATGAACTTGGGCTCTGCTTCACGGAAGACGGATCTATCTAAATACATTAGGGCCAACAGAGCAGACAGCAGATGAAATGGAGAGATGCCGTTCTCGGAAACACTGAAAATAGACTTGGGTGGGTCCAAAGCCCTAAGTCACTACAGGGTGCTACTTACCATTTCCATATCTCCAGCAAGAGAGCCATTCCCTCAGCAAGGCGCTAAGAGTCCCAGCATCCACAGTGCTAGTGTCCTCAGAATGTACCCTCACTGCTCCCCCATCCCTCCACCCATGCCAACTTCACCCCCATCCCACCCCACCCCACACCCCTGTTGCCAGGTTTCCTTCTGGAGATTGGAGAAGGAATTTTGCAAAGGAAGACAGCTTGGTAGGTGAGTATCAGGTATTAATGGCCCCCTAATGTTTGTAAGGTCAGTGTGGTTACTTCTTAAAGAACTATGAGGTCACCATGAGTCTTCCCATACTTACTTCCAAAACAGTGAACATGATGTTACGTTTGTAAGCCCCACCTGTGATTCTGGGGGTGAACTTGCTGTCAGTGGTAGGGTCTGTGATTAAGGACTGTGGTTCATTGTGACACACATGTCAGAGCTAGTCCACATTTCATGGGTTAAGTGTAAAACACTTTCTAAGTGGCCCTCACTTTAGACACTCACTGCAGGTGTTGGAGTCCCCAGGTCTTCCTCTCTTCAGAACACCTCACTACAATTCCCAAGTTTCCATAATCTGCAATAACAGATCATAGAACATAGAAACGTGTGGTGTTGATCATCACAGTTGTACCCAGCCAAAAGACAGAAACCACCAGAAACAGCCCAAGGTAGAGATAGGCACAGCCATATTGAACCACATCTCCAGTGCAGAACTTCTCTGTCCTCTCCCCAGGCAGGAGAATGAGCACCAGGTGGGATACATTAATGATGATATACAAATTGCTACCAACAAGGAGGTCAGCTGAGCTGCTGTGTCCTGAGGGCATCATTACACAGGCTGAAACTGATGAAACCAATGGCCATCTGGTGCCACCTCCAACCTTTCCCAGAGGTTGATCTCATGCTGATTCTAGATCCAGCCTCTGCTCTCTTGCATGACCTGCCTTACTCCTGGGATGTCCTTTAACATACACTGATTGGGCTACATCAGATGTCACCTCCTAAAAGAACCTTGTAGAGTACCATGAGTAGCAAAGATATTCCTATTTCTCTGGAACAATAATGGTTTAGAGATGACTTCCCACGAACTAAGGACAAAGCCCAGATACCTCCCTATTTCCAGGGTCTAAGGTAGATAGAGTGAAGTAAGGAGCAGGGAACAGGATAGGATGGGGGACAATGAGGTCATAAAGAAAGCAAAAATCTCCAGTCCCAGTTTTCATTGTACCATCTTAAGAAAATTACCTAATTGTGTTGGGTCTAACGCCGTCTTCTCTTCCCTTAAACCAACGCCAGCTCTACAACAGAATAAACACATACTGCACAGCAGCCCCTGTGCTGAGCACTCTGCGTATTTAACTTTCTTCCTGGTGGATTTGCATGTTTGATGACACCATTATTTCTGTTTTGTAAAGAGCAGAGAGGTAACGGAGCACTGAGAGCTCAAGCAGCTTGCTCAGATGAGGGCTGGAGCTGGAGCTCAAACACAACCTCGAGTCCAAAGTTCCCTTCGTAAGCTTCCATTCTTAGCACGACACCACTTGGCTTGCAGGCATGTTGGGGAAATAAATGAGACTGATCTGAATCATTATAATCTGATGGGGATAACCTTGTAACTCGAGGTTAGAAGAGCACCATGATTATTATAGCACTGCCTATTATCATTAACACTATTATTTTATCTCTATATGAACCTGTCTACTTATTACAGGAATTGCTCCTACTTACCGCAGGATTCCTAGTATAAGGAACACATTCAAAGGGAGGGCATGTCTTTAAACTGCCTTAAGGAAAAATCTCATACACTTCCCCAAACAATGATGCATATGCCTACGACAAGGAAGAGAGTTGGCAGTATGTGGGTCCTGACAGTAACACAAGCCATCTGAGAGCAACACAGCACAGGACAGAGCACATGTATGCACACATGCTCAAACAGACTGGCTCAGTGGGGAGAAGGGAAGCACAGAAACTCGGGGGTCAGGAAGAAATGTGTGCTCATCAGTTGAAGGATGGATACCATTGGGAGAGTCTTGTCTGGAAAGGAAGAAGGCATTTCCTGAAGACACAATTCTGGTAGCAAAATCAAGAGGCCCAATTTAGAAGTGCCCAGAGTGGAGAACGACAAAGCCTAGGGGTGACATCCTTGTCTACAGGATGAGCACAGAATTTGAAATCAAAGCTCAGTGAATTAGCACCTCCAACACTACTCTACTCATTTAAAATACTAAAGGTGTGGCTGTGAAGATGACTCAGTAAAGTTTGCCATCGAAACACCTGAGTCCCATTCCCAGAACCCACATACAAAGCTAAGCATGGTGGCATATGCTTGTAATCCCAGTCCTGGAGAGACAGAGGAAGGGGGACCACTGAAGCTCATTGGCTGATTAGTCCCCTCTAATGGGGAGCCCCAGGTTAGTGAGAGAACAACAAACAAGGTGGGTGTGTCTTGAAGCATGAATGTGTACTCTGGCTGAGTACATATGACCAGTACACATTTGAACATGCGCATACAACAAAACAAATAAATAAAATAATAAAGGCAAAAATAGTAGCTCTTATGGCTCTCCTTGGGGTTAAATAAGGAATATATTGAAAACTTACAATGTAAACATTAAACATGGATTAGAATTTGTAATTTATTTCTTCTTTGTATTACAGAAAATTAGCAGGGCTATGATGCTGTCATGGTTTGAGTGTGAAATGTCGAGACAGGCTCATGTGTTCATACAGTATCCAGTCAGTGGTTGTCTGGGGAGGTTCTGGATACTTTAAAAGGTGGGATTCCTCTAGAAGAAGTGGATCACTATGGGATTGGCCATAAGGGTCATTACTCAGACCAAAATCTAGGCCGTGCTGCAGTAACCAATTGCTTCCGCTGTCGTTCCTCACCCACCATCACAGACTGCCATCCATTGTGAGCCCAATAACTCCCTTGTGTCTTATTCCCTCACGACAAGAAAAGTAACCAAAGCAGGTGGATGAGTTCAACATGAAGGGTGTGCTGGAGTCACCCCTGAAGGTGAGGAGGCACAGCTAGATGCTGGGTGAGACATTCTGTGCTAAGGCTATAACATCCTTAGCTCATATTCAATGCATTAGCTCCAAGAAGGAGTAAATTGTCTGGAATTTTCAGCAAATCAAGCAAGAGGCATACTCTGAATTCATTTTTAAAGATTATGTCCGCAGGTTTACTTCCCAGCCCCACAACCCCCAACCCTGTAGTGTCTAAGCAACACACAGAAGCCTAAGGACATAAGTCCTGGGCAGCACAATCTAAGCAGACTACTGGCTGAGGAACCCAGAGCCCTGTGTTAGCTTTGGCATCACACAGTCTCCTTCCCACCTTCTGAGCTTCCTCTGCCTGGTTCTCAGAAG
The DNA here is from genome assembly GCF_018167655.1 of Microtus oregoni. Taxonomy (NCBI): domain Eukaryota; kingdom Metazoa; phylum Chordata; class Mammalia; order Rodentia; family Cricetidae; genus Microtus; species Microtus oregoni. The sequence goes on along the minus strand of NW_024543221.1, from coordinate 17,540,525 downwards.
CTGAGAGGACATATAAGACACACACACCTCCCCCCGCTGTCACAGCCTGAGTGGGGTGGAGAAAACAGCTGTACCCTCCAAGAACCCAAGATATCCATGTGGAATTAATTTTCTAATAAGTCGAGATTTCAAAGAGATTTACCTTAACTAAGTCTGGTTGGAAATTTTAATCAAATCACTTTAATTAACTCAGGTAATGATCTAGGTAGGCTTTAATATCATAGCGCTAGACCTTGAATACCTTTATTTTTAATATAAGGATTAACCATTTTAGATTAGTTTATTATAAAAATTTCCAGCATACAAGACCACAATAATTTTTATCCACACATCACCTGTATTCCACAATTCTGCAGATCTGAACATTTAAAACAGTCACCTGATTTTCATACCATCTCCGAGAGAATGATTATTTCTTTATCTCTTCTTTAGCCGTCTGGCTCTGCTTTTCAGCTTTCCTTAAGTATACCACTAGATATTTTTGTTGTGTTATAAATAGATTCTCCTTCTTCATTAAAACTTCCA